>NC_080188.1:33569908-34197181 GCF_030028045.1 Hippopotamus amphibius kiboko
GTTTTTTAGTTTTTGTTTCTTTTTAGTTTTTAGTTTGCTTTGAAGTATAGTTGATTAACAATACTGTGTTAGTTTCAGGTGTATAGCAAAGTGACTCAGCCACACATATACATGTACCTATTCCCTTTCAAATTCTTTTTCCATTTGGTTATTACAGAATATTGATCAGAGTTCCCTATCCTATACAGAGGTCCTTGTTGGTTATCTGTTTTAAATATAGCAGTGTGTACATATCAATCCCAAACTCCCAATCAGTCCCTCGCCCCAACCCTTCCCCCTTCATAACCATTAGTTCCTTCTCTAAGTCTATGAGCCTGTTTCTGTTTTGAAATAAGTTCATTTGTATCTTATTTTTAGATTCCTTTTTTCTTTTAAAAAGAATTTTATTGAGATATAATTGACATACAATAAACTGCATATATTTAAAGTATACAATTTTATATTTTATTTATTAGTCTTTTTTAGATTCTGCATATACGTGATATCATATGTGTCTTTCTCTGTCAGACTTACTTCACTTAGTATGATAATCTCCAGGTCCATCCATGTTGCTGCAAATGGCATTATTTCATTCTTTTTAATGGCTGAGTGATATTCCATTGAATATATTTAGCATATCTTTATCTATTCATCTGTTGATGGATATTTAGGTTGCTTCCTTGTCTTGACTTTGGACACAGAGCTGCGATGACAGTGCTGCAATGACTGTTGGGGTACAAGTATCCTTTCAAACTAATCTCTTCTCTGGACATATTCCCGGGACTGGGATTGCTAGATCATATGGTATTTATTTTTAGTTTCTAAAGAAACCTTCATACTGTTCTCCATGGTGGCCATACCAATTTACATTCCCATCAAGAGTTCCCTTTTCTCCACACCCCCTCCAGCATTTGTAGTTTGTAGATTTTTTAATGATAGCCATTCTGACTGGTATGAGATAATATCTCATTGTATTTTTGATTTGCATTTCTCTAATAATTAGCGATGTTGAACATCTTTTCATGTGCCTCTTTTCCATCTGCATGTCTTTGGAGAAATGTCTATTTAGGTCTTGTGCTCATTTTTTTTATTGCATTGTTTGTTTTTATGGTGTTGCGCCACATGAGCTGTTTGTAAATTTTGGAGACTGATCCCTTGTCAGTCACATGGTTTACAAATATTTTCTCCCATTCTATGAGTTGTCTTTTCATTTTGTTTATGGTTTCCTTTGCAGTGCAAAAGCTTTTGAGTTCAATTAGGTACCATTTGTTTATTTTTGTTTTTATTTCCATTATTCTGGAATGTGAATCAAAAAGATATTGCTGTGATTTATGTCAGAGAGTGTTCTTCCTGTGTTTTCCTCTAAGTTTTATAGTATCCAGTTTTACATTTAGGTCTTTAATCCATTTTGAGTTTATTTTTGTGAGTGGTGTTAAAGAGTGTTCTAATTTCATTTTTTTTACATGTAACTGTCCAGTTTTCCCAGCACCATTTATTGAATAGAGTGTCTTTTATCTGCTGCATTGTCTTTCTTCCTTTGTCATAAATTAATTGACCATAAGTGTGTGGGTTCATTTCTGGGCTTTCTATCCTATTCCATTGATCTATATTTCTGTTTTTGTGTCAGCATCATACTGGGTTTTGTTTGTTTGGGGTTTTTTTGATAATTCTTTGAGGTTTATTAAATCTGGTCTAAACAACATTAAGGTCCTTGTTGTTCAAGTGATTTAACATTGAAGATATACAAAAAAAGAATTCCAGTTTAAAGTGAAATCTGATTCCACTAAATAGAAATCTATAAAATTCATGTAGGACTTATTCTCAGAGTTATCTTAATACTACATAAGATAAAAGGGTTTACTAAGTAAATTAAAAATATAAATGAGACAGAGACATATTTTAAACATTTCAGTAAAACATTGGTTAACTCATTAATACTGCATCAAATATGGGAGAACTAAATAATGCTCTCAAAAAGTCTTAAAGTCAGCTGGTTATAAATCTCTATTGAAAATTTTTTTTTCTAGTGCAATACTGTTTTGATGTCTGTAGCTTTATAATATAATCTGAAGTCAGGGAGCCTGATTCCTCGAGTTTCATTTTTCTTTCTCAAGATTGCTTTGGCTATTCGGGCTCTTTCATGTCACCATACAAATTTTAAGATTGTTTTGTTTTAGTTCTGTGAAAAATGCCACTGGTAATTTGATAGGTATTGCATTGAATTTGTAGATTGCTGTGGATGATAGTAATTTTGACAATATTGATTCTGCCAATCCCAGAACGTGGTATATCTTTCCATCTAGGTGTGTGTCATATTCGTCCATCTGTTTATATCATCTTAGATTTCTTTCATCAGCATCTTATAGTTTTGGAGTACAGGTCTTTTGTCTCCTTAGGTAGGTTCATCCCTAGGTATTTTATTCTTTTTGATGTTATGGTAAGTGGGATTGTTTCTTTAATTTCTCTTTCTGATCTTTTGTTGTTAGTGTGTAGAAATGCAACAGATATCTGTGTATTAATTTTGTATCCTGCCATTTATCAAATTCATTGATGAGCTCTAGTAGTTTTCTGGTAGCACCTTTAGGATCTTCTATGCAGCATGTGATGTTGTCTGCAAACAGTGACAGTTTTACTTCTTTTCCAATTTGGATTATTTTTATTTCCTTTTATTTTCTGATTCCTGTGCCTAGGACTTCCAAAGCAATTTTGAATAAAAGTGGCAAGAGTGGGGACTTCCCTGGTGGTGTAGTAGTTAAGAATCCACCTGCCACTGCAGGGGACATGGGTTTAAGCCCTGATCTGGGAAGATTCCACATGCCATGGAGCAACTAAGCCCGTGCACCACTACTACTGAGCCCAAGTGCCATAACTGAAGCCCACATGCCTAGAGCCCGTGCTCTGCAACAAGAGAAACCACAGTGATGAGAAGCCTGAACACCGCAAAGAAGAGTAGCCCCCACTCACCACAACTAGAGAAAGCCTGTGCACAGCAACAAAGACCCAAAGCAGCCAATAAATAAACATTTTTTTTAAAAAATGGCAAGAGTGAACATCCTTGTCTTGTTGCTGATCTTAGAGGAAATGCTTTCAGTTTTTCACTGTTGAGTGTGATGTTAGCTGTAGGTTTGTCACATATGGCCTTTATTATGTTGAGGCATGTTCTTTTTATGCCTATTTTCTGGAGAGTTTTTATCATCAGTGTTGAATTTTGTCAAAGTTTTTTTCTGCATCTATTGAGATGATCATTTGGCTTTTATTCTTCAGTATGTTGATGTGGTATATAACACTGATTGACTTGTGGATTTTGAAAAAATCTTACATCCCTAGCATAAATTCCACTTGAATTGCTGATTTGCTAGTATTTTGTTGAGCACTTTTTAATCTATGTTCATCAGTGATATTGGCCTGTAATTTTCTTTTTTTCTTTCTTTCTTTTTCTTTCTTTCTTTCTTTCTTTCTTTCTTTCTTTCTTTCTTTCTTTCTTTCTTTCTTTCTTTCTTTCTTTATTTCTTTCTTTTTTGGTATGTTTGTCTAGTTTTAGTATCAGGGTGATAGTGGCTTAAAAGAATGAGTTTGGGAGTATTCCTCCCTCTGTAATTTTTTGGAATATTTTCAGAAGGATAGGTGTTAACTCTTCTACAAATGTTTGATAGACTTCGCCTGTGAAGCCATCTGATCCAGGACCTTTGTTTGTTGGGAGTTTTTCAATCTTACTTTCAATTTCAGTACTTGTGATTGTTCTGTTCATATTTTCTATTTCTTCCTGGTTCGGTCTTGGGAGCTTGTACCTTTCTAAGAATTTGCCCACTTCTTCCAAGTTGTCTGTTTTATTGGCATATAATTGCTTGTAGTAGTGTCTTATGATTCTTTGTATTTGGATGTACTCTGTTGTAACTTCCCCTTTTTCATTTCTAATTTTATTGATTTTAGTCCTCTCCATTTTTTTCATGTGTCTGGATAAAGTATTATCAATTTTGTTCATCTTTTCAAAGAACCAGCTTTTAGTTTCATTGATCTTTGCTATTGTTTTTTTCATTTTTATTTCATTTATTTCTGCTCTGATCTTTATGATTTCTTTAGTTCTGTTAAATTTGGATTTTGTTAGTTCTTCTTTCTCTAGTTGCTTTAGATGTAAGGTTAGGTTGTTTATTTGAGTTTTTTTGTTTGTTTCCTGAGGTAAGATTGTATTCTTATAACTTTCCTCTTAGAACTGCTTTTGCTGCATCCCATAGGTTTTGGATTGTTGTGCTCTTAGGTATTTTTTAGATTTCTTCTTTGATTTGTTCAGTGATTCATTGATTCCTTTTTCTTTTGTGTTTGTGTATCTATTGTAGATTTTCAGGTTTTCGTTACCAGGAGGTTTTGATATAGCAGTCTGTATATAAACAAGATTGTTTTAAGTTGCTGGTTTTTAAATTTCAAATGCATTTCCAATATCCTGCATTTGTGTTCTCTCCTTCTCACAATTGCTGGTTTTGATATCATATTTGTTTGTGGATGATTTCTTAACTTTACTATGTGTTTGCCTTTACTGATATGCTTTTTGTAATTTTCTTCTTTCTAGTTGTGAACTTTTCTTTTCCACTTAGAGAAATCCCTTTAACATTTGTTGCAAAGCTGATCTGGTGGTGCTGGATTCTCTTAGCTTTTGCTTGTCTGTAAAGCTTTTGATTTCTCCTTCAAATCTGAATGAGAGCCTTGCTGGATAGAGTATTCCTGGTTGTAGGTTCTTCCATCTCATAACTTTATTTTTATTTATTTATTTATTTATTGGCTGTGTTGGGTGTTCATTGCTGCTTGTGGGCTTTCTCTAGTTGCATAGAGTGGGGGCTACTCTTTGCTGCAGTTCGATGGCTTCTGTTGTTGCAACGCATTGGCTCCAGGCACACAGACTTCACTAGGTGTGGCACTTAGGCTCAGTAGTTGTGGCTCATAGGCTCTAGAGCACAGGATCAGTAGTTGTGGTGCATGGGCTTAGTTGCTCCATGGCATGTGGAATCTTCCTGGGCCAGGGTTCAATCACATGTGCCTCGCATTGGCAGATGGATTCTTAACCACTGTGCCACCAGGGAAGTCCAATTACTTTAAATATATCATGCATTCCCTTCTGGCCTCCAGAACTTCTGCTGAGAAATCAACTGATAACCTATGGGAGTTCCCTTTATGTTATTTTTTTTTTCCTTTTTGCTTTTAATATTTTATCTTTGTCTCTAATTTTTGTTAATTTGATTACTATATGTCTCAATGTATTCCTCCTTGGGTTTATCCTGCCTGGGACTCTCTGCACTTCCTAGACTTGGGTGTCCTTTCCCATGTTAAGGAAGTTTTCAGCTATTATCTCTTCAAATATTTTCTCAGGTGTTTTCTCTCTCTCTCCTCCTTCTGGGATCCCTATAACATGAATGTTGGTGTATTTAATGTTGTCCCAGAGGTCTCTGAGACTGTCTTCATTTCTTTTCATTCTTTTTTCTTTATTCCGTTTCATAGCAGTGAGTTCCATCATTCTATCTTCCAGGTCATTTATCCATTCTTTTGCCTCAGTTATTCTGCTATTGATTCCTTCTAGTGTATTTTTCATT
This sequence comes from Hippopotamus amphibius kiboko, assembly GCF_030028045.1. Classification (NCBI taxonomy): domain Eukaryota; kingdom Metazoa; phylum Chordata; class Mammalia; order Artiodactyla; family Hippopotamidae; genus Hippopotamus; species Hippopotamus amphibius. Next base: position 33,575,467 of record NC_080188.1, read on the forward strand.
TCAGATTTGTATTTTTCATCTGTTTGTTTGTTCTTTTGTTCTTCTAAGTCTTTGTTAAACATTTCTCGTATCTTCTTGATCCTTACCTCCATTCTTTTTCTGAGATTCTAGATCATCTTCACTATCATTATTCTGAATTCTTTTTCTGTATGGTTGCCTGTCTCCTCTTCATACAGTTGTTTTTCTGGGGTTTTATCTTGTTCCTTCATCTGGGACATATTCCTCTGGCTTTTCATTTTGTTTAACTTTCTATGATTGTGGTTTCCATTCTGTAGGCTGGAGGATTGTAGTTCTTCTTGCTTCTGCTCTCTTCCCTCTGGTTGATGAGGCTAAGAGGCTTGTGCAGGTTTCCTGATGGGAAGGACTGGTGGTGGGTTGATCTGGGTCTTGTTCCTCTGGTGGGCAGAGCTGTGCTAAGGCTTTAAGCTGCTTATTTGCTGATGAGTGGAGCTGTGTTCCTGCTCTGGTAGTTGTTTACCCTGAAGCTTCCCAGCACCAGAGCCTACAGGCTGTTGGTTGGGGCTAATGGTGGCCTCCCGGGGGGCTCATGCCAAAGTATGCTCCCCAGAACTGCTGCTTCCAGTGTCTTTGTCCCCACAATGAGCCACTGCCATCCCCCATCACCTCCACAGGAGACCCTTCAATACCAGCAGGCAGGTCTGGTCCAGTCTTTTATGGGGGTCACTGCTTTTTTCTCCCAGGTCCTGTTGTGCACAGGTCCTTTTACACACCATCCAAGGGTAAAATTTCTGTTTCCCCCAGTCGTCTGTAATTCCTGCGATCAAACACTTCTGGCCTTCAAAGCCAAATTCTCTGGGGACTCCTTCTCCCATTGTCAGACTCCCAGTCTGGGAAACCTGATGTGGGGCTCAGATCTTTCACTCCAGTGGGAAAACTTCTGTGTTATAACTGTTTTCCAGTTTATAGGTGGACCACCTGGCAGGTATGGGATTTGATTTTATCATGATTGAGCTCCCTCCTATCGTCTCATTGTGGCTTCTTCTTTGTCTGTAGGGTATCTTTTTTGGTAAGTTCCAGCACTTTTCTGTCAATGGTTATTCAGAAATTAGTTGTGATTTTGGTGTTCTCATAAGAAGAAGTGAGCGCACGTCCTTCTACTCCTTCATCTTGACTCTTTGCCTCAAGATCAAGGTCACTTACACACAGTACACTGGGCAGTTGTCCATGGCTGTGTATGTATAGCTTTCCAAAAGGGTTGTCCAAGATGTCATTAAAAATTCAGGGGCACTGACAGCTGGATAGTCTCAGGCCTACCTCTCAGGGCCCTTTTCTTATACAATTAGCTGCTCAGAGGGGAGAGCAGCCCTCTCTGCCCACAGGTGGATTCCAAAAAGAGATGCCTAGATCCATCTCCCAAAGCTTCTAGATAGTCATTCCCCCCACCCTGGAGAGAAATGATTGAAGGAGCAATATATTCATTCTTAAAATAAATTTTACTATGGCTTAGAATTATAGTCAGATCCAGAAAGCCCATCTATCCAAGCAATATAAAATAAAAGTATAAGAAGAATCATTATATTATTGTGACATATAAATTGATAACATTTGGATATAAACGATTTTACTGATACTGTAGGAAGGTTATATAACACATGTTTATGTTCCTCTTCTTGACTTCTGAGTTCTATTGAGCTAATATACAGGAAAACATTACTTGAGAAGAGAAATTTTTATTTGAAGCAGACTATCAACATCTAATCATATTTTTGCTGTCACTAAATTCTCATCATATAAAACAATTCAGGCACAACATTCAGGCATACTGACACCTTAAGTTTATCTTCACATTTACAGGTACAATAAGTGACTTGAAAATTAGATAAACTGGTAGCATCTCCTGAAACCTAAAATTTTATTTCCTCTGAACTCTTTGACATAATAAGACATTTCACTATCTAACTTTCCTAACACATTTGAAATTTTAAATCACTCTGTGAACTTTGTACCAAACACTGAAAATATAAACATGTAAGTTACACATCTTTTAATTCAAAAAGCAGTGTCTAGTTTGGACAAGTTAGTTTCTGTTTTTGTTGCATAATCCCAGATATAGTCCATGTCCTAATTTTAATATGTGCTGAATTTGTTAGGTTTTCAAACTGTAGGATAATTTACATAGGTAAGCATGAGAACATGTGAGAGAAAGCCTCCATGTACTTTTAAAAAGAATGTTGTGCATATTGAAGTTAATTTCATACATGCAGACACACATATAAAGTAGCCATGTCCAATCATCTGCATATCCCTCACACATCTCTAGAAGTGAAGGCATTATTACTACTGTCTTATTGCTGTTTTTTGTTATTTCTAAACTATAAGAAACTTAGAGACATTTCATGTCTGTTCCATCTTTTAAAACTTAATTGTATGCTGTGTATTCATTGTTTTCAAGCATCTCTTTTTTTCTGATTATGCAAAATTACAACTTTGATATTGCCCCCAATTTCTTAGATATGCTGTTCCATGTTTAATTTTTTGTTTTCTTTGTGTTTTAATTCGGGACATTGGTATTGAGCTGTCTTAAAATTCACCCATTTTTTTTTTCTCATTTGAGTCAAGTCTACTGATGAGACTGTCAAAGGTATTCTTCATTTCTGTTACTTCATTTTTTATTTCTAATCATTCTTTTTGATTCTTTCTTGTAGTTTTCATCTCTAGGTTGACATTCCCCATCTAATTTTGTATGTTGTCTGCTTTTTTCCATTCAAGCCTGTGGCCGGATCCCTAAGATCACCTCAGATTTGATGATTCACTAGAAGGACTCACAGAACCTAGAAAAAGTCATGGTTACTATTTATTGTAGTGAAATAATACAGATTAATATCAGCAAAGGGAAAGGGAACATGGGGGAAAATCCAGGAGAATGAAACCAGGCACAAGATTCCCAGTGGAGTTTCACAGACATGCTTAATTCTTCAGTAATGATCTATAATACACACATAGCATTGCTAAGCACAGAGCTCACCCCATCGTTGGTGACCAGGGCTATTTACTGGGAATCAGTCACACAGACATGTAGCACCTATGTGACTGACCTCGGTTACTCAGACTCTGGTCTTTGTGAACAAAAACAGGCATTTAGACTATTAACTATTTGATCAAACTGATGCCAGTTGGTCCAAGGCCTCAGGCATCTGAAAAATGCTCTTATCAGGCAGAATAGTCCATAGACACAGAGCTCATCAAGGAGCCAATCAAGGGACAATTCCAAACAGGCCTTTCTTGGGAATTTGCAGTGTGAGCAACCAGGCCTGATGAGTTAATACTTTCCTACACAGAGTCTTTAACATATTATTTATAGTTATTTTAAATAACTTGTCTAATAATTCCAACATCTGGGTCATATCTGAATCTGGTTCTATGGATTGTTTTGTCTTTTAGTCTGTGTTTTTTCTTGCCTTTTGCTATGCTGTGTAATTTTTGTATCTCTTTGGATATGACGGTCTTCCAGATTTGGGGGGTATCAGTTTGCCCCAAATCTTCAGTTCTTGGATGGGATGAAAAATATCATTGATATTCAGTTACTACATATTTTTCTTGCTTTAAGGATAGGAATACCAACTTCTATGATCTTACATGTTATAAATAAAACCAGAAGTCTCTTCATTTATTTCTTATAGACTAAATTACAGTGTCAGTCCCCAAAACACACAAGGTAGTTTACTTAGAATTGTAAGTAGAAAATAGTGATGAAAGGAGAATTATAAATGCTGATAATGTCAGCATGTATAGAAATAACATGCAATATTGAAAATGGAATAATCTTTTATAGTAATTTTTAAAGATTGGCTGATTTGGTTGAAACAGCCTAATCAGCAAATTCAAATTAGAAAATAGCAGCTTTAATAATTTCAATGTTTAGAGCAGATTAAGCAGTGTTACTATTCAGCTATGAAGTCCTTCAGGAATCAACTAACTGCAGTGATATTTGTATAAAGTGTAAATGTATGGACATCTATTTTTAAAAGTTAACTTTTGACCCATTATTTTTTTATTCTTATTTTTTATTGAGGTATATTTGATTTACAATGTTGTGTTAATTACTGCTGTACAGCAAAGTGATTCAGTTATACATATATGTATATCCACTCTTTTTTTAGATAATTTTCCCATATAGCCCATTATAGAGTAGTGAGTACAAGCTCCCTGTGCTATACAGAAGGTTCTTATTAGTTATCTATTTTATATATAATAGTGTGTATATGTCAATCCCAATGTCCCATTATATTTTTCACTTCTACACACTCTAAATTTTAACATTATTGTGATAAATCTATTTAAAAGTATGACATAAGGAGGAAGGGAAGATTCAATTATTCATCTGTACCCACTAGTGTTGGGTAGCAAAGGTGACAGTATTGTGGTGTGGGTTGGAAAAGGGCTCTGCCATTTTTAAAAATTCTTCATCAGATTAGATAGCTGTCTTCTTAAATTTTATTTTGTGGTTCTAGAAACCTCCATGTTTGTACTGGGAAGTACACTGAGGTTTCTTGCATCTGTGGCTTCCTAGACAAGATTAAGAATTGCTACAAATCTCTCTCCTCAAGCAACTTTGTTTTGAGCACTGCTGAGAATGGTTTAGGGTTGGCTTTTTTGTAAAAGAATAAGTATTTATTCCCATGAAATAAAATGTTAGAATTGAAATTATCAATACTTGAGGGATAACAAATATCTTTTAAATTTATCCAGAATGTTTATGTTATCGGTTGAACTGTTTACCATATTGACTGGTGATGGTTGATGGTGAGTGTAATCATGAATATACTCAGTCTCCTAAATATTTAAAACATAGTAATGCTTATTACATCATGAGTAATAATTTCATCTATATAAAAAGATTATAGGAACTTAAATGCAGCTAATAAGCATCTAATATGCATATGTGAGCAAGAAAGACAAAACAAGAAAACATATCTTCATTACTTTGCTGATAGCTTGAGGAAGTGCTGGTAAAGACAATTATCATATATTTGATCTTTCCTTAGGTGAGAGTGAGCATATTCCAGAAAACTGTAGAATGTACTACTTTAGCAATGTAGCTGAGGTAACTCAAGGAAATTTGATGTGTGTGTGTGTGTGCGTGTGCGTACGAATGTGTATGCTTGTGCACACAGATGCACGAAAGGCCTATGAGGAATTATGTTATAATTCCTCCTGTTAATAAGCAAGGTTTACAATAAAATAAAATTTAACATGTGAAATTTAAGGAATGTTGACAATGTGTGAGCCCTTATTTAGTGGTGTGCTGAAGCTGGTTTTCACTGGCTCACAATATCTGACTGTAAACTTTCAAGAATTTTCAAGCAGTTCTTAAACTGTTGATAGCTTGAAATTGGCCATGGTGGGAGGATTTACACAACAGAAATCAACAAACACTGTAAATCAGAACTCTCCCACTCCCCCTCTCGAGAGAGAGAGATGGTGTAGCAGTACACTGCTACCCATTCTCTTCCTTTGCTTCTTTGGTTGACAACTCAGGTAGCTGCTGAGAAAGCTCCTGTGCACCTTATTAAAGGTGAAGACAAGAGCTCAGTGATGAATTGGTCAATGGTCATAAGGTAACTTCCACATAGACCCAAATGTACCCTTCAAGTCTTGTGGGCAGCACTGGGATAAAACTTAAGCAAGTGAATTATGCAAAGAATCCAGACGTTTCACATTCTTTTCTTTTAAGCATAATTTGTATTCTCCTACCAATGTAGAAGAATTGGCATTTTAAAAATGTCAGATAACTGGAGAGTTTTATATTAAGTCACAAGTCACTATTATAATTTAAAAAAGGTAATGTGAAGTGTATTAGCTTAAAAAATAAAGTAAAATATATGTGTAGTTAAGCAGATGAATCTCAAAGAACCAACATATAAAACATCATTAGAAATGAGACAGGAGTAAAACAAACCAAACAATAGCATGCCCTTCCTATGTGTATAGAAGGCATTAGAAAGAAGTTGTGATTTTACACATAGGAATTTCAAGTCAGAACTAAACATAAAGCTTAGGCTCCTAGACAATAGCTAGAATTTTTAAATTCTGACATTTTCATGTCAGAATCTATAAGCTTTGGCTTAAAATTTTTCTCTATAATTGTAATTTTGAATATGTGAGCTGTCCAAATACATTTTTATTATGTTCCATGTTGTTAAATGCACAAGGAAATTATTTAAATTTCTCCAGAAGGCCTTTGTTCAGGAATTGCCAAATTGCTTCAATTCATGCAATCAAAAATTTTTACCTCTGTTAATTTTACCCATTTGGAAATAGTAGTAGTGAAGTCTTTTTTTCTTCTTTTCTCCCTTTATTGTTTCTTTGTTCATTAAGTTGGACTACAGAATGATCCATTTTAGATAATAAGAAATGAGTGCTAGGTGTCAAAACTTGATTGGGTCCTGCAGTTGAGGGAAAGGAAAGAATCAGTGATAAGCTTCTAAAGTTATTACCTTAGAAAATCAATTTTCTACTGTGAGGTAACAACAGTGAACAGTTTTCTGGAAAGATGAGAGGGAAGCAGTGAGAGAGGATTAATGGAGCAGTTAGCACAGTATTGATTAGACCTCAAACTAGCAAATTTAAGTCTGGATCTCACTAAAAAGGAGCAAAAGTCAATTTGCCCAAATAATAGTTTAATAACTATTGATGAGAAAAACTTTGAGACATTGTATCATATTATGTGGTATAGAACCACATAAGCTGGATAAATCAGGCACACAAGGACATACACATATACATTGACAAAGAATATGAATAAGCTTCCAATGGCTTCATAACTTTTATTCAGTTTTTTATCTTTTTTATAATATTCACTTTAGCAGGTGAAATATTGTCATGATATTCAGTTTTAGGAACTTAAACAGTGCAACAGGGACAAACAGATTCTTGTACAAACTTGAAATCAGTGGGATTTTCGACCTATGCTAGAAAGTTTAGTTTCAGGGGAGTAAGGAAAAGGATAAACTTAAAAAAAACAGAGAAAATTTGATTTAACTGAACATTTTACTCTAAAAATTTCTTGTCTTCCCACATTTGAGGGAGTTATGTACTTAAGGTTTAAATTGATATTCCTTAGTCAAAATATCAGGAATGATACTATTAACTAAACAAAACCCTGATATTTTGATACTTCTGTAATTTCCTAAAATGCTAAAACTAAAAACAAATGATTCAAAGAAATTGTTGTGCATGTGTCTGTCATGTGTGTTCGTGTGGGGGTGCTATTTGTAATATATATGATAGACAGGAATCATATAGTGAGCATCATAAAATCATTTGAAAAAATAAAACATATACACATACACAATTCTCAAGAAACTATTGTGGTCAAATTTATGGAGAGGGCCTGGGATTTATGTTTTGTTAGTTTACTTTTTGGAATAACTTGAAACTTTTAAATCATATATTTTCCATTTTCATTTTTAAATGTTAATAAGGATAAAACATGAATTAGGATTTTAGCCCATTTTGGTTTCCATATGTATATACATAATGGTTTTCAAAGTTTTAAAAAACTTGTTTTATTCCATGGAATAAAACAATCTACGTATTCCTTTTCTTTTTAAGCTTAATGTTCTTTTCCTCAAGCTTCACTTACAAAATAATATAGCCATGATATGAAGGAAGAAACAAACAAAAATAATTGTCAGATTTGATGGAAAACAAATAGTTGCATTTCACATTACACTAATGTAGTGGCTGACTAGATATAGTATTTATTTAAAAATAATACAGTATTACTGATAGTTATATATCAATTTGATAAAGGAATTGTATAGGATATCCCATGCCTTCCAGCATTCTACTTTGACTTTTTTTAGTTTAGGATTTCTTTGCCAATCAATTTTCACTCTAGCATTTTAGTTTACCCATTATCAAATAAAAAAAAAGTAAAGCCTTCTGGATAGATATATTGCAAGGAATTAATATTACAGTCACATTTATGTTTGAAGAACTTAGAGGCAAATTCCTCTCTAACAATTGAACTATGACCTCTTCATTGATTAAGTGGTTAAGCTAGGACTATGATGAATAATTACACCACAAATATTAGCTGTTTCACAACTGTTTTTCAAATAAACCATCTGGCTACATGCTCTACAGTTGTCCTAAGAGAAGAAAGTACAGTTATGTAATAAATCAAGAAAGAGTTATAAGGAGTATATTTCACATGCTTATAAATACATATCTGCACAATTTGAGTTTTACTTAGAAATTTTCCATTTTTTCCATTTTTCCTCAGCATTAAATTGATATGATCAAAGACATACTATGTGAAAATTCTTAAACCATTATTGAGTAGGATAAAAATAAAAAAATTTCATTGGCAGTATTTATATTAAGCAACTATAAGTGTTCAAATGAATAGATGGATCTGCTTGCCCCACACAATTCAGTTGCTTGGTGATGTGTGACCACTAATTACAGTAGAATTAATTTCCTGTGCTTAAATTATTTAACTTAAAAAATTTACCTAGTGTCAAGATGGAGTGAATAGATTAGCAAAATACAGCATGTAAAGAAAAAATAATAAATAATTTTCGATATAAGGTGTTGGCTACTCTAGTTTTCTGAAAGGAATAAAATCAAGAATTCCTAATGAAATTACAGGATAACTCAATGGTTGCATCATACTATCAGAATAAGACAATTCAGGCTATTTTTATATGTCCCTGATTATATCTTTTCAATGTGATTGCTAAGAAGTCTCAAGATTTATTTTCAGTAATGCTCAGGTCTCAATGACAAACCAAATTCTCTTTTACTTTATCTTGTTTTCCTATTTTATGTATGGAGCAGAACCTGTACTGAGATAGTGTCTTAAAGTTTTATTATATGTATATATTTTTTTGAGAAAAATGCCACCTGAGCACCAAAGTTTATAATCTCAATATAAATTTTAGGCACCAGAAATGAAACAATGTTCCTTTAGTAGTGTTCATTTAGGAGGTAACCAAAAAAGAATACAAACAATAATTTTAAATCATATCTCCCAGTCTTCAAACATATTGATGTATTAAATAGAAGAATGAATAGGAAAGTAGTACATTTGAATGGAGAGGGTGTGATACAAAATAAAATTTAAATGTAATGACCTCAAGGTGATGGTAAAGCAATCAAATAGAAATAGTACAAGAGAACTGAAATGGACATGTTATCTGTTATGGAGTATTTTCTTTTTGAAGATTAAATGCTGTATGTTATATAAGCAAATATTTGTTTTTTAGTATTGGGGCAGACTGGAAATTTACAAGTTTAGAATTGGAAAGATCCTTTTCAGTTGAATGTATCTGTGTAATTATGTCTCTATGAAACAGATAAAAAACAAAACTACTCTTGTTAATGGAGGTTTGGGCCTGTATTCCCATGTACTTAATTTCATCACTCCTTCATGCAATTGCAACTGGGTATCTGTAAAATAGGGCTAAATGTATTCTATTAAGACAGATGGCTGGCCAAGATAATCTAATGAATTTCCTATATTTGCAGCAATTTCTCCCTGTCAGCAACAAAATGAATGCATAGAAAAGATTTCTTTCCTTTTAGGACTTCACTAGTTTTTACTAACTGCAATGCTTAAGAAAAGAATAAGAGTTAAACCTGACTTACTTAAGTGGAAAACTATATCCTCTTCTCAACTGAAACAGTCTAGAGTAACAATGGAATGTGACAAATATTCATGTGTTAAATTATAATTGGACCCTCAGAGAAGCTCTATCAGTGGACCATCTACTAACACCAGGCTTTTGCATTTTGAAAGAATGAAGTAAAATATATACATAATATGCAATTCAGTATCTCATAAAGCGTCAGAACAAAGGTTCATATTTATGTCATCTGAGAGTACCACAAACTGCTAACTTTCAGGATTTTAATTAGAGATGCAAAACAGATGTATCTTTTGTTATTTCATAGCAACCACTGGTATATTTAGAATTGAGAAATATCCCAGAGAGGCTATAAATTAAATTGAATGACACACAAATATATGTTTACAAAGATAAGAATGGATTCTAAATAATGCATTTCTATAGCATATTTACAGCTCAAACCCCATCACACAAATGAGTGCCAGGAATAATAATCCCACAAATTAAAAACTAACAATTTTAGCAACCAAATGCTGATTAGTGCTTTTTAAAATATTGAGCAATTTTAATAAATATTAGTAAACTAAAATTGAATTCTTTCTGAAATGTCAATACTTTATATTTGAAAGCATAAAAATTAATAAATATTTTAAAATTATTTTTCATTAATTATCTTTGATTTGATTTGTTCAGTCAAAACAAAGAAAAGGTTATTAATTATTTATATATAAACTTTTTAATACTAATGCTCATGATTCACTTTCCTATGAAGCTCTATGTGTCCTCTTAGAAGATTCCAGGAATTATCTGTTCGAACACATTCAAAGTTTTAATATTACTTGAGTCTAGACATTTTGTAAACTCTTGCTTAATCACAACATGCATGCGATTTTAGTGATACTCTGCTGTATTGAGAAGGTAAATGTGTGTTATTAAATATTTAACAGCTAAGAAATGAACTAGTCTTTCTCTGATAATTTTTAAATTTGTAAAAATGAAACAAAACAAACAAATGTCTGGCATTGTTGAAAGGAAGAAAGCATTTACCAGTAGGGCTTTGACTCCAATGAATTGATGCTTGGAATATTTAAGTAGGACAAAAGGTCTACTTGGGAATATTCATAAGAGCTGTGAAATATTTTGCCATGCAAAGTATTAAAAGGAGAATGCTTATATTCACATGAAGGGAGATGCCAAGAAAGGCAAATGGAATTATATGAGGGAATTGGAATTGCGAAGGGCAAAATGTGAACCAAGGGAAAAAACATGCTGCTGTCAGGAATGAGGTGAAGTGTGTATTAAGAAGTTATAAAGCTAATAGTTTCAGGAGCTAATAGAGCAAAAGCTTCATTTTAAAAATAGTGAATCAGTACTGTGAACCACCTCTCTTTTGTTAAAGTGTTTGTCTATCTCCTGGTTTTGCCTCAGCAGTCATTTGGCACAAGATTCTCTCATTGTTTGGCTGTATGATTCAATGGAAACTTCTCACCTTCTTGCTTATGTACATATTAATTATATGTCACACAGGTATCTTATGGTAGGACTGTGGCCATCAAAGTCTAAGAGTTCTTTAGGTAGGCCTGTAATGTGACCAAAGCGTCTCATCATTAGGAAATAGAAACATATTACTTGGTTAATAGTTTTTTATGTGCTGAATATTAAAAAATGGAGGTGTAGTTTCATTCTCTCAGGGGAAGGAATCAATGGCTTATATAATAGAGACCATATAGACTGTTCGAGTCAATTTAAAATTGCTGAGTAAGGAGGTTGGATCCAATTTATCTTGGGGTAATAGCGGGGTTTTTTTTTTTTTTTTAGGTTTTATTATTGGTTTTAAGTCCTTTGGAAGGAGGGATTTTGGTGAGCTGGGAAACTTGTGCTTCTAAGACAGAACTTCATCTGCTTGTTCTGAAGTCCAGAGTACATCAATAACAACAGAAAGAAAAAACAAAGACCATGATACTTACATTTTCCTAAATGTGTATGCTATTATAATTACTCCAGATCTCTCAGGAAGTGGAGTTCAGTACCTAGAATATATTTTGTTCCTAGTAATAAAGTTGAAATCAGTTGTAATCACTTTCTATAAGAAGAAATACAAAAAAAGTAGCTGAATAGATTTAGGCCAAGGGGAAACAAGACTGCTGATGCTATAATGAAGTGTGTTGGTTTTATGCACCAGACGTTGGGGTAAACTACATGCAGCTTGGGTTCATGAAATATTTTTTCCCCTAAGGGTTGCAAGTGAAGAATGGATTTTGTCTAATAATGTAAGAAGAGAATAAGCAAGACCTATCAGAAAAATAACCCCCTACTGAAATAAGTTTCTAGACATTTTTAGGTTTAACAGTTACATTTCTCTTTACATTTGAGAAAACTTGAAATATCACAGCACATACAGAGGAGAGAATCAAAGCATTTCTGGCTACCTTTACATTTTGAGGGGATTTAAACATAAAGTTGTCAGGAGTTTGGTAAGAATAAGTGCATTTGACTTTATACACTGATCAATGTTCCTGTTATAGATGAAGTTATCTACTGTTGTCTTAGATTTTCAATCCTAAATTTTATAAGTAATAAAAAATCAGATCCCTACACCTTTGAAATATGATTGGCTACTGTGAGTCTAAAGGAATATGAAAATATACAATTAGTTACTATAAGTGCCTATAATATGCAATTTTTCCCTTATCTTCTTAACAGCTCAAGAATCAACATTGTGCCCATTATTCTCTTATAAGTTCTAATTTGTTAATAGAGAGTTCCCTGGAAGAGATAGTACAAGTATCAAATATTAGAGTAATGGAATAGTTGAGAGGCCTGTTGGTCACCAAAGACCTGGCATATTCCATTTACCTAGTTTTTAAATTTTGATTATGAAAGCACATTTATTTGTAGTATATACCTATTTATTTAAAACCAAATTTTATTTTTCAGTTTTCAAGGGCTTCTTTTTTGTGTGTGTGTCGTATAATTGGTATTCAATATTAGTTTCAGTTATACAATGTAATGATTTGGTATTTGTATACAATGTGAAATGATCACCAGAGTAAGTCTAACATTCCTCACTATATACAGTTACAGAATTTCTTTTTCCTGTGATAAATATTAAGATCTACTTTCTTAGCAACTTTCAAATATGCAATACAGTAGTATTATCTATAATTTACATGTTCTATTTTACGTCCCCATGAGTTACTTTATAACTGGAAGTTTGTATCTGTTGATTCCACTCATCCATTTCACCCACAACCCTCTCCCCTGCTCTGGCAAACACCAATCTGTTCTCTGTAACTATGAGCTTGGTTTATTTTTTTAGATTCTATATATAAATGCGATCATACAGTATTTCCCTTTCTCTGTCTGACTTATTGCACTTAACATAATTCCCTTAAGGTTCATCCATGTTGTTGCAAATGGTAATATTTCATTCTTTTTTATGGCTGAATAATATTTGTGTGTGTGTTCACACTACATTTTCTTTTTTCATACCTTGGCTATTGTAAATAATGCTGCAGTGAACATGAGAGTGTATATAGGACAAGTGAAACTTGTCCTTTCAAGTTACAAGTGTTGTTCTCTTCAAATAAATAACCAGAAGTGGAATTGCTGGATCGTATGGTAGCTCTACTTTTAGTATTTTAAGGAACCTGCATACTGTCTTCTGTAGTGGCTGTGCCAATTTACATTCACAACAACAGTGTTCAAGTGTTCCCTTTTCTTCACATCTTGGCCAGCACTTGTTATTTCTTGTCTTTTTTGATAATAGCCATTCTGATGAGTATGAGGTGGTATCCCATTGTAGTTTTGACTTGCATTTCCCTGATGATTAGTGTTTTTGAGCATCTTTTCATGTACCTGTTGGCCATCTGCATGTCTTCTTCAGAAAAACCTCTACCCAGGTCCTCTGCCCATTTTTCAATCAAATTGCTTTTCTGCTATATGAATTTATTATACATTTTGCATATTAACTTGTTAATAGAGATATGCTTTGCAAATACTTTCTCCCATTGAGTAGGCTGCCTTTTCACTTTGTTGTTGGATTCCTTTGCTGTGCAGAAGCGTTTTAGTTTGATGTAGTCCTGTTTATTTATTTTTGTTTTTGTTGCCTTTTCTTCTAGTGTCAAATCCCAAAAATCATCACCAAGACCTATGTCAATGAGCTTACCATGTATGTTTTCTTCTAGGGATTTTATTTTATTTTTAGGTCTTCAATTCTTTAATCGATTTTGAGTTAATTTTTGTGTATTGTTTAAGTGGTCCAGTTTCATTCTTTTGCAAGGCTGTCCAGTTGTCCCAATACCATTTATTGAAAAGATTGTCAATTCCCCATTGTGTATTCTTGACACCTTTGTTGTAAATTAATTGACCATATATGTGTGAGTTTATCTTGGGGATCTCTATTCTGTTCCATAGATCTCTGTGTTTGTTTTTATGCTAGTGCCATACTGTTTTGATTACTATAGCTTTGTGATATAGTCTGAAATCAGGGTGCATGATGCCTCTGGCTTTGTTTTTCTTTCTCAAGATTGTTTGGCTATTCAGGGTCTTTTTTTGGTCCTATACAAGTTTTATAATTATTCATTCTATTTCTCTTTTATGCAGTTGTAATGGGAATTGTTTTCTTAATTGCTCTTTTTGGTAGTTCATTATTAGTGTATAGAAACACAATTGAATTCTGTACATTGATTTTGTATCCTGCAACTTCACTGAATTCTTGTATTAGTTCTAATGAAATTATTCTTTGATGGAGTCTTTAGGGTTTTCTATATATAATACCATATCATCTGCCAAGAATGACAGTTTTACTTCTTCTTTTCTAATTTAGATGTATTTTATTTCCTTTTCTTACCTAATTGCTCTGGCATGGACTTTCAGTACTGTGTTGAATAAAAGTGGTAAGACTGGAAATACCTATCTTACTCCTGATCTTTGAGAAAAAGTACAAGCTTTTCACCATGGAGTATGATGTTAGATCTGGGTTTGTCATATATGACCTTTATTATGTTAAGGTACAGTCCTTCTATGACAAAATTTTATCATAAATCACTGTTGAGTTTTGTCAAATGCTTTTTATCTATTGAGATGAATGTGTAATTTTTACTCATTTTGTTAATGTGGTGTATGACATTGATTTTTGAATGTCTGAACCATCCTTACATCCCTGGAATAAATCTCACTTAATAATGGTATGTGATCCTTTCAATGTATTTTTGAATTTTGTTTGCTAATATTTTGTTGAAGATTTTTGCATCTATGTTTTTCAAGGATTTTGGTCTGTAATTTTCTTTTCTTGTGGCATCATCTCTGGTTTTGGTATCAGGGTAATACAATTCTTGTGAAATGTGTTTGGAAGTGCATGTTTGTTTGTTGGGAGGTTTTTGATTACTGATCCAATCTCCTTACTATTAACCAGTTAGTTAAGATATTCTATTTCTTCATGAGTCTATCTTGTAGATTATAAATTTCTAGGATTTCATCCATTCTTCCAGATTGTCAAATTTATTAGTGTATAATTGTTCATAGTAGTCTCTTACATCCTTTATAAATCTGTGTTATCAGTTGTAATTTATTTATATCTGATTTTAATTATCTGAATATTCTTTCTTGTTTGGTCTTGTTAGTTTTATAAATTTTGTTTATCTTTTTAAAGACCCTGCTCTTAGTTTCATTGTTCTTTCTATTGTCTTTTTAGTTTCTATATTTCATTTGTTTTCACTCTGATTATCATTTCCTACCTTCTGCTCACCTGGCGTTTGTGATTCTTTTTCTAGTTCCTTGAGACATAAAGTTAGGCTGTTTATTTGAAGTTTTTTCTATTTCTTGATGGAGGCATTTTCCACTGACCTTCCCTATTAGAACTGCTTTTGCTACATCTCCCAAGTTTTGTTATGTTGTATTTCCACTTTCATTTGTCTCAAGGTATTTTTTTAATTTCTCTTTTGATTTTTTCATTGATCTACTGGTTGTTCAATAGCATGTTGTTTAATTTCAACCTACTTGCAAAGTTTGCAGTTTTGTTCTTGCAATTGATTTCTAGTTGCATACCATTGTGGTTGGAAAAGATGTTTGATATGTTTCCAGTCTTCTTCAGTTTATCAAGACTTGTTTTCTGGCCTAACATAACCTATCTTGTTGAATGTTCCATGTACACTTGAGAACAATGTGTATTCTTTTGCTTTTGAATGGAATATTCTATTATACAGTTGGCCCTTGGGTGATACAAGTTTGAACTTGGCAGGTACACTTATACATAGATTTTTTTTCAACAAATACTACAGTACTACATGATCTACAGTTGGTTGAATCCACAGATGTGGGACTGCAGAAATGGAGGGCTGTCTATAAATTTTATAACAGATTTTCAACTGTGTGTAAGGGGGTCAGCATCCCTAATCCTCACATTGTTCAATGGTCAGCTCTATATCTGTTGAGTCCATCTGGTCTAATGTGTTGCTTAAAGCTTATGTTTCCTTATTGATTTTCTGTCTGGGTAATCTATCCATTGATGTACATGGGACATTAAAGTTCCCTAGTATTATTGTATTGCTATTTCTCCCTTTATGTCCGTTAATATTTGCTTTATGTATGTTGGTGCTCCTATGTTGGGAGCATATACATTTATAAATATATGTTCTTGCTGAATTGACCCCTTTAACATTATGTAATGCCCTTCTTTGTTCTTTATTACAGTTTTCATTTTAAAGTCTCTTTTGTCTTTTGTAAGTATAGCTACTTCAGCTTTCTTCTGGTTTCCATTTACATAGAACATCTTTTACCATCCCTTACTTTCAGCCTGTGTGTGTCCTCATAACTGGAGTGAATCTCTTGTAGGGAGCATATAGATGTGTCTAGTTTTTTAATCCATTCCATTTCTTTTGATTGGAGAATTTAATCCATTTATATTTAAAGTAATTATTGATAGATACTTAGTGCCATTGAAAACATATTGTTTTCTGGCTGTTTTGTAGTTCCTCTCAGTTCCTTTTTTTCAATTAGTCTCTTCCTTTGAGGTTTGATAACTTTCTTTCGTGGTATGCTTTCATTATCTTTTGTGTATCTACTACATGTTTTTGTTCTTTGGTTACCATAAGGTGTATATATAAAAACTTATAGTAGTCTATTTTAAATTGATAACATCTAAGTTTGAATGCATTCTAATGCTCTATATTTTTACCCTCTCCTACATAATTTTTTTGTTTTGATATCACATTTTACATCTTTCTATTTTGTGCATCCTTTAAGTAATTATTGTAGTCAGTTATTTTTATTACCTTTGTATTTTAACATTCAGACTAGCTTTATAAGTGTATTAAACCCCTACTTTTACTATATATTTATTTTTACTAGTGAGATTTCATGTGTTTTCTTGTCCACAATCAGTGCCCTTTATTTTCAACTTAAAGAAGTCCCTTTAACATTTCTTAAGAGGCTAGTATAGTGGTGATGAATACCTTTAGCTTTTGCTTGTCTGTAAAACTCTTTATCTCTCATTCAATTCTAAATGATAACTTTGCCAGGTAGTTAGAGTATTTTTGGTTAGAAGTTTGTTTTCTTCCTTGTATCTTGTATTATTTTTGTCTGTTTATTGGTTTTTCTTGTTGCTGTTTTTGTGCTACTCCCTTTTGGCCTGCATAGTTTGTGTTGAAAAAAATCTGCAGAGAGTCTTTTCAGGGTCCTCTTGTGTATAACAAATTGTTTGTCTCTTGTTGCACTTAAGATTCTCTCATCTTTAAATTTTGATAATTTAATTATAATGTGTCTCGTTTGGGGCTCTTTGAGTTCATCTTGTTTGGAACTCTCTGGGCTTCCTGGATCTGGATGCCTGTTTCTTTCCCCAGGTTTGAGAAGTTTTTAGCCATTATTTCTTCAAATAAAATTTCTGTCTCTTTCTCTCTTCTTCTAGGAGCCCTGTGATACAAATATTAGCCTGCTTGATGTTTTCCCAGTTTCTTAAGCTATCTTCACTTTTTTCATTCTTGTTTCTTTTTGCTGCTCTTATTGGGTGAGTTTCAGTGCCCTGTTTTTGAGTCCATTTATCTTTTATTCTACTTCAACTAGTCTGTTGTTGAACTCCTGTATTGTGTTTTTTTAGTTGTTATTGTGTTCTTCAGCTTGATGACTTTTATTTAGTACCTTCTTATATTTTCAGTTTCTCTGTTGAATTCTGTGTTCATTTATTCTCCCAAATTCAGATATCATCTTTATAACCATAACTTTTAACTCTTTAACAGCTGAATTACTTTTATTTTATTTATTTTTATTGGAGTATAATTGCTTTACAGTCTTGTACCAGTTTTTGAGGTACACCAAAGTCAGTCAGCTGTATTTATACACATATCCGCATATTCCCTCCCTCCCTCGACTCCCCCCCCCCCCACCATCTCCATCCCAGCCCTCTAAGGCATCATCCATCATCGAGTTGATCTCCCTTTGTTATACAGCAACTTCCCACTGGCTATCTATTTTACAGTTGGTAGTGTATATATGTCTATGCTACTCTCTTACTTCATCCCAGCTTCCCCTTCACCCCCCGTCCCCCCCAACCTCATGTCCTCCAGTCCATTCTCTGCATCTGCATCCTTATTCTTATCACTGGGTTCATCGGTATCTTTTTTTTTTTTTAAGATTCTGTATATATGAGTTAGCATACTTTTAATGAAACCTCATTTCATTAAGGTTTTTTTTTTTTTTTTCCTGGCATTTTATCTTGGAGATTTATTTGTAACATATTCCTCTGTTTCTTCATTTTGCTTGACTCTCTGTGTTGGCTTCTATGCATTAGGTAGAACAGAACAGTCAACTCTTTCCCAGTCTTGAAGTAGGATATGAAATTTATTGTTCAACCTGGTCCTAACTTTTGGTAATCTGAAACTTTTGTGATTGTCAAAGCATTCCATTTTCTTTTTAATGGCTCCTATTAGTTGAGGGTCTGCTAAGATCCATCAGTGTCCCAAAGGGGAGGATCTCACTCAGCACCTAGATTCAGGCTTATTGGAACCCAGATCCTCAGGCAGCTGCTTTTATAGTATATATAAATATATACTGTCCTATGGGACTGAAAGCATAGAACTCGCTGGCTACCAGTGCCTGGCAATCTACAAGTGTCCCTGAATGAAGTAGCAAAAATTGGGGCTCCAGATGAGTATATAAGCTCTTTTCTAGGAGACACCAGTAAGTGCTAATGAGGCAGATGGAGAGTGTGAAGATGGTGTGTATGGCTTACCATCCTTCTCAGCACAGCTTTAGGCTACTAGATGTGTGCCAGTCCTGAAGTCTGCCGCTCAGACTGAAGTTCTAGGACAAGCAAAAGTCCTCTTTCACAGAAAGAGATGGGGGTTTGTTTCAGTCATCTTTCTGTACAGTGTCTTATGGATATAGCCTTCCAAGGACTCTCTCTCTCTCCAGTTGCTACAGTTCTCTGCAACCCAGGAAATCAAGCTCTCCTGACCACAGCCAGGCAATCAAGGGGCATTCCCTGGGCAGCAGACACAGAGACCAGGACACTAGAAGTAAAAGCCAAGGGCACCAGATGTATGTAAAAGGCCTCCTCCATTAGATATTGGTGGTATGGAGTGTGGCATAGGCAGAATGCAAAGATGGCTTCTGATGGGGGAAAAAAAGAGTAAAACAGAAATGATGTTGCTCACCAGCTTTAGCAAGGCATCAGGAGAGTGCAAAAATGGTGCCTTCCAGCACTTCTGTCCCTGGAGAGTATCCCAACAGACCACTATCCCTCCAGCTGATGCTCTATGATTAGCAAATGAATCTCTTTCACATAAACTCTGAGTGCTTTTTAAATGGCTGCTGCTTCAGCATTTGGCCTTGGGTTTAGTGTGTCTGCATGCCATTTAAGAGGCATTCCTTAGTTTGCTACAACCCTTTGGGTCTTGATAATGACAGTTTCATTGGTTTTCAAAGCCAGATGTTTTGAGGGCTCATCTCTGGACCCTATATAATGGATTTTAAGGGATACAACTCTGGTCCCTTGATGAATACAGCACAAGTTACCAATAGAAACTAAACTGGTTTATAGTCACATGTATATATAAATATTAAATAGATTCAAAATCTTATTTCATATTCCTGAACCCATAGGAAATGAGAGTGAAAAGAGAGAGTTTAGAAGTTTTCGTGCTTCATAAAATGGATGAGCAAGTCATTGAGAGATTAACTGTCCTTAGAAATTTGATAAAAGTTAGCATGAGGTGGAATGGTAAGTACATTCACTATCATGTTTCCACATACTTTTTTCATAGTTAGGACTGGAAAGTTAGTTATTCAATGGTTGAATGAATACAGGAAGACCCATATACTGATTTAAGGAGAAATCCCGTCTGGAGAAAAAGAGCCAAGTATTCACAGCACAGGACTGGGAAGATAAGAACTGGGAATCTTGCCAAGCAATTGACATCAAAGAGATCTGAATGGGTAAAAATCTAGCAGATTTCCAGAGTGTGATGATGGAGTGCTGGGAACAGGCTATGTATAGAGATCTAGATAGGTCTGCAGACATCATAAATGTCTTATGAGGTTTAGACCGTTCAACAAATGGCAATATATATTAAAGTTAGAATCAGAATTTAAATGTGCTAGAGATTTTGTGAGTATAGTTGATGGAGTAATAAAGGGCCAGCTTTGACACTTTCTGTCAGTGCAACTTTGGATAAGTTGTTACTTTTTTTGTTATTATTCTGCAAAATAACATTAATAAAATACTTCACAGTAACAGGAAAATTAAATATCAAAACAGTGCCTAGAAAATATAAAATGTTTATTAGAGATGTATTAGAAGAAAGCAGAGTAAGAGAAGCAAGAGAATAACACCAAGCTGGGAGTCAGTAAAGATAGAATTGAATACTGGGCAGATGATCACTACAATAATTCAGATTCAGAACCAACAAAAAGATCCAAGTAATTATGGTAGCAGATATAATCTTGTTCAGAAGAGTAGAACAGAAGCTCATATACTAAAATTGGGTCAAGATACCAGAGCTGAAAATACCACCAATTTTGACCTGGTTCTGAGTTACCTAAACATTAAGGTATATATAAATGCCTCTTGATTTTTCTAAATTAGAAAAAAAAAGGTGTAGCAAACACCTGCTGTGTTGTACTAAGGACCCCAACAGTAGAGATCCTGGCAAATTATACAACCAAGGATAAGAACTAGACTGCAAAAAGGCATGTCTATTTTAGTTTCTCCAGGTAATCCTCTTGTGAAAATTCTGTTGGGTATGCTGATAACTAGGGTGGCAGCAGAGCTTTTAGTAGAGTTAGAACTCAAGGCAGATTTTATAAACAAAAGCTGATTCCAAACACAAGTTCATGATCCACTGTCATAGAACATCATGAGTATAATCTGTGCTATCCAGGGAACTCCCCTGAACTTTATAGCATGGATTCTTGTGAGTGTTTATTATGGTCTGTAAAGTTTGTCTTCAGTGACAGATTTGCAAATTTATTTGTATTTGATATCTATATTTTAAACTGTCATATGTTTCCTGTTTTTAATGCTTTGCTTGTTTAGATATAACAAAATATGTCTCCTCTCAAATCTTCTGTTACTTATACACACAACGCTATTTGCAAGCACATAAAGTGATTCAGTAATTGACATTTCATTAACAGGAGATCAAGTCATGTTTATCATGCTGGCTGCTGTTTCTACTTAAGTGGCATGCAATTTTGGCCACTCATGAAAAAGGAATAATATGTGTTCTTCGATTCATCTGCTTCTTTGATCGTCTCTGCATTAGTGATCACATTTAGCTCACTAATGCAGAAAGTATTCCTTTTGTGAATTTATCATATACATATATTTAAATACTCATATAATTATTAACTGAATATATTATAATAGGCATTATACAATAAGAGATAATAACAAGGATATTGAAGCCATATTGATTTGTGTAACTGCCTATTAGTCCAGTGACCATATTTTCTCACATTTAAAATTAACATAATAGTGCTTAATTTTTAAGACTGATATGAAAAGTGAATATAATAAAGCATATACAACTTTTAGTTTAGTGCCTATTCAATACAATGCAGTTGATAAATAGTATATATATGTATAATTAGCTTCATTAGAATTGGGGTAGTAAAATGGACTTCTGAGTTAAGCAGCAGACAACTACTATAGGATTAAGTTAAACAAGACTTTTCAACCTACACTCCATTATTTATTGGTATACCAGAGTTGAGCTTCCTCCTTGATATTTTGACAAAATCTATCACTCAATATCTGATTAATTTTGTCTTCTGGAACTCTAAGTAGACAAATGTGTATGTTGGTTACATTTATGGAAATATTGTGTGTGGTCAGTTATAAACTGATCACATAAGGTAAACCCTATTAATTAGTGTAATCTCAGTACTATGAAGAAGATATTTTACTTGGATTATGGAAAATACTTTAATATTAAATTTAAAACATTTTTGTATTCTACATATTTGTATTGAAAAATATCTTTATATACTTTACATATTCAAATTCTATAATTAGTTTGTATATACATGTACAAATACACATATATTTATCTATTGTATATACAAGTAAGTACTGTTAATTGTTAAAATTCATTTTATGCATATTCAAATGTAGAAATATCAAATATTTTTAACATAGAGAAATAGATTGATAAAATTATTATTAAAACAGTGTTATTAACCACATATATCTTAAGAAAAATATTATGGCATCCATAAATCTCTTTGATTTTAACTATTAATATCAAGCATGATAACAGCAATTAAATATAGTATGACTAATTTCATATAATTGTTTGGGATATCAGCACTCATAACATCAAAATAACTCTTGAAAACAATTCTTTAAATTACCTGTTTCCATGTAAGCTATAAGTATTGCAGGAAATACCTTATTTGGAAACTCTTCACATCATATAATAATATTAACTCTTCAAAATATTCATGAATTGAAAAATCTCCAGTATCATCTACAATATCAATCAGATATAAAAATAACAATAATATGAAGAAAAGTGTTAGAAGAAAATGTCCAAAACACATTTAATTCTCACTAATTAAACTCTTAAAAAAAACTTTTAAAAAGCTTAAAATGTTTCATTATAATTTTGAGATCTTGGAAGCTCAAAATTCGATTAAAAATTATCAAGTAATTTATTAGAAACTGCCAACCATTTTCAATAGTTAAATAAGAAAATCTTTATTTGTGGATGTTATAGCCCCTAGGAAAGTTGCTTTCAAAAAACATGTTACTAGAACATTTCCTTTAATTACATGTTGCTATGCCCCAAAGGGTTACTGCAATCATTAAACATCTTATTTTCTGCTTTATTTATCAGACATCTAGACATAGAGAAAGCACCAGAATTCTATTTTAGGTCTGACAGCATGTTGAGTCATTTCTCTCATTTTACTTGCTTGCTACAAGATGTCTGGAAATAATACAGAAAAATCATGATGAATCTGTTTCAATAAATATTTCTAAGAAGAGAAGTCAGTGAAGATAATGTTCATGCAAGTGTCAATAGCAATGGAACATATGTGGTGGTGGTAGTTTAAAATTTACTAAGGAATCATAAGGATACATCTTCCCCTAATACACTTCAATTGAATATTAGGAATGGAATTATAGCAGAGTGTAATATAACAGAATTATTGGCTGTATGCAAAAATAGTGGGCCACTTTATCATTCTTCTTCACTAATTTTGAAGTTACTTATGTGCATTTACAGGTTAGTTTTAAAAGATGGAGAACAACTAATAAATGTATAACAGAATGCTGAATCAAAAACTATCTTTTAGCATAATGTGAGGCAATCAGTACTAAATAGCAATATTTTACCAATAATTAATTTTCTAAAGTATTGTTAATGACTAACAACTTTTTCAGTAGTTAGAGGGACTTTTAAAATTAACCCAAATAATTTATTTGCCAGAAACTCTGGAAGAGATAGTTGAAGTGCTGGGCCTTAAAGTAAAAATGATTCTTACTTGCTACTTGGTATAAAAAATCCCCTTTCATTCTCCTATTGGAAGTTGATGCAGATAAAACTTAAGAGATTTTTAAAAATTATTTTGAATATTAACTACATTGTTCCATTGCCACATTTCTTGAGCCAAAGTTTAACAGCATGTGTTTTTCCTCAAGTGATTATGTAAAGAAATAAGTTTATGTAAAGAAATGGGTGTATGTAAAAATATGATAAAATTTTTTGATCAGCTTCAGAAATAGTCGTTTGTAATCTTCTTTATATATAGATATACAAATTTATTTATTTATTGGCTGCACTGGGTCTTCATTGCTGCACACGAGCTTTCTTTTAGTTACAAAGAATGGGGGTTACTCTTTGTTGCAGTGTGCAGGCTCCTCCTTGTGGTGGCTTCTCTTGTTTCAGAGCACTGGTTCTATGTGCGCAGGCTTCTGTAGTTGTGACACGCGGGCTCAGCAGTTGTGGCTCATGGGCTCTAGAGCACAGGCTCATTAATTGTGGTGCATGGGCTTAGTTGCTCCATGGCATGTGGGATCTTCCCAGGCCAGGGATGGAACCCATGTCCCCTGCACTGGCAGGTAGATTCTTAACCACTGCACTGCCAGGGAAGTCCCCTCAAATTTGTATTCTTCTATCATTGCATAACTTCACTTTGTGGATTAAAGGAACTTGAATATTATCATCATCATCCTTATCAAATCTTCAAGTCCAGGGGTTGAAAAATAGTCTTTATCTCAGCTTTTACTAGGGCAGATAAACATAATAACTTGTTACCAGAATTCTTTCAACTAAATCTTTTACATGATAAAATAAGCGAAATTATGCCTTGCTCTTTTACCAACAGCAAATGAACATTAACAACGATTTACAGCACAGATGCATAATAAAATGACACTGACAGAATCAAGCAGATTCCTGCACTGAAAGACTATTGTTCATGTACAAGTTCAAATTTTTAAAAATCTGTCTACTAAAGCTTTAGTAACAAAATTGTAATATAATTATCCAAATTAAATTTTATGTGCATTTTTATCCCACTAATTTAATCTACGTTATTGATATAAAGACAATTATAGGTAATTGACTTTAACCCTTAAACATATAAAATTTGGCCAACATATGTATTTGGCATCCTTCTACAAGTGCAGCATCTTCTTAAAACCTACACTATTTTTTTGCTAAAGTATTATGTCTCTCCTCTGCTGATACACAAAATCTATACAATTTTGCGATCAGGCTGATTTAATCATAATGGGAAAGTGGAAATTGCCAAGTATGAAAATATCTAGAAAAGTCAGGATCTTCTGTGCTTAAAGGGAAAACACAACATACCCGGAACTCACAAAAGACAGATATGTGTCCTTTCGGATCTTAAGCCAAAGGTGAAGCAAAGCATGCACTGGCAATCTGATCACTTTCAAAGGTGGCAAAGGCTTAAGAACATGTATAATTATTTTACCACTTAGCTAGAAATTATGAGGTTTATACCAGGTGACCTTGAAAAACATCCTGGATTGTTTTGATCAAAGTAATTTTTCATGAATAAAACTGAGAACAATTAAAGTTGAATTTGTTTATTTTATGTCTTAACTTTCTCACTAATATTCAGAAAGAATAATTATAAAATTCATTAATAATTAACATTGCTGATCTGCTCTAAATACAAATGGTGTATTCAGTTTTGGATTGAAAGTTGCCTTGAATTTGATAAGCTCAAAGAATATATAATAGAGGAATTATTCATACTTTCCATCCATCTGAAAACTGAATGGTACTTATTGGATGTCCAAGCATGGAAAAGGCTATGTGGTTTATTATATAATTCACAATGGTGAATTAAATTATCTCAAAATTTACTAAGAATGAAGAATGTTCTTTCTGGGAATGAAATATTTAATATTAACATACATTTATCAGTCAAAAAATACTAATAAATATTACCAAGTATTTTTACTTATAGATAGATTTTACTCAAGCTTATTTCATGTTCAATATGAGTCAAGTTCTTTTCTGACCTGTCATCATCTGTTTATACAAACTTTGCTTCTTTGCCATGTGTTGTTTACATTGTCTTTAATGACTTACTGATTACACACACACACACGATAATTCTCACCTTCAGAGGATATTTTTAAAAAGCAAACCATCCCTACTTTAAGACACTTTTCATTATTATAATAGCAGTAGATTCATTATTCCAAATAAAATTATGTAGGAAAAATCAGAAATAAGGAACTGAAAAGAAGAGAGCTAAAACTAAGTTTATGATAGGAGTAGGATATAGTTTTCATTTACTTTTTATATTTTTAATAATGAAACTTTGAATAATTATAGAAGCATATGTAAAGCACACTAAAGTCTTGGAATCTTTATCTTATCCTTGCTAACAGCAGGGATGTGACACTTGGGTGGAGAATGAGACAAATCTTGAAAGATGCTTAAGATCAAAGAAAGGATCTACATATTTGATATATATGGATTTTTCTTATACTGTCCATTATGTTCTAAAATAGTTAATTGGATAATTCAGGTGATGGAGCTAAATTTCTCTAATCTTAATTATTGGGAGAGATGCTAATTCTTGTGCATATGTGAAAGTGGAAAATAATTATATCAGTATCTTACTAATGGAAGAAAGTTACTTATGGTTATATCTTTAATATCCAAGTTATTTTGCATCTGTGGGAACAGAACTATATGAATTGGAGATGATAATACTAAAAAAAATCCACAATAGATTTCCACAGATTATAAGATATTAGAATATATACCCATACTTCAAGACTGTAGAGATTTTTTTTCCTTGCAAAGGAGAATAAATAGTACTTAGAGTTTGATATTGACATTCTTAATTACAAATTTTCTTCTATCCTCCATTATAGGATATCTCATCTTGATTTAAGTATGTTATTCAATTTTATACTCCTTAGATGGAAAACTTCCAATCCATGATCCATATACTAACCTATTCTCTAATTTAACTCACCTCAGAAATTGCTACCACTATCTAACCAGTTGCTAAAGTAAAAGAAAATATTGAGTCATTTTTTGATTTACAAATTAATGTCTCCAAATCTGACCTTTTTTACTAGAGTCATAGACCAACAGTGCTGAGATTAAAAAGCAAGATGTTTGTATCTAGACATTAATTATATTGCATCTACCTTTTATGAGTAGTCTATCTTCAGGAAAGTAACTGACTTAACCTCAGTTCCCTCTTATATATACATAAATTATAAGAACACCTACTTTATAAAGTTATTTCAGTGCCATAAGGATACAAAACTTGCATGTGGTATATAGTAAATGTGTTGGCCATAATAAGAATAGAAATAATAATTATTTCAGTTTTAACTTTGATGTTAAAACTTTGATAGATATCCTTAGCCAAGTTTCTTACATTTTCTGGGATCTCATTAGGCATCTGCTCCATGAACAGTTGAATGTTTTCATATCCATTTTAAGAACAAGCAAACCTCCACAATTCTGAATATGAATTCATTCTCTAGTGCATATTTCAAATGAACTAAAAGTGTGCTAAATATGAAGATACAATAAAACATGCTTTTCTTCCCTCATTCAGTATTGTTATTATCAGTATTATAAGAAATTGATATCTCTCTATCTGCTCAGTTTACAATGCCTAAAGGAATCACAATATTGACCATTTAAAATAACTAAGTACTATATATGTTCACTTTGCTGAGTTCAAATTTCAGACTATTGGCATTATCCAGTTTTCATTAAGATTTTTTCATATTTTGCCTTTTGAAAATTGTCTTCTTGACAGATTTAACTTACAAAAAAAAGATAAGACATAATGGTATATGAGTTCAACCTGGAAAAGACTTTAATGTTATTTAATGATTTTAATTGGCATTTGTATCAGCAGCGCAACAGTGCCAATAGATCATGAAAATCTGATGCACAATATGTGTTACATTCAGAAAGCAAAGAAAGGATAGTACAAAGGAGGAAAAAGATAGTGGCTTCGCTTTGGACTGAGCAGTAGAAACCGTAGCCACTGCACATGTCCATTAATCATCAAGTTACAGTAGCAGGACCTGGCAGTTGGGTAGAATGGACAATTTGCATTAAAAACCTGTCAATTTAAAATGCAATAAAAACAAAAAAAATCAATAATAACACATTTAAATTCAAACAGTCATCACAGTCCTGCAATAGCAATCAGTCATATTTACCAAGGCCTCGTATGTAATAATCCTCCTGATCCCTATATAATTACTAGCTTTGCCTCTTGAATTATCAACAGCTCTCATGGCTTATTGCTTCATACTTGCTTAATAAGCATCTGCAATCAATAATCTTGCCACAGAGTAAGAGGCAACCAGCCAGCCAGGCCCAGGGTGTAAATGCTGCAGAGGTGATCATTACATGGTATGAATGACAAGGAGGTGGCTGTGCTAATAGGAGAGGCGTGTGGTAAAGAGGTAATTTACAAAATCTGCTTATTGGAATGTGTGGGTCTTACCACGCTGGTGGTGTCTCAGCTATGGGGAACAGTCACTCTTGAAAACACATCTTCAAATGCCTCCCAAGATATGCTTTCGGAGTGATCATCACCTCCAGCAGCTCTTTCTGTATCTTGCTATCAATATAACACATTCAGTTTGCCTGAAATGCTTTTTATCCAACTAAAAAAGCAAACAGTTATGTTCTTCATTCACATGGTATATGATGGGGAACAGGAATTTATATACAAATTTGAGTATTAGTGACACTTTGATGACCAGAGTTTAAGGACCAATTGCAGACGTCAAAAAGTTTGGAAACCCCTATTAGTGCCATTCACATGAAAAATAAAATTGATGATCCCAGTGGAGAAAGTGTGTTGTATGGATAACATCATATCATTTATTTTACTGTCTGTTGAGTTCTAAAGATTCTCAGGATTTTGCAAAAGGAACAACTGGATACGCCATCATCAGGACAATAAACATTTAAGTTTAACCTTGTAAATATTAACTATACTCATTGTTGCTATTACTTAAAATTCACCATTTAGCCATAACTTAGGAGACTTTACAAAATAAATAAAAATAGTGCTTTTGCTCCCATAGTATTTGTATAATGTTAAATAGGTAATACAGGAAAGTAATCACTTAAAAAATAAGGCTCAGAAGTGCTTATTTATATACCTATTTAGAAGTGAAATTATAGATCCACTGAGTTACATTTTAAATGAATTTTAGCATAGTTTGATAGTGTAAAATGTGTTGCCTAGTACATTATTAGAAAGTGCCCATGTATTGGGTGGGGTTTCTTTCAGTGCTCATTACCCATCAGAGAGGAGTGATATCTTACTGGCCTGCTTCAGAGATCTCCTCAAGTCCCTGCTGGAGCCTTTATCAAAGAAGGGCTGAGAGTGGGGCAGGGAATTGAAGAGTGGGGAAGGGTTGCCTTTAGAATATTTTGTGAGAACTTTGACTCATCCAGACCTGTTGTTTTTCTAACACATCAGGTATATTTCCTGCCTTTACATCTATACTCACTGCTTCCTCCCTTGACTGGAACTTTCTTCTGTTTCCATCCTCACTGATTTTACCTGACTATGTATCTCAATAACAGAACTTCTCCCCACTCCCGACTTACCCTAACATGCATTCTTTTGAAAATGTTAACACATTTTAAATTACTTATGTTGTACATATAATGATATATGTATACACAAATATCACTCATACATAGATAATATATCACATGTATGTATCACATATCATTATATATATTTTTTCTGGATTCCTTCCAAATCTATAAGCTCCTCAAAGATGGCTGCAGAGCACAATGCCTTGTAAATAGAGGGTAGACCATAAGTATTTTTTAATGAACATAGAAAAATCTAATTAGTGGGTTAGTGCATGCCAAATCTCTATTACAGAAGTATGTATGACCATATAAAGGAGGAGACATATTTTTGGGGCTGTGAGGGGATAACTTCAAAGCAAGGCTTAGCATTCACTTTATCTCCTTATATAACACATTAATTGGTTTCTATGCAGTGAAGGATCTATTCTTTATTAAAGATTAATATATACGCATGGCTTTTTTTTTTTTGGTCTGCTTTCACTTAGCATAATGGTTTAAAAGTTCATCCATGTTGTAGCATGTATTGGTATTTGATTCCTTTTTATGACTGAATAATGAATAACATCTCATTGTATGAATAGACCAAATTTCATTTACCCAGTTATCATATGATGGGCATTTGAGTTATCTCCACTCTCGGGTATTATGAGTAATGTTTCTATGAACAATTTGTGGAGAAGATTTTTGCATGGACATATGTTTTAAATCTCTTGGACACATAATTAGGAGCAAAATCATTGGATCACACACAACTCTATTTAATTTTTGAGGAGAAGCCAGAGAGTTTTCTCACTTGCTGCTCCACTTTACATTTCAATAAGCAATGTATGAAAGTTCCATTCACTCTACATCCCAGCTAGTATTTCTTATTGACCATATTTTTTATTATACCCATTCTAGTGGGTATAAAGTGGAATCTCTTTACAGTGTCTCTTTTAGAGACTTACATTTTCTAACTAATGATGTTGAGCATGTTTTTATCTGCTTTTTAGTCATCTGTATACTTTCCTTGGATGAATGAAAAAATACATTATGTATTTTTAATTAGGTTGTCTTTTAATTGCTGAGTTGTAAGAATTCTTTAAATGGTCCTGGATACTAGACCCATATTAGATATAAACTTTGTAAAATTAAATGGAATTCTGTGTATTGTCTTTTTACTTTCCTGATAGTGTACTTTGAAAGACAAAAGTCATATTTATCTACGCCTATTTTTCGTTTGTGCTTTTTCTGTCATGTCTGAGAAACCATTGCTTAATCAAAAGTTACAAATATTTATACCTAATTTTTCTTCTAAGAGTTTTATAATTTTACCCCTTACATTTATGGCTTTCATGCACATTGAGTTAAAATTTGTATGTGGTATAAAGCAGGCACTCAAATTGCTTCTTTTGAATGTGGATATGCAGTTCTCCAGCACCATTTGTTGAAAAAACTATTCTTATTGAATTGTCTTAGCAATTTTGCTGAAAATCAATTGACCATAGATGTATGACTTTATTTTTAAATTCTCAATTCTATTTAATTGAACTATGTTTATCTTTATTCCAGTAGAATAAAGTCATCATTACTATGGCTTGGTAGTAAGTTTTGAAATAAAAAAATCTTTAATCCTCCAACTTTGATCTCTTCCAAGTTTATTTAGCTGTTGGGAGTTTCTTGCATTTTCACATGAATTTTTTAATCACCTTGTCAATTTTTACAAAAAGGTCATCTGAAATTCTGATAGACTGCAATGAATCTGCAGATAAAGTTTAGGAGTATTACCCTCTTAACAATAGTAACTCTTCCAATCAGTGAACATGGATGTTTTTCCATTTTTTTAAAATCTTCTTTAATTTTTTTTCAATGTTATTTTGTAGTTTTCAGTACACAAATCTTATACCTTTTGGTTAGAATTATCCTAAGTAATTTATTGCTTTTGATTCTATTGTAAAATAGATTTTCTTAATTTCATTTTATCATTGTTCGTTGCTAGTGTACAGAAGCACAATTAACTTTTAGATTTTGATCTTGTATCCTTCAACCCTGAAGAACTCATTTACCTGTAAGGTTTTTTTTGTTTTTTTTTTTGTTTGTTTGTTTGTGTGTATGTGTGTAGGTTTGCATGTTTGTGTTGCATATGAATTTCTTAGGAATTTCAATATATAATATCATATAATCTGCAAAAAGACATAACTTCTTTCTTTTTAATCTAAATGCTTTTTTTTTCCTTCACAATTTTGCTGGCAAGAACCTTAGTATGATGTTGAATACAATTAGTGACAGCAGACATTTTTGTCTCATTTGTCTTGATTTTATAAGGAAAGCTTTGCAGTCATTCATCATTATGTTGTTAACTGTGGGGTTTTTTTGGTAGATAACCTCTATCAGGTTGAAGATGTTGCCTTGTATACCTGATTTGATGAGTGTGTTTTAACCATCAGAGTGCTAGACTTTGTCAAATGCTTTTTCTTTACCAATTTAGATGATCATGTTATTTTTGTCTTTTATTATATTAATATGAATAGTACATTATTTAAAAAAATTTATTGAAGTATAGTTGATTTACAATGTTGTGTTAGTTTCAGGTGTATAACAGAGTGAATCAGTTATACATATACATATGTCCACTCTTTTTTTAGATTCTTTTCCCATATAGGCAATGACAGAGTATTGAGTAGAGTTCCCCGTGCTATACACGTTCTTATTAGTTATCTATTTTATATATAGTAGTGTGTAATAATCCCGGTCTGCTAATTTATTCTCCCCTCCCCCCACCCCCTGGTAACCATAAGTTTGTTTTCTACATGTGTGACTCTACTTCTATTTTGTTATTAAATTCATTTGTACACTTTTTTTAGATTCTACATATAGGCAATGTCATATGATATTTGTCTTACTGTGTCTGACTTACTTCACTATATCTAGGTACATCTATGTTCCTGCAAATGGCATTATTTTGTTCTTTTTTAATGTCTGAGTAATATTCCTTTGTATATATGCACCACATCGTCTTTATCGAGTCCTCTGTTGATGAATATTTAGGTTGCTTCCATGTCCTGGCTATTGTAAATAGTACTGCAATGAACACTGGGGTGAAGGTACATTTTCAAATTATAGTTTTCTCCAGGTATATGCCTAAGAGTGGGATTATTGGGTAATATGATAGTTACATTTGTAGTTTATTAAGGAACTTCCATACTGTTCTCCATAGTGGCTGTACCAATTTTTATTCCCATTAACAGTGTAGGAAGTTTCCCTTTCCTCCACACCCTCTCCAGCATTTCCTATTTGTAGATATTTTGATGATGGCCATTTGGAGTGGTATGAGGTTATACCTCATTGTAGTTTTGATTTGCATTTCTCTAATAATTAGATGTTGAGAATCTTTTCATGTGCTTTTTGGCCATCTGTATGTCTTCTTCGGAGAAATGTTTATTTATATCTGTCTATTTTTTGATTGGGTTGTTTGTTTTTTGATATTGAGCTGCATGAGCTGTTTGTATATTTGGTAGATTAATCCCTTGTCAGTTGCTTCATTGGCAAATATTTTCTCCCACTCTGAGGGTAGTCTTTTTGTTTTGCTTATGGATCCCCTTGCTGTACAAAGCCTTTAAGTTTAATTAGATTCTATTTGTTTATCTTTGTTTTTATTTTCATTACTCTAGGAGGTGGATCAAAAAAGATATTGCTGCAATTTATGTCAAAGAGTGTTCAGCCTATGTTTTCCTCTAAGAGTTTTATAGTGTGTAGCCTTACATTTAAGTCTTTAATCCATTTTGAGTTTATTTTTATGTATGGTGTTAGGGACTGTTGTAATTTCATTTTTTTACGTGTAGCTGTCCAGGTTTCACAGCAGTACTTATTGAAGATGCCTTTTTCTCCCTTGAATATTCTTGCCTCCTTTGTCAGATTAAATGACCATAGGTGTGTGAGTTTATCTCTGGACTTTCTATCCTGTTCTATTGATCCATATTTCTGTTTTTGTGCCAGTACCATACTGTCTTGATTACTGATAGGGATTGTATTGAATCTGTAGATTGCTTTAGGTAGTATAGTCATTTTCACAATATTGATTCTTCCAATCCAAGGACACTGTGTATCTTTCCATCTGATTGTGTCATCTTCAATTTCTTTCATCAGCATCTTATAGTTTACAGAGTATGGGTCTTTGCCTCCTTAGGTAGGTTTATTCCTAGGTATTTTATTCTTTTTGTTACTATGGTAAATGGGACTGTTTCTTTAGTTTCTCTTTCTGATATTTTGTTAGTGAATAGGAAAGGAAGAGATTTCTGTATATTAATTTTGTATCCTGCAACTTTACCAAGTTCATTGATGAGCTCTAGTATTTTTCTGGTAGCATCTTTAGGGTTTTCTATGTACAATATTATGTCATCTGCAAACAGTGACAGTTTTACTTCTTTTCCAATTTGAATTCCTTGTATTTCTTTTTCTTCTCTGATTGCCACAGCTAGGATTTCCAAAACTATGTTGAATAATAGCAGTAAGAGTGAACATCCTTGTCTTGTTCCTGATCTTAGAGGCAATGTTTTCAGTTTTTCACCATCAAGAGTGATGTTTGCTTTGGATTTGTTGTATATGGCCTTTATTTTGAGGTATGTTCCCTCTGTGCCCACTTTCTGAAGAGATATTAGCATCAACAGATGCTGAATTTTGTAAAAAGCTTTTTCTTCATCTATTGAGATGATCATATGGTTTTTATTCTTCAATTTGTCCATGTGGTATATCACATTGATTGATTTGCATGTACTGAAGAATCTTCATATCCCTAGCATAAATCCCACTTGATTGTGGTGTATGATTGTCTTAATGTGTTGCTGGATATGATTTCCTGCAATTTTGTTGAGGAATTTTGCATCTATGTTCATCAGTAATATTAGCCTGTAATTTTCTTTTTTTGTGATATCTCTGCCTGGTTTTGGCATCAGGCTGATAGTGGCTCATAGAATGAGGTTGGAAGTGTTCCTTTCTTTGCAACTTTTTGGAGTAGTTTCAGAAGGATAGGTGTTAGCTTGTTTCTAAATGTTTGTTAGAATTAGCCTATGAAGCCATCTGGTCCTGGACTTTTATTTGTCAGAAGATTTTTAACTACAGTTTCAATGTCATTACTTGTGATTGGTCTGTTCATATTTTCTATTTCTTTCTGGTTTAGCCTTGGAAGGGTGTACCCTTCTAAGAATTTGTCCATTTCTTACAGTTTATCCATTTTATTGGCATACAGTTGCTTATAGAAGTCTCTTACAATCCTTTGTATTTCTGTGGTGTTAGTTGTAACTTCTTTTTCATTTCTAATTTTATTGATTTGAGTCCTCTCCCTATTTTTCTTGATGAGTCTGGCTAAAGATTTATCAATTTTATTTATCTTTTCAAAGAACTAGCTTTTAGTTTCATTGATCTTGCTATTGTTTTCTTTGTCACTATTTCATTTATTTCTGTTCTGGTTTTTATGATTCTTTCCTTCTACTAACTTTGGGTTTTGTTTGTTCTTCTTTCTCTAGCTGCTTTAGGTGTAAGATTAGGTTGTTTGAGATTTTTCTTGTTTCCTGAGGTAAAATTGCATTGCTATAAACTTCCCTCTTAGAATTGCTTTTGCTGCATCCCATTGGTATTTGGGTAATCATGCCTGTAGGTACATTTTTATTTCCTCTTTGATTTCTTCAGTGATCCATTGATTGTTTAGTAGCATGTTTAGTCTCCAAGAGTTTTGTTTTTCTTTTTTTTTTTAAGTTTTTTTTTTTTTTTTTTCCTGTAGGTGATTTCTAATCTTATAGTGTTGTGGTCAGAAAAGATGCTTGATATGATTTCAATTTTCTTAAATATACAGAGGCTTCTTTTGTGGCCCAGCATGTGATCAATCCTAGAGAATGTTCCATGTGCACTTGAGAAGATTGTGTGTTCTGCTGCTTTGGGTTGGAATGCTCTATCAATACCCATTAAGTCCATCTGGTCTAACATGTCATTTGAGGCCTATTTCCTTATTGATTTTCTGTTGGATCATATTTCTATTGATGAAAGTGGGGTGTTAAAGTTCCCCACTATTATTTTATTACTGTTGACTGCTCCCTTTATGGCTGTTAATAAATGCCTTATATATTGATGTGCTTCTATGTTGGGTGCATATATATTTACAATTTTTATATCTTCTTCTTGGATTGATCCCTTGATTGTTATGTACTGTCCTTCTTTCTCTTGTAGCAGTATTTATTTTAAAGTCTATTTGGTCTGATATGAATATTGTTACTCCAGCTTTCTTTTGGTTTCTATTTGTGTGGGCTACCTTTTTCCATACCCTCTCTTTCAGTCTGTATGTGTCCCTAGATCTGAAGTGGGTCTTTTGTAGACAGCATATATATAGGTCTTGTTTTTGTATCCATTCAGCCTGTCTATGCCTTTTTGTTGGAGCATTTAATCCATTTATATTTAAGGTAATTATTGATATGATGTTCTTATTGCCATTTTTTAAATTGTTTGGGGTTTGTTTTTTGTAGGTCCTCTTTCTTCCCTTCCTATTTTATTCTCTTATGATTTACTCACTAAATTTAGTGGTTGTGTTTGGATTACTTTTTCTTTTTTGTTTGTGTATCTATTATAGATTTTCAGTTTTTGGTTACCATGAGGTTTTGAAATAGCATTCTATATATAAACCATATTTTTCCAAGTTGCTGGTTTTTTAATTTCAAATGCATTCCCAGTATTCTGCATTTTACTCTCCTATTCTCACAATTGCTGGTTTTGATATCATATTTGTGTATGAATGATTTCCTACATTTACTATATGTGAGCTTTTCCATTCATATTTTTTTTTATTTCTAGTTGTGGCCTTTTCTTAGACGTTCCTTTAGCATTTGTTGGGAAGCTGGTCTTGTGATGCTGACTTCTCTTAGCTTTTGCTTGTATGTAAAACTTATAATTTCTCTGTCAAACCTGAATGAGACCCTTGCTGGGTAGAGTATTCTTGGTTATAGGTTCTTCCCTTTCATCTCTTTAAATATATCACTTTAAATACTCCCTTCCAGCTTGCAGAGTTTCTGCTGAGAAATCAGCTGATAACTTTATAGAAATCCCCTTGTATGTTATTTGTTGCTTTTTCCTTTTTGCTTTCAATGTCTTTTCTTTGTCTTTAATTTTTCTCAATTTGATTACTATGTGTCTCAGTGTGTTCTTCCTAGGGTTTATCCTGCCTGGGACTCTCTGCACTTCCTGGAGTTTGGTGACTGTTTCCTTTCCCATATTAGGGAAGTTTTCAGCTATTATCTGTTCAAATGTTTTCTCAAATATTTTTCTCTCTCTTATCCTTCTGGGACCCCTATTATGCAAATGTTGGTGCATTTTATGTTGGTCCAGAGGCCTCTGAGACTGTCTTAGTTACTTTTCATTCTTTTTTCTTTGTTCTGCTGCAGTGATTTCCACCATTCTGTCTTCCAGCTATCCATTCTTCTGCCTCTTTATTCTACTATTGATTACTTCTAGTGTATTTTTCATTTCAGTTATTGAATTTTCATCTTTTTTTTTTTGTTCTTTAGTACTTCTAGGTGTTTAATAAACACTTCTTGTATCTTCTTGAGCCTTACTTCCATTCCTTTTCTGAGATCCTGGATCATCTTCACTATCATTATTCTGAAATCTTTGTCTAGATGGTTGCTTATCTCCATTTCACTTAGTTGTTCTTCTGGGGTTTAATCTTGTTTCTTCATCTAGGACCTATACCTCTGCCATCTCATTTTGTCTAACTTTCTCTGATTTTGGTTTCTGTCCTGCAGGCTGTGGGTTTGTACTTCTAACTTATGTGATCAGCCTTTGTATCTTGGGCTGATTAAGAGCCTTGTGCAGTGTTCCTGGTTGGAAGGACTGGTTCTTGCACACTCATGAGTGGAGCAGTGGCTTGTTCCTCTGGTGGGCCAGGCTGTGTCAAGGGTGTGTTTAGTGGACAGCTGTGTTCTCAGGAAGACTTTAAGCAACCTGTCTGCTGATGAGTGGAGCTCTTTTCCCACCCTGTTGGTTGTTTGGCCTGCAGTGTCCCAGAACTGGAGGCTACAGATTATTGAGTGGGGCCAGGTCTCAGTAAGAAAATGGCAGCCTCCAGGAGAATTCATGCCAATGAGTACTCCCTAGAACTACCAGTGTTTTTGTCCCTACAGTGAGCCACAGTCACCCCACCTCCACAGGATACCCTCCAATACCAGAAGGCAGCTCTGGCCCAGGCTCTTCTGAGGTCACTGCTTTTTTCCCTGGGTACTGGTGCACATGAAATGCTGTGTGCACCCTCCAAGAGTGGAGTTTCTTTTGCCC
Source organism: Hippopotamus amphibius kiboko (assembly GCF_030028045.1). Taxonomy (NCBI): domain Eukaryota; kingdom Metazoa; phylum Chordata; class Mammalia; order Artiodactyla; family Hippopotamidae; genus Hippopotamus; species Hippopotamus amphibius. The sequence goes on from NC_080188.1 coordinate 33,612,950, forward strand.
CCAGTCCTGTGGAATTCTTGCAATCAAACCCCACCTGTCTTCAAAACCAGATTCTCTGGGTGCTCCTCTTCCCATTGCCAACTCCCCCAGGATGGGGATCATATTGTGGGATTCAGAATTTTCACTCCTGTAGAAGAATTTCTGTGACATAGTTATTTTCCAGTTTGTGGGTCACCCATATGGCATGTATGGGATTTGATTTTATTGCAATTGCTCCCCTCCTAACATCTCATTGTGACTTCTTGTCTTTGAACATAAGATATGTTTTTTGGTGGGTTCCATTCTTTTTTTGTCAGTGGTTGTTCAGCAGTTATTTATGATTTGGTGTTTTTTGTAAGAAGTGGTGAGCTCGCATGTTTCCTCTCTGACAGCTTGTATCGTCCTCACTGTCATTTCTTCTGCTATATATTTTGTGTTTTCTTCCTTGCGATTTCTTGAATTATTATAATCTAATTCAGATTAATAACAACTAAATTTCCAGAGTATATAAAACCTATTCCAATACAGCTCAATTCCCTCTTCTTTGTGCTTTTGTTCATACACATTATAAATATCTGTACATTGTTTCCATAAGCACATATTTCTGATTATTGCTTTATACAGTTACCTTTAATTCAGATAAGAGAAAAAAGCAGTTAGAAATGAAAAGAAAAAAAAAATCAGTGATACTGTCATTTATATTTATCTACTTAGCTACCATTACCAATGTCTTTATTTCTTCAGGAGTTTTTGAGGTACTGTCTAATGTCCTCTTGTTTCAGCCTAACAGGGACTCTATTGTATGTCTTATACAGAAGCTTTGATAGGAACTATTTCCCCCAGTTTTTGTTTTTCTTTAGGTCTTAATTTCTAATTTTTAAATGTATATATATTTATTTATCTTAACATTGTGAATGTCATTTCATTGCCTTTGGCTTCCACAATTTCTGCTGAGAAATCAGTTATTAATCTTAATGAGGAGCCCCTGAATGTGATGAGTCACTCTTCATGTTATCAAGATTCTCTCCAGGTCATATATTTTGGCAGTTTTTGATGTATCTAGACGTGGATCTCTTTGAATTTATTCAGTCTGTAGGTCACTGAGACTCATAGATATGTAGATTAATAGTTTTCACCAGATTTTGGAAATTTTCAAACATTTTGTTTCAGATTTTTTTTGTGTTATTTTCTCTTTTCTCCTTTTGGAACTCCCATTTTGCACCTGTTGAATGATCTAATTTTCACAATTCTCTAGGATTCTATTTTTATTTAAAAAATTATTTCTTCAGAGTGGATAAACTTGCTCTCTTTTCAAGTTTGCTAATTCATTCTTCTACTTCTTGCTGTGCCTTCTAGTGAATTTTAAAATTTCCATTATTGTAGCTTTCAATTTCATAATTTCTTTCTGGTTATTTTTTATAATTTCTATTTTTTATGACATTCTCTACTTGCTGAAACATCATCATTCTCATAGCTTCCTTTAGGTCTTAAGACAAAGTTTCATTCTGTTCTTTGGATATAATCAAAATAACTGATTTAAATCTTTGTCTAGTAAGTCCAATATCTGAGCCTCCTCAGAGAGTTTTTATTGTTTTTTTTCCTATGTATTGCACATAATTTCCTGTTTCTTTAAATAACTTGTAATTTTCTGTTGAAAATGAGATTAACAGTTTCCTTTGAATAAGTAAGCCTCAGATTGTTGCAAGCCTTTGGTTAAATTCTAGAGTTCTGAAAAAGTTAATTGTCACAAATTTTTTTCCAATGTTCTTATTGTTTTTATGGATGACAAGAACTTTTGTGGTCCTTACTCTGCTATAATCACTGGCATCATTCCCAAAATATTATTATTGAATTTACATTCCTTTTTAAAGGAATTTAAAAAGAGAAATTTTATTGGGAGATTGGGATTACCATATACACATTACTAATAAGAAAAAATATAAAATCCTACACTTTAAGTATATGCAGTTTATTGTATGTCAATTATAGCTCAATGAAAGTTCTTAAAAAAAAGAGAGAAATTTTATAAGAGAAATTTCCTCTATTCCCTATTGCCTTATGACTGGCACTTATTCATACTACCTGATCTACTTATGAGGACTTTGAGTCAATACAGGCCTTTGTTTCAATACATGGATGTTGAATTTCTAGATCAAGTATGAAATTATTGTTCAGGTAATTTATAATCCAAAGAATCATGAAGGTATCCACCTAACCACACATCTCCTAAAATTCAACACTAAATTATTTTTATGTTTTTGCTAATTTGAAACTTTAAAAATGCTCTCATGCTTGCTTAAATTTGCATTTATTCCAAGAAAAATTGGATTTAATGTTTTAATTTGTAATCTGCTTCTGCTTGTGTTAATTGCTTGATCATATAGTTTGCTTTTTTCAATAGACTTTTAACTTTTTAATTTTATTCTATTGAATTACAAGATGCAGATTACACACTGTTAGTTAAATGGGATTTATTGAATGATTACACAGAAATATTTGAGAAGCTTTGAACTAAACTTATTGGAAACTTGAATTTGTACATTCTTGGATATTACGGAAGACATTTGGATACGAAAGCAGGTCTAATGCCACAACAGTGTACCTAGTAGATTGCTTTATTCATGACCTGATTCTTCCACCATTTAACACTGCATGCATATTTTTTCTTTTCCTATTCTGTGCTTTACTGACTTTCTCTAGCATTCTTTTCTACTTCAAGGCTTCTGCTTCCTCATGGATTCTATTGCTCTGTTTCCATGTGATATCCTTTTATTTTGTGTCCTTCACAGCAGCTGTTCATGTATTTCATTTAGTTGATATTCAAACTCATGGAGAGACATTTTAACTGGATAAGACTATAACAACCCATTATGGATCTTGTTTGTTGCATAAAATTTTCATACTTGCCCACCTCATAAGTTAGTGGCCATTATAGACAGCTGAATTTGTTAATGTGTCCGAATGACCTAGTTTTTGTTAAGTCCATATGGTAAAGTTAGGTTGCAAAAGCAAAATGAAACCGTCAACTGCAGGTAGTAAGCAAACTGATAAACTAAGATTTTTCCATAAGATTGCATCTTTCATAGCACATCTAGTGTAATAATTATTTACTTGAGAACATATACATGCACACACTCAATACTCCTATTTATTGTATTCATATTATTTTCATGAATAACAAATTACCACAGTAGCATAAAACAACTATTATCTCACAGTGTCTGTAGGTCAAGAGTCTGAGAACAAATTAGTTGTGTCCTCTGCTAACAGTCTCACCAGTCTGAGATGAAAATGTTGTCTGAGGCTATAATTTCATTTCAGATTTGAGATCTAATCTCACTAAATGTTTGTAGAATTCTTTTTCTTGTAGTTTTTCTACTGAAATCCCTATTTTCTTGTGAGATGTTGGTAAAGGACCACCGTCTTTTTCCCACATGCCTACTCCCCATCATAGCTTTAATAACATCATAGCTTACATCTTCAAGCCCAGCAAGATAATTTCTTCTAACTCTGCTATGATAGAGTCTTATATGTCATAATTATGAAAGTGTCTACCCCATCACCTGTGTCAAATAATGTAACTTAGTCAAGGGAGTGAATATACCTATAAATTTACAGGGTCACCCAGACTTAAGGAGAAGTGGTTATACAGGCATATTCAACAGGGGACAGGAATCTTGACTACCATCTACCAAATCTATATTTTTATTTCTCATAAGCTGTAACTTTATATACAAGTTTAGTTCATTCCTTACCATCACTACAGTTGTCATTATGTCTCTCACAATATGGATGACCCCCATACTACTCTTCTTGCTCGAGCTATAAAGCTGTTCTTTATTCCTTAATTTGTCCAAAGCTTCTTCATCCTGTTTAGAATGCCAAACACAACTATACATCATATGTCATCTAAACTGGTACAAAAATGCTTTCACTCTGACCTTAACTGCAGCACTTGAAGTACTATTTCAAGTATATACATTTACATTGTCAGGTTCTCCCAGGGTTAAAAAAAAAATTATAGGAAAGGAGAGTTAAAAAGAAAAGAGTGAGAAAATTAATGTTATTTTCTCTCTTCTCCCTACTGATATAAATGTTTTAAGTTTTTATGAAGTAAAACAAATATGTATAAGTACATAAACCACAAGTATGGGACTAAATCAGTCTTCACAAAATGAACACACAGATGTAACTACCAAGTCTATCAAGAACATAATCCAGAATATGTAGCCCAGAAACTTCTTTTGAGACCCATCCTATTGTTATATTGTCCAGAAGTATGCACTATTCTGAATTTAAAACTAAGTTTAGTTTATTTATCTTTATACTTTATGAAAATGAAATGAAAGAGTGTATGCTCCTTCATGCCTGGTTTCTTATGTTCAACATTATATTTGTCAGATTCTTCCATGAAGTTGTGTACTTTTCTATTTGCTATTGTTATAAAAAAAAAGAGTGTCTTTGAATGAATATATCACAATTTGTTTACTGATAAACATTTTTCTCTGGCTGCTTTTGAAGATTCTGGTTATGATTTTTGGCAGTTTTACTGACCTTCCTTTTTCCCCTCTTTTTCTTTCTTTCCTTCTCCCCCCTCCCTCCCTTCCTCCCTCCCTCCTTCCCTCCCTCCATTTGGAGATTTCATAATTTGAATCTCTGGGCTGATGCCACCCTTTATTACTTTTTGAAATTTGCTAAGCTCTACTTCTTCATCTATTGTTTCTGCTCCTCCCTCTCTCCTCTCCATATATGACTCCAATTATACATATGATGAACATTTTCATTGTGTTCTGCTTTTCTTTTATACACTTTCCTAAGTTTGTAATCAATTTTCTCTTTCTGGAGAAGTTTAGTCTGTGTATTTCCTATTGGCCTGACTCTTGCATATTTGTGTTCCTCTTCTGTCACACAAGTATTCTTCCTTTGTTATTCAAACTTAGTTAGCTTGGCAATTGAGGTTGTGGGGAGAAGTCTCTGTTGTTCTTATTATGTCTCAGACTTAGGCATTTATCTTGTCCTTGTTCTCTTTGAACTTACTTAAGTCAGGCTTTTGCAGCCACAACCCTGCCCCAAAACAGCTCTTAGCAAATAGCTCCATTTGTTAAATCTAGCAGTCAATTGCCAGTCCTAATCTTGCTTGAAATACACTCTGCACTGAACATGGTTTAATGCTCTCTTGATACTCTCTTATCAAAACACATTCTGCACATGGCTTCCAGGACACTGCCTTTGCATCATTTCTGTCTTTTAAATACAAAGATTATGTTAAAGGGAAAAAAGAACATCTTATTACTAATTAAAATTAAATTGACCTCCAAAAATGTCCAGGATTAGTATATAAAGTTTCTAGGAAGTAATGAAATACAACTTTTGCTTGTTTACATTTTATTACTTAGTTCCAGATCTCCAGTCTGGGTTTTAGCCTACAGAGCATCCTATTGTGTGATTTGTGCCAGGCAGAGGTAACCAGCATTAGGACAACTGTTTTCTACATGGTATGTTTTTGTGTGTGTGTGTGATTTTCAATATATATTGTTAAATGCATATGCACATATGTTAAATGCACTTTACATACTCAAAAAAATCAATCAATCAACAAAGATGTGGAGAAAAATCTTAAATGGAATACAAACAGAAACTCATAAACTTAATTGTTTCAAATGAATAACATAACTATACTTAATGAGGGTGTGACAACTAATGCAAAAGGTACCTTTTCAAAAAATTTTTATTGGAGTATAGTTGCTTTACAATCTTTTATTATTTCTACTGTACAGCAAAGTGAATCAGCTATATGTCTACATATATCCCTTCATTTTTGGATTTCTTTACATTTAGGTCACCACAGAGCACTGAGTTCCCTGTGCTATACAGTAGGTTCTCATTAGTTATCTATTTTATATAATACATAGTATCAATAGTGTATATATGTTAATCCCAGTTTCCCAATTCACTTCCCCCCCTTGGTATCCATACATTTGTGTCTGTATTTCTGCTTTGTAAGTACCAGTTTTTTTCAGATTCTACATATATGTGTTAATATACGATATTTGTTTTGTTCTTTCTTACTTCACTCTGTATGACAGTCTCTAGGTCCATCCACATCTCTACAAATGACCCAATTTTGTTCCTTTTTATAGCTGAGTAATATTTCATTGTAGTTATTTACCACATCATCTTTATCCATTCCTCTATTGGTAGACATTTAGGTTATTTCCATATCTTGGCTATTGTAAATAGTGCTGCAGTAAACATTGGGGTGCATGTGTCTTTTTGAATTAAGGTTTTCTCTGGATATATGCCCAGTAGTGGGATTGCTGGTTTACATGGTAGAGATAATCAGATGGGAAATGGTTGCAAAAGAAATTAAGGAATTATGTGTTTGTCCTTAGCCCATTAAACCCTACTCATGTCCATGACTACATCAGAGAGACACAGTTAATTAAAATGAATGATGTATTATATTCTAAAGAGAATGTTCTGTTGTTAAGGGTAAAGAATGAAAAAAATACAAATTATTTCAACCCCCAAATTTATGTCAAGTCCTTCAATGCTCTTTTCTTAGAAATAGATTTGCCCAGATAATCAGTTACATTGGTTTTAAAATATATATTTCTCCCTTAGTAACAAAACAGAAATAGTTAATATCTTATTTCTTTTTCTTTTCTTTTTCTCAAAAGACGATTTTATTTATTACCTGTCATAATTTTATCACTGGTAAATATACCTTCTGCGGAGCCTGAGAGATGGATAGTTGCTATGTATGTTAAAGGAAAGACATGTTACATATAATCTTTTATTTCTGCACTTCCCTAGAGAGTTGAACATTCCTAGCTTGACTGTGATATAAACAAATCCAAAGGATCTAGAATAGATTTTTCTTCAGTCTCCAAGATTATAGAGGACATTATCTCTTTCTGATATTTTTAAAGATGTAAGTCATTAGCAAACTTAGCCCTGACATGCTATCCAGTGTTTACAAAAGCAACCACAAATGCAGTAGTGAAGTCTGGTGGCTGAGAGATACTAGCTTACTGGCATGTCAGTATCCAGTTTTACAACAGTTTAAAACCATTTCCAAAAAAAAGATTCACCAAGTTTGGAAAATGGACCATGTTTTCAAACAGATTTGGTTTAAGATCTTGATTATCAGGTTGTTCTCTGGTAGACTGGATGCATCAGAACTCATGAGTTACTATGCAGTAGGGCAGATAAGGAAAATATGGAAAAAGTCAACATAACTATCCAGAAAGCCCTTGATTGATTACATCAGAATTTCTGCTCTTATTCTCCAATGTGGTTGCTAAACCTAGTAAATATTCTCTTGTTTTAAGTACAATAAAACAAGGAGGCTGCTTTCTTTTCAGGCAATCTCAATAGTTAGTCAAATTCTATTAACCCAAGGGATAAATCAACACCTTAAATAGAAAGTTTTCAAATGACCATCCTATTGTAAAAGTGTCCCAGAAGTATTTCTCATATAACCCTTCTAAATGTAGAATACTTCAGATTTCCTTTCAGATTTTAAAACTTCTATTCCAACCACAACCCTTATTAACATTAGTGTACAATTAATCAGAGACCACTGTGTGTAAAGTAGTACAGTCTACAGAGTCATTTGACTTCCCCTTGCTACAGAAAAAAAAGTTACATTTTAAAACAAATCATGTGTCTTCAACTTTCCTTTCACTTTCCAAGCAGTTTCACATCACATTATCTCTACTTAGAACTTGCAATTCCTTCCCTGTTACCTCTTCATGGTATAACAGTTTCTTATGTATTTTAGCTCCATGGAAATGTTTCATATTTTATTCTAGCTTCTGTCATTTGCTTGACACAGCAGTTCTAAATGAAAAGTATACTGCATATATTAGTGTTTTTCCGAGTTTTGGCATTTTGGTTGAGACAATTCTTCTTTATATAAGAATGCCCATTTTTTTATAAAAGAATTACTGTTCCTGACACTATCCACAAAATTTTATTATATGAACCTACAAATGCAACATCCAAAAAGTGCTTCCATTTTCCCAAAAGCCCTTTAGGAGTGATGGCATCTATGCTTAACAAACACTGCATCTAAACATAAACTAAATCATAAGCCAAGTTGTAATCTTACACTGAAATGGTACACATTGCGAAATTCATATTGTCTCCAGGGCCTCTTAACTAGAAATATAGTCCTAGAACATATAAAAATGCCTCTTTGCAATAAACAGATATATTGTCTGATTGGATTCTGATTCAGCTGACTTTCCCAAATTGAAAAATGTTGCTTCACATCTGCAACTTAAAACAATAGCTAAATACCAAGATTGATTTTCCTCAAGAATACTGGTTTAATGAAACAATGTCACCAAAATTGAGAAGGTATAGTAAAAAGTACATTTGACAAATTTAACTTTTAGACAGATTAATATTCAACTTTTTAATCTAAATTAAAAAAATCATAGAAGTTGAAGATGGAAAGGCTATGTTGAAATGCATAGTATGGTTGGTTTTATTTATTTAGAAAAAAAATCTGATGGTTTGGACTTCTGCCTTTCTCTTTTATAATATCTGGGTAATCTGAAACATTTCTATTTTTAAAGTATATTCTTTTTTCACTTTATGCTATTAAAGTTTTTTTCAAGTCAGTTTTGGGCACTAACAAATTGAAGGGGAAATAGAATTATTAAATCAGTTTCTTCAAAATTCCAAAGAATTTTTCATTATTACTTGTTCTTATTTTTAAGTGTAATAAATGGAATACATAGTAGCAGAGGAACATAGAGATTGACTGTACCATAAGCACAGCATTGGCTTGCATCCAAATGCATTTTTGAGTAAGGAAAAATAGTACAGACTTTTAAGTTCAAGAGAATGCCAGATTTGTATTTTGATAGTTATCTGGGGTTACATTTTTATTTTATTCTCTACAGGAGAATAGCATTACTATTCTAGAAGTATTTACATAGATATTTATGGGGTTAAAATGTTTTAGAAGATCTCTAAATTATCAATCCAAAAGAATATAAAGGGCAACTTCATAATTATATCTACAATTTATTGAACACTACTATGTCCTAGGCATTATCTACTTCACTATATCTTAATTTCCATTTCTATCACATTTAAAAATTTCTCATTTAATCCTTCTTACAACATTTGAAGGTATTTCATGTCTTCATTGAACAAAACATTAAGGCTTAGAAAAATTAATTTTCTAAACACCACCCAGATTGTAAGCTACAGAGCCAATATTTGTATGTAGCACTGTACATTTCTAAATGATTTCTTTTAAACTATCTACTATTAAAATTAGATATACAATTAAACAAAATAAACACATAATTGTACCAAATTCGGGGTTCTAGAAAACACAGATTGGCACTACTTACCCAGCATAGTTATTTTCTGTTGATAATTATGAAATTTTGCTCCTATGCTTCCTTTCTCCTTTGTCATCTCCCTGCTTAACCTCAGAATTTCCTGTATTATTGAAACTGAAGAAAAGAGAGAACTATTCTTATATAAGAAGTTAATTTCTAATGATTTTTATTATAATGTATATATGCTTTTTGTGGATAGCTTGGAAAAGACAGATTTTTTAAAACTGTAAGGTCAAAATCACCTAGTGTCATTTAGCTATAATACCTGTGTATATGTTGCTTATACAGTTACAGAAAAGATCTGGGTTACAGAATGAATATAGCACTTTTGACAGGGTATACAGAACTGCATTTTTTTTGATAAAACATTTTCACAACATCAAAGAATTAAGATGTGTGATACATTCACATCATGTTGAACTGTACTAAACATCTTGTAGTTTCAACGCATGTGATTAAAAAATTTTGAGGTTGACCTTTTGGAAAATTTATACAGACTTGGATCATTTCACAGACTATGTTGGAACTCATGCTAGGATTTCATTCAGCTAAAGTTTTTATGTTGTACAGTTTAAACTTTTTATTTTCTGACATTATCAAACATGGTAAATTAAAGATTGTCTCAATATACAACTACAGAGATTCTGAATTAAAGAGTGCCAGTATCAGTGTCATTAAAACCATTTTTAAGCACTTTGAAATTTTGCAGATATTATAAAGTTGAAGTTTCAAAAGTCAAAAATACTATACAAAATTATCTCAGTAATCATTTATTCCAGCTTTTATGCACAGCTTCTTAAGCAAGAAGAAACATTTTTTCCTGTTTTCTTTATAAATGTTTTATGTAACAACTTTTTGTAATAACCTTGTGGTTATGTATTTCATATTTTAGTTTCTCACTTGATTGGACCGGCATGAATTTAAGAAGAAGGAACTATAATTATGAAAATAATCACCAATTATACTTCCCTAATACTTCTTAATGTACTGAAATGATTAGTAAACTGTAAATTATTTCATATAATGATTTTTGTGATGTTCATTAACTTATATTTTCTTCTGGAGTAAGTTTGTACTTACCTTTATTTGATATTAAAGGAGATTTATAACTACAAGTGTGCATAATTAAACTACTTGCACCTTTAACAATTTTTACTATGTCTTAGCCTCCCAATTAATTATATACATGAAATAACTCTAGGCTCTTTGTCATCCAAGTTAAATTTTCATTCAACAAAAGGCATTTTGGCCTAGACAAATGTTGTTGACTATAAAGGCCACATGAGAAAAATAAACACCCATATTGTACTGAAAATGGATTCATTAAAGCCTCCAGGATTGAATGATAATATGATAGATCGTGATATGTGTAAATTTCTATATATGTAATACATAGCAATATTAATACTATAAAATTGTTTACAGAATATAATAATTGATCTTTACTATCTGATTTTCAGGGTTTTTATAGTGATGTCATATTTGCTTAAGCGTCCAAATATATTTCTTTCAGATTATCTTATATACATGGTTGTCAGATTGGTTCCTTATTAGTAATCATCATAAGAATTTGCCTACATATATTAAATTTGAAATAGAAATATGGTCTCATTTAAAAACAGTTTTCTTTAAAACAGCTCTTTAAATAATTTCACTTATCCTTAAATATTAGAAACTAAAATTCTAATCAAAAATAAAACATTTGCTGTCTGCAATAAAATCAATTTTAATATTATGTTAGTTAACTCTTAGTAGAATAAATTGAACTAGATGGAGAATTCAAAATGAAAGACCAGGGATATACCACTAATTATGAAATAGTTTAAAAGCAATTGTTATTACCTATATGAATCAATACACAAAGTCCTAATACAGTGTTATATTTTTTCCCTGAAGCTTAGAATATTATTTATCAAACATAAAGCACAGGAGCCATGGCAGCAGCAGGCAGCACGTATCCTCTATGGAGGCCAGAGAGGAACTGCTGCTGCTGGCCAAACTCAAACCCCAAAATTTTTGGCCCCCAAAATTTAAAAACAAAAAATCAAAGAAACAAAAACATATAAAAAAGCATTCCCTTTAATTGATTCCTAAGAAACAGATACTTTGGGAATATAGGTTAAATTGAAGGGAGACCAGATATTTGAAAATTATGTCAATGATAAATTCTGATTTTGATGATTTTACTTTGGTCATAAAAGAGGATGTCTTTTTTTTTTTTTTTTTTTTTACAAACTTGAAATATTTAGGGATAAATATAGTATTCTCATTCTCAAATTGTTTAAAAAGAAAGAATCTGATAAAGCAACCAACTGGAATAAAATGTAAACATTTTTTAAATCTGGAAAAAGGGGATAAAATAGTTTCTTTTAGTATTGTATTTCTCAAAATTTTTTTATAGAAAAAGTTTTTAGAAATACAATTTCTTCTACATCAACTGTAGAAATATAGTTGATTTACAGTGTTGTGTTTCAGGTGTACAGAAAAGGGATTCAGTTATGCATATACATATATACATATATATATATTCTTTTTCTGACTCTTTTCCCTTAGAGATTATTATAAGATATTGAGTATAGCTCCTAATGCTATACAGTAGGTCCTTGTTCATTATCTATTTTATACATAGTAGTGTGTCTCTGTTAATCTCAAACTACTAATTTATCCCTCCCCATCCCTTTCTCCTTTGATAACCATGTGTTGCTTTGTTTTGTTTTCCTATGTCTGTGGGTCTATACCTATAAGTTCATTTGCATCATTTTTCAGGTTCCACATATAAGCAATATCATATGATATTTGCATTTCCTCTAAGATCAGGAATAAGACAAGAATGCCTGCTGTCACCAAAGAAATAGAAATTAAAGGAACCCGGATTGGAAAAGGAACCATAAAACTGTCAGTGTTTGAAGATAACATGATACCATACACAGAAAATCCTGAAGATGCTACAAGAAAACTACTAGAGCTCATCAATGAATTTGGTAAAGTGGCAGGATACAAAATTAATACACAGAAATCTGTTGCATTTCTATACACTAACAATGAAAAATCAGAAAGAGAAATTAAGGAAATGACCCCATTTACCATTGCATCAAAAAGAATAAAATATCTAGGAATAAACCTACCTAAGGAGGCAAAAGACCTGTACTCTGTAAACTGTAAGATGCTGATGAAAGAAATTGAAGATGACACAATCAGATGGAAAGATATACTGTGTTCTTGGGTTGGAAAAATCAATATTGTTAAAATGACCATACTACCCAAGGCAATCTATAGATTCAATGCAATACCTATCAAATTACCAATGGCATTTTTCACAGAATTAGAACAAAAAGACTTACAATTTGTAAGGAAACACTGAAGACCTCAAATAGCCCAAGCAATTTTGAGAAAAAAAAAAAAAAAAAAAAAAGGAACTGGAGGAATCAGCTCCCTGACTTCAGACATAGTACAAAGCTACAGTAACCAAAACAGTACAGTACTGGTACAAAAACAGACATATAGACCAATGGAACAGGATAGAAAGTCCAGAACTAAACGCAGGCACCTGTGGTCAATTAATCTATGACAAAGGAGGCAAGAATATACAATGGAGAAAAGGCAGTTTCTTCAATAAAGGTGCTGGGAAAACTGGACAGCTATATGTAAAAGAATGAAATTAGAACATTCTCTAAAGTCATACACAAGAATAAAGTAAAAATGGATTAAAGACCGAAATGTAAGATGAGATACTATAAAACTCCTGGAGGAAAACATAGTCTGAACACTCTTTGACATAAGTTGAATCAATATTTTTTTTTGAAACCATCTCATAGAGTAATGGAAATAAAAACAGAAATAAACAAATAGGACCTAATTAAACTTAAAATCTTTTTCACAGCAAAGGAAAACATTAAAAAAATCAGAAAGACAACCTACAAAATGGGAGAGAATATTTGCAAATGATGTAACCAACAAGGGATTAATTTCTAAAATTTACAAACAACTCATAGGTCAATATCTAAAAACAAACAGCCCAATCAAAAAAATGATCAGAAGACTTAGACATTTCTTCAAATAAGACATACAGATTGCCAACAAGCACATGAAAAAAATGTTCAACACTGCTAATTATTAGAGAAATGCAAATCAAAACTACGATAAGTTATCACTTCACTCTGGTCAGAATGGCTATCATCAGAAAGTCTGCTAATAATAAATGCTAAAGAGGGTGTGGGGTAAAAGCAACCTTCCTACACTGTGGGTGTGAATGTAAATTGGTGCAATCACTATAGAGAACAGTATGGAGGTTGCTTAAAAAATCTAAAAATAGAATTGCCATATGATTCAGTAATCCCACTCCTGGGCATGTATCTGGAGAGAACTAATTTGAATAGATACAAGCACCCCAGTGTTCATGGTTCACTGCAGCACTATTTATAATAATCAAGACATGGAAGCAACTTAAATTTCCATCAACAAGTGAATAAAAGTATGTGGTGTATATATTGGGTTGGCCAAAAATTTCATTCAGGTTTTTCCAAAAGATATTATGGAAAAACCTGAATGGACTTTTTGGCCAACCCAATACACACCCACCCACAAAATGGAATATTACTCAGCCATAAAAAAGAATGAAATGATGCCACTTACAGCAGCATGAATGGACCTAGAGATTATCATACCAAGTAAGCCAGATAGTATTGTACTATTTTTGCAATTATGCTTTATGTTGGAAATAATAGCCTCGCCTCAAAAAAAAAAAAAAAAGTTTAAGTCTAGTTAGAGATAAAGAAAAACAGTCTAGTAACCTAGGAACAATGCCTTTTTCAGTAGGGAATGCTGCCTGCAGTTTCAGGTACTCCTCAGCCACCAAACATATTTTTACTGGATTTCTTTAATGGTAACAAGGTCCTCTATGCAATTTATTGCACATACAGCAATAACATATTTATTAGCAAAGAGCAGTTGAAGGCTTTTGAAGAGGAGTTAACCAAATAATATTTTATAGATCTATTATAATAGATGATACTTTATAGATAGGAAAGTACCACCAACTTTTGTTTACAATAACATATGCTAAAGCATTTTATTAGAGATTGGTGTCTAAAAAGATAAATTGTGGAATTAAACTAGCTGGTTTCTAACCCATGTTTTGGCTCATAGAAGCTGGGTGCCCAGAGGCAAATTACTTAATCCCTCTTCTTTCAGTTCCCAAATCTGTAAAGTGGGTGCATTAAAAAACAAACAAATGAAGAAACTAGCCCTTTGGTTGTTATGAGGATTAAGTAAGTAAATATATGTAAAATATTTAGAAGATAGATATCATACAGGTCATGCATTGTAGTAGTTATTATTAAACTTGTATAACTTGAATGTTTTCTTCAATGGATATTTTACAGAGATCACCTGAACCCTCCACCATATCAAGTCTTTTCTCTTTGCTGTTCTATAGCATTCGCTACCTAAGAAAATATTTGTAGTTTAGTCAGAGATCATTTTATGTAAGTAACTGACTCATTATTCAATAAATGAATAGCTGAGTGAATAAATAATCTAGTATTCTGCCTGTCTGGAAGAGAAAATCCACACATAGAAATACCCCAAATAGAAGATATTATGGATAAATTCTACATATGTTTCAGCAAGGAAAATTTAAGGATGTTGGGTGAGAGGTCTTGGGAAGAGTTAATAGAGAAAACCTAACATAGAGGATATTTAAGGTGTGGTTTGAAGGGTAGCAGGTTCATAAATTAAGAAGGGATAGAAGAGTATTCCAAAAAGAGTTATGCAACAGAGAACATGCTGACCAGATTGTCAAAACAATAAAAGCATTAAAATATGTTTTTTTAAAGCTATAGTTGATACCATCTTTCTTTTACAGTTTCCCCAAAAGATTCTGCTGCTCTTTAGATATGTTTTGGCTTTCAGTGAGAGTACTGAACTTTAAAAAATGTAGATCTCAAGATTAATTTAGTCAGTATGAGGACTCATTCAAAGTAGGGGAGGAGGCTGAAGGCCAGAAGACCAGTGAAAGGTGATGTCAGTTATGAGATATAACTATCTAGCAGGAAGGATCCCAATAGTAAACAACAGAAAAGAGTTTGGCTACAGGAACCATAAAATGACACAGGATAGATTTAACAAGGGGCAGGACCAAGAAACATGACCTCTATAAAGAATGCTATAAAAGTTTATTAAGTGATGTAAAAGAAGATTCAAATAAATGGAGAGCTACATCATATCTTTAGGTAGGAAGACTGCATAATGCAAAGATAGCTGACTCCTAAATTTAATGTGTTTTAATCCAAAACCGATAGGATTTTCATCTCTAAGATTCTTCTAAATTATTCCAAAGTGCATCTAGAGAAGATAGAGCAACTATTTTAACAAAAACTTAAGTATTTCTATTCAGATAAATATTTAAATTCAACTAAAATAAATGTATAGTATTAAGACATGAGTAAACAGGTAACACACACACAAGGAAATGAATATAATTTCTATGAGCTTAGGAAAGCATAAACAAACTATAATATCAGGGCAAATTCACAAAGGGAATAAGAGTATTGACTTCAAAAATGATTAGGCAAATACCTTGTCACACTATATATATATAATTTAAAGAATAGGGCATGAATGACATTAGAAAATAAAATATTGCCTACTTCTATAGAGATAATAGTCTAAGATAAAAATTACTATAATTGCACAGAAACTATTCATAATTATAACTACATAAAAATTTTACCTTATTATTTATCAAAAGTATAAAAGGGACTAAGAAAATATAAATATTTAATGTATTCTCATATAAGCAATCCATGTTTTTAAAACAATAATAATATAATAAGCAAAGAAAAATATAAACTCAAAAGTAAACAACTGATATATATCATTCTATCACATGCTAAATTAATCGTTTGAAAACTTAGAATAACCAATGTTGGTGAAGAATTATTGAAACTGTTTCTTTTCTTTTTTTTTTAAAGAACTTTTATTGAGATACAGTTAACAGACAATAAACAGCATATATTTAGAGTGCACAATTTGGTATCCCAATCTCCCAGTTCATTCCTTTCTCCACTTGATGGGTTGGCACTGTAAGGTGAAAATATGTCCATACCGTTTAACCTACTTGTCTCACTTTTTGGAGCATTACAAAGTATTCTATTAAAAGTAGTAGAATTTATTGAACTCACACAGGCCAGAATGGCCATCATCAAAAAATCTGCAAACAATAAATGCTGAAGAGGGTTTGGAGAAACAGGAACCCTCTTGCACTGTTGGTGGGAATGTAAATTGATAGACACTATGGAGAACAGTATGGAGGTTCCTTAAAAAACTAAAAATACAGTTACCATATGACCCAGCAATTCCACTACTGGGCATATAACCTGAGAAAACTATAATTCAAAAAGACACGTACAGGGACTTCTCTGGTGGCCCAGTGGTTGAGAATCCACCTGCCAATGCAGGGGACAAGGTTGGATCCCTGGTCCAGGAAGATCCCACGTGCCGCAGAGCAACTAAGCCTGTGTGCCATAACTACTGAGCCTGTGCTCTAGAGCCCATGTGCCACAACTACTGAAGCCCACGCACTTAGAGCCTGTGCTCTGCAACAAGAGAAGCCACTGCAATGAGAAGCCGCACACTGCAATGGAGAGTAGCCCATGCTTGCTGCAACTAGCAATAAGACCCAGCCCAGCCAATAAATAAATAAATTTATTTAAAAAAAAGACACATACACCCCAATGTTCATTGAAGCACTATTTACAATAGCCAGGACATGGAAGCAACCTAAATGTCCATCGACAGATGAATGGATAAAGAAGATGTGGTACATATATATAATGGAATATTACTCAGCCATAAAAAGGAATGAAATAGGGTCATTTGTAGAGATGTGGATGGACCTACAGTCTATCATACAGAGTGAAGTAAATCAGAAAGAGAAAAATAAATATTTCATATTAATGCATATATGTAGAATCTATAAAAATGGTACAGATGAACCTATTTGCAGGGCAGGAATAGAGACACAGACGTAAAGAACAGATTTGTGGACATGGGGGGAGGTGGGGAGGGGGTTGAGATGAGTTGGGAGATTGGGATTAACATATATACACTATCGTGTATAAAACATATAGCTAGTGGGAACCTGCTGCATAGTGCAGGGAGCTAAGCTCAGTGCTCTGTGGTGACCTAGATGGGTGGGATGAGAGGGGAGTGTGGGAGGGAGGTCAAAGAAGGAAGGGATATACGTATACGTATAGCAGATTCACTTCGTTGTACACCAGAAACTAACAACATTGTAAAGCAACTATATCCCAATTTTTTAAAAAATGAGGTACTTCTAAAACGTAATATAAATAGTATTGTGATGATAATCATTCTAATGTCATTTATAATGTCCTCAAATTATTAACAAGATCTATAGTATATATATAAAAAATAAGATGTGGTCCTTTGATGAAAATGTCATCAGTCAAAAATGAGAGTTACAAAAACAATGACACAGCATTGTTTATGAAAGATACTTTGTGTGTATGTGGGAGGGAAGGTACTTACAGATGCTAATCCTGAAAATGTGAAAGAAGTTATTTTACTCCTCTGATCCTTAGTGTCTTTGCCTGTTCAAAAACCTAACAAGATTTTTGTGAGCAGAAAAAAAACAAAAAAATTTGAGTGGAGTACTATAAAATACATGTAAAATCACATATAAAGCATACAGCAGAGTCTACACCTAATTTTAAAAAAAATTATTTTCCTTCATCTATCTTTTTATTAGCAATCTTATATCCTATTCTCTTACACAACACTTTAGATTCAAATAGAGTTTAATATTTTAAGCATTTTCTGACTTGAATAATGCATATAGTGTTAAATTCACAGTTGTATACTTCACTTGAATCAACCAAGAAAATATATCTCTGTTTTTTCAATAACAAATCACACCTTCCTCATCTGTTGTATAACAGAAAAATTAAACTTGTCTATAGGAAGTATATCAATCATTTCAGGATTGAGCTGCCTTTGTTGCATTTTAAAATGTTTTTAGTAAGTAGACAAAACAGTACCTCACTGTAATAAACTAGCACTGAACAAGGAAGAAAATTATCTAATCTGTTAGACACATACAGTACTTATTATTTTATAGAATAATAAGAGGTGATCAAACATGCCTCAGTACAGGGAAAAGGTTTACAAGACCATTGTATGATTTGGAAAAAGCTTCGTAAATGAGCTTGAAGTTTCCTATCTCCAGCTTCCAATGTGTCCAAACCCTTCATTTGAGGAAAACCCTGAATCCGTTATTTCCCAGACCAGTGTTCCAATCTCTCCCACCTTCTAGGGTCAGAGAGAGGACATATGTTTTGAAATGTACAAGTTATTCCTAATTCCTAGGAACTGATGGGAAAAGTTAGCTTTTCTACAAATGCTTCCTCAGACTTTGTCTTCAGAATCAAAAAGTGAAGTTATTATGACTAATCAGGGGAGACTTGTTTCATTATAGAGTTATTAAGAATTAAATTTCTATCTATGTAATGCATGTACCAATGACTGCTCTATTTAAGATCTATACAAACTATAAATCAGAAATCAATATAGACAGGTCTATTATCAATCCCAGGTCTCAATGTCCACAATGAATGCTTTGTTTATATCACTTCCTATCTCTTTAAAATGTTACTACAAGGTAGACAGATAGCTTCTTTTTATCTTGCTGACCAACTCTTCTTTTCTTCCTCAATCAATACTATTTGTGGTTAATTCATGTAAAGGTTTATTCATATTAGATTTCACAGCATTTATAAACTTACATGCATTTTAAATGTATAGAGAGTCAAACCTAAGATTAAGTGTTCAAGAAACTGAAGACAGCAGATTTCAGGTGACAGAATAGATTCACAAATTCTATTCATGAAAATAAAAGAGGAAACTAAAATTTATGGAGATAAACTATCAATAAGTTGAATGTTCTGAATAGCTGACCAAAATCTTGATAAGACTAGTTCACCAGGTTTATAAAAATACCTGTATTTTTCAATTAAGTAAATGTATTGCTTCATTTAAATAGCACAGTATTATTTTCACATAATTTTCAAGCTATTGCTTATATTTTTAAAAAATACTAATGAAAAGAATTACAGTATATAAGATTCAAAAATATTTTAATAAAAATAATGCAATGAAATCTAACTATAATTTATTCCACACCTTATCATTAGGACTTCTATTCCTAAAACATCTCAAAGAATCTTCAGTTTGCTTTTCAGAACCTTTTCTATGTACGATTTGAGTTTGTCTTACACATGAGTGGAGTAGTTCAAGGTCACCAAGTTATTACACTCATAAACTGAAGGACCATGAAGGTGCATCTCAGAATATTTAAGTCAATTTCAGTAAATGAGTGAATTAATAAAGGAAATGACAAATCAATCATAAAAGTAAAGAGAAAGGAAATGCAATAACCTAATTAATAATCCAAATGAAATATTCATCACTGCTAATGAAATAAAATAATTATTGGCTCTGGGTTGAATCCAGACACTTTCTAAAGTCTGACAATTTTACTAGCACATTAAAACAGTCATTATTTACTGTAAACAAATTTATACATGTTTATAGTAAGCTTTTAAACTCCTACAAAGATGTTATATCTGTACTTGTCTGTTGGACAACCTTCAGATCTGCATTAGCTAATTATTTCATAGTCTAGGGAGTGCTTTTCTAGACAAATTTTCAGGATGTGCAATATTATATATCAATGTATAAATAACAGACAAAAATCTTCAGAAATTATGGAGATAGACCTCTTTGGAGGCATAGAAATTGAAATCACCTTGGCCATCCTGAGAGCGCATGTGCATTTGACTTTCTATTAGCTAATTAAATGTATTTTCATAATACATTTATAATAATCAAGAATGAAGTCAAAATAACGATTATGTTTGCAAAGCTGAAACAGTATTACTGTATTAGATTTAATTAAATTTGAAAAGCCAAACTAAAAGACTTTAATAAAATTTTGCCCCTTTTCCCCAATATTTATTTGCTAATCCATGAGACACAAGCACACTTCCATAATTTTATAAAACAATGTTGTACCATATATGTGTGTATGTATATATACATGTACATATATGTGTGTATATATACAGACATATTTTTAAAAATTTTTTTTTTGCCTTTTTATTTGAATTTTCTTCTACCTCTTTTTCACATTACAACCCTAACAGGCACTGCTCTCTACCCCTGGTCATTGATGTTAACAACTTTTTATAAATATTTCCATATTTTTTCACACTCATGTATTGTTATTAAAATAATTTAGAGAGACATACAAATATGAACCTGTATGTTTTTTGTTTTCTGTATCTTTTTACCCCACTCAACAATATCTCTGAAAATTATGCAAAAAAACCCAACAGGTACAATGATAGCATACTTACTACTGTGTCTAACATACTTTGTGGTATGGGGGACCATGATATGATATGATCCACCATTTTCCTTTGATAGCATTCACTCAGATTACAGGTTTTAGCACTATAAAATCCCTAAAATATCATTGTACATATGTCTAATTTTTTTTTATACTTAGAGGGTAGATTTTCAAGAAATGGAATTACTGGGTTTATAGAGTAAACGTACCCATGTATTTAGAGAAGTTATCAGTTTGTTTTTACCAGCAATGTATGACTAACTTTTGCTCACATTCTGAGCCAGTAGTAGGTGCTAAAGTTTGTTTTGTTTTGGCCTTATGGTTTAATGTAATAAATTTTTAATTGAGTTGCACTTCACTGGCTTTTGGCAATGTGGGCAGTTTTAAATATGAATTGTTTCCAAGATTTCATCTTAAAAAAAAATCCCCTACTGATATTACTTATTGTATTAGTTATTTTCTTATGATTTTATAAAAGCTCTCTGCTTATTATAGATATAAACATTTTATTTTCCACATTGCTAATTTTTTTTTCAAAATCTACTGGCTGTTTTTTTTTTCTTTTCTTTTACTGGCTGTTTTTGATGTTATTTATGGTATCTTATATGTTAGAGCAACTTAATTCAGTGATAGTTTAATGCTAAATTATAGCATTTAATGCTAAAGTATAAGGCACCATATATATGGCATTTACATTACTAGTTTTGACTAAAATTTTCTCCTCTGCTCCTTCTACATTTTCTTGCAGTATATTTACTCTGTTTATTCACATATATGTTTTTAAGCCATCAGGAATATATGTTTGCATATGATAAAAGATAGAAGCTGTATTTTATTCTTCCAGATGCATAGCTATTTGTGCAATCACCATTTATTAAATAACCTATCTTCTGTCCACTGAGTTTTACTTTTTCCATTTAAAATATAAATATTTTATTTATACTGAGATCCATTTCTAAATTGTTTCTGCCACTGATCTATTTATCAATTTCTAATAAAATACTATATTAATTTATATTGGTGGACTTGTAATATGTTTGTATTATGTTTTGCAACATGTCCTTCAGTATTGTTTTTTATACTTGCTTTGACAATTCTTAAAGCTAAGTAAGTGTAGAAGATGATAGGCATAATCTAAAAGTGAGGGAAAAACTTTTCCCCTCCTTATAAGATTTGAGGTTAAATTTTCCCATAGAGATTCTAATTTCAAATTAGTATTGTATCAGTCTTTAGAATTGATTTTTATGATATTATCTCTTCCTTTTACAATGGCAGTGTATCTTTCTATTTTCATCTCATGTTATTGAATAAGATCTTGCTTTCTTTATACAGTTTCATATTTAATTCATTCTTAATTATTTTGCAATTTTTCCCTATAGAGCAAGTAATATTTTATCTAATTTCACTAAATGACACTTACTGCTGGATTAGGAAGAAAAATAAGCTTTTTTTGTTCCTCTATTTTTTAAAAATAAGTGTAATACACCTTCTATCTAAAGAAATGTCTGATTGTTTATATATTATAGTTTTGTTAGTATCAATTTTTTCCTCTAATTTGTTGACTTAATGAATTAGGTTGACAAGTTTTTTAAAAGTAATTCATTTTCCATAATTTGAATAAAGTTGGCTTTATCAACATCCTGTGTTCCTGTGATTTTGCTGGATCATCTTAGTATTTTATGTGGAAACATTTTTTTCAGTTAGGAAAATGTCAATTTTGTGTTATCTTTATAAACTTTTAATATGAAAATTGTGTTGCTTACTGGAATGATTTGTATAATTTTGTTTTTTCTTTGGTCTTAGGTAACTTAAACTTGAAATATTTGCTCTTTAAAAATGCTCTGAAGAATTCAGCAAGGTATCAGGGTACAAGATTAACATATAAAAATCAGTTGCATTTCTTTGCACTAACAATGAAATATGAGAAGGAATATAAAAGAAAAAAATACCTTTTAAAATCACACGCCAAAAATTAAAATGCTCAGGAATCAACCCTCCTATGCTGTTGGTGGGAACGTAAATTGGTGCAGCCACTGTGGAAAACAGTATGGAGGTTCCTTAAAAAACTAAAAGTAGAATTACCATATGTTCTAGCAATCCCACTCCTGGGCATATATCCAGAAAAAGCTCTAATCCAAAAAGATACATGATCCCCTATGTTCACAGCAGCACTGTTCACAATAGCCAAGGCATGGAAACAACCTAAATGTCCATCGACAGATGAGTGTGTAAAGAAGATGTGGTACATATATAAAATGGAATATTACTCAGCCATTAAAAAGAATGAAATAATGCCATTTGTAGCAACATGGATGCAACTAGAGATTATCATACTAAGGTAAGTCAGAAAGAGAAAGACAAATCACTTACAGGTGGAATCTAAAACATGACAAAAATGAACCTATCTATGAAATAGAAACAGACTCATGGACAGAGAACAGACTTGTGGTTGCCAAGGGGGAGAGGGTTGGGGGAAGGATGAAGTGGAGGTTGGGGTTAGCAGATATAAGCTATTATATATGGAATGGATAAACAACAAGTTTCTACATATAGCAAGAGAACTATATTCAGTATTAGCAGAAATTAACACAACATTGTAAATGAACTATACTTCAATAATAATAAAAAATTTAATGCTCTGAAATTCAGAGGTAACCTTCTAGTCTGGGTCCTCTTTACAATGGTAGATCTTAATCCTCAAATCTCTTTTAAAAATTGGACTAGTTGCAATTTCTATGAATTTTTTGGTCAATTTTAGATACTTAAAATTTTACTAAGAAATCCTTTAGGTTTTCAATAATTTACCACAGTGTTATACATAGCATTCTCTTCATGATTTTTATTTTAACAGTATTTCTAATTATGTTTTCTTGTTCTTACTCTTATAAATTCTCATTCTTTCTTACTCAACATATATCCAGGATTACAGGTGGCCTTCTGTATCATCTGGGGGACTGGTTCCAGGACCTGCTACAGATACTAAAATCCCTGGATGCTCAAGTTCCATGGTCTGTGCACCATCTGGGGGTTCTGCGTCTGTGGATTCTACCAACCACAGATCCAACCAGCTTTGGATCCAACCAACTGTGGATGATAAACATTGTACTACATGATACAGGATTGGTTGAATCTGTGGTTGTCGAATGTGTGGATAGGGAGGGTCAAGTATATTTATTTTACCAACCTTTCTAAGACTGCAAATTTGAATTTGCTTCCTATTTCATTAATTTTATTTTAGTTTTTATTTTTGTTTATCGTTTTCTTCAATTATTTTTTCTAACTTCCTAAGGTCAAGAATGAAGGCATAAAAAGGTAGTATTTCCCCTTGAATACAGTTTTTACTGGACTGTTTTTTTGTTTACTCATTCTTTCATTGCTTTCTAAAAATATCTTAGTCCCACCTTTGTTTCATTTTGGTATACAAAGGTTGTCTATACATATGTTTACTGATTTCACAATTTTTATTGATAATTTGGTCACATTTATATTTGGATCAGAGAACGTGGTTTGTAAAATATCTATTTTTTGGAGTATTTAATGATTTTTATTTTTGCATGCCAGTACACTCTTAATTTCATGATTTTTGTCACCACATATATCCAAATAAATGTGGCATAAAACTTTAAGAGTATTGGAGAATTAAATCATACCTACTTTTTCTGTTAAATTTGGTTCACTTCTGAATGAGTGATATTTAATCCCCCCTTTATAAATACATGTTTACCAATTATGATTGTATTTCTACTAATTTTTATCTTGTATATGTTGCTTATGGTGTTCATTTTTTTGCAAGATGAGCCTTTTATCTAATAATGTCACTATATAGCTTCACAATTTTAACATTAAATTACAACTTACAAGCTATAAATATAATTTCTGCTTCCTTTTCTTTGTCAATCTTTAATTTTCTCCTTTATTTTTAAATTCTGTGCTTGCAAACTGAATCTAGTTTTGTTTTTATTAGTTTTCTTTTAACAAGCTATTATTATTCTTGCTTCATTTGTCAGGTTTTAGTATTGCTTTAAATACTCATGTGACAGTCTCATTTTTCTCTTCCTTAGAATTCAGGAATTCTGTAAGAATATGTTCAAGCATTCCTTTTAATAGAGAGAATCAGTTCTCTTACAGTTCATATGAAATGTCTCTGGCAATTTATGTTATAGTTAGCACTGTTTCTTTCCTCTAGAACTACTATATTTTATTTACAGGTAGAGCCAATTGGATCTATGTTCCAAGTTTCTTTTTTTGCTTTAGGATTTTCATCTTTTTCTATTGTTGTTTCTGTTATGAGAGAATTCTTGTGTTTTGTCACCCAGTTCACTTAAAAAAGATGAAAAATAAACTAAAAAATCATCTTGTATGTTCACAATTTTTATGTCCAGAAAATCTATAAACTGTGGTTAATGTCAATATACACTTTCAAGCACTTAAAAGACAAGAAAACTTTAAAACACATATTCTTTGAAAAAGGATTAGAGAACTTTAATCCTGATTGTGCTTTAATTCTTTCAAGTGGCATGCCAAATAAAATAAGAGAAAAATAAAGCAAACATAAATATAAAAATGGAACAGGGAAAATACCAGAAAATATATAAATTTCTACCAAAATTTATTCTCTAAGCTAGTCTCCTAAATGTAAACTATTAATTTAATATTAAAAATCCAAAGTTATGTTGTATGATTAAAGAATAGGCAAATATCACATTATTGACATTATTTGAAGAATGTAATGGAATAAAAAGTTTCATGATATAAACAGAGCACAAGATGTGCATTATAAGCTTGATATTTAAGATTTAATAAAATAATTTGTCAACCTAATTGGGAATTTATATATATATGTAAATAAAGAGGTTTTTAAAATTATGTACTTGAAAAATTAAGTTCTAAGAGATTTAGTCTTCTGAAGAGTCAACCAAACCTTTCAATTAAAGATTAAAATAATTATACTTAATAATTTAATACTAATAATTTAGATTTTAGTCAAATCGCTAACTTATTTCAACAAAAAATTTAGGATGCACACATAGAAAACATATGTTTTTTAATGAAAAATGTTAACAGTATGGAATTTTATCCTGGAGTAATTTTGTCAGATTTTCACTGAATTATTTTCTACTCATTCAGAATATCTGACAATTTATGACAAAACCAATATAGAGTCATTTAAATCATCTAGCTGACACTATTTTTAAAAGTATGAGTCATTTTTTATCCATGCAATTCTCATTCAGTTTGTAATTATATTTTATTCTCAAATCTCCAGTGAATTTTTTAGATTAACTGATTCTTCATCAGTACAAAAATACATCTGAAATTTGGTTTTCTTCCAGTAATGATTTTGTTAACTTTTAAAAGCATAAAATATACCTGACCTGTGTAATTTTTCTGGGTACCCCAAATTGTTTTGCATTAGTTCATAGTATGATTGTAAATAGTATTCATGAATGTAAAGTGTATGTGTATATCCATGTATGTATACATGTGTGTAGTATGTATATATATATAAATACAAATATATGTATATAGAAAGAAAGAAGGAGAGAGAAACTGCATAGAATTGTATTCATGTGAAGCATATGAATACAATCTTCTTTGGATTTCCTTCATATTGTTTAATATGTAGTTTTGAAAAAGTATATTTTACATATATCTTGATGTACTGATAATTGCAAAGGAAACAATATTGGAACTTTTATGTAAACTTTATTTAGATTAATTTTTTGTTTTCCAGAGAAATGATTCATATTTTAAAAAGGTAAGGAAAACAAATTTTTCATTGGTGAGAGATAAAACTGAACATAGATGATTTTGAAAAAAGTTTATAAAGTAGGACATATAATTCTAGAGAAAATAATCCCAACTAATGAAGTAATTATACAACATAACAGTAAAAATGTATAAAAGATCCTACTTGTATTTATTCTGAATGTGTTTGTTATTGTACATATTACATATTTAAAAGTAAACTATATGCTTTTAAATAATTTAACCTTATTTGAAATGTGTATTTATTGTAAATATTGTATTTTCTTTACTAATTATCCAGTGATTATTTTATATCTGTATTTTTCAGGAATATCAATTGGCTATGATATCATACTAATGGCGAAAATATTCCAGAAGGATTGTGAATACACTCTGTTAAGCTTGTTTATGAGATCCAGAAATGCTGGTTTTTAACCTTGGAATGGAGGAAATATTTCAATTTGAACAAATGGTACAAATAGAAAAGTCTTAACTGCTCTGTTTTCTAAATTTGGGACTTCTGTACTGGCTATTCTATATTCTCAATAAATACTTGTTTAATAAAACAAGACTTTAAAGCATTAGCAAATTTTGAGGTTGACAGACCTATTTTTGAATCCCAGTTTTGTAATTTTCCATTTATATACTTCAATGAGTTATTAAATCTCAATAGCTGTTATTCATTTTATGCAATGGGCATTAGAAAAATAATGCTAAGCTTACAAGATTGTTTTAAAAAGTAAGATTGTTTTAAAAAGTAAATGACTAATGTGTATAGAAATAGATGCACATATATGGTACTCTGTATTAGTACTGTGTTTTTATATTTGAAATTGAGGTCAAATTTTGTTAATGGTACTGACTAATCTCAGAATAGCTATGCAAAAATTATTCTTTAACTTGGAAAATGTAGAGCATAACATAATTCTGAAATAATGAAAAATAGGAAAAAGAATTCTCCCTGTCTTACTTTCTCATCATCAGCAAACATTTACTCCTTTTCCCACTATGTATATCACTCATCAGTTTGAGATCGAAACATGCCTTTTCCACTCAAGATTTCCTTTCTTCTTATGACAAGGTACTACAAAGAGAGCCCAGATGAAATCATAGGTTTTCTTTAGTTAGCACTGCCATTTAAAAAAAAAAAAAATTAGGATGTGTGATTTAGAGTCACTAGAAATCCCTTAAATCTGTTTACAGTCTCAGCAAAATCATTCTAAAATAATTTTACCTTAAGTAAACCTTGTAAGTTTTCTTTGCAGATTATAACAGTAAAAGTAACATTTTCTAAAAATAGATAAAGGCAAAGCTATTTTTTTCCTCATCACTACCTGCCTCCCATAATATGAGGTTGTCAGTTTGGTCAGTTTTGTGTGTCCTACAATATACTACCATGTCTTTTAGTGTATTGATACATATTTATACAGAAATTCATACAATACACCCACTTGTTTACTTTGATCAAATTGCAAGTGTATTTTAAGTCACATATTTGCAAAATTTAACAGCTTTATATATTACATTTATATATTTAATGCACAGTTGTTTTTCAGCTTTTGTGTGTCTATTATTAACATTTCAGTTTTTGACCTATAACTGTCATGATTTTATATAAATTTAATTCCTGGATATTTTCTGTGTTCTTACAATTATGATTTTTAACCATACCTTCTCCAGATGGTTATTGTAATACTCAAGAAAATCTATTGGCATTTTATTTATTTGTATTACGTTCAACAACCTTAGCAGATTATCTTAAGTGCCATTTTTAATCTAGAATGTCTTCAATTATTCAAAAGTGAAACTATCATTGAAACAATATATTTTTTTCTTGTTTCTTGGAGACAGTTTTAAAAATTAATGGTAGTAGACATTTCTAAGTGTTTCTGGCTTTAAAGGAAACTTTAATTTTCTCTATGTTAGATTTTCTATTCCTTTTTCATAAATGCTTTTATCACATTTATTTCAGAAGTTTCTATTTGTACATTTTTACATGTTTAAAATTAGGAATGGCTGATTTTTTCCAAATAATTTTCATACTTTCTAATATGATTAAAGGTTTCTTCATTAACTTCTTTATACAACAAAAATATTTTATCTTAGGAATACAAAAATTCTACAGATTCAAGAAAGGTTAATAAAGTTGGCCTAGCTATAGTTTTACAAAGCTTCTGTTAGCTCTATGTGAATGTCTTTGTCTAAACTTAATGTTTTGTTTCTTACTATTTTTTTTAAGCCAGACACTGATGTTCTTGGTATTTTTATCAAATACTATGTCCTAAAAATTAAATATTTCTTTCTGGAATACTAAGTTGATCCTTTAAATGTTAATATGGCTTCTTATGTTACTCACAAGTTCTAGGCTTCTTCACAATCTAAAAATCAGTTACTCTTAAATACAACACTGAGGAAATCAATCCTGTTGAATACAGGAAGCTGTATATTTATTAAACTACAAATTTTCTCATCAAGAGAATTTGGGAGTCCCAGAAAAAAAAAAAGAATCCATGAATAGTTTGAATAAAGAGTAAAAATGAAAACACCAACCAGCTACAGGAAACAGGAAATATGGAAACAACAAAACTAAGAAACAAACACAAAATTAAAGAAGAACACATCAACATCTTTTTGTAGTATTAAATGCCAGACCACAATGGAGGAAATCTCTAGAACATTATGAAGAGAACACCATAATCATCAAAAGTGAATGAAATCACCAAAAATGGTAATTGATGTATTATAAAGTAAAAGATTAAAAACTATGGGGTACTGAGTCATTACAGGAAAATGAACTAATAGGCCAAAGAAAAACTGAATATAGATATGAAATTTCAGAAATAGATCAATATTTATATAAAAGTGTAGTTTATAGTCATACAGCATAGTGATTTAAAATGTGGCTCTGAGATCAACTTTCTAGTTAATACTTGGTTCTGCCACCTATCAACTCTGAAAATTTATAAATTGTTTAATATCCCTTTTCCTCATAATAATGGTAACTACACCATACATCTGTTGGTACTACTGGACATGTCTAGCTTACAACACTGGTTAGCACTAAATAAGAACTTTGTAAGTTAGCTATGATTCCTGGCAACGTAATAGGAATTCAGTACTTGCAGTTTTTATAAAAATCTTCATGTTCATACAAGAACACCAAATGAAGCCCAAAGTTAGTACAAGAAAGGAAGTATTAGAGCAGAAATAAATGAAATAGCGATTAAAAGAAAATAGGAAAGATTAATGAAACTAAGAGCTAGTTCTCTGAGAAGATAAAATTGACCAACCTTTGGTAGTCTTACCAGGAAAAAAGAGACAGAACTCTAACAAAATAAAAATGAAAGAGGAAATATTATAACTGATACCACAAAAAGATGAATCATAAGTCACTATCATGAACAATTATATGTCAACAAATTGGACAAACTAAAAACATGGATAAGCTCCTAGAAACATATATCCTATCAAGACTGAATAATGAACAAATAGAAAATCTAAACAGATCAATTACTAGCAAATTTTTTTTCGCATTACATACATAAACTTTTTATTGAAGCATCACATAAAGGCTCACAGATCAGAAATCTACTGCTTGATGAAATTTTACAAAGAACCGGCCCCCAGATTAAGAAACAGAATATTATCAGTACCTCTGCAAAGGTAATGCTAATCAACTTTTAGCTCAATACATTAGCGTGCATGCTCTCTCTCTCTTCACCGTGCAGCTTCTGGGATCTCAGTTCCCCAACCTGTGACTGAACACAGTCCATGGCAGTGAAAGCCTGGAATCCTAACCATTGGACCACCAGGGAACTCCCCAGTGCCTTGTTTCTTCATCCCAAACCCTGCCTCAAAAGAATAGTAGGATATTGAATCAATAATCAAAACCTCCCAGTGATGTCAGCATCACAGCAGTTCTGAATCGCTCCTTTTATCTCTCCCCTTCTAATAACAACTAATCAGACATCCATAACTGAACCAAAGTCCTTCTGCACAGGATACCGGAGGTCCATCCATCTGTGCATACAAAAGTGGGTGGATTGGACCTCAGAGGAGACTATGGTGCCAAGGGAGTTGTGGCAGCAAGGCAGGAATGATGATATATATATATCAGCATTTCAAAGTACACCAAAACAACCCTAAGGAAAAAAAGAGCAAATCCAGAGGTACCATGCTTCCTAATTTCAAACTGAAAGCCATAGTAATAAAAACAAATGATATTAGTACAAAATAAACATACAGACCAACAGAACAGAATAGAGAGCCCAGAATTAAATCTCAATTTACTGTTTCTCAGGATAAACAGTAAACTAATATTCAACAAAGAAGTCATACAGAGTGAAGTGAGTCAGAAAGAGAAAAATAAATATTGTATATTAACACATATATGTGGACTATAAAAAATGGTACAAATCAACTGGTTTGCAAGGCAGAAATAGAGACACAGATGTAGAGAACAAACATATGGACACCAAGTGGGGAAAGCGGGGAGGGTTGGAAGGGAATGAGTTGGGAGATTGGGATACCAAATTTTACACTCTAAATATATTCAGTTTATTGTCTGTTAACTACCTCAATAAAAGTTCTTAAAAAAAAAAAAAAAAGCAAAGAACACTCAATGGCGAAAGGACAGTCCCTTCAGCAAATGATGTTGGGAAAATTGAAGAAACAAATGTAGAAAAATGAAATTGGATGACTATTTCATATCATTCACAAAGATTAACTCAAAATAGATCAAAGATTTCAACATAAGATTTAGTAACATAAATCTCCTAGAAGAAAATGTAGGGAGGGAACTCTTCAACAATGATCTTGGCAATGATTTTTTTTGGATGTAACACCAAAAGCACAAACAAAAGCAAAAAAAAAAAAAAAAATCAACCAAGTGGGGTTACATCAAACTCACAAGCTTTTGTGCAGCAAAAGAAACAATTAACAAAATGAGAAAACAGAGTGGAAGAAAATGTTTGCAAGTCATATATCAGAAAAAGAGTTAATAACCAAAATATTTGAAGAACTCATAAAACCTAATAACAGAAAACAATCTGATTTTAAAATGGGCAAAGGAATTGAATAGACATTTTTCCCAAGAGGAAATCAAAATGATCAAAAGGCACATGAAAAGATGCTCATTACTAATCAACAGGGAAATGCAAATAAAACCCACAATGAGCTATCACTTCACACCTGTTAATATGGGTATCATCCAAAAGACAAGAGTCAGTAGGTGCCAGAAAAGATGTTGTGAAAAGGAAACCCATATACTGATACATCATTGGTGGGAATGTAAATTGCTCCAGTCATTATGGAATACAATATGTGGGGAGTCATTAAAAAATTAAAACTAGGTCTACCATATGATTCAGCAATTCCATGGAAATGAAAACAGGATTTTAAACAGATATATGAACTCCCATGTTTATTTAGCATTATTTACAAAACCCAAGATAGTGAAGCAACCTAAATGTCCATCAACAGGTGAATGGATTAAAAAAAAGATGAGGTATATACATACAGTGAGATCTTATTCAGTCATGAGAAAGGAAAACATCCATCCATTTGTGACAACATGGATGGCTCTTGAGCACATTTATGCCAAATGAAATAAGTTGAAGACAAGTACTGTGTAATATCGCTAATATGTGGAATACATCAATACAAAAGTCAAACCCATAAAACACAAGTGGATTGAGGGGATAAGATTGATGTTTAGGGAATACGGGTATATGTGTATAAAAACAGATGATTGAGCTTGGTGTACCCCCAAAAAAATAATAATAAAAAAAAAAGATTGATGTTTAAAGGCACAAAGTTGCAACAAGTAGTAAATAAGCCATAGATATAATGCACAGTATAATGAATATAGACAACAATATTGTACTATAATTATCAAACTCACTAAGAAACTAAAACTTACTTATCCCAACCACTAAAAAGAAAGGACAATTATGTAATGTGATAGAGATGCTAAATATCACTACAATGGCAATCATATTATCATATACAAATGTATCAAATTAACACATTGTACACCTTTAATTTACAGTTATATGTCAAATATATCCAATTAAAAAAACCCTCCCAAACAAAAGACAAAACTTCATAAGATAACTTTACTACTGAATTCTATCAAACATTTAAAAAATAATACCAATCCTTCTCAAACTCTTTCAAAAAATGGATATGAAATATTTCCAAACTCATTTTATGAGGCCAAGATTACCCTGATACCAAAACCAGACAAAAATGCCAAAAGAAAAGAAAAGTTTAGGCCAATCTCCTCCATGAACACAGATGCAAAAATTTTCAATAAAATATTAGCAAGCCAAATTTCACAACACATGAAAAGGATCATGGAACATGGTCAAGTGGGATTTATTACAAAGATGCAAGGATGGATCAAAATTCATAAATCTATTAATGATATACCACATCAAATGAAGGTTAAAAGTCACCTGATCAGGAGCTTCCCTGGTGGCACAGGGGTTAAGAATCCGCCTGCTAATGCAGAGGACATGGGTTTGAGCCCTAGTGCGGGAAGATCCCGCACACCATGAAGCAACTAAGCCTGTGTGCCACAACTACTGAGCTTGAGCTCTAGAGTCCCTGAGCCACAGCTATTGAGCCTGTGTGCTGCAGTTACTGAAGCTCTCATGCCTAGAGCCCATGCTCTGCAACAAGAGAAGCCACCACAATGAGAAGCCCATGAGGCACCACAACTAGAGAAAGCCTGTGTACAGCAACAAAGACCCAATGCAGACAAAAAATAGAATAATTTATTTTAAAAAAAAGCACCTGATCATCTCAGATGCAAAAGAGCATCTGAAAAATTCAACATCCAATTATAACAAAAACTCAAAGTTAGTATAGAAGGAACATACATCACATAATAAAGACCATATATGACAAGACCACTAACATTATACTCAAAGGTGAAAAGATAAAAGACTTTCAGATCAGAAACAAGAAAATGATCCTCACTCTTGCCACTTTGATTCAAACACCAAATTGAAAAAATATATGCACCCCTATGTTCATTGCAGCTTTATTTACAATATCCAAGATATGGAAGCAACTTAAGTTATACGTTGATAGATGAATAGATAAAGAAAATGTGGTATATGTATTCAATGGAATATTATTCAGCCATAAAAGAAAGAGTCACATTTTGCCATTTGCAACAACATGGATGGATCTTGAGGGCATTATGCTAAGTGAATTAAATTAAACAGAGAAAGACAAATACCACATGATTTCACTTATATGTGAAGTCTAAAACAAACAAACCACCAAAAACCAAACTCAAACAGGCTGGTGGTTGCCAGAGGTGGGGGGGGGTTATGGGAAAAATGGCTAAAAGGGTTTAAAAAGTGCAGATAACCAGGGACTTTCCTAGTGGTCCAGAGGTTAAGACTCTGCCCTTCCACTGCGGGGGATGATCCCAGGTCAGGGAGCTAAGATCCCATAAGCTGTAAGGTGGGGCCAAAAAAAAAAAAAAAAAAGTACAAACATCCAGCTATAAAATTAATAAGTAGTGGGGATGTAATATAAAGCATGGTGACTGTAATTAATAATACTATATTGTATATTAGAAACTTACTAGAAGTAAATCTTAAAAGTTTTTATTACAAGAAAAATAATTGTAACAGTGATGGATGTTAACAAGACTTATTGTGGTAATTATTTCACAATATACATTTCACAAATATTAAATCTTTATGTTGTATACCTGAAAGTAATATAATGTTATATGTCAATTATATCGGAATAGAAAATCTTCATATGTATTAACAAAGTAGAATTGAAAATAAAGTCTGCTCTTCTTCCTTTGTTTTGTTTGTTTTTCTGAGTGGTCTGAATCTTATAGAACTCCTGTTTTATACAACTAAATTGGAATGGTATGTCATTCATAAGACCAACGAGAGTGAGATTTGATAGTTTTTTGTTTTGTTTTGGAAGGAAGGATCTTTCAGAGATAAATCTGTGAAATGTCCTTAATTGATATGAAAGAATATAAATAGATATAAGTATTGGCTTTAACCATTAAAGTTAAAGCACTGAACATAATTACTTTTAAATACCATGATGATTCCATTTATTCATTAACTTTAAATGTTATGAATTTTGAAGGCTGATAAAATAATAGTTGCCACAAATTAAATAAATGAGCCACTATCTCATTTATAAATAGAACACAAAATATATATCATGCATTTTACACATATTATCTCATTACCAACTCTCAAAATCCACTAATAAGATACTGTATCCCTTATTCATGGATTAAAATACCAAATACACTCATGCAAACCTATACCATCTTGATAAATATGGTCATATAGCTAATGTGATTCTACTACAACTAATGAAAAAAATAATGTCTTGAACAATTAACATATTTTAGGAATTGTGCTAAGCTTTTCTACTCACACCTACCCAACAAATATTAATAAAACATAAAATAACAAAACAGCATTATAAATCCATGGTTTTCTTATTTTAGAGTTCATGACCTCAGCAACTATGCTGCTATATACCAGAGATGGAATTAGGCCCCACTCCTTTGACTGTAAAGCCAATACTTTTTTTCAGAATATGGAATTCTATGAACATCCCTTCCCTGATCTCACACTTATGTGTCATGCATGAAATCTAGAAGGGCAGCTGAGATTATGAATATTTCATGTTCTATACTCATTTATATACAACAATCATTTTTAAAATATCTATATCAAGAGGGTATTCACATTAACAATGATTGAGAACTAGATGTTAACTCTGGTCTAAATAAATTAGATTATCAACTGTATGTTTCTCTTATTTAAAATTTGTTTTGGGGAAAATCATCATGCTTTTTTCCAAAAATACTTATTTTTGAGGTTTTTTGTTCAGGTTGAATAACACTAACGGGATAAAAGTGAACTTTACTAGTGAAAGATTCTATTCTCTTGTTTTACTTTAAATGAAAATTTCACAAACATTTCTGCTTAGGATAATGAAATTAATTACTCCTACACTTATTTGGAAATTTAAGATCATCACAGAAGTGTAAAAATTTTAGAGCTCATGAAAAAGCTTTAAATTTGCTTTAACTTTATTGTTTCTTTAAAAAATCAATTTATTTTCATTGCTATTCAAGTTAACATTATTGTAGGTTTCCTTGACTCACAATGAGATATTTACTTTTTATTCACATTTATCTGCCTCCTTGACTTTTTTTTTTTAACACTTTAACAAGAAAACCTGAAGATATTGCTCAAGTCAACTTCTTTGAAAATTTCTTGAATATTCCTTTGTGTATGAGGATGTGCTCTTTGTAGTTCTTTTATCTATGCCAATTTGTTCTCAGTTTAGAATTTAGACAGCTTTTTGTGGCAAAAAATCATCTGGCAAAATTCAGATTCACCATTTAAAACACAGAAGAACAAAGTTGCATGTTTTCCTTGGAAAAATACAATTTTCACAACTGAAATCAAAACTCAATTCATCTTGGCAATTTGTCCAGTGGTGAGGTCCAATCAAAGATATGAGGAAGGAGGAAGAACACTCAAAGTACTACTTTAACACTGTACATAAATTTGAGGAAAAAGGTACTAGACATATCCATAACTATGGTAAACTGTGGGTTTACCATTTTATTGTAAGAATGCCCTAAAGGCAGCTGGAAGTATGGAAAGAAAATAATACAAGAAAAGACAAAGGAAGCCTGTTTTTCAATTGGAAAATCTGTCTCTCTACAAATATCTATTGAAGTCCTCATAAATGAAAGATACTAAACTAGGCATAAATGCATCCCTGTATATGCCCTGAAATTTAGCCCATGTAGATTTTCACAGTCAAGAATTATGGAGAAAATGCTTAGCTTATTTGCTGATCCCTATTTCTTTTTTCTTTTTTTCTCCATAAACAGTCCTAATGTGAAATAAGCATCCTAGTGAAAAGGGCACTGAGATTGGAGTGTGTGGGCTTGAAATATATTCCTACATATCTGAGATATGACTATATGTACACATAAAAGAGAAATATTAGCCTCTTTGTTTATATTTCCTCATTTCTCTTAAACCACCCTAGTTCCAGGCTTTAGTACAGTTAAAACAACTACAACAACAAAATGAAATGGACATTTTACAAAGTGGTATTGGTATATATAAAAATTTGTTATAATGAAAGAACTTCACCCTGGTTCCTACTGTCTGCTTAGTAGTGACTAACATGGTGGGCTTTGAATATGCCATGCCATTTTACCTTTAGGCATCTCACACTTTCCATTTCTGAAATTAGGAATTTGGAAAAAATTTTGATGCTCAAGCAGCAATGAAAAATCACAAAGTTTTTCAAAATGCTGTCTCCTCCCTTGCCCCTCCATATTTACAGAGGTTATTTTAATTAATTTGGATTGGGTGGGTTTCAGACATATGCACTTGGAAAAATTCCCCCAGGTGATTAAGATATGTCCACTGGGACTGTCAACCTTTGGAAGGCCCATTCCAGTTTCCTATAGTCTATAATGCCATGACATCCAAATAGATTATAGAAAATATAACAACTTCATCCCATAGGAAAGCTCAAGAATATTTATAGGAACACTCAAATATGCACCACACAGCAAGGTAAAATTTACATTGTCTGTTATTCACCCAAACCTTTAGGCATACAAAGAAGCAATAAAATACAAACTATAATGAGGATAAAAAACAGTTGAAACCAACCAACCCAGAAATAGCATAGATGATAGCATTTATAGAATAGACAAGGACACCAAATGACATAGCTATTTCATATGTTTAAGAAACTACAAGAAAGACAAGTATGCTAAGCAAAAACATCAAAGGCATATAAAAGAACAAAAAATCAATTTCTAGAGATATAAACTGTAATTTCTACAATGAAAAAACTGAACGAGATAGACTATTAGATACTGAAAAATAAAAGATTAATAAACTAGAAGACATAGTATGGTAGGTTAATTATGGCCCCAAATATGACAAGAATCTTTCAAAATGTGATTAAGTTAATTAGGGAGTGAGATTATCATGGTTAATCTAGGCACAATCAATGTAATAACAGGAAAGTATAAAAAGATGGCAGGAGGATAAGAGAGTAAGCAGGAAAGAGAGAGAGAAATAGAGAAAGAGAAATTGGAATATGCTATACTGCTGGCTTTGAAGATACAGAATGAGGACAAGAAGTCAAGGGATGCAGGAAGTTTCTAGAAGCTAGAAAAGACAAGGATACAAATTCTGAGCCTCCAGAAGGAATGCAGACCTTCAATTTTAGAACTTTAACAATTTAACAATAATTATTTGGCCAAAAAATTAAATACTTAGGCATAAATTTAACAATATATACAAAATTTATATGAAAAAAACTATATAATTCTGCTGAATGAAATCAAAGAACTAAATAAATGGAAAGAGAGTTCAGTGTTCATGAATAGGAAGATTCAATATTTTCAAGATGTTAGTTCTTCCCAACTTGACTTATAGATCCAATGCAATCCCAAACAAATTCAAAATAGGTTATTTTGTGGACATTAACAAACTGATTCCAAAGTTTATTCAGAGAAAAAAAAAGCCCAGAATAGCCAACAAAACACTGAAGGATAATAATAAAACTGGAGGATTGATGCTATGCAAATTCAAGACCTACTATAAAGCTATAGTAATAAAGATGTGTAGTATTGGCAAAAGAAGAGATAAATAGATCAATGTAACAAAATAGAAAGCCAAGAAATAATATATATAAATACAGTCAATTGATCTTTGACAGAGGAGCAAAGGCAATACAATGGAGCAAAGATAGTCTTTTCAACAAATTGTTCTGATATTACTGGATATACACATGCAAAAACAATGAATTTAGACATAGACCTTACACCCTTCCCAAAAATTAACTCAAGATGGATCACAGACCTAAATGTAAAATGCAAAACTACAAAACTCCTAGAAGACAACATAGGAGAAAACCTAGATGACCATGGATATGGGGGTGATACTTTTAAAATACAACACAAAGGCACAATCCATGAAAGAAATAATAAACTGGACTTTATTAAAATTAAAAGAACTTCTGCTCTGCAAAAGGGAATGTCAAGAAAATTAGAAGACAAGCCAGGGACTGGGAGAAATTATTTGCAAAAGACACATCTCATAAAGAACTGTTATGCATATTTATCATTACTGCATATTTATCTTTACCAATAAGATTTTTCATTTCATAAGTTTTATGTTTGCAGTTGTGGTCTTTTCTTTTTTGCTTAAAGAAGTCCCTTTAACATTTCTTGCAAAGCTGGTTTAGTGGTGCTAAACTCTTTTAGCTTTTGCTCATCTCTCATACTTCTGATCTCTCCATCAAATATGAATGAAAGTCTTGCCAGGTACTATATTCTTGGTTGTATGTTTTCCTTTTCATCACTTTAAATATATTGTGTCATTCCCTGCTGGCCTGCAGAGTTTCTGTTGAAGTCAGCTTATGGCCTTCTACGGGTGTTCTTATACATAATATGTTGCATTTCCCTTGCTACTTTTAATGTTCTTGATCTTTATTTTTGCCATTTTAATTAAAATGTGTCTTGATGTAGTCCTCTTTGGGTTGATCCTGTTTGAGACTCTGTGCTTCCTGAACCTGGATGTCTGTCTCCTTTCCCAAGAGGGAAGATTTCGGCCATTATGTCTTCAAATATGTACTCTGTTCACTTTTCTCCCTCTTCTCCTTATGGGACTCCTATAATGTAAAATTTAATATGCTTGATGTTGTCCCCGAGGTCTCTTATACTGTCCACATTTCTAAATTAATTTTTTCTTTTTTCTGTTCAGCTTCAGTGATTCCTACTCCTCTCTCTTCCAGCTCACTGATCCATCCCTCTGTGTTATTTTATCTACTCTTCATTCCTTTTAGTGTATTTTTCACATGAGTTATTATGTTCTTCATCTCTGTTTGATTGTTCTTTAAATTTTGTAACTCTTTATTAAAAAATTCTTCCTTCTCACTCAGTTCGCCCAATCTTCTCCCAAGTTCTTTGGACATCTTTACTATCATTACCTTGAAGTATTTATCTCATAGATTCCCTATCTCCACTTAGTTCTTCTTCTGTGGTTTTATCTTGTTCCTTTGTTTGGTACATATTCCTTTGTTGACTCTTTTGCCTAATTTGCTGTTTATTTCTATGTATTTGGTAGGTTGGTTACATTTCTTGACCTTGGATAAATGTACTTCTATAGAAGATGTCCTTTGCAACCCAGCAGTGCATTCCCCTCTGGTCACCAGAGCTATATGCTCAAGGGGTACCACCTATGTGGGCTGCATAGGTCCTCCTGTTGTGGCAGTTTGACCACTGTGAGTGGTCTGGTAGGTGTGCCTGGCCCCTAGTCTTGTTAGTTGCCAGGCACTGCCTTCTGCAGAGGATGCCAGCCAGTGGTCAGCAGAGCTGGGTCATGAGGTGGCTGGCTGTGAAGCCCCAGGTGGGTTGCATATCTAGTGCTGGCCCACTGGCAAGTGGAACTGAGTTCTGGGTTAGGTGTCCTGGATCTTCAGTGACCTGCTGGTAGACAGGGATCTTTCCTGACTTGGCTGACTTTGGAGTCCAGGGTGTCTCAAAGCTGATGTAGGCCTGCTGGTGACTATGGCTGGATCCTAGGGCAGCTGGTTGAGGGCTTCAAGGTGTTTCAGATCTCACGTTGGCCTGCTGGTGGGTGTAGTTAGGTACTAGGTGTTCCCAGGGCAAATGCTGTCTCACTAGTGAGCAGAGACTGGTTTGCAGGCCTCTAGCTGTGGGACCCTGGGTGTCCTGGAGTTAGTTTCAGCCTGCTATTGGGTGGGACTGCTTCCTGACAAGGCTAGCTGTGGGTCTGAGGTGTCCTGGAACTGGTGCCAGCCCACTGGTGGGCAGGGCTGAGGCCCAAAGTATCCCTGGGCTAGTGCTGGCTCATTGGTGGGTGAAGCTGGGCAACAATGTCTCTCTGAAGAGCCCAGGGGTAAAGAATACTCCTGTCTCTATGTGAACCAGTTGCTGGGCCAACTATCAGATATAATCGAATTTCAAAGTTAAAAGTTTATTTATGAACCTACCTTCCATGTATATCTATTACCTTTACAAATTCTTGGTTGGCTTTCATTGACAAAGTTGGAAACTTTTTGAAAATGTGTTTAAAATTTTTAATTTATCACATTATCTCCCCTGCAAGTTTATATAATTGAATTATCTTTTTAAAATGCCTTTTAAAAATTAGAAATGTATATATATATATCTCTTAAAGAAAATATAAACTACACACAAAGACATAAAGATATTTTTAAATTTATATTCCATCACCTGGATGGAATCACTGTTAATATGTTAGAAAAACCTATACATAGTAGCATTGACATATATCCACTACCAAATGTAAAATAGATAGCTAGTGAGAAGTTGCTGTATAACATAGGGAGATCAACTCGATGATGGGTGATGACTTAGAGGGCTGGGATAGGCAGGGTGGGAGGGAGTCCTGGGAGGGAGGGGATATGGGGATATATGTATAAATACAGCTCATCTACTTTGGTGTACAGCAAAAACTGGCACAGCAGTGTAAAGCAATTATATTCCAATAAAGAGCTTAAAAAATACAATATTTTCTCACAGAAATAGTATAATATAGACCTTTATATAAACTTCTTCTTTTACATAAAATTGTCTATAAATTTTTATCACTTTGTATAATATACAAAATGCATGTAATATTTAACATTATATACAATATGCAATATACAAAGAACATAAATTTATATATATATATATATATATATAAAATGAGAGCAAGAGAAAGAAATCTATATCATTTACTATTTTCACATCTAGACTCAGGATTTTACAAAGGCTTAATGTTACCAGCTGTATCTCAAGTCCAAATTCCTCCACTTAGCTTTTAAATTCTTCTGTAGTGTGAATTTTTATGTGTTTGTATTATGCCCACTTTATAAGCTACAGCATGTGTCCAAAATTCTTGGTAGTTCCATATATTGAAGAATCCTTGCATCCCTAGGATAAATCCCACTTGATCATGGTGTCTGATCCTTTTAATGTGTTGTTGGATTCTTTTTGCTAGTATCTTGTTGAGGATTTTTGCGTCTATGTTCATCAGGGATACTGGCCTGTAATTTTCTTTTTTGTGGTATGTTTGTCTAGTTTTGATATCAGGATGACAAAGGAGGCAAGAATATACAATGGAGAAACTACAGTCTCTTCAATAAGTGATGCTGGGAAAACTGGACAGCTACATGTAAAAGAATGAAATTAGAATACTCCCTAACACCATACACAAAAATAAACCCCAAATGGATTAAAGGCCTAAATGTAAGGCTGGATACTATAAAACTCTTAGAGGAAAACATACGCAGACACTCTTACATAAATTGCAGCAAGACCTTTTTTGATCCACCTCCTAATGTAATGATAATAAAAACAAAAATAAACAAATATGACCTAATTTAACTTAAAAGCTTTTACACCACAAAAGAAACCATAAACAAAACAAAAAGACAACCCTCAGAATGGGAAGAAATACTTGTAAATGAAGCGACCAACAAGGGATTAATCTCCAAAATATACAAACATCCTATGCAGCTCAATAACAAAAAAAAAACAACCCAATCAGAAAATGGGTAGAAGATCTAAATAGACATTTCTTCAAAGAAGATATACAGATTGCCAACATGAAAAAAAAGAATGCTGAACATCACTATTAGTAGAGAAATGCAAATCAAAACTGCCATGAGGTAACACCTCACACCAGTCAGATTGGCCATCATCAAAAAATCTATGAACAATAAATACTGGAGAAGGTGTGCAGTAAAGGGAACCCTCCTACACTGCTGGTGGGAATGTAAAATGATACAACCACCATGGAGAATAGTATGGTGGTTCCTTCAAGCTACCATATGGTCCAGCAATCCCACTCCTAGGCATATACTTGGAGAAAACCATAATTTAAAAAGATACATGCACCCCAGTGTCCACTGCAGCACTATTTACAGTAGTCAGGAAGTGGAAGCAACCGAAATGTCCATCAACAGAGGAGTGGATAAAAAAGATATGGTACATATATACAATAGAATATTACTTAGCCATAAATAAGAATGAAATAATGCCATTTGCAGCAACATGGATGGATCTAGAGATTGCCATACTGAGTAAGTCACATAGAGGACAGATGATATGGTTTATATGTGGAATCTAAAAAAATGGTACACATTAACTTATCTACAAAGCAGAAATAGAGTCACAGATGTAGAAAACAATCTATGGTTACCAGGGAGGAGAGGGTGTGAGGGGTAAATTGGGAGACTGGCATTGACATATACACACTACTATATATAAAATAGATAACTAATAAGGACCTACTATATAGCACAGGGAACTCTACTCAGTACTCTGTAATGACCTATGTGGGAAAAGAATCTAAAAAAAAATTGATATATGTATATGTATAACTGATTCACATTGCTGTACAGCAGAAAGTAACACAATTGTAAATTAACCATATGCCTATAAAAGTTAAAAAAAAATAAAGTTATAACTTGAGTTACCGAAAACATTCTTGGTAGTTCCAGCTTAGCTGTGGTCACAAGAGATATTTTGTGGATAATTTGGAAGTTTGAAGTAAAGCTGCAAACTTAGATGGGTATTATTACTTATTTACTGCCACCTTGGCTGGTATGGGCAGCAGTTGGGACCATACCTCTTTCTATTTCCCAGGAACTTCTTTCAGCTTCTTTAGCAACTAGGCCATGTGAATATTTAACTCCATAACAAATGGTGCTGGCTTCTCCCACAGAACTGTTCACCATACAAGTTGGAGGCTTGGTTTGAAGGTATTGAAAGATCACCCTCTTGAGTTCAGAGTCAGCCTTGCAGTGTCCAGATTATCCTCACCTTCCCTAATTTCTCTGTATCTTCCTTTCTCAAATGTCTGCTCTGAGGACTAGTATCAGACAGAAACAACAGCTTCACAGAGACTATTTGACCAATATTCAAATTAATTAGGATCAAATCCTAGTGGTTGTGTTTCTCTGATTGAAAGCTGAAAGATATGCAATTATTGCACATCATCCCTTTAGATAAAAGGTCTGCTCCAGTGATAAAGTTATAAAGGATACTCTACATTCATTACATTAAGTTTGCCCTCACAGCACTCACAGGCTGGATTGTTTACAGGGAATCAACTCATTCCCCTTCATATAAAGAAATCCACTTTACCTTTCAAAGAACAATTTAACCCTCTTCCTTGAAACTACATTATAAGAGCAATTGTTTTATTTTTCTATATAATAAACCTGATATTCAGTTTAAACTATATGAGATGATTTAGACACCTTTACATAGTTTATCCTGTTTTCCAAATGTGGTTGAAAGATGGGAAAGAAAAACTTTTCTGCACAAAATGTTTTTATTATATTTAATTTTTTTTAAATTACTAATATTTCACCAAATAGGACCTAAAGAGCTTTCAAGTTATCTTAGTATCCCTGAAAACATATGCCTCTTTAATTTTATTTATTTTTTGAATGAGCAATTGTACATTTTGGTCCCCAGCCCCAGGCTCTCCTCTCTGGATGCGGCTGCCCCTGCCATTTCCCCCCGTCTCTTCCCATTGTTGGGCTATACACCTACAAACACATTCTTTCCCTCCCTCACACATGTTGGTTTTTTATCTTAAAATGGGAACTCCAGACTCCAGGCTTTCTGTGTTCAGAAGACATGCTCAGTGATTATAAACAAACTGTGCAGCTACCAGGAAAGAAAGGATGAAGGGAGGAAAGGAAGGCAGGCAGTACAATTGTTTGTTTACACTGGCAGCCACCCTCAAAGCACAGGAGTGTTAAGACCAGACCTAAAGAACAGTGGCTTTGCCAGCAGGAACAAGGGGCTTATGGTACGCAGTGCTTTACTCACAGTAGGTTTGTTTCCTTTAGACGACCACATCCACCATCTTCTATGATAGATACAGGTCAAGGTCACACAATAAAATCTTCCCAAGCTGGCTCTTTGCTGAATATGAGTCCCTGTTTAAACTGACTCCCTTAGGAAGGTGTCTACCAGCCTCTTCATACTAGCAGGATGAGGGCAGTGCTGTCTGGGACTCACTATCTGAAGTAATTGCCTGAGCCCAGGGAGCAGGGCAGGACAACTGGCAGGTTCCATTCAGGCCTCCCCTCATCTTATGCTAAGTGCTGTGAGACCAGACCTTTTCTTAATGTGAAAAGATCCTGTGGTTAGTGGTGTAAAGGAGACGCTGTGAGATGAGCCGTCACCTGGACTGGGT
The DNA here is from genome assembly GCF_030028045.1 of Hippopotamus amphibius kiboko. Lineage (NCBI taxonomy): Eukaryota > Metazoa > Chordata > Mammalia > Artiodactyla > Hippopotamidae > Hippopotamus > Hippopotamus amphibius. The sequence continues at coordinate 33,657,775 of NC_080188.1, forward strand.
GAAGAACGCGTAAATGTGCTGGGCCAGTGCTTGTCCAACCACTGTCTCCAGTTCTTGGAGGGAAGCATTACTTAGTTGCAGGATAATTGGAAATGTCTGAAGCAGGAGGAGAGCTTTGACTTTCCCAACTCCTGGGATCTGTTGCACAGTTCAAAGGAGGGCAGGCTCAGAGATCGGAGCCCGTTTCTTCCTGAGAAGAGGGTTCTTTACTGGGCTCTTTGGTTTGCTCTTGAACTAACTGGATAATGAGGCAGGACACTTCCATCTGGTTGACCACTAGAAGCAACACCATCCCAATATCCAGCACAGTAAACTTCTGTATGGCTGGAAAGTACTGTTCACTCATCTGTGTTTTTTCCACTACTACAATCCCGTGAAGTTTAATTTCTAACCCGAACTAGTCTCTGTAGCCATTTCCTGCCACCAACTCAGCTTCGGTGATATAAAGAATGCAGGATCTGCTAGAAAGCAAAAAATCTACTGATGTCAGGCCATCCTCAAAAACGAGTTTAATTTTCCCTTGCATTCCCTGTGCCAGCTGTGACCCGCACCATTTCTCACTGGCCACAATATGCCCAAATGGCATGTTCATGGGGCCTGTGCCATCGGGGGGTTGCCTTCCATCAGCAGCCCAGATCTAATGAGGGGAATGCAAGACGGCACTTGAGCAGGCTCTCCGGCACACGGCCCCACATTCCACTCCAAGCCCGGGCCTCTTGGGCAGGAGCCCATCTGCAGAGTATTCTTTAAAAGACTGGATTATTGGCCAAAGTCTAAGAACCAGGAGATTCCTATCCTGGAAGCCATGTCCCTCATTTCCGTCACTGATCTGGCGCCTGACATAGCCCCTTGGTCTGTGCCATGGCTCGGGCCAAGCCGGCCAGGGCCCCACCTCAGACAAAAAAAAAACTTTTATATTATTTTATTTCTGCAAAACTGCTAGACACATAGTATGTAAGTCAAACTCTTTTGAGGATCAATGCATAAAACATGCATTTCTTGCAACTTAAAAGAAATCCATTTCCTATACCAAAAAAAAAAAAATTGTCTTTAAATATACGTATTCATAAACTTCAATTCTAAAGGTTAATGAAGAAAAATTTAGTATTCCTTAATAGTAGACATCATATTAATTCAATCAGGTCTTCTTTCTTTACAAAAAGATTTATACAAATTTCTACATACTGGTACAATCATGCACTGAGAGCCTGAGAATAAGAAACATGTTCTCAGACAGTCTTATGTATATAATTCATTACACAGTTCTCTGAAAATATCTGACATATTTATTAATTCATTCATCATTAATTTACAAAAAGTAACACAAAATAATGGCTATGCCTTGAGAGTAAAGAAAAAAGAGAAGACATAGAATTCAGTACAGAAAAATAAGAATTCAAAATAGAAATTTAGAGATTATACATGAGCTAAAACACAAAAATAAATGTAATATCACTGGCACTTATCTCTTCTACGCCTGAAATATCTTAACTACCTATATATTTATTTTTCATTTTAGGTGTTGAGTTCAGATTTATGTTATTGGATTGATTGTTAAGCGGAGTCAACATTCTCTTTCAAATCATACAGGTGGCAGAAATTCACCAATAGGTTATACATTAATTAACGTCTTTATTTTAATGTATCCTTCAAAGTCACTTCCCTAGACCAGAGTTAGAAATTACATACTTTTGTCAATTCAAATTGATGACAACATGAAGCTTAAAACAAATTAATAAATGATTGACAAGTTAGTTTTTTATTTTAAGTCAACCTAAGGTAAATACCTAAAAGACTAAATGTGTAAAAGGAGCTAAATTAGAAAAATGAAACAAGGGAATAAAAAGAGCTTTTTAAAATGTGTGTTAAAAGATAAAAATAAACTATAATGATCATAAGATATCACCACATCTTCCCTAGACCATGTCAACCACCTCCTAACTAATCCTCTAAAATCTACTCTTATCTTTAAAAAAAAAAATCAATTCATGCACTAAGTTTTAGTGCAAATTTAATTATATCACTCTCTTGCTTAAAATCATTCAATGGCTTCTCTTTGCTCTTCGGATAAATTCCCAAATACTTAATATGAGTGGTAGGTCCCTGAAGATCTAGGCTCAGTTATTCCTCATCACTCTTCCTTCAGTTACAAACTGTTCTTATGATTATTGAACTTTTCCCTGTCTTAGAGTCTTCACAAAGGATTTCTGCTATAGAATGTTCCCACCACCTTCTATCCTGGCCATGTAGAAAATTTATTCCTTGGCTCTAGCTTAAACCTCACCTCAGAAGCAGCCTCCTCTACTTCTCAGACTTCATTAGAACACTGGTTACATGCCCTCAAGTCATGCTGTTTTTTTTTCCTCTAAAATAATGTTTTGTTTTCCACTATAATTGATATCTATTTTTTTACCATTACATTTCTAATATTTAATATAGAGCATGCAACAGAATATGATCAATAAATATGTATTGAATATATAAATGATATTAGACTATTTGCTACTTGTTATAAAATTTATGTTCTACTTTAAGTTGTGATAAACATTTCTTTACAAATGGCTAGTAAAATACTCTTTATTTGAAGCCCTTATTAATCACAGGTAGATGGCTATATAAAGCTATTGTTTTAGATACAGTCCTTTGTCGGAAACATATAAAGATTACCAACAAACTTATACCTTGAACCAGGACACAATGTATTTCCTCTGTGGCTGACTAGTGTTTTGCATTAATTAGCAGGCAAAATTCTGAAAAAGTTTCTGTTTATAAACTTCTATTAGCCATTGGCAGCTGACTATCTTCCCAAATCTCCAGTTTTTTCTCTAGTAATTCCTCAGTGTCCCATCTAAGGTGATGCACACACACACACACTAGCTTGCTCTCTCTCTCTCCCCCTACCCTCCCTAGCTCCCTCCTTCTCTCTCTGCCTCTTATCTATCAATCTATCATCTATCTACCTCTTCATCATCTATCTGAACCAACCAACCATCAACCAGTAGCTAGCAACCTTCATCAGCTAAGCTTTCTAAATCTGTTTTGTCTTGGCTCTTGCTGCATTCCCTGACAGCCAACTTCTGACCTAAAGGGAGAAATAGACAGCAATATAACAACAGTAAGGGACTTTAATACCCCACTTGCATCAATGGATAGACTGTCCAGGAAGAAAATTAGTAAGGAAACATAGGCTGGCTTTAAATGACACATTAGACCCTATGCATTTAATAGATATATACAAAGTATTCCATCCGAAAACAACAGATATGCATTCTTTACAAGTGCACATGGAACATTCAGCAGGATGTGTTAAGACACAAAATAAGTCTTAATAAATTTAAGATTGAAATAACATCAAGCATCTTTTCCAACCACAATGGTATGAAACTAGAAATCAATTACAGGAAGAAAAACTGGAAAATCCACAAATATGTGGAAATTAAACAACATGCTACTGAACAACAATTGGGTCAAAGAAGAATTATAAGAGAAATCAAAAAATACCCTGAGGCAAGTTAAAATGGAAATACAAAGTATCAAAACTTATAGGATTTAGCAAAAGCAGTTTTAGGAGAGAAGTTCATAACACTTAATGTCTACCTCAAGAAATAAGAAAATCTAAAATAAACTGAACTTTACAATTCAAATAACTAGAAGAACAAATGAAGCCCAGTATTAGTAGAAGGAAGGATATAACAAAGATCAGACTGGAAATAAATGAAATAGAGATGGAAATAATCAATGAAACTAAGAGTTGTCTCTTTGAAACAAAAGTGACAAACATTTAGTCAGATTCACCAAGAAAAAAAGAGAGTACTCAAAATCAGAAGTAAAAGACATGTTACAACAAATGCCATAGAAATACAAAGGATTATAAAAGAATACCATAAACAACTGCATGACAACAAATATGACAACCTAAAAGAAACAAATTCCTAGAAACATATAACCTACCAAGAAATAGAAAATCTGAGCAGACCAATTACTTGTAAGGATACTGATCAGTAGTCAAAAACTTCGAAAAACAAAAGTCCAGGAACAGGTAGCTTTAGGGTAAATTCTACCAAACATTTGAAAGAACTAATACCAATCCTCATACTTTGTCACAACAGAAAAGGAAGGAACACTTGTAAACACATCTTACAAGTCCAGCATTATCCTAATACCAAGACCAGATAAGAAGAAAAATAAAATTACAGGCCAATGTCAATGTTGAACATAGATGCAAATATCTTCATTTAATGTATTAGCAAACAAATTCAACAATACATTAAATGGATCACACAACATGGTCCAGTAGGATTTATTCCATGGATGCAAGAATGGACCAATAGCTGCAAAAAAAAAAAATCAATGAGATACACATTAGCAAAAAAAAGGATAAAAATCAAATGATTATCTCAATAGATGCCGATAAAGCATTTGATACAATTCAACATCCATTCATGATAAAAATTCTCAATAAAGTGGGTATGGAAGGAACATATCTTAACATAATAAAAGGCCATATATGACAAGACCACAGCTAACATCATATTAAATGATGAAAAGCTGAAAGCTTTTCTTCTATGATCTGGAAGAAGACACTCTCACAACTTTTATTCAACATAGCATTGAAATTCCTAGCCAGAGCAATTAAACAAGAAAAATAAATAAAAGGCATCTATATTGGCAAGAAAGAGGTAAAACTGTCACTATCTGCAGATGACATGGTATAATATATAGAAAGCCCTAACGCCACCAAAACAACTGTTAGAACTAATCAATGAAGTCAGCAAAGTTGAAAGATATGGAATTAAGACACAAAAACCTATTGAATATCTATACCTTAATAATGAACTATCAGAAAGAAAAATTAAGAAAACAATCCCATTTACAATTGCTTCAAAAACAATAAAATACCTAGGAATAAATTTAACCAGGGAGGTGAAAGACCTGTATATAGAAAATTACAAGATATTAATGAAAGAAATTGAATACACAAATAAATGGAAGCTATTCCATGTTCATGGATTGGAAGAATCAATATTGTTAAAATGTCCATACTACTGAAAGCAATATATAAGTTCAGTGCAATCCCTATCAAAATTCCAATGGCATTTTTCACAGAAATGCAACAAACAATCATAAAATTTCTATACAATCATAAAAGACCTTGACTAACAAAAGCAATCTTGAGGGAAAAAAAAAAAAAAAAAACATAGCTGGAGACATCATATGCCCTGATTTCAAAGTATATTACAAAACTATAATAATTTTAAAAGTGTGGTATTGGCATAAAAACAGACAAATAGATCAATGGAATAGAATAGAGAACCCAGAAATAAACCGACACATATACAGTCAACTAATTTATGACAAAGGAGATAAAGAATATGCAGTGGAGAAAAAAGAATCTCTTTTATAAATGGTGTTTGGAAACCTGGACAGCCATATGGAAAGTAATGAAATTGGACCATTATCATCCACCATACACAAAAATTAACACATTTTGGGTTAAAGACTTCAATGTAAGACATGAAACCATGAAATTCCTGAAGATAACATAGGCAAAACACTTTTTGACATAAATCATAGCAGTATTTTCTTGGATCTGTTCCTCAAGGCAAAAGAAACAAAAGGAAAATTAAGCCAATGTGACCTAATTAAACTTAAGAGCTTTTGCACAGCAAAGGAAACCATCAACAAAATGAAAAAAACAACCTGTGGAATAGGGGAAAATATTTGCAAATAATGCAATAAGCAAGAGGTTAACAATCAAAATATACAAACAGCTCATACAACTCAATATCAAAAAAAAAAAAAACCCCAAAAAACCAACAACAATCAAAAAATGGGCAGGAGGCTTGAATAGACATTTTTCCAAAGAAACCATACAGATGGCTAACAGGCATATGCTCAGCATCATTAATCATTAGAGAAATGAAAATGAAAACCACAATGAGGTATCACCTCACCCCTGTCATTATAGTTATCATCAAAAAGTCTACAAACGACAAATGTTGGAGAGGATGCAAAAACAGGGAAACCTGGTACACTGTTTATGGGAATGTAAACTGGTTCAGCCAGTATGGACAACAGAAAAAAAAGAGAAAACAACAACATCAACAAACAAACTAGTAATAGAACCACCATACCATCCAGAAATTTCACTCCTATATATCTGGAAAAACAAAAACTCTAGTTCACAAAGAGACATTCACCCCAATGTTCATAACAGCACTATTTACAATAGCCAAAACATGGAAGCAATCCCAGTGCCCATCAACAGATAATTGGATTAAGATGTGGTATATACATACACAGACACACACACAAAATGGAATATCACTCACCCACAAAAAGAATGAAATATTGCCATTTGTAGCAATGTGGATGGACCTAGAGAGTATTTTGTGAAATAAATCAAGTACCATATATCACTTATATGTGGAATCCAAAAAATAATACAAATGTATATACAAAATGTATATACAAAACAGAAACAGACTCACAGAGACAGAAAACAAACTTGTGGTTACCAATAGAAAAAGGGAAGAGGGAAGGTCTAATTAGGGGTAAGGGATTAGAAGATACAACTACTATATATAAAATAGATAAGCAATAAGGCTATACTGTATAGCAGGGGAAGTATGCCCATTATCTTATAATAACCTACAATTGAATATAATCTGAAAAAATACTGAGTCACTATGCTGTATACCTGAACCTAACACAATATTGTTAAGCAACTATACTTCAATTTAAAAAAGAAGTTTAATTAATAGAAACTTCTCTATTTGTACTCCTGTCACTGTTGGGTGCACATCTGAAGATTTTCTTATGCAGCTTAACTGGTAAGTACTCCCTAAATATAATGCTTAGAGGGATGCAGATGTCAACAATAATAGGTACTTTTATTTGTTTGCAAGCAAGAGAATGGTGAAGCTTGGATTAAATTTAATAAAATATATTGATATGTGCCAATTGATAGATCTGTAATAAAGGCAATGTTTTAATACACAATGGATTTTTAAAGAAAATTGAGCATAATGAGTTTGAGGCAAAAATAAATAAGTACAGCTTTCCTTAAAATATATTTTTTTCTCTCATCTTAGCACATCTAGATAAGTCATAGTTTTGCAATTATTTAATACAATAAATGTTGAATGTCATGTTATCTAAAACTCCATTTCTAATAAGCAGCATTTCCATCATATAACGTAAACTTATGACTCTATTTATTTAACACAAATTAAATTTGGTTTCTGTGCATGACATTTAGCATAAATCTTTGTGCCCAGAACTTGATGCTTTTTCCCTAAAATACAAAGCACTGCCAAATATTATCACTTCACTTGCCACAACGGCATAGAACCTTTCTCTTCCACCTTCTACTAAGCAATAATTATCTCAGAGAAACTATAACACTATTTTCACTCTGCCTCTTTTTCCTGTTTATTCTACATCTGATCCAATATATTGCTACTGATACTATTATTTACTTTTCCTAAGATCATGTTACTTAATTCATTGAAATTTAAAAAATAACATTAGTGTATGTAAGATTCAAATTGTAGTATTAGTTTAAAAGCATGGAGGAAGCATTTATGGAACTATGGCAGGAAGGAATGGTTCTTTATCTTTCATGTGGAACTGGTTTCATTTAACTTTTACTTTCAGAAATTTCAGGTAAATTATTTTCTCTGTAAAATAGCTTGGGCCTGAGTCTATTTCCTGAGGATGATATAGTCCATTATACATATTTTGGAGAATGTTCTCATAAGATTTTCCTTTCACTGGCTTCAGGCGGAAGCTATTGCAGTGAGGCATATGCCTGTACTAGATCACAGGACTTTTTTTTTTTTTTTTGGCCTCAGGTAAATATAAGATGGGTTATGCCTGGGAAACCCAGAAGAAGAGCAAAGAAAGGATTCTCTTGCTTATGTATTAGGAGATTATATATATATATATACACATAAACCCACATACACATTATAGTTTTTTTCTCATGTGCTTTCTCTCTCATCTATTTTTGAAACTTTCCAGGAATATAGGAATGAAATAGGCAATTGTGATTTGTTGTGTTTCGTTGAAAGCTTGTCATTCTATTTTCAATCATACAGACTTTCCTTCAACTTCAACATACTCAGAAAGTAAATTCATCTTATAGTCACAGTCTCGGTGAAAAGTAGTCTAACAGTTTAAACGTTTCTCTGGTTTTTGAGTGGTTATTGAAAAGCTAAAATTGTTCTAGTATGTTGCCTTCTATTTTATTGGTTAGCTTTTCCATTTTTAGAACACTCAACACATCAAAGATTGGTTTGACTTTTCCACAACTGTGGATTAATTTACATTTGACTACCTTGGGACTCATATTCTCCTAAAATGTAATGAATCATGTTACTCATTAGCAGATGAAACCAAAAGTATTCGTGCTAAACTTTCATCTTATTGTTGACTCTTTCACTGTGACTATGGCTTTTCAAAAACAGTCATAATAGTTGCTAGTCATTATTTAACCTTATAATCAAATATGCAGTATCTCTCAGAAATCTTTCAGTACTGTAGTGAAATAGGTCAAAGCAATTGCAATCAATTCATTTATTTTCCAAATGATAAAATTGGTTTGAAGAGTTTGGCTCCTGGTTAAAAACCTCTTTGTGGTTTTTCAGATCTGATATAACATGCAATTACAAAGGCTTTATCTGACAGGCCTCATGGAGGGAAAGCTGCCCTTCCCACACTAGACTCAGGCACAGCCAATGCCTTGCAGGCTCTGAGGGCAGTTGCCGTCAAGGTCTCAGGCTCTGCGGGCTGGTCATAAGCTTTGCATTATTTACATTTTCAGCCTGCATACTTTCATTCATAGGTCTCTTTATCTGAGGCCTTTAGCCACATTCTTGTTCAGCTGCCTCTGCCAAGGATTCCTTAAGGAAGGCTTGAGAGTACTCTTCCCCACTCTGACTCAGTACCCAGTACTTTCTCACACCTAACCGTACTCCTTTGCACCCCTGCCCCCACCCCTCCACCCCAGAGTTCAGTACCCCAGAGTCCATAAAACTACCAGACCTTTTGTCAGGGAGACCTCAACAGTGAAACAGCTCACATCTGTGCTGATCCACCAGGCCCTCCACCGATGGGTCTTTCCTTGGGGGAAAATGCATCGAGGAGAGTCAGCCATTCCTCCGGCTTTAGGCGCTAGCTTGTATCACCGCAGTTAAGTGATTAAACGCCTCTTTCGTTTTTGGTTTGTCGCTTTAACTGCTCCTCCCACACCTGGCAACTCAGCTGAGCTCCGGGCACTGGCGTATAAAGATATGAGCTCCAATTTCCTGGGATAGGCCTAAGACTAAAGTAATTTGAACAACTCAGAAATTTCTTAGAGGAGGTGAATTTAACTTCTCTTAACCTTCTTAATTTGGCATTCCTAACAGTAGACCGTCTATAGAGCTTCTACTAACAAAGAGGGTAATACAATTTTCACCTCTAATGCACGATACCTCTTCATCAAAGCACAATAGAGTTAGTCCCCTCAGAATACCAAAAATATAACCAAAAAACCCATAGATTGAGTGACTTAAAAACAAGAGAAATTTATTTCTCACTGTTCTGGAGGATGGGAAGTCCAAAATCGGGGTGCCAGCATGATAGGGTTCTGGTGAGAGCCATCTTCCACTTTCAGGGTTTCAGGCTGCTGACTCCAAGTATACTCACAAGGCGAGAGAGACTGGAAGCAAAGGCTCACCTGACTCTTATAAGGGCATGAATCCCATTCAGGAGGGCTCCACCCCATGACATAATCTAATCCCAATTACCTGCCAAAGACCTCAGCTCCTAACAGCATCACATTTGGGGGCATAATTTTGATTTATGAATTCAGTTCATAACAGAGCCTAATAAAATTCCCTCTAAATAAATTCACTTAGCCTAATGCATCTTCCTTACCCCTACCACTCCCCTACAACACTTATCTTAGTCCCCTATTTTTTAGGAAGGAAGAAAGCAAAGCAAATACTTTGAAGGCCAATTTTATTTGTCTTTCTTAATATTGCACTGCAAAAATATGTACTTTGGCTAAAAGTACATTTTATTCCTCTTTCTTAATGTCTAAATCTTTCTCTTTTCCTCTAGCACAATTTACCAATGAGCACTCATTCGAAATTAGAAACTATAACAACTGATATATGGGTTAGTCTTCTTTCCAGTATGTTCCGCTGACTCCATGACAGATTTTATTATTTAAAACTAAACATCTTTATTGATCTCTGACTCTCCTCAAGAGCCTTAAAAATATTCGGGACCAAACCAAAGGTAGTTTTTTAGTAGAGATAGAAAGATATTCAATTTGTAAAGGCTTAAATTAGGACTCAGAAAGTAACTGCTTATCTAGGTTGGAAGTCCTTTCAAGAATCAGTCATTCATGTATTAATGCTTTGCTTGTATTCATAACATTAAGGGGCTTACTTAAGGCACATTGCAGCTGGAGCTTTCTTGCCTTGGGATGCTCAGATCCTTAATTCAGATCTATGTCTATAAACGTTTTGCAAACTTAAACTTTCCTGAAGCATTGAGGTTGGGAAATGTATTATATCTCATGAATTCAACTTTCTATCATCTCACTTTTGTTCTCCTTTGTCACTATTTTGTTCAATTGTATGAGGAATTTAAAAATATTCAACTTTTGTTTGGTCAAAAGCTGGCCCCACATGCGTACCCCCAGTCCACTCCACATACGTGGAATATTGGAACTAGACCCTTAGAATGGTGTTGTAAAATCTTCCTTCCTTTGAATTATTAGATATTTTCAATGTTACAAATTTCATCTGCTATCAGTGTGGCAACAGAAGTTTGAGGGCAAAAGAAAACATCTCATGTGTGGCTGCTTAAGTTAGGTTACACTCAAGTGATTTAAATGATTTAAATCAGGACGTGCCTGATTCCTGATTGATTCCATGCTTAATGGAATCCAAAGAAGCCTAATATTTTAACTCTTTAAAGAAGGTTTGGGGGAGGGCAAGAGAGGAGAGTAAAGATATCAACAGTGTCACATATCCAGATTGTAGCTAAAATTAGTTTCATTTTATAATCCAATTTATGCTCTGTTTAGGGAATACTAGTTTGCTCTAAGGGCTGGTGAAAAAAGTGAAAACTTTTGTCTTTTGAGTAGAAAAGTTGAATACAACTTAACATGATTTTCAACATTAAAAAATATACAGCTCAATATCTATGGAATGAAAAATCCTTAAACTAAATCCTCTATGGTATCTTTGTTTGATCTAGTGTTTTTCACCTGGTTTGGTGAAATTACTGCATATCCTAAGACATGGTTCATCAGCTTCCACAGGTCTCAAAGTGCTTTTTTAAAAGTTGTTTTGGAAACTATTGTAATTTTACAGAGCCATTTCCTATGGTTGCTTAGCTTGGAAAATCCAGAGGCAGGTGTTTTATTGGATCCATCTTTCAAACATGCATAATACAGTCCATTTTTCTATGACTCATTTTGTATTGCTTTAAGATACTCTTCTTTTTTTTCCTCATTCAACTTAGAGTATGTAATATTTTGTTTATAATTTATACTGCTTATTTTATTTCAATACTGTCTCAGGTCACTGCTTGCATTACTGATCTTTGTGGTTATTTGTATTTAAACATATGTATCTCTTGGGGAGTCAACTCTGTTATTAGCCACTAGAGGAAGAATCAGTCCTGATTCTATTGGTTACTACTATGAGAATCTCACAGTGCTGAGAGATTATGATTGGTAGCTATGTATAAAATTGAAAAATAATATCATTTAATTCTGTTTGGAAATAATTTTTCCAAATAAAGCACTTCATTAGTATAACTTTACGATCAATCTTTTTCCAAGTGTACTAAAAAATGCCATATTCTCTCTATATATGACAAATTGCTTTAACAAAGAAATATTTACCTATATCCCAAAAGAAAAATTGAAGTAGTAAATTCCAGAAAAAATATGATTCCCTTATTTGCACTTGTTGTAGATTACGATCTTTACTTGTGTATTTTGTAAGGAACTAATGTATTTTTTCCAGACCTTACTACTTCTCTTTTTCGTTTTAATGATAGGTAAGCATTGATATATATTTCCATTCTTACATTCCTAACACTCGTATGACAAGAGGTGTTTGACAGTACTTATTCCCACTGCTGTGAATTGAATGTTTGCATCCTCCCAAAATTCATGTTGAGACCTAATAACTGATGCAATCCTATTAGGAAGTGGGGCCATTGGGAAGTGCTAGGTCATGAGGGTGGAGCTCTCCTTAATGATCCCACAGAGCTCCCAGCCTCTTCTGCATGTGAGGTAACAGTAAGAAGAAAGCCAAAATGCAGAAACAGGCTCTTGTAAGACATGGATTCTGCTGCTGCCACAATCTTGGCCTCACCAGACTCCAGAACCGTGAGAAATAAATATTAGCTGTTTGTAAGTCTCCTATAGATGGTATTTTTGTTATAGTAGCTAGAATGAACTGACACTCACATCTTCAAAAACAAGGTACATTGTTATTCATGTAATCTTTGCCAATCTGAAAAATCAAAATATTTCATTGCTATTTAAATTACTTTGATTTCACTGATATTTGAGTTTTTCATATTTTTATATATTTTTTCTTTTCTGAATTTATGCTTTTTATACAATTTTCTGTCAGGGAACTAATCTGAACTGATTTAAAATAAGCTTTAAGCAAATATCGACATTTTTTACCTTGTAAGTAGAAAATTTCCAAACTGTTCATTTCCTTCTATTTTTATGCTTTATTTTCATATGCTGTTTATTATTTAATGTTATACTTTAAGATTTATAGCTTTGGGATTGTGTTTGAAATCTCAGAGTTCCATTATAATCTTACTCTATTCCAAAATTGTACAAAGTTCACTTAAAATTGAATAGTACATTAACCATCCATTTCATTTTCATTCTTAAATCTCTCTCCAGTTCTTTGGAGTTACAATTTATCTCATCCCTGCACCTCATCCTGCCTCTTTCATTATTTTTAATACATCTCAATCTGTTTATAGTCTATACCAATAACTATTTTTTCCTATTAGAGAATGCCAATCTATCCTTTTTTAAATCCATTCTTCTCTTAGTTTCTTGCCTAATATTTTTAATGAAACAATTGTATTAATTTCCAGTTGCTGAAACAGTTTAAGGAAAAGTAAAATACTCACTGTGTATCAGGTCCTATAATAGTTGAGCACATAGTGAGTGGTAAGCTTAGGAAACATTCCTGGGCCATGCAGTGCCTCTTTGACACTGTTCCTCATTTTATCAATTTCACAAATCTAATATATATACATATATCTCTTCCCCAGCGTATGTTCCATGCTGAATTTATTAAAAGAGATAATTTAGTTACCTCAGATTGCTTTTTAATGTAACATAAAAATGCAATCCATAAAAGTGTTTAATATCTTTTAAAATCATTAAGGGCATACAAAGACTGAGCTTATTGTTAAATATGGCAAAATAAAATGTATTATGTACACTATCAATGCATATATGGGAAAATGTAACTCAATATTTATATTGGAAAGTATTGCCACCTTTTATATTTTAGGAGTTAGCATAGAAATATTATTGTATATTTGGATCTTTTTATTCTTACTAGATTTTTTTCTCCACTTATTTCACCTTCAGTCACTGAGAGAAGGATTTGAAATCTCTAACTATAATTGTGGATTTGCTATTTCTCCCTACAATTTGTCAGGTTTTTTTTTTTGCTTCTTGTATTTTGATTTTCTGTTAATGAGTACATACCCACAACGTTCATATGTCTTCTTGATGAATGTTTCCTTTATCATCATAAAATTATCTCTCTGTTCATACTCTTTTCCCTTAGCTCAACTGTGTCTAATATCAATATATACACTCTTTCTCATGATTAGTGTTTGTATGGCATAACTTTTCAATTTTTTGAAAAACTCTTTGCAACTTTGTATGTTATGTGCATGTTTTGTAAATAACAGGTACTTGGGTCTTACTTTTTAATCCAGTATGATAATTATTACTTTTAAGAAGAATATTTATTCCTTTTACATTTATAGTCATTATTTATACAGATAGAATTAATTTTACCATCATAATCTTTGTTTTATTATTTCCCTATTCTGTTCTTTCCCCTCTCCTTTCTGTTTCATTTGGATCAGTTGTTTACATTTTAGTATTCCACTATATCTCCTCTATTGTTAGCAACTATATATTTTTTGTAAATGTATATATGGCAACTCTAGAGTTTATAAAATCTTTAGCTTATCATTATTTACCTTCAGAAGGTATTATCACACTTCACATATAATCTAAGAAACTGACAAAAGAGAATTAAATGAATCAATGAAGGTCTCTCCAGTAGCTTGGAGGGCGATGAAGACTAAATCTCCAGATTTATGACCTCCTCCTTAGTCTAACAACATGCCATTACCTAGGCTGCATCTAGACGAACAAAACAAAGCACTTACTGGTCACTAGGTCTCTATTATATAGATGATCGACCTGCCTAGGCTAAGAAACATGCAAAGTATTTGGGGAACATTCTTTGTTTTAAGACAGGCCTGGTTTCAAAACTTGCCTATGATAATTGCTTGTTATTAGTAATTAACTTGCAAAGTTTATCTCTGACTTTCATTTTTCCCACCAAGAATCAGAGACAAGAGAACCCATTTCATGTAAAATTATAGAAGAAATATAAGGAACAATATATAGGTACATAATAAATATTCATTCCATTCCTGGACTTGTGATTCTTTTCTGCCAGAGGATTTAAAATAGAAAAGAAGGAAAAGCAATTTTGCAAGTTTTTTTCCCATATTTACTTGTAACTTGTTTTGGGGAAGATTTTATAAAAACAATGCTTAAATCTCCTTCCTGAAAGGTGGAAATTAACTTGTATATGCATTATAATTATATTTTTGCATGATAAATAGTTAAAAATTGACTATTGTTAGAAGTAGGTATCTAATCTGGGTTGATTTATATTTAGCATTATCATATTAAGATAAACAGGTATTGAATTAGAATGCCTCTATCCCACTGAAATGTTTGTGAATATTTTAAAATAGCAGGGAATCCAATAACAAATCCATATTTTTTTTAGTCAGAAACTTTGCAATATCATAAACAACTAACACCAGCTATATGTCACTTTTTTTTTGCAAGTAATTTTATATTTTCTCTTTAAATTTCATTAGACCAAAGCCTTCTCAAAGAACTTAAGCTCTAGCCAGTCCCTTAGTTAATTGTTTATCAGCTCCATCCATCTTTTGAACATCCACATTCTTCACCTGAATTAAAAGTAGAGGTTCTTCAAATCATTTATGGATTTTCTGGCAATGAGCTAACAGAGGATATACTGACTAATTGACTCTGCTTAATATTACTTTGTGCATACTGTTGTCTGCTTTTCATTCCAAATGGATAATTTTCTCACCAGACAGGGTCCAGTCCATGGATAGAGCCAATCATCTAGCACTCAACCTTAGAAATATGTGTCTGGAGAGGATGTGGAGAAAAGGGAACCCTCCTACACTGTTGTTGGGAATGTAAATTGCTGCAGCCACTGTAGAAAACAGTATGGAGGTTCCTCAGAAAACTAAAAATAGAACTACCATATGATCCAGCAATCCCACTCCTAGGTATATATCCAGACAAAACTAATTCAAAAAGATACACTCACCCCTATGTCCATAGTGCACTATTCACAATAACCAAGACATGGAAGCAACCTAAACGTCCATCAACAGATGAATGGATAAAGATGTGGTACATATACACAATGGAATACTACTCAGCCATTAAAAAGAATGAAATAATGCCATTTGCAGAAACATGGATACAATTATAGATTATCATACAGTAAATAAGAAAGAGAAAGACAAATACCATATGATGTTATTTATATGTGGAATCTAAAATGTGACACACATGAACCTATCTATGAAACAGAAACAGAATCATGAAAATAGAGAACAGGCTGGTGGTTGCCAAGGGGGAGAGGGTTGTGGAGGGATGGAGTGGGAGGTTGGAGTTAGCAGATGTAAGGTTTTATATATAAAATGAATAAACAACAAGTCCTACTTTATAATACAGAGAACTATATTCAATATCCTATGATAAACCATAATGGAAAAGAATATAAATAAGAGCATGTATATATTTGTATAACTGAATCATTTTGCTGTACAGCAGCAATTAACACAACATTGTAAATCAACTATACATCAATAAAAGTACTAAAAAAAAAGAAAATGTTAATGGTTTAGTATGTAATTTTAATTCTATCAGAAGCTTTATTAGAATGCTATAGAAATGTTAGAGGATTACAGATAACTTTTCAAATTGTTTCTCAAACATTTTGTGATACATTTTTACTTGAATTACTAAACAATCTGCTCATTTGCTGAATAGTTTAAAAGTAGTTCTTTTAGTTATAAATATAAAATTCAATACTTAAAAGAAGCATGTGCATCTACGAGCATCTTATATGGAAACCAAGTTATTGGAAGTGTCTCTTCTTAATTCACCTTAGCTCATTAAGGCCACCAGGTCAGCAGTGACGTGCTCTGTATACTACTCCAGGTATATGTGATATAAAGAAAATTTTACAAAACAAATTGACTGCATTTCAAGGAACTGAAGTTTTACCCTCGTCTATTCTCCCAAGTCTCTACCCACAATTAGACCAATTCAGGAAGAAAGGGAAAGTTGCAAGGAGCAGCTTTACTGCAGAATACTGTTTGCAGTGAATTGCTGCAGTGATACTTCCATTTTTCACTCATAAAACAAACAAATGAAGTATTTGCACATAATGATACCCCAGGGATCAGGGTTAAAGCATGCATCCTAGGCAGTCAGTCATTCAATGCCATTGATTCCACAAAAATAAATCAAGTTCCCCGGTTAAAAGGGAGAGTCAAGTGTGATGTTGGATGAAGAGAATGATTCTCTAGGGAAAAAGTGAGAAATTAATTTCCCTCAAATATAAGAGGCAGAGACAAAGTAAATGAGATCAATTAATATGGAGGCAAATAAATTACTTCAGAAGAAAAACTAAATCTAAAGATGGAAGAAGTAGCTCTTTACATGAAATATTTATTGAATACAAAGAGATAGAGATAAAACTGTAGAATGACAGATTTTACTTTCATTTTATAATAGGTTTACTTTTGCTTGTATTTTGAAATCTGTTTTATTTTGCATTTTTAATATTTAGGCACACATTAATAAACCCTACACTATTATAAAATGTAAAATGGATAATATGGAAATATACCGAACAAGCTTCTTGGTATACAGGCATTTGGTTAAGATGAGAATTTGGCCAGGTTCTTCTTTAGGGTGAATTAAAGCTGAATTTTTATCTTAAATACTTATAACTCATACCTCTTCTCTTAGTACTTTATGTCATTTTAATAAATATATTAATAGCTTTGTTATTTTCTTTTTATTTACCAGGACTTCATGTAATTTTAAATGTATTACTATATGCTTATAGTTTCTAAGAACCTCCAGACTTACAAAAATTTCTCTATGAAAATATCTATAACATGGAAATGAAAGGAGCGAGAAACACATGAACATACTTTTTAAATTTTTTATTTCACCACCTGAGGACTCATAAAGATAATATTTTCTAACATTTCATACATGCGTTCCTCTAATTTTCTTGATTTCATTGTCTGGTTCCAAAAAAAAAAAAAAGGCTATAATGTTACTTGATTACATAAAGACACCACATAGCGCATGAAAATCTGGATCAAAAGAACAAGATCAGTGTCATTTTTCACAAGACTGCTGTAACTATTGTTAGAGTAATTGTTGAAAACATTATGATTTATTTTATTTGATAGAAGTATGTTTCT
Source organism: Hippopotamus amphibius kiboko (assembly GCF_030028045.1). Classification (NCBI taxonomy): domain Eukaryota; kingdom Metazoa; phylum Chordata; class Mammalia; order Artiodactyla; family Hippopotamidae; genus Hippopotamus; species Hippopotamus amphibius. The sequence continues at coordinate 33,675,637 of NC_080188.1, forward strand.
ACTTCACTATGACATTTTCATTTTGGCAGCTATCAAAAATTTAGATGAAATGGATATATGTTTTCAATGTAAGTATACAAATTACATTAACCTGATAAGTTTTAAAGAAGATCTTAAAAAAAAAAATCCTGACATTAAATATGATTATAGATTTAGAGCACAGAAGATGGAAGCATTCGTATTTCAGGGAGTGTATTCAAATTTAAGGTTCAAGTTGGAACTTGTAGCTTCTAGACTTACTCTTTTTTCTTTTTTTTTTCCACAACTAAATATTGAATACTGGGAAATCATGCCAGCCAGCACTAAAACTTCTGTAATATGTCTGAAAATAAAATGAAATCTATCTTCTCAATATGTGAGGATGAATATATATGAAGTATGGATGAATATGAAGCTAATGATTAAATCTTTGCCTTTGCATGTTTGGCTCTGTGCCACATGGAGCCAATTTAGGCTGTTTTTGTAAATAAAGTTTTATTGAAAGACAGCCATGTTCATTTGTTGACATACTGTCAATAGCTTTTTTTTTTTTTTTTTTTTTTACTATTAACAGCAGAGTTTAGTACTTATTCTATGTAGTTACAGATTTTATGGCCTGCAAAGACAAATTTACTATCTGTCTTTTAAGAGAAAGTTTGTAGACTGAATAGGTCTTGAATTGTTTGGTCTTGTTTTAAACTTAAGTAATTGACTCCATGTTTAGTACTAGTATAATAAATAAATAAGTATAATAATAAAATACAATGGGGGCCAAATGTAGATTAAAAAGCATATACATTCATCAGAGATTTTTCAGATGAAGAAAACCCAACTGTTTTTATGAGTTCATGCTTAACTAGTATTGCATTAAAAATGAGTACTTCATTGATTACATTGGGTTGGCTGTTTGAAAAGAATTATTAGACTCCATGGTATACATCCACATGTGTCTTTAATAAAGTTAAGAGATGCAGTAAGGGAAAGAAAGCCCAGGCAGCCGTGGGAACCCACCAGACATCTAGGCGAGTTCCTTAGGATCTTTGCTTGATTACCCAGCATGTGCTTGTTGGAAAGAATTTGATAATTTAGACAAGCAACTTAATGCTTTCTCTCAGATGAACGAAAGATAAAGTTACAACTTCTTTCAAACACCTACAGAAAGTACATTTGTAAGAGATTTTCATTATAAAATAATTTAAAGCTCCAGAGATCAAAACCCATAGCTGCAAGTTCACTATGTGGCACAAGAGACTTTCAATTCTAAGTAAATAAATAAATAAATAAATAATTCAGGGCAATATAAGACTCTTGGCTGTTTAATCTTGGTGAAAATCCAACAGCAATTCAAGCAGTGATAGTAATACGTAGAGTTGTGACCTAGAGGAATGAATTAATTTAAATCATCTAAGAATTTCATAATCTCTATGAAAGCCTTAAGAGTGCTTCTGGTTTTCGAAGTTAGTTTGATCTTTAAAAAAAATTACTCATTTTTAGGTGTGTGTGTGTGTTTACAGAAGCATTATTGTGTTTTTAAATGCACATCTGTGAGGGGTATCCATTAGTTGCTACCTTGGTGCTTTATTGTTGCTAGTCCTTGATGATAATTAAAATTTGAGTCCTTTTATGGAAACAATATCTATGACAGGTCTCTCAAAAACACATTACAGAAACAATATATTACTGTTTTGGGACACTGTATTAGGTGTAAAAGACTACTGGCTTTCTGCTCTGACCAGTAAGTGTTTCCTCCTATGAATGTTTTAAAAGTCTAACTAGATCAATTCAGCTGTATCAGGGGAATTAAAAACACAAATCCAGGAATAGTTCTTTTTTTTCTCCTTCACCTTACTATTAGCATCATTTTTGTTGGTATTATCTCACGGGAACAATCATTTCCAAATACATGGAGTAGCATGTTTGCTTTCTTTGAAACATGAATCAGAGATATCTGAGTTCCTTATTTTTTTTTATGCTTTACCACATCACTTCTCTAAATCCAAGAAGCATCTCTGACAACTTACAGAGATGAAAGATTCACACATTTGTGAGAACTCTGTTTATTAAGCATATCCCTATTTCTTGTTTTCCGATATGATGGGAAAAATACAACACTACATTGCAAAAATATTTAATTTTTCTCTGTTTATAGATATTATTTTAATGGCTAACTCTCCAGGCCAAATCAATTGTTTCATAATACCAGATATCTTTCCATTTAGTGGGTACTTTCAAAATGATTACCTTGTTCCCATATCTTCGACTTAAAATTTACTAAGTATCTGAGTATGACAAATCTTTAATAGCCATTCGTTTGATCTCCTTGATTTGAAAAATAAATATACTTTGCTATATAAAGCTAATATATTTTTTAAGCTCTTTATTGGAAAATAATTGCTTTACATTCTTGTACCAGCTTTTGAGGTACACCAAAGTGAATCAGCTGTATTTATACATATATCATATCCCCAGATCCACTCCCTCCCGCATCTCCCTCCCACCCTCCCTGACCTGGCCCTCTGAAGCATCACCCATCATCGAGTTGATCTCCCTTTGTTATACAGCAACTTCCCACTAGCTATTTTACAGTTGGTAGTGTATCTATGTCTATGCTACTCTCTCACTTTGTCCCAGCTTTTCCTTCACCACCCACCCCCCCACCCCAGCCCTGTGTCCTCAAGTCCATTCTCTACATCTGCATCTCCACTCTTGCCCTGTCACTGGGTTCATCACTGCCATTTCTTCAGATTCCATATACATGAGTTAGCATACGGTATTTGTTTTTCTCTTTCTGGCTTACTTCGCTCTGTATGACAGACTCTAGGTCTATCAAACTCATTACATATAGTTCAACTTCATTCCTTTTTATGGCTGAGTAATATTCCATTGTATATATGTGCCACATCTTCTTTATCCATTCATCTGTTGTTGAGCATTTAGGTTGCTTCCATGTCCTGGCTATTGTAAATAGTGCTGCAATGAACATTATGGTACATCTTTCTTTTTGGATTATGGCTTTCTCTGGGTATATGCCCAGTACTGGGATTACTAGGTCATATAGTAGTTCCATTTCTAGTTTTTTAAGGAACCTCCAAACTGTTTTCCATAGTGGCTGTACCAGCTTACATTCTCACCAACAGTGCAAGAGGGTTCCCTTCTCTCCACACCCTCTCCAACATTTATTTTTTCTAGATTTTTTGATGATGGCTATTCTGACCAGTATGAGGTGATACCTCATTGTGGCTTTGCCTTGCATTTCTCTAATGATTAGTGATGTTGAGCATCTTCTCATATGTTTGTTAGTCATCTGCATGTCTTCTTTGCAGAAATGTCTATTTAGGTCTTCCACCCATTTGTGGATTGGGTTATTTGCTTTTTTGGTATTAAGCTGCATGAGCTGCCTGTATATTGTGGAGATTAATCCTTTGTCAATTGCTTCATTGGCAAGTATTTTCTCCCATTCTGAGGGTTGTCTTCTTGTCTTGTTTGTGGTTTCTTTCAATGTGCAAAAGCTTTTAAGTTTTATGAGGTTCCATTTGTTTATTCTTGATTTTATTTCCATGATTCTAGGAGGTGGGTCAAAGGATCTTGCTTTGATGTATGTCATAGATTATTCTGCCTATGTTTTCCTCTAGGAGTTTTATAGTGTCTGGCCTTACATGTAGGTCTTTAATCCATTTGGAGTTTATTTTTGTGTATGGTGTTAGGATGTGTTCTAATTTCATTCTTTTACATGTTGCTGTCCAATTTTCCCAGCACCACTTATTAAAGAGGCTGTCTTTTTTCCATTGTATATTCTTGCCTCCCTTGTGAAAGATAAGGTGCCCATATGTGCATGGGTTTACCTCTGGGTTCTCTATTCTGTTCCATTGATCTACCTTTCTATTTTTGTGCCAGTACCATACTTTCTTGACTGTGGTCTTGTAGTATAGTTTGAAGTCAGGAAGCCTAATTCCACCAACTCTGTCTTTCCTTCACAAGATTGCTTTGGCTATTCATGGTCTTTTGCATTTCCATACAAATCGTAAGATTTCTTGTTCTAGTTCTGTGAAAAATGCCATTAGTAATTTGATAGGGATTGCACTGAATCTGTAAATTGCTTTGGGTAAGATAGTCATTTTCACAATGTTGATTCTTCCAATCCATCCATATGTCCCTCCAACTGCTTGTATCATCATTGATTTCTTTCATCAGTGTCTTATAGTTTTCTGTATACAGGTCTTTTGCCTCCTTAGGCAGGTTTATTCCTAAGTATTTTATTCTTTTTGTTGCAAAGGTAAATGGGAGAGTTTCCTTAATTTCTCTTTCTGCTCTTTCATTGTTAGTATATAGGATTGCAAGAGATTTCTGTGCATTAATTTTATATCCTGCTACTTTACTAAATTCATCAATTAGTGCTAGCAGTTTTCTGGTAGAGTCTTTCAGGTTTTCTATGTATAATATTATGTCATCTGCAAAGAGTGACAATTTTAATTCTTCTTTTCCAGTTTGGATTCCTTTTATTTCATTTTCTTCTCTGATTGCTGTGGCTAAAGCTTCCAAAACTATGTTGAATAATAATGGTGAGAGTGGGCACCCTTGTCTTGTTCCTGTTCTTAGAGGGAATGCTTTCAGTTTTTCACCATTTAGAACAATGTTGGCTTTTGGTTTCTTATATATGGCTTTTATTATGTTGAGGTAATTTCCTTCTATGCCCATTTTCTGGAGAGGTATTATCATAATGGATGTTGAACTTTGTCAAAAGCTTTTTCTGCATCTATTGAGATGATCATATGGTTTTTATACTTCAGTTTGTTAATATGATGTATCACATTGATTGATTTGAGTATAATGAAGAATCCTTGCATCCCAGGGATAAACCCCACTCGATTATGGTGTATGACCTTTTTAATGTGCTGTTGGATTCTGTTAGCTGGTATTTTGTTGAGGATTTTTGCATCTATATTCATCAGGGATATTGGCCTGTGATGTTCTTTTTTTGTGACATCTTTGCCTGGTTTTGGTATCAGGGTGATGGTGGCCTTATAGAATGAGTTTGGGAGTTAGGAAATGGGCAGAGCCTAGGCTTAGAAAAGGCCCTGGGGGTGGTGGGAATGGGGCTTAGGCCCAGTGAGGCAGAGAGGCCCAGGAACGCCTCTGGTCCTTGGGACAAAGGACCAGGTTGAGAGTCCTCCCATCAGGAAGTATCCACAAACCTCCTAGATAGCTTCCTCCACAAGAGGGCAGACAGCAGGATCAAGCAGTATCAGCAGTATTTTGTCTTGTGGAACTGAAAACCACAGCCACAGAAAGATAGAGAAAATGAAAAAGCAAAGGACTTTGTACCAGAGGAAGGGACTGGATAAAACACCAGAAAAACAACTAAATGATAAGAAGATAGGCACCCTTCCAGAAAAAGAATTCAGAATAATGATGGTGAAGATGACCCAGGACTTTGAAAAAAGACTGGGTGCAAAGATCAAAAAGTTTACCAAAGACCTAGAAGAATTAAAGAGCAAACAAACAGACATATGCAACACAATAACTGAAATGAAAAATGCACCAGAAGGAACTAATAGCAGATTAACTGAGGCAAAAGGGTGAATAAGTGACCTGGAAGACAGAGTGGTGATAATCACTGATGTGGAAAAGAATAAAGAAAAAAGAAAGAAAAGAACTGAAGACAGTCCTCTGGGACAATGTTAAATGTGCCAACATTCGCATTATAGGGGTTCCAGAAGGAGAAGAGAGAGAGAGAAAGGACCTGAGAAAATATTGGAAGAGATTATAGTTGAAAAGTTCCCTAACATGGGAAAGGAAATAGCTACCCAAGTCCTGGAAGCACAGAGAGTCCCAGGCAGGATAAACCCAAGGAGAAACACGCCAAGACACATAGTAGTCAAATTGACAAAAATTAAAGACAGAGAAATGTTATTAAAAGCAACAAGGGAAAAACAACAAATAACATACAAGGAAACTCCCATAAGGTTAACAGCTGATTTCTCAGCAGAAACTCTGCAAGCCAGAAGGGAGTGGCAGGACATATTTCAAGGGATGAAAGGGAAGAATCTACAACCAAAAATACTCTACCCAGCAAGGATCTCATTCAGATCTGATGGAAAAATCAAAAGCTTTACAGACAAGCAACAGCTAAGAGAATTCAGCATCACCAAACCAGCCCTACAACAAATGCTAAAGGAACTTCTCTAGGCGGGAAACATAAAAGAAGAAAAGGACCTACAAAAACAAAAAGAAAACAATTAAGAAAATGGTAATAGGAACATACATATCCATAATTACCTTGAATATAAATGGACTAAATGCACCAACCAGAAGACACAGACTGGCTGAATGGATACAAAAACAAGACCCATATATATGCTGTCTAGAAGAGACCCACTTCAGACCTAGGGACACATACAGACGGAAGGTGAGGGGATGGAGAAAGATATTCCATGCAAATGAAAATCAAAAGAAAGCTGGAGTAGCAATAGTCACATCAGATAAAATAGACTTTAAAATAAAAAATGTTACAGGAGACAAGAAAGGATATTACATAAAGATCAAGGGATCCATCCAAGAAGAGGAGGTAACAATTGTAAATATATATGCACCCAATATAGGAGCACCTGAATACACAAGGCAAATTCTAACAACTATGAAGGAGGAAATGCAAGGCAGAAATAGAGACATAGATGTAGAGAACAAACACATGGACACCAAGTGGGGTAAGTGGGGAGGGTTCGGGGGGGATGAATTGGGAGATTGGGATACCAAATTGTACACTCTAAATATATGCTGTTTATTGCCTGTTAACTGTATCTCAATAAAAGTTCTTAAAAAAAAAAAGTAAGCTAAGTTTGAGAGAGTTGCCTACAGACATCATAATGCTCATCAGTGGAAGAGTCAGAACTTGAACCCAAGGGTAGTCCAACTCCAAAACTCATTTCTTTCTATTAAACCAATGCCATCTCCTCTCCAATGTAACAATGGCATTATTATGATAATGACAGAGGAAAAAAACAGTTTTAACAGCCTTGTCCTTAGTAACTTCCTGCTTTCCTGCCTTCCTCTATCTCTCATCTCTTCCTCCCTCCCTCTCTTTCCCTGTTGTCACCCCCTTCCTCCCACTACTTGCTCCTTCTTTCTCTCTGAAACAACTTTTCCTTTCTTTTCTTCATTCCACCTATTTTTCCACTCCTCTTTTCCATTTTTTACTACCTAAGCTGAGTCCTGCCAATGCCCTTGGAGAATCTTGCTATGTGATAATATGGCTATTGGAGAAATACAAAGGCAACAGCTGAAGAAGCAAACTGAGCCCAAAGTTTCCTTAGATTTAATGATAATTCTTCCACTAAATACCACAAATACTCCACTAGCTTAGAATCCTAGGATGGTAGAGCTGGAAGGGAACTTTATGCTTATCTAGCCTGATACTCTCATTGCATGCCAGAGGGAACACCAGCCAAGGGCATCTAAGAGGTTGCCCATGGTGACCAAGGTTGATGGGAAAGCCAGAACTGGGATTTTGGAATTCTTATTTTAGTTTCTAGGAAGGTGATTGGAAAATTAAGCAGGAATGTGAAAATGCAAGCCTATTAACTCACACTGAGTGAGGCCAGAAAAGGTGAAATTCATTTCCTTTCATAAAGTTGTTGAGAAGATAAATGAGATAATGCCTGTAAAAGTGCTTAGAGCTCTTAAAGAGAGAGGACTGATTTAAATGTGAGACAATATTTATTGCTTGAATATTAAAGAACCACCTTAAAAAAAAAAAAAAAAAAGGACCAGGTCGAGGTACCCAGCAGGCTCCCTGGGCCCGAGTTTGTGGGAGAAATGCTAGGCACCTCCCCTAGTCCTCCAGTCTCAGAAGGTCACTCCCCCTTGGGTTCTCTTCTTCCTCACCTGCCTTTACCTATTCCCCTAGGACCCTCACAGCTGCAGGGGGCACTGGAAGGCAGGAGACCAGACTCTGACACCCAACAGGCTTCCCAGGGCCAACTGGGCTAGGGTAACGCCTGCGGCACTTCCCCAGATCTCCCAGTCTCATAGGGTCCCTGTCTGCCTCTCTTCCTCTCCCTGCTCCCCCATTCTCCTAGGTCCCAAGCAGCTGGAAGGGGCCTGGAGTGTAAAAGACCAGGTCCGTGAGCCAAGCAGGCTTCCCAGAGCTAGTGGGCAGGGGAAATACCTTCTCAGCCTCCCTTGATCCTCCAATCCCAGAAGGCCCCCTCCTCTGCCCACCTCTCCTCTTCTCCCCTGCTTTCCTTCTACACATCTAGGACCAGTGAGACCTAGAGGGGCCCCTGGAGGACCGAAGACCAGGCCTGGGGGCACAAAGGCCTCCCGGTACCAAGTGGGTAGGGAGATTTCTCACAGCATCTCCCCTGATCCTCCAGTCCTGCATGGTCCCCTCCACCACTGTCTGCCTCTCTTCCTCTTCTCCTCTCCTCCCTCCCTCCCATGCCTGTATGACCCACTCAGCCGGAGAGACCGAGGGACCAGACTCGGGAGCCCAGCAGGCCCACCGGGCCCAAGTGGGCAGGGGACAGGTCCTCCGCACCTCCCCTGGTCCTCTGCTCCTGGAACGTCCCACCACCGATCTGCCTCTCTTCCTCTTCCCCTGCCACTCTCCAACATCCCCAGGACCAGCGCATCTGGGAGGGGACCCTGGAGAGTTGGAGACTGGGCCCGGGAGCCCAGCAGGCTTCCCAGGCCAGTGGGCAGTGGAAATGCCTTCCGCTCCTCCCCCGTTCCTCTGATCCCAGTGGGTCCCTCCCCCCTTTCGCCTCTCTTCTTTTCCCCCACCGCTTCCCTCCTGTACTTCCAGGACCAATGGCCGGGAGGAGCCTTGGAAGGTGGAGGGCCCACCCAGAAGAAATACCCACTGGTGCCTCCCCTATTCTTCTGACCTGGAGAGATCCCTTCCCACCCCCACTGTCTGCCTCTCTCCCACCCCCATCCCCCCGTCCCCCTCCCCACACACCCCTAGGATCCTCATGCCAGAGGGGAGCCTGGAGAGTGAAGGACCAGGCCCAGGAGTCCAGTCGGCCTCCCTGGCCAAGAGGGCAGGTGATACGCCCTCTCGCCTCCCCGTCCTCCAATCTCAAAGCCCCAACCCCCATCTGTCTGCCTCTCCACCTCCTCACCCCTCCTCCCTCCTTCCCACACCCCCAGGACCCAGGCAGCCGGAAGGGGTCTTGGAGGGTGGAGGACCCCACTGGGGAGCCCAGCAGGCCCCCAAGCCAGGATGCTCAGCAGGCCTCCTGGCCTCCTGGGTGGGAGAAACCCAGTTGCGGTTTCGTATCTCCCCAACCCCCAATGGTCCTTCCAGGTGGGAACCTCCCCCCTCACCCAGCCACCCCCAGGGGTACTGGTCTTGTCCGGTTTCCCCTTCCCCACCCCCCTGACTTCCCCCAGGTCCTACCCAGTTGCTCCGGGATTCCTGGGATCTGCTTGGGCCTCAGGTCTCCCGCCGGCCTCTGGCAACCTATCTATTTGTGGGGAGGCACAATCTCTGTGTCTTCCCATGCTGCCATCTTGACTCTGCCCCTCAAGCTAATATAATTTTTAAAAGTCCCCCTGCTCTCTTTTGATATGATTATGAAGTTCTACAGGGAAACAAATTAATTTTATATGTCTTTTATAATTTAACATTTATTTCACATTATTACATTTTTTATATTGCCTAAGCAAAAGTACTGACTTAGTAAATAGACACTGTATGTTAAGGTAAGAATAGAAGAATGGTCATGAATATTTCTGCCTTGAGGAATATTTCCTATTTTCATATGGGAGAGTTTTTTAAATGATCTTGCAAGCTACTTTTAAATATGGTTCATAGTTAAAGAATCAAATTTATTATGTGAAAATATTTATGAAAGTTATTGCAATGCAAATAGTAAAGCACATTATTATGCATGAATATCATTTTATTATTTCTTTTGTCAAGAATCATCTATGTAAATTCTTTAAGCAGTTTGTTTCTATATAACTCTTTTATTATCATTTCTATTATTATTTTTTCTCTGTAAGAATTGCTGTTTGAACTGCATTATCTGAAGTCTGATACTTAAAAATAAGGATTAGGATACTATAAGATTCTGCTTACTTTAAGAAGGCCATGAATGTAAGTTTGTTTTTAAGACTCTGTACAGAGATTCCTTTCATGTTCTTCCATTATCAGTTTGAAAAATTTTACTCTCAGTAACATGTCCTAGAAGCTCTAGGTAAAATTTATGCATTTCTGCCAGTTGAATGTTTACTGAATAACCCTCTTCTTATAATGAATAGTTCATAGTATTTTTAAAATATGATGAAACAACATAAGACCCAATTTCTCTTTGTTCCTCTCTACTCTACCATTTTGGAGAATTCTGAAGAACTCGTAAAGGAACATCTTTTAAGGAGAAGAACAATGCAGAGCTTGATATCATAAGAGAAAATGACAATATTAATTCAAATAAGAAATGAATATTTACTTCCTCACACATACATACTTTTGCTTTATCAAAAAATTATATTTGATTTAGCTTACTTTGCCAGGAAATTGTGATAATTTCACAGTAGTGTTTCCCTGATAGCTTTGGCTTTATTTACATATTGAAATGATTTCAAGATTGACTCAAAACATAGTTTAGAAACAAGTTATTTCATGTTATAACTGCCTTCATAAGTTTAATCTTATGATTTTTAACAGATGAACATGTGATCAATATGACTGTGTATCTGTGACTACGTTTCTTGGCAAAATTGAAACATTTTATTATGTTATATATAGTGTAAACTATATATTGTAAAACATAGTTTATAACATATATAATAAAGTGTTTCAATTCTGCCAAGTAACATAGTTATATATAGTTATGTATACTTTACATATAACACATACAGTACACTTAGGAAGAGTATATATCCCTAAAACTACTTGTGCACTGATTGGATGGATCATATTTAAGATTGTTGTCGTTGTTTCCTCCAAACTAGCACTCCTCCAATTGAAAATAACAACAACCACATCAACAACAATCCTGACTCAAATTGGCACATGATGAAGGGCAAACATCATTACATAAATCTTGCATAATAGGACCTCCAAAGCTAGGTCAGATTTGAGGGCTGGTTGATTTAGTGGTTCGATGATAATAACATCAACCACAAGCTTCCTTCTATCTCTTCTGTCTGGTATCCTAAATGAGTTACATTGACCTCAGCCTAGATCCTCTCAAGTCTTTTATGATGGCTGAGGTGGAATCTGTTCACACACAAGTATGTCAGTGGCAGAAAAAGAGTAGAAAATCATAAACACACATTCCACCCACCTGCCAAAAGCAAGCCAAATACCCACATATTTAATAAATCAGAGTCGGGTCAGCTCCTTCTTAACTAGTTATAAGTGAGGCAAATAAAACCACATATAACTGGATTTTACCTAGTAAACATGACTTGTCGAACTTGGGAGGTGGTCTCATGATCTAGAGGTATATAGGATAGAGGTGGACATCACAATGAAATCAGCACTCTATGTCTAAACTAAGGAAGTAGAGGAGAATGAATGCTAAGTAAAACACATCATTTTCTTTAACAGTTTGCAATAATATTTCACATTAAAAGCATAAGCATGCCTAAGATTTACTCAATATAGATGATCAATGTATTAGTTGTCTACCAAATTAAAGGTACCACAAATTTAGGAAATACTATCTAAAGAAATCCAAAGTAAAGGATTGGGCAAAATCTCATTTTATGTCTTCTAATCTGATATGATCCATGATAACTTTAATCCCTTGTCTATAATTTAGCACTACAAAATTCTGTGAGGGCTTAACATATCTCTATCAATCTTGTCTATTTGGGGCCAAACATGTCTCCTTTGAAAATCTTCAGTTCATTGTATTTATAGATCCTCTTGTCCTTCTGGTTATTATCTTACAATTACACTTAGAAACAGACACAGTGCTCCATTTTCCAGCTGAGTATATCCTCCAGTAGAAATATATTCTCCCTTATCTGAAAAGATAACTAATAACTGGCTTAAATTTACATTAGTTTCTTTTTTTTTTTTAGCACTCATGTAACATTCATCTTTCAGATCAAATATGTACCAAATAAATTCAAGTCATTTTATATATACACAAAAATGAAATTATTTTAGACTATTTTTCTTATAGCTCAGTTTGTTAATTTACTTTATTGACCTAAATAAAATTTCTTAGTAAATGATACATTTTACTAGGAAATTTAACCATTATTAACACTGCCCATGGGGTACACAGTCTTAACAATAACTCTGAAGATTTATTTTTATATCTAATTCACAGAAGAGGAAAATGAATTTCAGAGATATTAAGTACCTTGCCCAAATTTACATAGCTAGCAACTGATGTATCTAGACTTCCAAGCTACAACTATTCGACATCAAAGCCCATGCTGTTTCAAGTGGGAGGGGAAATTAATAAAAATCCAATAGCTAAGTAAGTGGTGAAACAGCATAAAGTGTCTCATGGTATATTCCTCAGGGTATTAATAGCTGCTAACATGATGATAAGATGGTTCAGTGATCAAATTATTTGGGAATAGTGGGCTGCAGTATGTTAAATTATGTTATGTCAGAATTTGTCAGAATCTTTGATATATTTATGTGTATTATAGCTTTTGAACCTCCAAGACAAGAATATGGAATTACAGTTAGCAAGATGATTTCATCATAGAATTGTTGGATATCCATTTCTTTTTTGTTTCTTGTCCAATTCAATCCCTTAAGAAATAGAATGTATGTAATATCACCTGCCAAACTTTTAAAAAACTATATATTATAGAGAAGTTGAAACCCATACAATTGTTGATAAAATTGTTTCTTTAATCTGTGTCTATCCAGCATTAAGAATTATTAATTCATGATAGACCCCCAAATTCTCCCTCAACTCATTTTTGTAGAAAATACCAAAATTATATTATTTCTTCCATAATTATTTTAGGATAAATTTTGAAAAAATGAAATATTTTATAACAATCATAATATAATTCTCAAATTAAATAATCTCTGGTAATTGATATCTAGTCAATTAGTATTTATTCAGTTTACAAATTTCTAATTTTCTCATAAATGTCATGTTTTAACCACATCAATTCTAAAACCAATTGAATAGACATTAAATGTAAGAATCTTCCAAAGTCTCCTATATACTCTGTATGTGTTAATATTAGTAGCATAAAAATAACAAGCATTTACTAGATGTATTAGCCATCTACCAGTTGCAGACAATAAAAGAAACATGAAACTTGCCTTTCCTTTAAGGAATATTAGAGAGAGTATCAAATGTTTGGTAATGCAGTGGGCATTCAGAAGTTGAAATAAGAGCTACAGCACCCAGCAACTAGCACTAGCTAGCATACTTAGTAAACTTTCTTGGTGAAAGTAGACCTTATTTGGATTATGTAACAAAAAATTCTCACTGATGTCTGTGTCCAAAGCATACTGCTTTTAACTCCAAAATATAATAAACCTGTGCAATTTTATCTTGCCCATGTTACTACTATTTTTTGCCTCCAATAGGTAATAATATCCTTTAATAACTCTCTGACAATGGTCATACTAAAGTCAAATAAATATTTTTAAAAGGCGAATTTCAGCATGTCACTCTCCTACATAAATATTCTATTATTATTTAAAGAACTTTAAAACATAATTTTAAAAAATTCTTCCCTTTGTTCTTCATTATGCAATGTAGGACCAGATTTTGATATAGTATTGTTTCCCTTCTGCATGAAGAATTCTTTTGAGATTATTTGAAGTAAAGATCTGTTGGTGATGAATTCCTTCAGCTTTAGTATGTCTGCAAAAGTTTTTCCTTCACTTTAGTTTTTCAGTCTTTTTTTTTTTCTTCTGAATATTTCATTTTGGATAGGTTCTATTGTTATATCTTCAAACTCATTAATCTTCACTTCTGCAATAACCAAACTTCTCTTAATCACATCCAGTGGATTTTTCATTTTAGACATTTAGATGTATTTATGATATTTAATCTGGCTATTTTTTCATCTTTCTTCCTCTACTTTGCATGATCAATCTTTCCTCCAGCATCTTGAGCATATAAATATGGTTATGATACCTATTTTAATACCATTTTCTAATAATTCTATTATTTAGGTTATCCCTGTGTCAATTTTGATTGATTTTCTGCTCATCATGGGCTCTATTTCCCTCTATCTTTACATGCCTGAATATTTTTTAATAAATGCCAGATGTGAATTTTCCCTTGTTGTAGACTGAATATTTTTTTTTTATTCCTATGAATATTCTTGGGCTTGTTTTTAAGCGCAGTTAAGTTACTTGGAAATTGTATGATTCTTTTAGTTTTACTTTTCAGCTTTGTTACATAAAGCCCAAGCTGTGTTTTGTCCAGGAATAATTTGTTCCTCATTATTCAGGCAGTACCCTTCTGGGCATCCTAATTCTCCGTTAGTTATGAGTTTTTTCCACTTGATGGGAAAAGACCTATTCCTCGCCCTGTGACACTCTTAAGGTTGTTCCTTCTGCTTCTTTTTGTGCTTTATCTTGGCCACTTGTGGTTTCCTGACAGGTATGCCCCCTGCTGAAGACTTGAGGGGAACCCTCTACAGATCCCACAGGTTCTCATTCTGTGTAGCTCTCATCTCTCCTGTTCTCTGTCTTTCCTCCAGATCCCCAGCTCCATCCCCTCAAATCAATGAGAACACCTGTTCTCCCTGAGTTTCTTTTCCCTGTTTGTTGACCAGAAGGTCTCTCCAGGAATTGAAATAGGAAAATCACAGGTCCTACATTATTCCTACCTTATTTAAGTACTTAAAATACATGTCTTATGTATTTTCTTTAGTGTTTTAATTATTTCAGGCAGGGCATCAAATTTAGTCCTGCTTATTGCATCTTTACTGAAAGAATACATAGATACATCATTCTACTTGTGCCGCAAAGATAACTGTAGACATTCTGCAAGTAGATTAGCAAGACCTTGAAGGTGTTAATAACATTTGCACAATAATCCTTCTAATTACCTATTGTGAAGTCAAAGATAAAATCATTGATGAGTGAAAGGTGTAAACTGAAGAATGCTCTTTAAGATAGTATTTATAAAATGAATATTATAAGATAATTTAATGTCACACAAATATGTTTCATTTTATAAATAACAGGCAATCAATTGCAAAGCATGTTTTTTAAAATGTTAATTATTTGAGAATATTCAGAAAAAGTGTATTAATTTAAAAGAAAAATTTGAAAAGTTACCAAAATAGAATATACATGTACATGCAGCTATCACTCTTTCTCCCATTTCTCTCCCTTCCTCCCTCCTTCTCTCTCTGTGTCTTACTCCCTCTGCAGCCCTCTCCCCTGCACCTCACTGCACACACACACACACACACACACACACACACAATATGCACATTTTCATAGACTGAAATGAAATAAAATATACCAAAACATTAACTGTTTTTATTTTCAGAGAGTGAATTAAGGGTGATTTTTATTTTCTATATTATCAGCAAAATAATATTACTTGTAAAAAAGACTCATTCTGTTGATGCAAATTCACTACCATAATTTTTTTAAGTGAGGTAGCAACTTAATAGGAGGGTAAAAGGAAGTAGGTACTTGCTGGATTCATGCCTTTCTGGCTGAGACATCATAGTTCATCACATCAAATACCCTTGCTGTGATGGCCTCAATCCCCTTGCCTCTTATATCTCTGGCACACATGCTTCTGCAAAACTCTCTCTAGATTCTTCAAACATCTCACTTATCCCTAACCCTTGACCACTGAATAACATTGGAGAAAATCATAATCTTGATCTATTTGTTGGCCCTGTATGTTTTTTATCCAAACATAGACCAGAATCAATATGCAGTAACCAATAAACACCTTTTTCTACCTATGAATACTGATATCCCCAACCTTTACTAATCTCAGTAATCCTCTTTAGCCCCAGCTTTTCTCCTCAGTTTAAACAGATGTCCTCATTTCTCAATGGAGAAACCTCAAATTATCTTCAGGAAAACTGTTACTTACAGAACCACAGGAAATCTAATTTCTTGATAAATGAATTTTGCAGCCATAGCAATAGCCATGAGTTTTCCTAAAATACCCTATGATTCTTAGATAATTTCAGTATGAAAGCTGAACAAAAGTTTGATTATAATTTTGTCTCTAGGATGGATTCTCTAAAACAAAAGTAAACCTTTTTCTATCAAATCAAAAACAAATATATATAAACACATAAATCAAACATCCAGTTTCTCTCTTAATTATAGAATATAGGATGAGTATATTTAATAATTCAAGTAAGCACCTGCAGCATTAACAACTGCAAAAAAAGTGGAAACAATAGAAACATTCATCAATTGATGAAAGGATAAACAAACTGTGGTATACCTGTACAATGTAATATTTTTCAAGCAGTGAAAATGAGTGAAATACCGTCATATGCTCTACCACTCACAGATATGAAAAGCATGTCTAGTGAAAGAATCCAGACACACAGGTCACATATTGTGTGATTCCATTTACATGGAATGTCTAGAACAGGCAATTCTATAGAGACAAAAATTAGATTAGTGGTTGCCAGGAAATCAGGGAAGGGGGAAAATTAAAGTAACTGCTTATAGGTACCAATTTCTTTTGGGGATGATAAGAATTTTCTGAAATCAGTGGTGATGTTTGCACAACCTCATAAATAATGAAAAGCACTGAATTTTACACTTTGAAATGGTTTTATGGTATATGAATTATATGTCAAATTTTTAAATTGGAAAACAAAGAAAACACCTGTTTTTAATAAACATGCATTTGCTTATCTAGATCTTTTTAAAACTCCCTTAAAGTGTATGATATTATATAGTTTTTCATGCATAATTCCCTGAAGTCAAATGTTACCAAAGAAATAAAAATTATAAACATAGAATGACATCCTATCTCTCTATCTATCATCTATCTACCTGTCCATCCAACTACCATCTAATCTGCTTGCCTATCAATATATCATCTATCTATATCTATATATATCTATCACCTATCATGTATCATCCATCTATCTATCATCTATCATCTATCTATCAACACCTATTGTGAATAAAATATGAGAAAACACAATCATGCTCTCAGTAACTTTGAGAATCCATGATCTAGGTATTTTCACATTTATACTCCACTTGACAACTTTACTTGTAAATGTGCTTTAGTTTTCTGTTTTGTTCATCTTTAGCTACTCCTTGTTTCCACATTTTAGAATTGTGCAGTCTGCAAAGATTTGATGTCCTATTATCTTGTCAGTAGTAAAAGAAGTTTTGTGCAGATGAAAGTTCATGGGATTTGTCTTTAGGGATCCATTTCTGTAAATTATATAAAATATAGACTTCAGGTAAAATGGCATTTAGAAATACTCATGCGGATATCTATTTCAACTAATAAGTCAAGTTTTACTTATGTAATATATTCCAATCACATAGAAGTCATAAGAGTGTGATCTCAGAAATGAGTGCTATTACAACAAAATATTCTGCAATAAAACAATACACAGCAAAAATATAAAAGCAGGATTGTGCTCTTGATGCCTAATTTACCGACATTTCAGGTCAGCAAAATTTTTGAAGATTCATTCTTCTTTTAAATCTTCTTTTTAACAAATACTACTTAGAATACATTTGACCAAAATGATATACTTTTCCCTGTATGGTCATAGATTGAGTCAAATAGAGGAAAGGATACATTGAAAAATGAATAAATGATCTGCAACACAGTGTAACAGGAACTTATATATGTGTTTTTACTGCAAAGATACTTTAGCACCCATAGTCATGCTCCCTTTCTCAGATAAGTTACCTTGTGGAATATTCTCTTTTATAAATTTTTTCTTATATAATCTGAAAATATAAAAGAGGAAAATACAGTTGAACTACCAGGCCTGTGATCCATTTGTTCTCTAGGTCAGGGGGACATTCCAGGCAAAAAGAAAGAAGGCAAGGCATGAGATTTAATTTTCCTGTCTATGTGGTAAGTGGACATCTGACTAGCCTATTTTCAGCTAGAAAGAGGGTATTATTAATTGAATATTCATAACAGGACTGTCCTTGCTAAGAACTGCTTGTAGAAAATAAAGCCCGAAGCTAATAATTTATGGGCATGGTTCTTTGTGAAATGTCATGTAAGTTGAAGTATAAACAGACAGGTTTCATAAGCTAAATGTTCCCTGATATCTGGGGCACTAACCCATGTGCCACTCATAGAGACCTCTTTTATTCTGGGGCAGAGTTTATGTCCAAGGCAGGAAAGAAGGATATGGAAAGCTGCCCTAAATGTCCAGGTCTCTTTTTGCCCGTAACCTTGAAGTTATTAATTGCCTGTACCACTGAAGTTATTAATATATTCTGATACTACCTGAGATCTCTGAGTTGTATGAGTCTGAACTGACAACCTAATCCTTAGGGTAAACTCAATATGAAATACGTATAATTAGGGTTGAGGGCAAACACTCCCTACTAGTTAGTCAGTTCCATAAGGACAGGCTCAAGTTTAGACTTGTTCAAATATTGTCATCCTTTATAAAATACCAATAATAAAAACCCAACAACCACTTAAGCTAATGAATAAAACAGACATACATAAAATATATTAAAAATACAACAAAGTATCATTGCCAACTCTGCAAATGTGTTACACAGCAAGAGTAAATTAGCCAGAAAAAAATTCCTTACATTTTGTAATTTTTTTCAATTGTCTTGTTTTGTTTTGATTATCATTCTAAGCTTATAAAAAAGTAGCACATAATGACTCTCCAATGTATAGTTTCCCTAAAGTCAAGCCTAATGCATGATAGATGTTTCTAATTGAAGTAGAGTTAATTCACAATACTAAATTAGTTTTAAGTGTAAAACATAGTGATTCAATAATTTTACAGATTATACTCCATTTAAAATTACCATAAAATATTGACTATATTCCCTATGCTGTACAATATGTCCTCTGGCTTATTTATTTTATACATAGTAGTTTGTACCTCTTAATTCCCTACCCCTTCTCACTTGCTCTTCCCACTGGTAATGACTAGTTTGTTCTCTCTGAGACTGTTTCTGTTTTTTTATATTCATTCCTTTGTTTTATTTTTTAGATTCCACATATAAGTCATAACATAGAGCATTTGTCTTTCTCTAACATACCTTAAACATGCTCAGAACACTTACATTATCCTACAGCTGGGCAAAATCATCTAACACAGAGTCTATTTTATAATAAAGTATTGAATATGTCATGTAATTCATTGAATACTGTACTGAAAGTGAAAACCAAACTGGTTGTATGGGTACAGAACCAGTACGTGTACCAGTTGTTTACCCTTGTGATCACATGACTGGGAGCTGTGGCTGCTGCTATGGAGCATCTGGAGAGAGTATTGTACCACATATAGCTAACCCAGGGAAAGAGCAAAACTCACAATTGGAAGAATGCTTTATACTGAATGAGTATTGTTTCATACCATTGTAATGTTGAAAACTCTTAGGTCAAACCATCCAATTTCAGGGACCATCTATATATCATTTACAAGTATTTTGTTCCAGTCTGGGAGTCGTCTTTTTCTTAAAAATATCCTTTAAAGCACACAAGTTTTAATTTTGCTAAAAACAACTTTTTTTCTGTTGTCAATTGTATTTTTAGGTTCTATCTAAGAAACCATCCCCAATTTCAAGGTAATAAAAATTTGCTCTTACAATGTCTTATAAGAATTTTGTAGATTTAGCTCTTACATTTATGTCTATTATACACTTTGAATTAATTTTTGTATGTATTTTAAGATATGGATCCAAATTCATTCTTTCGCATGTGAATATCCAGTTGTCAATGACCATTTGTTGAGAAGATTATTTTTTCCCCATTATGTATATTGTTTTGGCACCTTTGCCAGAAATCAACTGACCATAAATATAAAGGTTTTTGTTTCTGGATTTTAAATTTCATTGCATTGATTTATCTTTCTGTCCTTGTGCCAACACCATACATTCCTGATTACTGTAACTGTGCAGTAATTTTGAAATAAAAAAAAAGTGGGCCCTCAAATTTTGTTCTTGTTCCAGATTCTTTTGGCTAATCTGGGCCCCTTACATTTTCATATGAATTGTAGTGCCAGCTTGTCAGTTTCTGAGAATAGGGTGCTGAAATTTTGATAGGGATAGTGTTGACTCTAGGTAAATATGAGAAGGACTACCATCTTAATTTTAAGTCTTTTTTTGCATGAACATGAAATGTTATTGCATTTATTTAGATCTTTAAATTCTTTCAATGATGTTTTGTAGTGTTCAGTGTATGTTTTTCACCTTTATTGAATTATTCTATTGATGCTATTGTAAATGGAGTTGTTTTCTGCATTTCATTTTCATATTGTTCACTGGAATTGTAAAGATATAAATTGATTTAGTTTATTTAACTTGTACCTTGCATCTTGCAAAACTGCTAACCTAGTTTGTTAGTTCTAATACTGTTTCTGTAGATACCTTAAAATATTCTATATATAAAATAATGTTATCTGCAAATAGAAATATTTTACCTTTTCCTTTCCAATCTAGAATCATGCTTACTTGCTCTACCTAGAATTTCCAGTACAGTGCTGAATTAAAGTGGCAAGAGCAACCATCTTTATCTTTTTTTATAATAATAAGGAATAAGCGATCAGTTTTTCACCATTAAGAATGATGGTAGCTGTGGGATTTTCATAGATGCTTTTCATCAATTTAAACAAGTTCCCTTGTGTTGCTAATTTGTCATGTGTTTTTATTGTAAAATGGTATTATACTTTGTCAAATGGACTTTCCATGTCTACTGAGATTGCTGTATGGTTTCTGTCAGATGTTAAATCAACTTTGCATTCCTAGGGTGTATCACACTTGGTCATGGTGTGTAGTCCTTTTATATACATTGCTGGATTTGGTTGGCTGGTATTCAATTGAGGACACTTTGTATCTATATTCTTAAGACCTATTGGTATATGTTTTTCTCTTCTTTCGGTGAATCTGTGTTATACTGGCAAGAGTCATTTAGGAAGTATTGATATTTCCTCTTTTTCTATATTTTTGGAGAATTTGTGAAGAATTGGTATTAATTCCTCTTTAAACATTTGGTAGAATTTACCATGGAAGTCATCTGGTCATGGACTTTCCTTCATGGTAAAGTTTTTTGATGGCTAACTCAACTTCTTTATCTGTTATAGGTTTTATTTTTTCTTTTTCTTCTGCAGTGAGTTCCTGTAATTGGTGTTTTTCTAGGAATTTACTCATTCAATCTATCTAGTTTCAGCACAAAATTGTTTGTGGTATTCCCTTATATGGTAAGTTGAATAATGACCCCCAAAGATATCTATTTCCTAATTCCTGAAACCTGTGAATATTAAGGTTTTATTGGTCTCCTCTTTACCCCATTGACGAGGAAGAGATTCCCACCCTAATGATATGGGGCAGGCAGAAAAAACAACACCTGGCATTGGTCAAGTGAGACCAACAGCAGTTATATATATTAGTCATATATATGCCCAGCCTGGAGGAGGAGGACACTGCTGCACACAGAGCCCACAGAGGAGCTAGACTTAGAAACCAACTGAACAAGCAGGGGATGTGGGAGGCAGGCTTTGTAGTAATAAGAGAATAAGGGAACTCCTGGTTCCTTTGGGAGAATGTAATTGACTTGTTTGAATAATTCCACAGGCTGGCAGAAAACTGTGTACATATATAGTTTGCCTATTGTTCTGTCCAAGTTTTTTATTTTCTTGTTGATCTTCCTAGATATTCTATCCATTATGGAAAACAGGGTATTGTATCTCTAAATATTATCGAATTATCTATTTCTCTCACTAATTGTGACCCTTTTCCCCTATATTTTGGGGTTCTGTTATTAGATATAGACATTTCATAGTTATATCTTTCTGATGAATTAAAACATTTATCTGTATAAAATGTCCTACTCTTTCTCTGTAAACAATTTTTAAAATCTACTTTTACATATATTTTCAAAGATGCTCTATCTTTTGGTTAATGCTTGTGTTGTATGGTAGGTAGAATAATACCTGTCCTCGCTCCAAGGCTGTAATCCCTGGAACTTGTAAATAATACCTCACAAGGAAAAGGAGTCCTTGAAGATGTGGTTAAGGATCTTGAGATGGAGAGGTTATCCTGGATTATCTGGATGAGCTATAAATGCATTCACAAGTGTTCTTAAAAGAGAAAGGCAGATAACATTTTCTTATACACACAGAAGAGAATGTGTGTATAAGAAACACTTTTGAATAAGCTTGTCTTGAAGATTGTAGTAATGCAGTCACAAGCCAAGGAATCCCAGCAGCCAACGGAAACTGGAAGAAAGGCAATGAGTACACTTACCATTAGAGCATCTGGAGGAAGTGCAGCCCTGCAGACACCTTGATTTCATCCACTAATAAAGATTATAGACTTCTGGGCTCCAGAATTGTGAGCGTGTGAATTTCTGCTGTTTTAAGTCATCAAGTTTATGGTGATTTCTTATAGAGGATATAGGAAACTACTACATGTGCTATATAGTTTTCATTGTTTTACTTTCAGCTTATTTTTGTCTTTGAATCTAAAGTGTTTCTGCTGTGAATATTGTGATTTGGATTATGCTTTTATCCATCTTTTCAATCACTGCATTTGAATGGAATTTTTAATGTATTTACATTTAATGTAATTATTAGTAAGGCAGGATTTATATCTCCCACATTGCTTTTTTTTTTTTTTTTTTTTTTTTTTTTTGGCTGCATTGGGTCTTTGTTGCTGCACCTGGGCTTTCCCTAGTTGTGGAAGTGGGGGCTACTCTTTGTTGCAGTGCACAGGCTTCTCAGTTCAGTGGATTCTCTTGTTGTGGAACACAGACTCTAGGTGTGTGGGCTTCAGTAGTTGCAGCATGCGGGCTCAGTAGTTGTGGCTCATGGGCCCTAGAGCACGCAGTCTTCATTAGTTGCAGCACATTGGCTCAGTATCTGTGGGGCATGGGCTCAGTAGCTGTGTGGCTCACGGGCTCTAGAGCACAGGCTCAGTAGTTGTGGCACATGAGCTTAGTTGCTCTGAAGCATGTGGGATATTCCTGGGCCAGGGATCAAACTCATGTCCCCTGCATTGGCAGATGGATTCTTAACCACTACACCACCAGGGAAGTTCCTCCTTTTTTTTTTTTTTTTTAACATCATATAGGTTTTGCTCTGCATTCTTCAATTAATGACTTCTTTTGTGTTAAGTAGATATTTTGTAGTATACCTTTTTAATTCCAGTATTTACTGTATATTTTGGGGGTTATTTATTTTGGGTTACTCTTATGGAATGAATGCTTGCATCTCCCTCCCCCCTCCAATTCATGTGTTGAAACCTAATGTGATGGTATTTGGAGGTGGAGTTTTTGGGAAGTGCATGGGTCATGAAGGTGGAGCACTCATCAGTGGGATATAAAGAGCTCTTTATAAAAGAGGACTCACTTAAACCATGTGAGGATACAGCAAGAAGACATCCATCTATGAACCCAGAAGGAGGCTCTCACCAGACATTAAATCTTCTGGAAACTTGATCTTGGACTTCCCATCCTCAGAACTATAAGAAATAAATGTCTGTTGTTTGTGAGCCACCCTGTCTATATGGTATTTTTGTCATAGAAGCTGAGGCCCACTAAGACAGTTACCCTAAAGATTACAATTAGCATATAAAATTGAATCAGTTTAGTTTATAATACTAACCAAATCTCAGTGGTGTACCAAGCCTTTGTTCCAATATACCTTTGCTCTCTCCTGCTATCTTCTATTATTGTCTTACAAATTACATCTTCTTATGTTATCAACATGATTTTATAATTATTGCTTTAAGTAGCTGCATTTCAAATCAGATAGAAGCCCAGACTAACAAACAAAAATATGTGTATACTGTCCATAATATTTACCTATGTAACTACCTTTACTGGTATTCTGATCTTTATTTCTTCGCTTGGATGCTAGTTACTGTGGATGTTGTAATCTTGTTAGCAGATTGCTATCGTTTTTGGCAACACCTTGGAATAGAGCTTTCTTTTTCACTGAACTGATCACTGAATCAAATCAAATAGCCACAACACCATGGGAATGGAGATTTTTCAGGTTGTTGCTAGTTTGGACAAAATATTCACTGTAATCGGGACACAGGGGTTTTAATGGAGCTCTGAAAGAGATGAATACTTTGGCTATGAATCTGCTGCTTTTCATGGCTACTGTGACAAAGACCTAAAGAGGGAGGGTACAGGGAGTTGGCACACAAGTTGGAAGTCCATAGACACTGCTATCCTATTGAGGTTCAGTAGTTTCTCTTTGATGAATATCTATCAGTTTATTCTGTGGAGTTGCTTAATTTCCAGAGTTCTGAAATGGTTGATAGTATCTATTTTGCCAGTAATTTTGTTGCTTTTTTGGGGGCAGTAGTTCACCAAGAGCTTCACTTGGCCATTCTGGAAGTCAGCTTTGATGTATAGATATTTACATTTTTTATTCAAGAAACTACTAATGTTGTCTCTTTTTGTAATTTTAGGAAACATTGATCTATTAATTCACTAGAGGTTGAAAATGATACTATTTTAATTATCTCATTCCTTCATCAATTACAAGCTGGGACACAGAGACAGAGATAGAAATAAAATATACAGTTGACCCTTAACCATTAACAGTGTGGCGATTGGGGTGCCCGCATTCCACATAGTTGAAAATCCTTGTCTAACTTATGGTCAGTCCTCTGTATCCATGGTTTCACATCTACAGATGCAACCAATCACGGACCGTGTAGTATTGTAGTATTGAAAAAAATCCATAGATAAGTGGACCTGCACAGCTCAAACTCTTATTGTTCAAGGGTCAACTGTATATACATATATCTATTGTTATTTGCCAGTTTCTAAAATAATGAGCTGTTTTCTTAGCACTCACCAAATATGACCAATGAGGGGTTTTATATTTTTCATTTTGTTTTGTTTGCTTTCTGTGTTTTTGTTTTTTAGTACATTATGGATCTTGAATTAAACATATTTGTTATGTTTTAACCAAATATCCTTAAATGCTTAAATTGTTTCATCATTAACAGTGTGGAGGGGGACCATCAAATTGGTTCCTGAGACATCTTGACATGATCACAGTGTCACTGCTAGCTAACTTTGTGTGTGTGTGTGGTACTTGCCTTGGTATATGCCACTTCTCCAGGGGTCTCCTTTTTTTTTATGAAATTTATATTTAGAGACTACAATTTGCATATTAGGATTACTTATTGCTACTAAAAGACATTGTTTCCAAGTATTTTAGAGAGAGGAAATAAAAATGTTTGAAATGAATGTGTGTGTGTGTGTGTGTGGCCAAAGAAAAGTTCTAAAAGTTAAGCAGGCAAGAAAGACTTTACTGAGAACTATTGCAATAAGGGAAAGAGATTGTACACAATTCCCCTGAAACAAAAGACAAGAGTATTTTTAATTGCTGGGGTGAGCTGGTGGAAAGGAGCGGGGGGACATTGCCAAGGTTGGTCAATGTCACTAGGACATCTGTGTTTGCTCATTGGTGCTTATCAAAGTCATGCCCCTCCCCTCTCCAGAGACTGAGAGTTAGAGGCTTTTTCCCCAGGATTACATTTCAAATAGATGGCTCCTAGGCCCTTGAGAAAGACACCTCTGGGTTGTAAAACGGGCTAGAGGCTGGGAGATTTACATCTTGAAGGGGCAGACAAAGAATTTACAAAGGAAAGTTTTCTAATGTAAATGCTCTAAGAAAAGGGAGGTCTGGGCATACAGTTAGGAAGAAACTTGTTTAAGCACAGTCAAGCTGAAGGAGCATTAAGGCTGTCTTGATCAATATGCGTACACATGCAAGTATATATATACATGATAATATATGTGTGTGATGTAGTACAAAAGACAAAATATGTCAAGAGTACATCTTAATATTTTCAGGGCAAGTTCAGGACGAGAGATTTTACATAGTCTCATTGATCTCATAACTGTTATTTCTTTTTTCCTTCAATAAAAATCATAGTTTACAATAATATCACCATAACTAACCACTTATTTTTCTCAAATGCACATACAGCTGTCTCAGAATAATAATTACAAAACTATCACTAAACAAAATTAATTCTGAAGACATATAAAGTTGTGCTTGCAATCCTTTTTGTTCTTAATTTATATACAGTTAAATTATGGTATTTCAAAGAGACTTGAAAGAAGTTTTCTCTGTGGTGTACCAATTCAACATAAAGTTGATTTGTTTTAGCTTACTTTTTATTTTTGAAATAACCTCTTAATGCAAAGTCTCTTGGTTCCAAAATCAAAACTATAAAAATAGTATATTCAGAAAAGTCTAGTTTCTATCCCTGTTCCTCTCCACATTATTCTCTCCCTTTTTGTAGATATCCACTCCTTCCTATGTTACAATTTATTGTCCCATTATTTCTTTTTTAATCATACAAGTGAATATGCATAACATGTTTTTACATATACATGTATATATGTATCTATATGTATCTATTATATATGTATCTATATGTATCTATTTTATATTTGTAGTTTCCTTCCTACTACAGACTCAATATTTGTGTATTCTCAGAATTCATCACTAATGTAATGATATCAGAAGGTAGATCTCTTGGGAGGTACTTAGCTCACTAGAGTAGAGCCTTCCTGAATGGGATTAGTGCTTTTTTAAGGGATCCCACAGAGATCCCTCTTCCTTCTGGCATGTGAGATTAGAGGGAGAAGACAGCTATCAGTGAGGAAGCAGGCTCTCAACAGACACCAAATCTGCAGGCATCATGATCTTAGATTTCCCTGTCTCCAGAACTGTGAGAAATAAATGTTTGCTGTTCACAAACCACCTGGCCTATAGTATTTTTGTTATAGCAGACCAAATGAACTAAGACATGTCCCATTCTTACATTATGTTAGCTATGCACACACTTCTCCACATTGATTTTAAAATAATAATAAACCTTGGAGTTCACTTGATGGTCGTATATAAAGATAGCCTTTATCCTTTTTGGTTTTTTGTTAGTTGAATAGTATTTACATAGTACTCCACTATGTGAATAGAATAAAGTGTATTCAGTCAATCCCTGTGCTGATTGCTAATGAATATTTGGGCATTTTTATGTGAGACTGCATTTTTCTTACAATATTCTTGAATCTGTATGTTTTCTTGAACATGGAGAAGAGGAATATGGGCCAGACTTTCATTATCTGGTAGTATTATTCCTGTTGTTTTGCCAAGTGTTCAAAATGTTAGTTTCTTCCCCTCTCCAAGCTGCATGTAGCCTCTCTTTTATTTTGCCCCTATTATACCTGTTCTCTTCAATCTAGCTTTTACCTCCAGTATTCCTCCTCACTTTAGGGCTTTGTACTTTCTGAACAAAGGAAATTTCAGTTGATTCATTTCAAAAGTTCTCAGAACACCACACACTTTCTACCCTGGTCCTGTTGCACCCTGGAAAAGTCCCTCTCCATTTTATGTGCTGTTCTTAAATTGGCTTGTTGAGATTTCCACTGAGTAGCTTATGGCATTTGGGATTTCTCTGGACATTTTAATAGTCATTTTCCTTTCCTCTGATTTCTTTTTAATGATTGTAAGACTTACAAAGTTAAATTTCCATTATATACATGTAATATTTCTGTGGCTATGAGAATAACTTCATTGGTATAACATTTAGTATTTATAAAATATTTTATCTCATTTCATTTTTACAATCTGAATGGCCCTAAGTGTATAGTCAAATAGTTGAAAATATCCACCATTGATATCAAAAGGAGTTTATATATAGTAGAGCCAGAAGTGAACACAGCTTCTAGCTTGAAGCTAAAAGCATGCTCCACATCATCATGGCTAAAGTTCTGGTAGGGTGAGTACAAAGTATTCTATCAATCTGACATAGTTTCCCCATGTGTTAGAGGCTTAAGAAAATAGCCCATGACTATCCTAAATCAGTAATATTCATTGTCTCAAATTACAGCTCCAAGAAACTCAAGAGTATGTGAGTGACAGAGCAAGTCACTATCACAATTGAGAAGAGATGATGGACTAAGTCTCCTGTCTCCCAATTTGTAACCGATACACTAATTAAATGGAAAACATTCCCTGAAGGAAACACACAGGAGTTCTTTGCTCTTACACCTAACTTATTAAAACACTGCTTTTTTAAAATGAAAAAGCCAGTTGCCTTTAGGAAAGATTGCTTTCTGAATTTCAAAATACCCTTTCCATCACCTTTTACTATCTGACATAATATATTGAGAATAAAAATACATGACGCTCACTTGCTCATTTATTAGTGTGCAGCAATACTTAAGGAAAAGTAATTACCCTACTTCTTGGCAGGTTCTGAGTAAGATGGTCATCCAAATTCTTTCACTGCTGGAAAACTGTGAATTGTTACAAGACCCTTTCATTATTCTGATGTTTTATCTTTTAACCTCTGATCCTAGATCACTGAATTGTGAGCCAGAAGGCAGCATTTTCAACAGTGAGAAAAACAATTGCACATAAAATAAAAATAAAGGTTATATAACTATAATTTGGTAAAATTTTGGGTTATGTGTATATCAACAAACCTGTTATACTGAAAGACCATGTGCTTGGTGACACCGCATAACTCCTAAAATATATTCCCATATCACCAGCAATTGCAACTGTAGCAGTCTTGGTCCAGTGGAGAGATAGAAATCACATAGGAGGTTAAACAGTAAATGTTTAAAATAAGAATTAACTAAAATAAAAGAATAAGTATGATATAAGGAAACTTTGTATCGTACCTAAGATTAACAGAGAGTACTCAAGGAAGATAAGCTTATGGGTTCTGACCTTGTTGAGGAAGATGTGGTACACTTGGAGCTGAGAAGTGAGAAATATAATTTGATGACTAACACAATAACTACGTCAATCGCCAGATCACATAAATAACAAATGACAAGCCATAACGGGATGGTAAAATCTTTTAAATAGGTTAATGACAATCATTGTGTCTTTGTGGTCCTTTTCTTATGTAATATGCAAATTTCTTAATGCATTATTCAAAGTTTCTCATATTCTAAATTATTTTCCACCATGGCCTAGCCATTTTCACCAATACTAAATGTTATATGGGTAATTAAATAATGAATAATTAATGACTAATAATGATAAAGGAAATTAAATTCAGATAAGATATTAACAGACGTATACTCAGATATAGGACACATTTAATTAAGTTTATCTGGGGTAAAAGTACATATTAGTTAAGAGTTAGGCTCTGAAATCATACTTTCTAAGTAAAATTCCTAAATTTTGTTTTGGTCAAGTTAACTAAGTTCTTTATTTCTCAGTTTATTAACTTAAAATGGGAATAATAATAATAATACCCATCTTACAGGATGAGGCATAACCAATTTAATTGACTATAAGTACATAGAACAAAGCCAGGAAAATAATAAACACTCAACAAACATGTCTATGGTCACAACTATCAGTATGATAGATTGATCAGGGGAACTTTCTGATCTTATACTGTATTGATGAAAAGAGTGAGGAATAGTCTTGTAACAGGAAGTAACATGTAACCTTTAGATTTTTCTTAATATCAGATATTAAAATTTAGCTGCCCTGACAAGATAAAGCATTTTAACTAATAATGTTGGATCACATTCTTTTTTTTCTGGATGACATTGAGGAGAATGTAAATCTCTAGATAGAATCATGAATGGGGAGCCAGTCCTGAGGACAAGAGGATATACCATATGGTAAAGCCCTAAGCCCTTGACATGGAATGGGCCATTGTAGTATATATTCATCAAAATCAGATGATGCTTTAATAGGCAATTTGGTTATTGAGTTAAACAAAAGACACAGAGTACACAAAAACAAATTCAAATAATATTCAATATAATAATATATGCCACAATAAGATATCACTTCACATCTCTTAGAATGGTTTTATAAAAATGAAATGAAGTGAAATGAAATAAAAGTGTGGGCAAGAAAGTGGAGAAATTGGAACTCTCGTGCATTGCTGGTAGGAATATAAAATCGTATAACTACTGTTTAAAAATGTATGCTGTTTCCTCACAAAATTAAACATAGAATCATCATAAGGCCCAGCAATTCCATGTTTAGGTATATACACAGAAGTTTTAAAAGTGGGAGCTTGCAAAGTATGTGCACACCAACATTCACAGCAGCATTATTTACAGCAGCCAAAAGGTAGAAACACCTCAAATGTCCATAGAAAGATGGATAAACAAAACACATTATGTTTGTTCTAATTCAATTGATCCACAATTTACCTTGATCCTACCTTTCTCATCGCTGCCTATTGCAAAAGGAAACAGCTTCCAATCCAAATGTAAATGTCTGACATCTATACTAAGGGTAAGAAACAGTCTATGAAACATAGAAAGAGAAAAGAGGAAAATAAGAGGCATTAATAATGTCTTAATATTTCTATCTGGAAATTTTCCAAGCATACATAAGGAACAAGATTGTGAACAACCACAATGGCTGTGTATTAGTCTTTTAAATGAACAAGGTTTATTAGAATTCCATTATTTCTCATTATGGCTAATATTGTATTCCCCAGCTGGAACGTTCCCAAGAGGTTTGGGATTTACTAAAAATTAGTCATGAGAAAATTGTCAGAAGAGCCATAATTGAAATATAAAGCACTCTTCTGGGTAAGTACACTTTGTCTTCTTAGAGAGACGTGGTACCTCACGGTACTGTAAGTTAGTCACAGGAGAAATGGGAAAGTTTCTCTGTACAGTCTGATACTGTGCATAAGAGAAAAGGAGTTGCTAAAGATTTTATGATGAGTATTCAACATATCAAATGGACTAGCTCTTCTAAAAAATAAAATAATCATCTGTGGACAGAAATGGACAGAAAAGAAAGAAGTGGTGAAAGCTAAAAAGGCGGACATACTAGATACCAAAACCTCAAACACATGATGGGAACTTAGATAAGGGGCCAGTCTCTCTATTCTTGTTAGAGAAATCAAGTCAGAAAATTATCATGAAACATAGCACTAACTTTTCCTGCCCCTAGCACCCATTATGTTTTTATTTTCTTTTATTGAAGTACAGTTGCCTTACAATATTATATTAGTTTCAGGTGTACAACATAGTAATTTGATATTTTTATAGATTGTACTCCATAAAAAGTTATTATAAAATATTGGTTATATTCCCTGTGCTGCACATTACATCTTAGAACCTTATGTATTTTATACCTATTAGCTTATACCTCTTAATCCCCTTCACCTATATTGCCCCATCCCCTCTGGTAACCACTAGTTTGTTCTTTGTATCTTTGACTCTGTTTCTGTTTATATATATATGTTTTTTAGATTCCACATATAAATGAAAAAATATACTTGTATTTGTCTTTCTCTGTCTGACTTGTTTCACTTAGCATAACATCCTCCAGGTCCACCCACATTGTCACAAATGGCACAATTTTATTCTTTTTTATGACTGAGTAATATTCCATTGCATATATATATATATATATATATATATATATATATATATATATATATATATCATATCCACAAAGACAATCTTTTAAAAAGAGAGGGAAAAGTTATGGCTAAAAATATCAATACTATTTGAGGCAGTAGTATAGTACCTACCTGTTTTTTGAAGTAGCAATAGAGAAGGACATAGTCCCAGAAATAAGAAATATAGAATGTTTGGAATAAGACCTCGAGCAATAACTCTAATACTTGCACTGGAGACTCAGGTAAGGGTGATAAAGGTAAATCCACGGAATGGATAACCTTAGAAAAGGAAAAATTGAATACTACACACACACCATTTACAAAGAAAAGTAATATTTTAAAAGTTAGTTAACAAAGGATAGCATATACTGAATCATATTTAAATCAATATCATCTCCCACTGAGCAATACTGACTCTTGGAAATACTCTAGCTAAGCCAAATCAAATCTCAAAATGGCAACTTCCTCCCAGCCTTACAGAATGATAGAGGAAACATCTCTGACACACTGTTAAGAATCAGAATTATGATAATATATGTGCTCTTTTCAATTGGGTGCCCACTTCGCAAATTATTTAACTACTCAAATCTACTGTCACCCCCCCCCTTAGGTTAATTGTTATAATTGATTTAGATCAGTGCTAACAGAAATACAATGCATACCTCAAATATGAGCCACTATACGTTTCAGCTTTTTCCCAGCAATATTAAACAAATTAAAATTGATTATATATTGTTTTAAATCTACCTGAAATATTATCACTTCAACATGTAATCACTATGAAACTTATTAATGAAATATTACATATTTCTTTGATAGTACTAAGTCTTTGAGTATGTATTTTACACTTTAGCATATCTCAAAATGGACTAGACATCTGTCCAGTGCTCAGAAGACACAGGTGGCTACTGGCCATGGAAAGTGATGATTTAGATTCTGTTTTTAATGCTGATATACTTGTGCCATTGTTTAGCCATGGGGAAAAAAGAGACATTTACCAAAAATGGGTTTTCATCGCTCTTGAGATAAATCCTGTATTGTTAATATGCTTGTCCAGACACTCATGATCTAGCTCCCTTACACTTTCTTACTCACTCTCCATCTTTTTCCTTATCTTTAAGACACACTGATCTTCTTACAGGTTTTGGAATGCACCATTTCTCCCACCTCAGGGCCAGTCACGGAACCTGCTGCTTACTTTCCTTGAGATACTATTTTCTCATCTTCTTTTTCTGCTTCCTACTCATCTCTAAATTTCCAACTTAACATACACATCTTCAGGAAAGCTCTCTGAACCCAAGATAATATTAAGGCTCTCATTTTATATTTTAAAACAACTTACAAGTTCTCTTTATAATATTCAGAAACACTAGCGATATTTTCAAAAATTAATGATTATGCCACCCATAATCATTAAAGCCTACGGTGACCTCCCATCATTTTCAGGATAAAATCCAAATGCCTTACCTTGTCTCCAAGATTTTATAATCTGTTATCCATCTAATTCTCAAAACTCAATCTCTTTGCACTTGCTTCCTTCATTTCAGCTACCTTGATGTTCTTTCTACTGTATAAATATGATAGGCCTATTGCAGTAGCTTTGTGTTGCTGTTCTTCATGCCCTAAATGTTCTTGCTCTAGACCTGGTTACACAGGTCACATTTCAAATGCTCAGTTGCCACATGTGGCTACATCTAACAAGACAGTGTAGAAAGTGTATCTCTCATCCTTGGTTCATTGGACAGCAGTGTTCCAGACCAGGATGGTCAGACTTTCCCTGTATAAAGGCAGAGGGTAATATTTTGCAGTATGTGAGCCATATGGTCCCTGTCATAATTTTTTAGCTCTTCAGTTGTAGCAGTAAAGCAGCTATGGACAGAGTAAACAAGTGGGCAAAGCTGTGTTTCAGCAAAACTTTGTTTATGGAGAAAGGAGACAAGTTGGATCTGACCCACGGGCTATCGTTGGCATGTCTCTGTTCTATACATTTCTGTGGCTAGCTCCTTAACCTTATACCCTTTGTAGTCAAAATGCATCTCACTATTGAAACCTTTACAGAGCATGCACTCCAACCTTCAACTTCCCCTCAGTTACTCTTTCCCATCTCATTCTATTTGATATTCTTCATAACCCATGTCATTACCTTAATTATTTAAAAATTGTTTATTTGTCTCCTTTGATAGATAATAGCTCTATCAGAGAGTGGGCAGAGTCTGTTGTTTTTAGCATTCTGTCCCTAGGACTTAGAATACTTGGCATGTTGTGGATAATCAATTTTTTGAAGAATAGATACTTAATACAATTATGCTTAATTTTATATTGTTATATTTAGATTGTTGCCTAATGGCTTTTTCCTCCATAAGACTGCAAGTATAACAAAGATAGATTAAAATTTTGCATTTACCACAGAGGCCCAGATTTTAACAAAGGGCTTCATACAAATACCAGATTTCTTCAATTATAAAACAATGAAATATGATGTACCATCAGTTAATTACACCTAATAAAACTAGAACACTAGTATGTTAAATGTACACATCATTAGAAGATGCATTATCTTTCAGCAACATTAAATGTGAAAAATATGAGTCAAAGTAGAGTAAAAAAGTAAAGCGTATTATCTGCTATGTATGTAGTAGGTAATATTATTCAAGATATTTGACCATTTTCTGTTTACAAGCATCCTGTTGTTTGTCTCTTTAATAGTGTTACATGGCATAGGTATATTGTGTTTAATTTCACATAGCTGACCTGAATGAATACGCATGGAAACTCCTGGTTTCATTTAAAATTCCCTGCTGTTTACATCCATAAACATAATAGAAAGGACAAAAGAAGATTGTCCCAGTCTTTATAGAAACTACATTCTTTTAACAGATTCTTCCTCTTCTAGTTTTTAATGGCAATTACAATGGTGTTTTGTTTTTTTTTTTTTGGCTGCCTTGGGTCTTCATTTCTATGCACAGGTTTTCTCTAGTTGCAGCGAGTCGGGGTTACTCTTGGTTGTAATGCAAAGGCCTCTCTTGTTGCAGAGCACAGGCTCAAGGTGCGTGGGCTTCAGTAGTTGCAGCATGCGGGCTCAGTAGTTGCAGCACGCAGGCTCAGTAGTTGTAGCTTATGGGCTCTAGAGAGCAGGCTCAGTAGCTGTGGCTCGTGAGCTTAGTTGCTCTGTGGCATGTGGGATCTTCCCAGACCAGGGATAGAACCCATGTCCCCTGCATTGACAGGCAGATTCTTAACCACTGCACCACCAGAAAAGTCCTACAATTGCTTTTATGAAACATACTTTCCTTTTATTTAGTCTGTCACCGATCAGATGAAATAAGTAAAGGAAGAAAGAGACACCAATCTCTTCTATTTCTACCTGATCAAATGGTTAAGCATATATCCTGCCATCAGTTTGATAGATCAGATCTCAGGTTATTCTTCTATTTTCAAGCAGATGTTGGGGATCCCGTCTGATATAACACAGAGAAGATACCATCTTTGAGTGAAACAGAATTTGAGCGATATTTCAATTTTTAATGTTCTATTTCTCTACTTTTTCAAGCTTATGCCAAATAATTCTTCCTGCTCTGGTAATTAATTATGCTTTGTGGGTTTTTTCCTTCTAACCTGTAAATAGGGGTCACTTAGGATTCTTTTCTTACCTTTTAGTCTGGCCACACTGTATTTATTTAAATTCCTCAAAAGCATTTGCAATACTCTTTTCTGTTCTTGACTCCTGGCATATTTTAACTTAGTGTTTAGGCTCAACTTGATTATTGTATTCTCTGGAAATCTTCTCTGTCCTTCTTCTGTTTACTCTCTTCTTTCACTATTGACTTTATGTTGACTAACTTATGTTGGAGAGAAAGAATTTTCCTCTACTCTTCTATTTTTGTCTGGCTGTTCTAAGAATTAAATTGACATGAGAAAGATTAACAGGAGAAAATCAAATTTAATTTCATAAGTAAAGGAACCCCACATACATGAGAAGTTCAAAGACTGAAAGGTAAAATGAGGTATATGTGACATCCTGAGCTAAGGAACGAGGTCGAGGCCTGGGACTTCCAAGGACAGGAGGGTCATCCACAGAACAATAAGAAGAGCAGAAGTTTGCCCTGCCATATAGAAGGAGCCACTTAGACAAAATTTATCTTTGGTAATACCTCTTTTTCTGGGAAGTATCTCCAATTTAAATTCTTCTAGGTAGTTAGTGGAGGGGCAGTAGTTTCTCTTGAGCCTGTAGGGTCTCCATTGACTTTAGCTTAAAACAATCACATGCCAAGATCACACATCTTGGGGAGATCTGTTCTGAATACCTACATTTATTGTCAGACTTCTATAGGGAAAAAAGTATGTAAAAATCACATTCTTTGGCTAAAACTATTGAGTGAAAAAAAAAATTGCACCATGTGAGAATTGTGAGTTAAGTTTTATTTGGAGCCAAATGAGAACTATAGTCCAGATGACAACCTCTCAGCTCTGTGCAACTGCTCCAAAGAGGGGCTGGGGGAGGTCGGTACATATGTGATTTTAGTAAAGGCAGGTACTTGCACTCAAGCACACATTTTGGCAGAAGATTGCTGTTAGTCATAAGGCATGGATGTCTCCACTGGCGATGTTAGTGCTTTTCTTAATATGAGAAGATGCAAAAAACTGGCCTCATAAAATCTGAAGTAAATGCCCTAAGAAAAGGGAATTCAGGGGCCTATCATCAGGAAGACACCTATCTAAAGTTTAACTAGGCTGAGCAGAATGTGAAGGCATTGGTCGCCCTTTTGTAACCAACCTGCCCCTTCATTCCAGGCCCTTGGAAATGATTCAGTTGTTTTCCGCCTTGATAGGTTTGCAGTTGCAAGAATGTCATACAATGAAATCACATAGTCTAAACTCTTCTGAGTCTTGCTTATTTAGCTCTGTATACTGCATTTTAAACTTGTCAATGCTACAAGAACAAGGACACAGATGCAGAGAATGGACTGGAGAACTCGAGGTTTGGGGGGGCAGGGGGTGAAGGGGAAGCTGAGACAAAGTGAGAGAGTAGCATAGACATATATATACTACCAGTTGTAAAATAGATAGCCAGTGGGAAGTTGCTGTATAAACAGGGGAGTTCAACTCGAGGATGGATGATGCCTTAGAGGACTGGGACGGGGAGGGTGGGGGGGGGTTGAGGGAGGGAGGGAATATGGGAATATGTGTATAAATATAGATGATTGAACTTGGTGTACCTCAAAAAAAATAATAAGTAAATAAATAAATAAAGAGTACCTGGTGAGGGCCTTTCCAAAAAAAAAAAAAACTTCTCCATGCTATTGCGGCTATTAGTTCACTCCTTTATATTCTTGGGTAGATGCTTGGGTTTACTGCAGTGTGTTTTGCTATTCCCCATTTGAGGAATATTTGGGTTGTTTCCAAATGTGCGCAATTATAAATGAAGCTGCTTTAAGTAGTCATGTACATGTTTGTATGAGAACATATGTTTTCATTTTAATTGGGTAAATATCTAGTAGTGGGATTGCTAGATCATATGTTTAGTTTATGTTTAACTTTATAAGAAACAATCATACTGTTTTCCAGAATGTGTTTTGTATTCACACCAGCAATCTCTCAGAGTTTGAGTTACTATACATACTTGCTAAAACACTGTATTGTCAGCTTTTTAGTTTATTTATTTAATTAGTTAATTTATTTGTCATTTAAATTAGTAATATAATAAGTCATTGTGGTATAAATTTGCAATTCTCTAATGACTAATGATACTCAGTATCTTTTTATTTGTTTAATAACCACCTGTACATCTTCTTTTGTGAAGTATTTTGTGCAATATTTTGTCAATTTGTTTACTGGTTTGTTTACTTACTATTGATTTTTGAGAATATTTTATATAATACAGAGAAAATTCTTTAGCAGATATATGATTTGAAAATATCTTCTCTCAGATTATTACCTGTCTTTTCATTTTCTTAAGAATGCCTTTCAATGACTAGAGTCTTTTATTTAGCTGAACTTTTCTTACTGGTGTTTGATATCTGCCATAATTAAACAAATGCTCACTTCCTTGGAGGTGTCTGTCTTTGTTTAGACTTGTGTTAGTTGGTTGTTTTGAAATTATCTGACGGATTAGAATGAATTTGTATGTTGTCAAAGTACTCAGGGATTTTGTTGTTGTTACTGGTATAAATGTGAGAGGATGCTTTGTCCAGGCTTGGACACTGTTAGCAGAATCTGGAGTCTCATGATCACAGTTTTTTGAGTCAAACACCTCAAGATGATTTCATTATATTATCAGCTATATTTCTTTTTTTTTTTTTTTCTTGGACAAGCCCTATTTAATTTTCTGTGTTGATTTCTTCAGTGAGCAAACAAAAAGAACTGTGTTCAAATATTATATTTATATGTCATTTGATATAAAGATGGAGCCAGGGATATGGGATCAGAGTTTTAATCTGGATCTGCCACTCTTTTTTCCCACTATGTTTTCTAAGAATCTCTTCCCTTATCTGCAAAATGAGAACATTCAACTAAATTATATTCATGCTGCTTCTCTACCATGATCTGAAACAATGATAAGTCATAGTTTCATCGTAGAACACACAATATTTTTATTCACTAAATTGTACTAATCTATCTCCTGCAGATACTGTGTTTGTGTGTGCATGGATGTGATTGTGTGAACTACTGCTGATGTTTAAATGTTAATATTTGAACCATTCAATAATCTAGTTCTACAGTTTATGAACTAGGTTTCTTCTTTTAATGATATGTCATAACTTCTCATTCTGAAGAATACTGTGTTGTTATCTAGAGTTAAAATGAGAATGCAAAGTCTGAACAACTTTTTGAAAGATAGTGAATATGTGTTTATTAATAAAATTATATAAAAATTTATATTTATTGGGGCACCAGTAAACTCTTTTAATGCAAAATATATTTCTTAAAATAAGTTGTTAGTTCATCTCAGCAATAGTTAGTCAAATAATTTGTATAATCTGCCACTTGTTCTTTCCATACAGTATGCATGGATGTCTCGTGTCCAATGAGCATGGTCTCCCACTCACTGAGAAGACAAAGTTTCTGAAATTCCTGTCATTTTACAAAAGAATAATAGAGATCAACTTTTAAGGAAGCATTTATATTAAGCAGGATAATTTTTAAGATGTTATCTTTCTCACTAGGTAATAATGTAAAAAGGAAATTAAGAATCCATTATTGACTTTCAGAAACAGGAGGAAAAAACAACTTGAAATGAAAACAATAAAAACTATTAACTCATGACATTTCTTTTATCTGCTAAAATGTCATTGCACACTTCAAAACTCAATCTGTCTTTGTCTTGTGGATCACTCAGATATCTCATTATAAAGCCTTATCCCATTTTTATAATCACCTAGAAATTGTTTAGAAAAGCACAAAAAATACTTAAAAGTAGAATAGCTGGTATGAGGGCATTCCATTGGCAGTGCTTTTCTGTCCTTCTGGGTTATATTTTGCAAAAATTTAAAACATGAATAAATGTAAGGCCAGACACTATAGAACTCCTAGAGGGAAACATAGGCAGAATAATCTATGACATCCATCAAAGCAAGATCCTTTTTGACCCACCTCCTAGAATCATGGAAATAAAATCAAGAATAAACAAATGGGACCTCATGAAACTTAAAAGCTTTTGCACATTGAAAGAAACCACAAACAAGACAAGAAGACAACCCTCAGAATGGGAGAAAATACTTGCCAATGAAGCAATTGACAAAGGATTAATCTCCACAATATACAAGCAGCTCATGCAGCTTAATACCAAAAAAGCAAATAACCCAATCCACAAATGGGTGGAAGACCTAAATAGACATTTCTGCAAAGAAGACATGCAGATGACTAACAAACACATGAGAAGATGCTCAACATCACTAATCATTAGAGAAATGCAAGGCAAAGCCACAATGAGGTATCACCTCATACTGGTCAGAATAGCCATCATCGAAAAATCTAGAAAAAATAAATGTTGGAGAGGGTGTGGAGAGAAGGGAACCCTCTTGCACTGTTGGTGAGAATGTAAGCTGGTACAGCCACTATGGAAAACAGTTTGGAGGTTCCTTAAAAAACTAAAAATGGAACTACTATATGACCTAGTAATCCCAGTACTGGGCATATACCCAGAGAAAGCCATAATCCAAAAAGAAAGATGTACCATAATGTTCATTGCAGCACTATTTACAATAGCCAGGACATGGAAGCAACCTAAATGCTCAACAACAGATGAATGGATAAAGAAGATGTGGCACATATATACAATGGAATATTACTCAGCCATAAAAAGGAATGAAGTTGAACTATATGTAATGAGTTTGATAGACCTAGAGTCTGTCATGCAGAGCGAA
Source organism: Hippopotamus amphibius kiboko (assembly GCF_030028045.1). Taxonomy (NCBI): domain Eukaryota; kingdom Metazoa; phylum Chordata; class Mammalia; order Artiodactyla; family Hippopotamidae; genus Hippopotamus; species Hippopotamus amphibius. The sequence goes on from NC_080188.1 coordinate 33,715,483, forward strand.
GTAAGCCAGAAAGAGAAAAACAAATACCGTATGCTAACTCATGTATATGGAATCTGAAGAAATGGCAGTGATGAACCCAGTGACAGGGCAAGAGTGGAGATGCAGATGTAGAGAATGGACTTGAGGACACAGGGCTGGGGTGGGGGGTGGGTGGTGAAGGAAAAGCTGGGACAAAGTGAGAGAGTAGCATAGACATAGATACACTACCAACTGTAAAATAGCTAGTGGGAAGTTGCTATATAACAAAGGGAGATCAACTTGATGATGGGTGATGCCTTAGAGGGCCAGGACAGGGAGTGTGGGAGGGAGTTGCAGGAGGGAGGGGATATGGGGATATATGTATAAATACAGCTGATTCACTTTGGTGTAGCTCAAAAGCTGGTACAAGAGTGTAAAGCAATTATATTCCAATAAAGAGCTTAAAACACACACACACACAAACTGAAGATATTTATAAAATTAAAATACAGCTGACTCCAGCAGGTTTGAGACCTGAAGGCTTAATATATTTGTTAAAAGCAGTACATCATTTGACATTGCAGAAAATCCCACAGATAGTCCCCAGTTCCTCTCTCCAATGAAGCAGGAGGCATAATCTGGACATGAAAAAGAATAAAGACAGCTACTGCTGATCAGCCCAGTCTTATAATACAGGAAAATGCACTTTTTCCAAGATTAAACATCCACTGGTGTGGCCCAGTGATTATATTTCAGCAAGAATATATTTCCTTTTGGGAGAACATATAAAGTTCCTGACTAGAGATACTTAAGTGATCTGCAATTTCAAGATTCAGCAGTGACCAGGGTATGCTACATCAAACAAATGCAAAAGTAAAAATTTCAAAGTTTTAAAACCAACACTTTATTCATTGATCAGCAATTGGAATTCTTTATGAAGTAACAAATTACTTAGGCTATGTTTAACATATGACAATTTGAGTCAATTTTCCAGTCACTCCTTAATAACAAAATCTTAATTGTTTATTTCTTATTGGTTTCATGAGATCATTTGAATTATTGATTCTTCCCTTTAATATTGAACTGCCATGTGCTTAAGATGTGTAAAGAATATGGGAAAATATGGAATAAGTGCAAACAAGTGTTAATTTAAAATATAAATTCTCTTTTGATTTTCACATTAGCCATCTAATTACAATTTTGGACGCAGGGCTGAAGAGGAAGAGGAAAGAATACTTGCTACTTACTGCCTTAAGCAAAGTCCTGTCTTAAATGTTTATATGTCTTCACATAAAGTGATCATGGCAAAGATAATATTCAAGTAAATCATTCCAGATTGTATAGCAGAGTTTGGACCATCAGCTCTAGATAACTGTGGTGGACTATTTGCAATAATTTTATAAAAATCTGATTCTTTTCAAAAGGTTTTAGGCAAATGTCTAAAGACATTTCTAGATAATGCCTAAGCTAAGCAATATGAATTAATACATTAATTCAGAAACTTATGATTACATTTGCTGTGGCAGTGCTAATGATTTACTTTAAATCTGCCTTCATTAGGCACATTTGTGATTATTAGTAAGAGATAACGCACTAGAATTTTACAGACATATGAATTCGTATGTCTGTAAAATCATTTCATACTAAAATTCTAGGCATTTAAATTCTTTCATACATTGATATTTAAACATATATGCATATGTGTGTGTGTGTGTATACCTATCACTACTTAAATATAAATGGCTATTTTTCACTATAAATAGGATACAGTCATTTAAACTATAGAATATTCTTCTTAAGTGTAAAGGTTCACCTGTTTGTGAACATTGAACAGAAAAAAAGGCCAGTATTAAATTATGAATATACAGCAACAGCTACATTTAATAAAAACACTTCTGAACAAGGCCCTAGCCCAATCTGACTCCTAAAACTGAACTATAAACTCCCTCATAACAGTGTTCTATTTATTAACTATAAGAGAAGAAACAGTGGAATATTTTTCCCATTTAAAAAACACATTAATGAGGGACATTCCCTCCAGGCTCTTTCTTTATCTAGTGTGAGAGAGAAGAAAGGAATGGCCACCAATCCAGTTAGTTTAGCCATTGGAAAATTAGATTTGCACCTCCTCTTTATAATCCCCACAGGATCTGTTATAAACTTGGTTTAGATGCCCAAAAGCTTAACTAAATTTGAGTTAGCATTGTGACATCTTCATTTGTCACATTAATGGACCACCAACTCAGCAATCAGGAGATGGCCTGAGAGAAAGAGAGCCCAGAAGAAACAAATTTTCCTTAGTGGTAAGGAATGGAAATTCTGAAACAAGAAGACAGTTCTGGTTTTGGAAGAACATCAGAGTAATGGTGCCTAAGAAGTCAGTAGTAAGGTGACTTTTCTATGTGGGAGGAAAGTACCATGACAGAAATAGACTCCATGATGAGTACATTTTGTCTTGGACCATGTCTAATACCTAATTTGATAGGAACTGTTTATTCTGCTTCTCCCAGAGGCCTTCAGTAACCTCTACCACTCACCTAATCCACACCCATCTAAATCCCTTTAGAACCAATTACGTGGTTGTATCACAGAATGAGCTAAAAAATTACACTCAGTCTTACTCTCAGGAAACTTGAAAATGCACATGTGATGACAACATTTTCCCAGTCTAAGTATCCCCTTCATGCTCTAGAGTGCTGAACTTTGGAGTTTTAATCTTGAGCAGTCTCAGAATCATTTTCCTTTGGTAAATCCTAATCTCGCCTTCAGAATTTCTGCTCTCTGCTTTGTGTAGTAAAGAAACCTAGCTCCCAATTATGACAAGAATGTAAGTCATACCCTGCAAATGATTTGCAAATTTAATTTTTAATCAAAACAGTCTAATATGGGACACATATAAAACAGATGAAAAGTGATTAAGTGTATATATGTTAGTCATATTTTTTTAAATGAGTAAATTAAAAGTAAACTTCTGGCAGAAGTTTCAGGCAGAACTCAGGTTCTTTCCATTCAGTTTGTCCCAGCCACAGCCCCACACATTTCAGTAGGTCTTCTCTCAAATGGTGACATTATACCTGGGAACGATAATCTTGAATCATCACCTATTTAACTTCAGCCAAACATTTAGTTGAAACATTTGTTATTTCAAAGGGCTACCTGAGGTATTGGTCAACCTTTCACTCTTTCATATCCTCAGGATAAACGATGTAATTAGCCTTCTTTATAGGGTCATCCAACTATCTGAGTGTGCTCTAGGACAGACCTATCAACCAGTACACATGGCACACTAAGGGAACTCCATGGGTTTAAGGTAGGATAAGCAAAAATTTATAGTTCAATCTGGGACTTATTCAAGAATGAAAAGAATACTAAAATTATTGAAATGTATCACTTTTGAAATACAGATTGACACAAGGTTTGTTTTATTGGATGTAGATTTTCAAAATAAAATTAAAAAAATAAAAGTATGTTGCTATGCATATTAAACCAAGAAAATATTTTTGTATTGATTATTGGAACACTAAAAATAATGATTCTAGGTACATATTCATGTATTTTAGTTAATTGCTAGGTCATATATATTTTTAATAACATTTTTATGGTATTTTTCTAAAAACATTTTTCCATATGGTATCAGTATTTTATTTTTTACTTACCTGTAATATTTATTAGAGTAGCATTTGCTGGTGTGTGTGTGTATGTGTGTGTATATATATATATATATATATATATATGTGTGTGTATATATATATATATGTATAAAACCACTTCCAGAATTTTTTTCACTAGTGTACAATACTTTTATTTGAAAAACAAAACACTAAATATTCCTTTTACTAGTTCTAATATATCTTGTAAGCTTAGATAAAACTATACTGAATGGAGATCATTTTCAATTATAATTTTTTTTACGTGTGAATATCTTAGCCCAAATATCTTTCCTCTTTCCTGAAGGTTTTGAGAATTCTTTGGTACAATCTGTTTCTCTGTTCTCCTCATTGGTAGCTTAAAAGGCTGTCTCAGGTTTATTTCATCTATCTACCTTCCAGATAACAAAATCCTGTGATCAGTGTCTCTTGCTCTGTTCTCGCCAAACTTGCTGGTATAAGTCCTTTTATTTTTAAAATAATGCCATTAGTATAATTTTAATGGGAGGAACAAACTCTCAGTGCCAGCAATATATGGAGAGGTTTAAATCAGTATCAACATGCTCACAAATTTCAGCTTTAAAAAAAAAATAAAGTTATGCATACTAGTTGCTAATGACAATTATGTGGTATTATTGCCATCAAGGAAATAAAAAATAATAAATATGTTCACTTTCTCTCATCCCTAAAAAAAGTCCTAGATTGTGTTCCTATCCAATGTATGGGTGGTAGAAAAAAAAAGTAGTGTTTAAAGAATGAGAAATGTGAGACTTTTCTATAATACAATTCTTAAGTATGTTATTTTAAAAGTCACTCACTAGATCTGTCCAGTTGGAAATTCTCTGTATCCCCAATTTTGTATGCTAGCCACTAGAATTTGGAGCACTTGAATTTGCCTAGTGTGTCTGAGTAAATAAATTTTAATGGAATTTAATGTATTAATTTAAGTTTAGCCACATACCTCATGGCTACCATTTTGGGCAGTGCAGCTCTATTTAAAGAATCAAGCCATATTAACTTCTTATTTACATTTTAAAAAAGATATTTATATGTGTTTATGGAACTTTAGTCTAAGTATCATTCCTTAATTGCAGGCTAAGATATATTTTTTCTTTTATTTGATAAAAATGGAAATCACATTGATAATCACAAGAGAAAAATAAGATAGCACTATCTTTATCAAGCCTGTTATTTTTTTCCTGCATTTTTTCTTTTTTGAAAATTTAACTTTTTTTAAGCTAATTTGTGCATTTTCTAAAGGAAATGAGAGATAAGTCTAGTGGTAATATAACTGGCACAAATGCCTCAGCATTGAAAACAAAGCAAAACAGAACAGAGATTTTTATCTCTTACAAATAAGCTTCACAAGCATAAATGTCTATCCATAAAGATAGCTTTTGAGATTTGTTGTGGATTTTGTGATATAAGTCCATAAAAATGTAAAAATCATCCTTTTCTTTTCTTGAAACCATTGGCAAATCACGAACTACCGGTAAATTTTGTTACTCTCATTACAGTGAAAATAGCAGTATATCTTGAATTATTTTAATATAATGACTGTGTTTTTACACACTTTATTTTCTCAGGATTGTCCTTTTAGCATTCAACTTTAATAGTCCAGCTTTTCTTTCACTAGATTTCCGTTTTTTAAGGCTCCATTTGCATCTCAATGTAAAATGAACTAGCCAACCAATCAACCAATAAAAATGACAAAAATTCTGTTTAAAAATAAGGTTGTTAATGCCTCAAGTGTATATTCCCCTGGGGCATGGCAATTTATTTAATTAACCACCAATTGAATAATCAGTGTCAGACATATCTTGAATAGCTCTGAACTGATCTACACCCTGTCAATTAAGTCCCCCAAGAGATAGTAAAACAAATCACCTTTTTCATTTTGAGTTGATGGCCAGCTCAGTGGTCACACAATTAAATTTATGTGTAGAGGCAGAATCTGGTCTTAGCATCTGACTTTTTTTCATTTCAGTCATGGCTAAAAATATAGACATTGGCATCATGTAAAGGCGATTATAGGCAAATATCAATCATATGCCTCAGTTTTCCAAATTTTAATTTAAGGAAAGTTACATATGTTTAATTTTAATTGGTTTAATATTCTTAATATTAAAAATGAATTCCAATGAACTTTTTATTTCAGTTGTTCCCCAAATTAAGAGTGGATACAAACATATAGGTAATTATACAAACAGGTACTTGAATCTAAAAATCTTATATGATTTTTAGCCTAAAATTTAGCAATAAGTGTAAGCTATTATAAAGTTAACATCGCTACATGTAATATGGAGATAAATCCTAAAATGCCTTGAAGATAATCACATATGTTTAGGATTGCAGAATGGTTCAGTCATGTAACACATACCATCTCACTCACAAATTAGCATTCTGTTTCTGGTCTAAAGCTAGAGTGTGATGCATGTGGGATTAACATTTTTAAAAATAACTGAGATTTTTAAAAATTAACATATTTACATTCTCTTTCACAGTTATTCTTTTGGTTAATAAAATGACTACTGAATTGATTGTCCATAAATTTAAGGCATTTGCTATTCAATTCCTGATTCTAATGCTTTCCCAAGTAGCTTTTAGAACCACTTATCAAATTATATTATCCAACATAGATGCTAACAATTTTAATCCCTATCCAGTAGTTCCCTTTCTATTGCTTATTTAGTGAGCAACACAGATCTAGCTGATCAGAAATGGGCTTGATAGCTCAGTGAAGTGTGTTTTATTGTCACAATTTTTTACAGCTATTTTCCCCGAGAATCCATGTCTGTTTGTTAAACTAACAACAACATACCAACTGATTGAGTTAAATAGTCTAAACAAGAAGAATATTCTGGCCATTGTCAACAGATGAGTATAAGAATTCTATGAGTGTTTGTGTACCCCTAAAACTCATGTGTTGAATCCTAACCCTTCAAGTGATGGTAGTAGAAGGTGGGGCCTTTGGGAGGCGGGTAGGTCATGAGGGAGGAGCCTTCATGAATGAGATTAGTGACCTTATAAAAGAGGCTCAAGAGAAATTTCTTTGCACTTCCTTCCACTACTTAAAGACCCAGTAAGCAGTTGGCAGTCTGTCACCTGGAAGAGGTCTCCAGTAAGATGCAATCATGTTGGCACTGTGTTCTTAGACTTCCAGAATGCAGAACTTTGAGAAATGAATTTTTAGCATGAATAAGCCACCTAGTCTATGGAATTTTGTTACAGCAGCCTGAATGGGCTAAGAAATTACATATATAAATAAATTCAATAACATTTTTTAATATAAAATTTGGGAAAATAAACTGAGAGATTTACAAAAGACAATTGCAAAATAAATATTGAGATATACTGTAATGATGATTTGAGAAAAAAAGATTTACAAATGATAGAAATTAATCCAAAATGGTTCAAGTCATTCCTTACCGATTTTTCATCTACTATGCATGATTGCTAGTCTTTCGTTTCCACTTGTACATATATATTTTTTAAATTGGGGTATAGTTGCTTTGCAATGCTGTACTAGTTTCTGCTGTACAGCAAAGTGAATCAGCTATATGTATACACATATCCCCTCCCTTCTGGATTCCCTTCCCTTCCAGGTTACCACAGAGCATCGAGTAGAACTCCTTGTGTTGTACAGCAGGGTCTCACTAGTTATCTATTCCATACAAAGCAGTGTATACATGTCAATCCCAATTTCCCAATTCATCCCATATCCCTTTCCCCCTTTGGTGTCCATATGTTTGTTCTCTATGTCTATGTCTTTATTTCTGCTTTGCAAGTAGGTTTACCTGTACCATTTTTCTAGATTCCACATATATATGGAATCTATGATTCCATATATGATAATATATGATATATGTTTTTCTTTTTCTAACTTACTTCAGTCTGTATGACAGTCTCTAGGTCCATCCACATCTCTACAAATGACCCAATTTTGTTCCTTTTAATGGCTGAGTAATATTCCATTGTATTTATTTACCACATCTTCTTTATCCATTTCTCTATTGATAGACATTTAGGTTATTTCCATGTCTTGGCTATTGTAAATAGTGCTGCAGTGAAATCTTACCATATCTTCTTTATCCACTTGTATGTTTTCTTAGAGTTATTTGGTGTTTACTGAAAATTTAAAGTACCTGGGGATAACCAGATTTTATGAAGAAATGCTCATTTTGTATTCTGGCATTTTATGGCATCTAGTTAAAGAGTAGGACAGCTAAAAATGTTTGTGCTTATGTCAGACATATCAATGATACTAGATTCTTAATTACCAACTGCTAACATCTAGTTAAATTCCTTTGTCCCACTCCTGGGCATATGTCCAGAGAAACACATGGTCCAAAAGGATACACACACCCCAGTGTTCATTGCAGCACTGTTTACAATAGCCAAGACATGGAAGCAACCTAAATGTCCATCAACAGAGGAATGGATAAAGAAGATGTGGTACACACACACACACACACACACACACACACACACACACACAATGGAATATTACCCAGCCATGAAAAAGAATGAAATAGTGCCATTTGCAGAAATATGGATGGACCTAGAAATTGTCATACAGAGTGAAGTAAATCAGAGAAAGAGAACTATCATACGGTATCACTTACATACGGTATCACTTACATATGGTATCACTTATATGTGGAATCTAAAAAGAAATGATACAAATGAAGTTATTTACAAAACAGAAAGACTCACAGACTTAGAGAATGAACTATGGTTACCAGGGGGAAGGTTGGGAGGAAGGGATAGTTAGGGAGTTTGAGACTGACATGTACACACTGCTATATTTAAAATAACCAACAAGGACCTATTGCATAGCACAAGGAACTCTGCTCAGTGTTATGTGGCAACCTGGATGGGAGGGGAGTTTGGAGGAGAATGGATACATGTATATGTATGGCTGAGTTGCTTTGTTGTGCACCTGAAACTATCACAACATTGTTAGTCAGCTATACTCCAATATAAAATAAAAAGTGTCATTAAAATAATGCCTTTGTTCATTATAAATATTGGCAAGTTAATATCAAAGTTATCCAGTGTTGTATTTTTACTAGTGATTTTTCTATGACATTGAAATCTCTTCCATCTTTCAAACTTGAAAAATGTAGTCATCCATATCTACCTAAACTTATTTTCTACCTTTCTTTGAAATATATACTATATTTAATAAGCAAAACATAAATTGTTTGGTTGATCTATATTCTAACACAGCCACTTTACCGAGACAAGTCTTTCACCTTCTTACTCCTCCTCTGCTCAGATTATGTCAGAGCTATTGGCTCTTGCTTTTGTTCACATCTCTGTGGTATGAGGGAATATTTCATTTATGCATGTGTGTATCTCCTTAGCAACTGCTCCACAAATAAGCAGACATACACACACACACAGACTTTATAAATTATATCAAATAGAACTGATCATTATAAGTTACATGGTTTCTATGCATAACAACAATAAATTTAGCTTTGTCTGTATAGCAGCAGCATAAACAAAGTAATTTTACATAAACTTTCAATTCAATTGATTTTTAAAAATATACTGAAGGGGCATATTTTTATGACTAAACAGACAGAAGCACTCCATATTTTTTCTAAATCTGACATAGTCTATCTGAGGAAGTCTTCAGGAAGTTTATGTTTAGAGTGTGTTCAGCAGAAAGATTATTGTGAAAATTATTTTTATTTAATATAAGGAAAAAGTGCTCACACACATAGGGATAGTCTGTTATAGCTGAAATGCCTTGCAGTGACAGGTATTAAAATTGAAAATGTGAATTCTAGTAGCAACAAAAATTGTCCCAAGTAGGAAATAAGTATGCTTAATGGAAAAGTAACAGTGTGAAAAATCAGATTAAATGCTTGTCCCCATGTCTCAAAAAGGAAAAAAATAAAGTGGTTGGGATACTTAGGGTTTTTTTTTAATGGGAGCTAAAATTATTAACAGACTTTAAATTAATTGCACCCCTGCAATAAATGTATTTTCATTCCTTTGATTTTTTTTTCAGACTAGGAAGATCATTCCTTTGATTTTGGTTTTCTGCTAAAATTTTCAGTTGCAGATAAATAATGTAATTAATATATTCTTTCTAATAAGTAAGAATAGTAAAAGCCCTTTATGAAACTTCTTGATGCAAATTATTTAATATTAGGTGCATTTCTTTTATAAACTTGGTAACAATGGTTAGGGAAAATAAATAAATATCTTTTGAAATTTGGGGTTAGCTAATCTTGGTCCCTTTACCAACAGATTGGTAATACTTTCAGCATTAGTAAACGTCTATTTGCTGATTGGTTTTCTTTCACCTAAATATTTTTATTAGCTATTGATGAGGTTTTGAAAATATACAACCAGGTGGTATTTCATCATAATGATTCAGGTCTGATTGTGACAATTTCAGAAATTATAATACTTTCAATAAAATGGATGAGCAAGTCAGTGGAAGAAGATAATCTGATGTTACATGACAAATTCACATGAAAATTCAACCAGCTGTCCTTTGTACTCTGATTTTCCATAACATAAACTCATATTGTTCTGATAGAAAGTCCATGTTGAGGATTATTATGAAGATTATGTAAAATTTAGATGAAATGGACTCTTGCTTTTGTTTGTGCTGAGAAAAACACAATTGTAATGAACCTTAAACATAATGGTGTTAAAATTTTACTGTGTTTTCCAACTTATTCCCAAAACCTGCTTTAGAAAATGTATGGCTAGTCTTTCCTGCATAGAGAATATTATATAGGTTATTTTGATTTTACAAAAAACAGAGTCTAACAAAACACATTATCTTTGATGGGGACATCACAATGGTGATTTAAATTACATGTAAATAAATTGCCTTTAAAATAACCAACTCCTTTTAGTCTATTTAAATAGCTGAGTACAAGATCTTGGATTTTAAAAAATTGCAAACTCTGGCAACAGTGTTATTAGTATGAAAAAATGTTTTCATTCAAACCAAAACCTGAGACAATGTAACCTATGTTTTATCTAGATCATATAAATATCCACATCTCTTTCAAAAAAGAGAAAAGCAGGCAATTTTAATATTTGAACATTAAAAGACCTTATAAACATTTTGTTAATAATATCTTTTAGAATATATTGCTTCTTCATATCAGTGAAGTGTGCATTTTGATCTTTTCCATTTTCATCAAGTTTGCCTGTTTTATTATAACTAAGATAAAACATATTTAAATTTTCCTCTCAACTTAGAATATTGAAAAATCTGTTCCACCTGTTTGTCTTTAAAATTTTACAGTTCCTGGTGAATATTTAATGCCTTATAGATATCTGTGAAAAATAAATAATACAATTCAGTTTTCTTTTCAAGGAATATTAAGTAAAATGACAGAAATAAAACAACTCATGCAGTGTTTGGCACAAAACATACATTTAATAAATGTATAATATTTCTAAAGTGAAATTTGTAAATAATAGGTAAATTTTCCATAAAAAATATGTCCTTTCAATCTAATTATTATTTCCAGCTAAAATTCTTTTTCTTATTTTATATTTCAGTCCCTGATATAGTCATCATAAATAATTATGCTGAGAGAAAAATAATTATTTCTCTTTAAAATGGTATATTAGAGAATTTTTGAAGCTATGCACACTCAATAAGTAACTACAGTTTTGTGTCTTCAAAAAAAAAGGTACTTCCTAAAGTAACACACACCCTTTTGGAAAAGTTGTTAGCAACACAGCATTTCTAACTTTAATTACCTTCAGTCTATATTTTCAGAATGTACTTTTTTGAGGTATATATGTCTTATGTTATCGCTCTTTATGTAATCCATCTGGGTAGTTGGCAGTCTGAATTAAAATCAGCCAATTGATCTTATTTCCTATGTTCAGAATTAATAGATAGAGGTCTTTGCGGAACACTTTTGTATTGGAAGGGTATTTCCTTGAATTTGATACTAATTTATAGCTTAATTTTCCACTTCAAACACAATCATACTTTCAATCATGGTTTTGCCAGCCTCCTACTAGAAAAATTATATATACATATATATGAATATATTTAAAGTACTAAATGTATTTTTTTAAAAAAACTATTTTTACATAATAAAAAGCATGCTTCTGAGTTGTTTCCTATGATTACCTATACTACTGTTGAGTTTGATCATGTTATAGAGTTAACTTTGGAGTGAATTGTCATTCTTTTTCCTTGAAGTATTTAAGTGACAGAACATAAAATGCAAAAGGATTGCTATGTCAGAAATTTTTAGGCAGGCACATGGTAGAAGAGGTGTAAGCCTTGAGTGAATGAGTGAATGTCAAGAGAAATGAGAATAACACATTTTCTGTTAAAAAATAAAAGTCCAAACATAATTCCATGTAATTCTATGTGTTCTTCCCATTTTGAGACTATCGTCTCCTGAAAACACAGTATGAAACAAAAATAAATATTTGTTATATTACATTGTCACATGTGTGTATATGTGTGTGTGTGTGTGTGTGTGTATGCGGTTGAGAGAGGGAGAGAGAGGGGCTATACTATGATATCATATGGGTGTCATAACCTGAGGTCCAAGGTCTGCTTAGTAGACGTCTAGAAAACTGAGGGAAAAGGAATAAAAGAACAGGACAAACACTGGGACAGTAGGGAGCAATTCTTTCAGACAAACAAAATGTATATCAAACTGTGATGGTCAAAATAATTATGGGTTCACTGATCTCAGGACGCAAAAGAATGTAGAAATGGGGATTTGGGATAGTAGCCAGGCTGAAATACATGTAAGTATGTGATCTGATTAGGAAATTGCTTTCAATACAAAAGAAGGAGTCTGATACTGAATCCTTCTACCACAAACCTGATGACAGGCCCGAGGCAAAATGATTAGATCCCTTAACTGACATAACAGAGCTGGAGGTGAGGAAAGCCAAAAGCAAGATTCAGTCCAGGAGTATTGGTTCAAGTCAGGTCTTCATCTGATAGATAAAACTATTCCTGTAGTGTCTGGGCTTGTGTGTGAGTGTGGATTTGCTTGTGTGCATGTATTTGTAAAGATGAGATTATTTACGTATGTTAATACAAGTCATTTTCAAAATTCTTCCACCAATAAATGTTTCTATGATGTATATAGGAAAGACACAAACACTTAAAAGAGAAAATCCCTGAGTGGCTGTCTGCAGGAGTAGAGTTGAGTGGGATCAACTGACTTATCTGAAAAAATAACACAATCAATTATTTCTGCCTTTATTTTTAAAGATATGTCCTCGTTCTCAGGAAAGTCTTTGCCTTTTTCTTATTAAGGACTTTAGGGTATCAACCGTAATTAAATAAACAAAACACTCCAGTAGTTTTCCTGGGGCTCATCAAAAAATGATGTCTACATTACCAATATTCCTGACTTAAAAGTATTGTTTTGTTAGGTTGATTTTTTTCAAAGTGAAGAAGAAGAATTTGCAAGTTCTGCTTTTAACAACAAATTTAGTGAAAAAATATGTTGAATACAGTAAAATCAATATTGGAACATTCTCATAATTAAATGATTCAAACTCATAATTGATATCTATGACCCAAAATTGATTAGAACAGGGTAAAATAAGCAGAGCCAATCTACCAGTGTAGTGCTTATCTTGTGGTAAACACACATATTATCTAATTATTTTCAAGAAAGTATTGTGAGGTAGGTATTGCATTTATTCTCCTTTTACACAGGAAAAAAATCTGACCCAACATGAGTGGGACTGGGGGAGGAGGGAGGTCCAAAAGGAAGGGGATATATGTATACATATAGCTGATTCACTTTGTTGTACAGCAGAAATTAACACAACATTGTAAAGCAACTATACCCCAATTAAAAAAAATATAGGACACTTAAGCAAGAAACTCAGAAAAGTAAGATATATGTTCCAGATTTTGACGCAAATGTGTTTTATGTAAACAATAAAGATGTTCTATTTACCAAACATTTATCAACTATATTATGTGCTTGGAAACTTGTAGGTGAAACAGATTTGATATTTTTTGATAAAGCCTATGGTCTAATGGCTTGCTTCAATTTCAGTGAAAACAGAATTCAGTATATAAGGACTACAGTAGACAGAACATGTACTTAATTTTATCTCATGGATAATGGAATGTATTTTGGAAGGTGGGGATCCTACATTTGGTTTTAGAACAATGAGTAGAAATAACCAATTGAAAATATTTAACAGCATAAAATCTGAAACCAGACTGTCTAGATTTATATTCCAGCTCCCAATTCAATAGCTGAGTAAGTTAATTAGGATAAATGTGCCTCAGTTCCCTTATGTATAAAATGAGATAGTAAATAATAGTACATCTCTCATAGATCTTTTGTTAGATTTAAGTGCATTTATATATGCATATTGATTACAACAGGCTGTTTTAGAGAAGAAACCATGGAAGTGATTACCATTATTATTATTATCATTGTTCCTGTTATTATTCCAGACACGACATGTACTAAACACACAGTGCACACACACTCGTAAACATGTAAGTGAAGTCAAGGAGGCAAAATACAGCATGGCATGTTTATGGAGCCACAAGAAATTTGGTGAATGGGGCATGGAGTTAGGGTAAGAGGGATTAAGGAGAGGGAGCATAGGGCCAAATCACAGAATGACTTAAATGTTATGTTAAAAGACTTCAACTTCATCATAGGGAACCCTTGCAAGATCTCAAACTCTGAAACTGGCCGATGTGTTTTTATGTACCACTCTGAGGGGAAACAACTGATTTAAGTGTAGCAGAAGGAGGGGTACCTACGGGGCTACTATAATGGTTCAGAGGAGAAGTGATGAAGACATAAATTGATACAGTAGTATTAGACGTGAATAAAAAGGTGCAAGCACGTTTTAGAAACATAAACAGTAGTGTTTTAGTGATTTGATGGGTGTGAAGGAGAACTGAAAGTTCCTTTAAGCTTTTGGTAACACTGAAGTCAATCACGTTAAACAAAAAAATACAAAGGGTACAAAATAAGCAAATGAAGTTTAATGCATTATGGGTGGGCAGGCTTGAGATGCCTACCTGGTAAGAATAAGGATGTCCAGTACCCTGGAGTTATACTTGATTTTAACCATCCATAGGGCTCTAGATCTTTGTTTCATAGTTTCTTAAACTTATAAATACAGAATATGGCCTGCCACAGAGAAATTTCTCAGGCGGTAGAAATTCTATTGTAATTTTTTTCAGTTATCGTTAATGTGATTGGTATCAAACTCTAATTTATATTATGAATTCTCTTGATCTTTAATGAAAATATGCAAACTGCTTCAGAATAAACATTTTTGTTAGATGTTTCAGTGAATTTTTAGGAAATGTGCGTTTACTCAATTTGGGGACAGATGAAACACAGAAATAAATTATCTGAGCTTGCTCCTAGAAGAATTCTTTCTCCAATTGAAAATTCCCCATTGCAATTTAGTAAAATAAACTTCCACCTCTTCTCATACTAAGCATTTTTTTAATCTTTTAAAATGTTTTCCGCTACTAATCAAAACGGAAACTTTAGGTCTTACGTTTTGGTTACTAATTACCTGTTGCAGTTTATCTTATGTGACCATTTTATGATTCAAATTGAATTCAAAGAATGAATATAAAATGAGTAGGGTCAGCTTTTCTTCAACAGCTCTTTGTATTTTTATCTCCTTTATGTTATTTTTTCTCCTTTGCAATCAAATTTCACTTACAGAATTGGCAAGAGCTAAATGCTCTGTACTGTGTTCTTTTGACCTTTTATTTATTAAAATGCTTTGGGTACAGATTAATTTACTTTGCAAATATTTATTGTTGTTTCACCTGACTTGAAAAGGGAGCTGTAGGCACTTTGATAAATGAATTGGAGGTTGTCTGGCTTCTCCATACCTTCTGGAATTACTTTTATCCCTTCCTGAAATGATATCTTGCAATTTTCTGCTAGTGTGTCCCTAGGGAAACTTTAGTTGATATTTCTATGAATTCTATTGCTGCAGCAATAGCTCTATTTTCCTTTGCTCTCTGTTAGTGGAGATACATTGTTGTAAAAAAAAAAAAAATGTAACCCTCTGAAGCACTGGGTTTTTGTATGTCAAGCCCTCATGCATTACAGATAGAAATGAATGAGGTTGGGTTGTGAATAGTCAGGAGAATGGGTCTTTTCTCTAATCAGTGGGATGTTGTCACAGGATAATTCTTGGTATGTGTTATGGTTCTAGCAACTTCTTATCAGGGACTCCATTTATCATCATACTTCCTTAGCTGTGTATGACTGACAGTTACTTGGTCCTGTTTTTCTGTAGAGATACTGGCCTTAGATATAAAGTTCTATCCTTTATGAGTATAAAAATAAAAGATTTAGTTCAGCTTCAAGTTGTATTTAGAAAAAAAATACAAATGCAATGGATTCCATGTGTCACTGTTAGGTCAGGTGAAATAACAATAGGTGGACTCTTCTATGTGATAACACAAAGCCAAGTGAAAGGTGAAACTTCCAGTTGACTGGGTAAAGTCAAGAATTTTTCTCACAAATCCACCCAGTCCATTCATTGCCTTCAATATCAAAGGAGGCTTTGTCCAACAACTGCCTGCTCCTTTCCATCAGAAATTCTACAACATTATTTTATTCATTTAGTCTACAGATTTGTATTGAAGGCCCACAAATCATGAGGTACTTTTCTAAGCTATGAAGATCAGCAGTGAACGTGAACTTAGAAGGTCACTGCCTTCATGGGATTACCCTTTAATGGAACAAAAGACAATGATACACAATGACTTAAATGCATGGGTGCTAAGAAGGAAAAAAATAAACCAGCCTAAGTGAGCAGAAAGTGACTGAAAAGTTTTATTTTAAATGAACTAGTTAGACAATGTCTCTCTGACTAGGTGACATTTTAGGCAGAAATGTAATGAAGTAAGGGAACAAGCCCTGTAGATATCTGGGAGAAGAATATTCCAGGCAGAGGCCCCAAACTGGCAAATGCTTGGAGGCAGAATTCCAGGAATAGTTGGTGTGTTCCAGAAATTGCAAGAAGAGCAAGTGGTTGTAGTTAACCAAGCTATGAGGAGAGACTAAGTCAGAAAAGGAGGAAAAAGTATGCAATGCTTGAAGGCCAAGAGGAAGACTCTGACTTTCACTGAAGGAAGTGGGAATCTACTGGCTTTCAGCAAAGTGACATGGTAAGACTTTAGTTTTTAAAGATCACTCTGGCTACTGTAACAAGTAGCAAGACCACACATTTTGATTTGTACCTGGGGTATTGCCAGATACCATGCTGAGGCTGATGGATTTTTTTTTTCATTTATTTTGTTGAAATAATTAGTTTAAGATCTTAAACTGGAGTGATTACATGAGAGACACTGATCAGATCTTCATGGACTAAAATATCTGCATATTTACATAGCAGATCATGCCTCAGGTGGGAGTGCCTGCCTTTCTGGGTCTTGGTTATGGGAGACCCTTGGAAAATCTACAACACGGTGCCACAGCCTCTTGACAATCACATGTATTACCCTTCCCTTTAGTTCGTTGATTATATTAGAACTGTTATTTTTGTTTCTTATATATAAACAATTGGTACAATAAAATCAATGAACACCAAAGGGGGAGAACAGAAAATATTTGAAAAGTCCCCTAAAATTTTTCCATGATTGTAAGTCATCTTTATGTTTTATATTTCTATAAAATAACAGAAGAAAACAGAGTCCAAAATGAGTTTAAAAGTTATTGCACATGTTATTATGGCTCCAAATCTCTGTCCTGGGATAGATCATAGAAAAGGATCAATGTCACGCCCCTTCCTCTCCAACTCAAATGACACCATTTCCCCTCAGCTGAAATGAACAGTAGATATTTCCACAATGGCTTGGTTCTGAGCTGTTGGCATAACCTCAAGGTGTCATCTGATTATCCAATAAAACAGGCCAGCTCCCGAGTGTCAGAGACTTTGAACTGCTAAGGAAAATCACCTTCAATACAGTGTGAAAATTGTCGTGGGAGAAACTGCTGGTTTTTACACAGTATATGTCTCCCCATTTTTCTGTAGAGAATAGAAATTGTAGCTTGGCATGTGGCAGCTGACTAGAAAACTACATTCTTCTCAGTGTGTTCACATTAAGTGCTGACCCATGGCATATGAGAAGTACAGATGAGTAGAAATTTCAGGTCTTATTCCTAAGAGAACATCACCTCCATGCTTTCCCTTCTTTGTGCATCTTTCTTATAAGAGCACAAGTATGGCAACAAGTAGCATTGGACCTTTTACCTATAGATGGCAGAACCACAAAATACAAGGGCCTGTGTCTATGACACCATGATGCTAATCCATTATTCTTGGACAGATCCCTCTCCCATCTTTACTTTTGAGAAAAATCAACTTGCTTCTTATTTGAGCCACCTTTACTTTGGGTCTTTGTTATAGCACCATGTTTATTTAAAAATCAAAATTAGTGGGGTTTCAAATAAATGCATCCAACCTTTCAATAAAAACAACTACCACCATAGACAAGCTGACTTTATGTCTGGGAAGCTAAGAATGCTATTCCAACTTTAAAATCCAAATTAATAAAAGTTTACTACCTTCTTAGTTTTATAAGATAACCTTCCCAAGGTGAAAGGCCTTTTCTGTTTTCTAAGGTGTAGTTAAAAAAATTTTAGATGAATATATTGCCATTACAGTCCATCATTGCCACATATAAATTGATTCCAACAAATCATATATTTTTCCTCACTGATCTGTATTTAGAATTTGTAACTGTGTCAGAGACCTGACTTTGGTTTGACACAAAGGTGTTTCTAAAAAGTTTGTCTGATCAGAATTTGATCAAGGAAGAGTTTCTCATTTCTGTTGTTTTCTCCCTCTTTAATCTTTTAAGTATGGTTCTAAGTTTTAGCAGGGTTGAAAGAACTTTAAAAAAAATTAATTTTAAAAGTGTTTTTAAACTTTCTAAAAGTAATGCTATTATTCCAGTTTATTGGGCATGATTCTACCCCTCTGTGGTGGTTGTCAGTGAAAATCCTATGTAATGTGCCTCACTGATTTCAATTTCATCTTCAGTTATTTGGACCTGTCAGCAATTTATAACCTCAAGTTTTCTTTCTTTTCTTAATCAACACCTCCAAACAAACATGCTCACATACACACACACACTTATTTTATCTCACTCTGCTTCGTCTAGTATGTGTATATGGGTATACAATTGCAACTGTGAGTACCTGGAGAGTAGGTACTGTGTTTTGGTTTTATTTATTTTTTTCCTGCACAGTTTCTATAGTACTTGCCAGAGTAAATTCCAGTAAACTTTTGTTAAATTTCATTAGAATGGGAAGACTTCACTAAAGAAAAAAACAAAACAAAACAAACAAAAAAACACATACCAAACTCTTGTGACCGAATTTTGAAATGATGCTCAAGGAGATGAAATTCATTTATGTATCAAACTGCACTCTTTCAGAAATTAACTAAAGGTTGAGTTATTCATATATGAACATGCTATCATCTAGTATCATTTTCTTGAATTAATTATCTTAAAAAACATGGGTTTCTCAGGTGCAAAAAAATACTAAGTGTGCCAAAGTATACTCTAAGTAAAGATGAAGTTACATTATATCATAACTCTACTGTAATTATTTTGAATTTCATTCCTGATTTACAAGTAGTCACCATAGAAAATGCCTATTATATTATATATTACATACTCTGACATAAACTAAGGAGAATTTTCATAGCTTAATTTACTGAAAAAAATTAAAATTACTTTTTTTGCACATTATTATATAAACATAATATAATGGCATCATCATAGAATTTTTGATTTATGGGGAAGCAACAAAATTCATACTTTCAATCATATAATGAGGAAATTAGTACTTAGAAAGGATTACTGATTGTCCAAAAGCAGATGTACATGCAGGATAAGAGTCAAGAGTTTAAAAAAAATAGGTATCATTTACTGAGCACATAGTATACTCCACCATATTACTTTCTAGGGAGACAGATTACTGTGGTGGTATTAAGTTACTGATTATTAAAAGAAGCCTCTGCAGCAAAATTGTTTAAGTCTTAATCCTGGCTCTTCCATCTAGTAACAGTGTTATATTAGGCAAGTTCCCTACCCGCCTATGTCATATTCACCTCCTCTGTAGAATAGGGTATACCTTAGTATTTTACTCAGAGTTACTGTGGGGATTATGTAAGTGAATACATGTAATACATTTAGAGTTTTACATAGTGTCATTCATATAATAAGCTTTAGATGATTACTAGCTATTTTTGTTAAACAGATCATATTTAACGTTCAAAACAATTGAACATATCTCCATATTTTATACAAGACTACTGAGGCTCTGAAAGGGTAACTTACCAAACATCACAAATGTGTATGTGCTTCACTTGGAATTCAAATGCTGTTTTGACTCAAAGGCTTTTTTTTTTCTTTTAACAGTATTAAGCTATGATTTCCTGTACTTTAAACAATTTTTACTGAAAGTATCTTTTGACCTGCATTATGCAGTTAACAGCTTTTGTTTTTATGGCAAACAGTTTGAATACAATAGTGAAACATGGAATAAAATGTGATGCTAGATGTCTGTATGTTTCAAATTGTTGAAAATAATCTTACCCATCAAATATTTTCTTTTCTTTGATTACAGCAAAATATCACACAAAAGATTTTGCTTTTTTTTGTAATTACTCTGGGGTTTTCTTCTATGTTGTTATTGCTAATACAGGAAAATTTTGCTCTTAGAAGTAATATAATGTTAACTGGAATGTTTTTCTGGTAAAATCAATTGGCTACAATTTTTGATTGCCCAACATTCGGTTCAGCAATTTTTCTTACATCAACAAAACTTTGATTCAAGAAACATTTATTGCCTGAATTATGTTACAGCAAATTATGTGTCTTTTTATTTTTGATTACTATTATATAAACTTGCATAAAAACAAAATTAAAAAATCAATATACTATGTGTATTAAAGAAATAAAGTATTTAAAAATACATCCACCTTGTAGATCAGTGTGGTAAATATTGCTAAGTTTTGGTGATTGTTAAATAAAGGATCTCATGAATTATTTATTTAGTACAAAGAACAAGTAATATATTGCTGGTATAATCTTATTAAGTTGAAGACATTTCATGATGTTCTCTATAATTGTATTTGAATCTAAGTGTATCTAAACACATGTATTATTTAAAGACACCACCTCATAAATGAAGGCAAGCAGTTTACTGGCAAATCAAGAGTACATTTCACAGATCAGTTTTTTTGAGTCAAAGGAAGTATCGAACACTCTCTGGGATTGTGCCATTCATAAAATGAGATGGCAATAAAAGGTTACTGCTTAAGTCTTTTCTTTCATACCCGTAGGAAAAAATATGATCATGCTGGAGTAATAGCATATGACAAAATGAAAAAAAAATAGTGTCTTCCCTTCTCAAATTCACCTTTATTTTAATTTTAAATTAAAAAGATCAATGCAGTTTTTATATTTAAATTTCTGTGGTCAGCTTGAAAGGTGTTTTTCTTTTTTCTAATCCATTATGTTATTAGCAATGAGTGCAGACAATAAATAATCATTTTTAAATCTTTAAAGAGGTTTTTTTTTTGAGCAGCATCTGAGACATGATAAATTAGAAGTGTTATACTGAAAATTAAGCATGTTGATCATATCATTGACATATATTCTTGAAAATTTCATATGGGTTATTGAGTGCATCCTCACCATATTACTTGAATGCAAAGCTTTACCAAGGATCAATATCACCATAAGATGATGTGTTTTTCAAAAATATTAACATTCAAAATGTTTTTATAATAAAGTACTCAGAAATAAAAAGTTAAAAATATCTTGGGGAAATTTGTAGAATGATGTGTTATTATAAAAGGGATCTTCAGGACAAAATAGATTGAGAGATCATATATTATGTTAGTTACCAAGTATAAAATTCTCTGGGCTTTAGGGTCATTTATAAAACAACCCCAGTTTATTGCCCTGCTTTATTGCTTCTCTTTCCTCCTTCACTTGCCCATTAGCACAGCCTCGTTGCTAGCTCTCAGAGCTGCCATGTGGTGGAAGGCTGGGTAATGGTCCCCAGACCCTGGGGATTACATTCCTAATCCTTGGAATGTCTAAATGTTACCTTATATGAACAAAAGATCTTTGCAGATGTCATTAAATCAAGGAGTTCAGGATCTTGAGAAGAAGAGGTTATCTTGGACTATCTAGGTAGAGCCTACATACCATCAATCACAAGTCCATTTAGGAGCAGGGTAGAGGGAGATTTAACAGAAACTGAAGTCAGTGTGACCATGGAGGCAGAGATGCCATGATTTGGCCACAAGCACCAAGAATGACAGCAGAACCAGAAGCTACAAGAGGCAAGAAATGAATTGTACCTTAGAGCATCCAAGGGGAGGGCAGCTTTGCTGACACCTTTTGGTTCAGTGACACTAGTTTTGGACTGCTGGCCACAAGAACTCTAAACCCAGAGAAAACCATAATCCCAAAAGATACATGTACCATAATGTTTATTGCAGCACTATTTACAATAGCCAGGACATGGAAGCAACCTAAATGCCCATCAGCAAATGAATGGATAAAGAAGATGTGGCACATATATACAATGGAATATTACTCAGCTATACAAAGGAATGAGATGGAGTTATATGTAATGAGGTGGATAGACCTAGAGTCTGTCATACAGAGTGAAGTAAGTCAGAAAGAGAAAGACAAACATTGTATGCTAACTCATATATACAGAATCTAAAAATAGTACTGATGAACTCAGTGACAAGACAAGAATAAGGACACAGGTACAGAGAATGGATTGGAGAACTCGAGGTTTGGGGGGGGCGGGGGGTGAAGGGGAAGCTGAGACAAAGTGAGAGAGTAGCATAGATATACATATACTACCAACTGTAAAATAGATAGCCAGTGGGAAGTTGCTGTATAACGAAGGGAGTTCAACTCGAGGGTGGATGATGCCTTAGAGGACTGGGACGGGGAGGGTGGTGGGGAGTTGAGGGAGGGAGGGAATACAGGGATATGTGTATAAATACAGATGAGTGACCTTGGTGTACCTCAAAAACTGGTACAAAAATGTAATGCAATTATATTCCAATAAAAAAATAAAAAAATAAAATGAATGAAATAATCAAAAAAAAAAAAAAGAACTCGAAGAAATAAAGTTCTGTTGTTTTAAGCTATCCAGTTCATGGTAATTTGTTACAGCAACAACAGGAAACAAATATACAAGCTCCCGAATGTTCCTGTTTTCCCTCACTTAGGCCTTCACTCCATTTGTCCTTGACCTAGTACAATTTATTTGTTCTGCAAGTATCATTCATCCTGGTTTAACATCTGCTCTACACTTTCTCCTGCTACACCGGCCCTTACTCATCTCCTCATCCCCTCATTTTTACCACTTTTGACACACAAATTAGCCCTTAGTTCACAGTTTTGTAACTGATTATTCAGTTGATTTTAATAAATTTTTCTTAAATTTTACTGCACTTGCCTTCAGCTTACAGCGTATCCATTACTTACATAGAACTCACGGTTCCTACAAAGTTGATCACTCCTAAAGTATTCAATATATTACATGCCAATCAAAGGCCTTCTAACTTTGCTTTTTCTTTTTCCATTCTCTTCTCTCCATGGGTATTTTTTTCTGCCCCTCATTGTGATTCTCTTGTCTTATCCTCTAATCTTCTATTTAAATGGCAATCTTGGTTTTCATTTCTGACAAAAAATCATTTTGTGGGTTTTAAATGCCATGTTTAAATCCAAATTCTCAGCACTGGCAGACTCTGCAGTGATGAAGAGGTTATGCATATTCAAGAGAATAGAAATTTGGATGGGTACCCACTCTGTTTTGATTGCCAACATATAGCTGGCATTTAGGAGACTGTCTAAAGCCATGGTCACATAACAATATTATTTGTAAGTGAACTACAGGGTTTATTCCCAATTGGTTCTTTTGTGTACAAAGACATAGCTGGAGACAAAAGGATTGGTTTGAGCATGGCCCCATACACATGTTCTCACTGGTTAAACCACAAAAGAATCAATCATACTGATTACTTTGATGCCTCAGTTTCTAAGACAAATAGACTGAAGGAAATTAAATGTTGGTGTTTGTGGAGTATAATGATTGCAGACAAAGGAAGCTAATGTTGTTCTAAAAGGGAAAACCTACTAATTAATCAGATCCTTGAGATAGAAGAATAGAGACCTTTGAATAAATTTAATGGCCCTAATAGGCAGAATGGTCAGAGAGAAGAAAAAAATTGATTTGACTGATTGACCTCATTTTGACAAGAGACAGAAATTTGGTCTCTGACTATTACATAGCTGGCTTATTTGGCAGATTGTCTCCATATCTTATAGTTTAATATCATATAGATATAATCATAGACTGAGCACACAAACACCCATTTAACCATACATGCCACACACATGACAAAACACACAGCTTGTAAAGAAATGATCAAATAACCAAATGTACGAAACTTAATAATTGCTCTATAGGTAGAGGAAAAGGGTTTTACCTCTCTCTTCCATAAAAATCCCCCATTGTTCAACCTTGATTGAAAAGCATTTAGTAGCATATTAAAATGGAAAGGAAGAAAAGGCTGTAAAACTTGTAGAGGAGACAGGGACAGTAACTAGACAGAGGGTCTTGTTGCAGTGGGCCACTTTGTGAAGCATACAAATAAAATTCTTGAGAGAAGGAATCTCATGGCTTCAGACTTTGCATTTAGCCTAGAGAAAATGGTGTGTGTGGCATCATGGTGAATGGAAAAAGTCAAAGATTAAGAAAGAAGTATTTTCAAACACTACAGGCATGAATGATACACATGCTGAAAAATTAATGTTTTTCTCCATGAAAGTTATTTTGATATCTCCCTACCAAAACCTTTTCACCCTATTTTTGTCAGTTTTTTAGAATTTCTCATCTGTTCTTTTCCATTTCTGAATCATTTGCAATTTTCTGCTACAATAGATTTATCTGCAATGTTAAAAAGTAAAATACATTGACTGAAAATTTTATATATAAGTGTACACTAGAACTATTGATTTAAAATTCATTATGCAGCAACCAGAAAAGATAATTTAGCACAGTATGGTGTCCTGACTTCAGAAATAATTTTCCTCCGATTAGCTTCTCTATCTTTTCCTATTTGTTTTCATCATTGCTGCGAATGCATATAAACTTCTTATTTGGTTCAGAAGTTTGGTGGTTGTGATTGTCAACAACTAACCTGTCTCTTCCACTTCTGTAAATGAGCACCTCAGCCCCAAGTCTGCTCATATCATCAACTATGCTTCATTGAACACGCTGGTGAGTCTCACAGACCCTCGGTTCTTTCTTTCAGGAATAAGCTGCTTTTGCCTAGCAATATATATATGTTATCTCTCTTATTTCAAATCCCTTGCTTCTGCATATCAAGGCCTAGAATTCAACTTATCAGAAGAATCAACAAAGAAGTGAAAAATGTATTTTAAAGAGTAGGGAAAACACAACTTTCATTTGTTAAGTGAAATGCATGAGGTTGGCCTGGCTGGTCATGGAAATTTAAAATATCCATTTACTTGTGTTAGACATCTCCAAGGGAGATACCGCCAGTAAAATTTGGCATTCATGGATTTCCTAAGTAGGAAGAGAACTTTGGGGTCTTATATGAAGTGTAAAAAGTTATGATAATGACACCCACCCTTTCAAGATTAAGTCACCATTTCATTCTCACAGATTTTCAAATGGTTAACTGAAGCCCCCAAAAAGAAAGGGTTTCACTAATCTTTTGTTTTGGTGAAGTCAGGGTACAATTGAAAATCTTCCCTTTATGGAGCATTTGATCACTTTTTCAGCTTTATGTAAGAACTACATATACGAACAGAAAATGAGAGTCTGAGGCCTGCAAGATTAAGATATTCAATTACTTCACCCTATTGTTTACTGCGACATCAAGCATATTCACAAGTGTGTTTCGTCTTCCTGTGGGAAACTGTGTTCTGCCACTTGAGGCTACAGGTGTCGTACCTCAGGGATATTGAGGTTTGGCTCCAGACCATCACAATAGAGCAAATATTTCAATAAAGCAAGTCACAGGAATTTTTTGGTTTCCCAAGGCATGGGAAAGTTATGTTTACACTATGTGTAGTCTTGTACTTCAAAGTATAAGATACATTAGCATTGTGTCTAAAAAAATCAATGGTCATACCTTAATTAAAAATACTTTGTGGCTAAAAAATTCTTATCTGAGCCCTCCACGAGCCATAGATCACTCACAATCACATCAAAGATCACTGACCACAGAGCATCACAACAAATATAATAATGGAAAAGTCTGAAATATTGTGAGAATTACCAAAAATGGGACACAGAGACACAAAGGGAGTAAATGCTATTGGAAAAATGCCACCCATAGACTTGCTTGACACAAGGTTGCCACAAATCTTCAATTTGTAAGCTGCACCATATCTGTGAAGCACAATAAAACAAGGTATGCTTGTACTGTGTTTATAAATTTTAGATTAGATGTTCTTTGTTTACTCACTAAAAATAAAATATTAAGTGGGTTACTGTTTTGTTTCAGCTCCTCTACAACTCCTCCAATGCCCACAGCCACACCAAGTGAAGAGAGAGAGTGAGGAGAAAGAGGAGGGTGTCAGGTGATTTTCCAGTGAAGGTGAGCCTTTCATCATATTCCTGGAGAGAAGCCCGAAGAGATTATTTCACTGCCTGGGGTTTCAGCCTAAATTTCCTTATTGGATATCCCTTTTTGAATTTCAATTCTCAGTTAGTCTTCTCAACCACTTTCCAGGTCACCTCTATAAACCTCAGACCACATTCTAGGTTCCAGTAAGTTTTTTTTTCTCTCCCTTTATTTGCACAGTCATTTTTCTGTGGCCAGATATTTCTGTTTCTCCAGTTCTTGGCTGTTACCTAATTTTGTTTTTAATGATGCAGACTTTTGTCCTCATGACCTCTCCATCATCCAGATATTATCAGAAGGCATTACTCACATGAATGGGGGTTACTTTGCTGTTATTGTCATCATTGATGTTTCATCACAGTCAATAAGAGTTGGTGAGAGGGAAGGGAAATAGAATAGAACCAACCAGAATTAATGTTTCTTTTAATGTGACCTGGGTGAAAAGAAAATGAGTCAAAGTTCACTGAGACTTTAGGGTTTCATTCTTTCTGGTAGGAATAAAGCACCTGAGAAGTGTGAGAGAAAAGGTAACATAGGTAAAGTTACACAATGTGTGTATTATGAGGGAAGTTGGCAAAACAGCCCTAGTGAATGGTGAGTTTCCCAGTTTAACAAAACCTTGCTGAGTATTTTTTATAAAGTAATTTGAAGCTTTTCTCATTAAAATCATTTAAAATGCGTAAGTTCCTCCCAGGTTGGAAGGAATTGAAATCTGAGACAGGTAAATTTGTGACAATGTTACTCAATGTGGACAAGGACACTCAGTAGAAGAAATAAGCACGGAGTAAAGAAGCCTTCCCTAAGATAATGCATAATAAAGCTAGTGTTAGGTGTTTGAATTTTAGAGAATTATGTAATTTTAATCCTTTCTTTCTACTCATTATAGTGTAGTTAATATATATTTTCATACTGTTTTCAAGTTGATAATTTAGTTTTACTCATTTACTATTCATGTTTATGAAAATGTTTTTAAATTAATTTTTTATATTCCTATCAGAAAAACATTGGCCATAGATATGACTCAGATCCAAGCTGGACTAAATGGGTTTTAACTTAGACATAATATGTTTCACCTTCAGGGGATCTCCTATCATTGGATCATATTGTTGAAGACTCCACCAATTATTAAATTTAATATTTCTACAATTGAATGGCTAGAAAATGCACCTAATCTGCAAATTATTTGACTATGTGTCATGCCACATGAGTGTATACACACATACACACACACAGCCAAGCACATTTTCCATGCTCAGTAATAATATGGAATAAGTTATTAACTAAACTTAAAAGCTTTTACATTTAAAAATCCCAAATGGGGCATCTATTAATACAAAGAATTTAAAGTAGTGCTCTTAAAAACTTTCTTTTAGTATTAGAACAATACAAATATCTAGATAAAAATGTAAAGAAAAAGCAAATCTGGAACTGAGATTTCCCAAGTTTCTTTTAAACAGAAGTAAAATCTGTTTCCCTAACAATATAGAGTTATTGTTTATTCACTCCAAATCTTTAAGTGTATTTTTTATGAAAGCATGAAAGAGAGCTTTAAGAAAGTCTTAATAATGACACTTAAATTTTAATTCAAAAAGACTCATAGCAGAACAGGCATCGAGATAGCAAGGTAGGAGGACATGGAGCTCAACTCCCCCCACAAGCACATCAAAAATACACCTACATGTGGAACAATTCTCACAGAAAATGAACTGTCAGAAGAACTCATATACAACCAAAGCTGCAAGAAATATTTCCAGGTGACCAGGTAGGATGGAAAAAGGCATAGGGTTGAGAACCTGGGCCCTGAGAGGGATCTGAAAGGAAGAAAAGATCCATATGGGCAGATTCTCACCCTGGAAAGTAAGTGGTCAGGCCACACGTGGGGTGTCCCAGTCCTGGTGTCCTACATGGAAGACACAAGCCCCCTGGCTGTTAGGAGAACTGCTTGGACAGATAGAAGGGCTGGAGAAGCCTAGTCTAGTCTTGAGGAGTACACATGAGTTGGTCTGCCCACAATCAGGAAGGAGAGAGATTTGCACTGGCAGGTGATGCCTCCCCACACTCCCAGTCCAAATGGTGTGAATATCCTGGCCCTGCTCACTCCACACCACAGCCTGGCACAAGATCTGGACCAGTCAGGACCTGGAAAAATTCTCAGTCTAGCCATGTAGAGACAGACCGGGGGTCTGGGCTGTGATCCAGGTGGGGTGGCGCTGGCCATTGTCAGCACTCACTGAAGCAGCACCACAGGAGCTCCGACGCAGTTTGTCACCCAGCCCAGCCAGACTACCCCAGCCACATGCACTCCACTTTAATACCCCGGTAAAATTTTCCATGATAAATGGAAATTATCCATCTATAAATGGATAAATTATCAGTGATGAGCATTATATATTTTTGCAAATTATGGACATATTTTCTTATGATTTGTAAGAAGTTCTGAGAGCAATCCTTAATAAACATTCTGCCTTATATATTAAGTTATGTTTATGCACATTTAAAACATAAAAAAATTTTTTATGAACTCAATTTTGCAATTTAGGGCATTCAAACTTTTTGTTGTTTCATTTTATTTATTATATCAGTCTTAACCAAGGACTATCGCTTTGTGGTGAGAGGCAGGGGCTTATGTATGTTTTAAGTGTGTTTGTTTATGAAATCAACTATGTGTCTGGGAAACGTGTCTGTTCTTTAGTGTAAACTTCATGAGTATAGAAATCAAGAAATTTAAAATATTAATAGCATCTTTAGGGTATATGACTTCTATACCAAATAATAAGTCCCTGTCATTTTCATTCTGCAGTTTTATTACACACTTGATTTTAAAATGAGGCATGGGTTAGGTGTGTGCTGTTTTGTGCTATTATCGATGGTATGCTACCTTATGGATTCTAATTTTCCAAAAAATAATATGATCATTTGGTTCCCTTACTCTTTTTCTCTTAATTCAAGAAAAATCCATTTTGGAAAATATGTAATTAGATACCTTTCTATCAAACAGTAAGCAACTCTGTCGATTAATCTTTTAACAACCTACTATGTGATGGTCACTGAAATAGGAAATGGTGGACAAAACTGCCACAACCTCTGCTTGTAAATTTTTAACTGGGAAAGTCAGATTTTAAAAATAATTATTATAATTATTTAAATAATTACTTAGGTGCCTATGCTCTAAAGGAATGTATACAGGATTTTCTATGAGCCTAAATACAGGAAAACTAACAGCCTTGGGACATAAGAGTCAATGGAAAAAAGGTTCCTTAAGGAAATGATTCTTGAGACTAGACCTAACGATAAGAAAAGTTTATTAAGGTCAAGAGAATATTTCATATATGTGAAATTTCAGAGGTGAGAGAAAGCATGATGGGTTTTAGATGCTAAAGTATGGTATTTTAGGTATTGTAAGAAGCTTAAAATAGCTTGAGAAAAGAATATAAAGGACCATAACTAGGTAAGTTTGGAAATATAAGCAAAACTCAGATCATGGTAGAATTCTTAGGATCTACTTAGTATTTTCACTTAAATCAACACTGGATATCTATTGAAGAGTATTAAAATGAGGTGTGGCACGAAGAGGCATTTTAAGAAGTCCACATTGGATTGGGGTGGAGAATGAGTGGCTATGCGAAGACCAGTTAAAATACTACTGCTATAGCCTAATCTAAAGTGGTACGGTAGTAATGAACTTTCACAGAGATTCTCTAGCTGAGAATATTCAATTTTTGCACAACTCAAACTGAAGCAACATTTCTTCAAGAGCTAGTATACAGATAAACAAATTTACTAGGTTCCTTGGCAGTTAGGCAAAGCCATATGACTGTGTGCCAGCTAAGGAGATACGTGCAAAGTGATGGGCACCTGTTCCAGTCTTGGCTCATGGAACTATCACACCTGTGTTCCTCCACAGGAGAGGTAGCAAAGAAACTGTTGAATACAGCAGAGCTACATCAAGCTGGATCACTGCCAACTTTTTCACCTGTCCAGTGTTATCAGAAGAGCAAAAATATAACACATTTGAGGCCTATTTATTATATCAGTTAGGCTATGTTAGCTAATATACAACCTTGGATTTAATTTTAAAAATAAGTTGATTTTGTACACAACAACTTTAAAATAAGTTAAACATAGTTGGTCATGTGTCACCTAATCTTTTTTTTAAGTTAATAATTATAATTCTCCATTCTTTTTTACTAACCATAATGATGACAATTTATCCATGCTGTTTGCATATATTGTTTATAATATGTCCTCATGTTATTTTTCAAAAGGCAGCTTTACGGGGGTAAAATTTAGTATTTTACCTTCCTAAGACTCCTATAACAAATTACTACAAACTGGTTGGCTTATAGAACTTTATTCTCTCACAGTTTTGGAAGTTAGAAGTTTGAAATCAAGATGTCAGCAAGGTTGGTTCCTTTTTGAGGTTCTGAGGATAAAATTTTTTTATGATTCTTTCCTAGCTTCTGGTAATTGCCAGTAATCTTTGACACTTCTTGGTTTATACCTGTATCACTTTAGTCTGAGTGGCATTCTCTCTGACTGTCTCTGTACCTTCACATGGCCTTCTTATAAGGACATTGATCATTAGATTTAGGGAATACCTTAATTCAGTATGATTTCATTTTAACTTGATTACATCTGCAAACAAAGACCCTATGGCCAAATAATGTCAAATTCACAGGTACCAGGGGTTGGAACTTCACCATCTCCTTTTGGGGAACACAATCCAACTGACAACATATACGTACAACAAAATTCAGCCATCATGAAAATATAATTCTTTGGCATTTACTATAGAAAACATAGTATGTAAACACCATCATACCCATAATATAGAATACTTTCATCATCCCCAACATCTTTCTCCTGACACTTTTCAGTCAATACACTCTCAATGCCACTACCTAGCAATCCCTAATCTGCTTTCTCTCACTATAGTTTTGTCTACTCTAGTCAGATTGGTGAATCATAGATTATTATTGTGTGCCTCTGAAATATGTCCTTTTTCGTTGCTCTGTAGGTTTCTGTTGAATGAATCTGCACAATTTATTTATCCTTTCCCCTGTGGATACAAATTTCGCACCATCTGTGTGAGTGTGCTTTGACATTACCCCCATGGGACTTAGGGAGCAAGGGAAACTGACAGGTATATGAAACTCATGCTATTGTACTTGCTGGGCTGTGAACAACAAAGTCCTTTTTCTCTGCGCCGGAACCCTCATATCTTCTACCAGTAAGTGTGAAACCATAACAGGATAATGCAGTGGCTTGCCAGTAGAATAAAAACCAGTTTCTTTATAATCTCCTTTGCTGACGCTTATTCCAATTACTATTTCAAAATGGTATGCCATAAGGTTAATTTTTGACCCTATTGTTTTTCTCATTCTATTTGCTCTAACTTACATAAAGTTTCAATAGATATTTTTATATGAATAATTTTCAAATATTAGCATGCCACTCAGGTATCCTTATTTAACTCTATATCTGTATGACTTATCACATATATCCTATCACTGAATATCCTATTACACACCTGGGCATCCCCTCCTGTTATCAAATGATCATAACAAATGAATAATATCCACAATTTTTTAAATATCCTACAGAGCATGTTTCTGGTATTGAATATATAATTAAACACCACTTCCTTCATTCATTCACTTACAGGCTTTTCCATACTGAATGCAATCCTACTTATTAAATCCTATAGCTTCTGTATCAGCAATTTCTCTTCAATCTGATGCTATTTTCTAGTCCCCCCTCATTATTGAGATAATTATCAAAGTTATTGTGGTAAAAAGAATAGGAAAGTTGGAGGAGAATTTAGATATTTTGATAATAAATTGACAGAATTTTATCATTATTGAAGTAAAGAAAGAAAGGAAAGAGAGAATGAATAAGACAGCAAGTTTGTTTGATATGATGCAGATAATTAGATTAGAAAAGAAAAGAAATTGAGAAGAAATTTAACACATAAGGAAAATCTATTTCAGATTCTGTTAACCAGCATTTTCTCATTTACCTCTCATAATAAAACCATAAAGTAACTATCAATATCAGTCTCTTCCATCATTAGAAAACAAATTTCTGAGCAGCTGAGTTACTTAACTCCACATTTAGGATCATTTTGAGTAGGACTAAGCCATTTGAAATAAATAGAACTAAACCATCAAGAATTTGTCTTTCAACAGAAGCGTTTAACATTTTTCATTATGAAATGTAGCAGAGAAAATACATAGAAAAAACTGTATGGCTCAATGATCTAAAGAAAAAAAGAATATTGCTACCTTCCCCAGAAGGTAGATATATATGTGTGTGAATATATATATATATATTTACTGGAGTATAATTGCTTTAAAATGTGTTAGTTTCTGCTGTACAACAAAATGAATCAGCTATATGTATACATATATCCCCATATTTCTCCCTTTTGACCCTCCCTCCCACCCTCCCTACCCCACCACTCTAGATCATCACAAAGCACCGAGCTGATCTCCCTGTGCTATGCAGCAGCTTCCCACTAGCTATCTACTTTACATTTGGTAGTGTATATATGTCAGTGCTACTCTCACTTCATCCCAGCCTCCCATTCCCCCTGTGTCCTCATTATCACTCTTGATTTCTACATCCTTCCTCCTCTCCCCCAGAGATAAATATTATTTTAATTTTATGGCAATACATTGCTTGCACACATAAGTACCACACTAAAAACTATAGCTTAATTTGGCCAGTATTTTGGAGCTAATATGAATGTAATGATCCAGCATGCATTATTTTCTGTCTGGCTTCTTTTGCTTACTAAATATGTATTATCTGTTATTGCTTATAATTCTTTTGTTTTCATTGCTGTATAGTATTCCATTGAATTCATTTACAGCAATCTATCTAATCTACTCTTGGTGGATATTTCAGTTGTTTTCAGTTTCTGGTCTATTACAGCATTCCCATGAACATTCAGCTCTAAGAATCTTGGAGCACATACATATGAATGTCAGTTGGGTATGTACCTAGAAGCGGAATTGCTATCTCATAGAGTATTTGTAGGTTCAATGTTAGTAGATAATGCCAAATAATTTTCAAAAGAAAATTTTAACAATTTATATTCCTTCAAATAGTATATGGGGGCTCCCACAGCTCCATATTTTCTCCATCAGTTCATTAGAATTTTCCTTTTCTCTCTTTTTTTTTTTAATATTGGCCGTTCAGTTGAGTATACGTTGGTGTTTCTGTGATTACATAAGAATTGAGCATCTTTCCATATGTATAAGCTAATTAGAATCACTTAGCTAATTTAGCTATAAACTGATTCTTGATGTTCTCTGTTTTCTTAAAATTGGGTTCTTGACTTTTTATTGCTTAATACTTTATATAAGTTAGATATAGGACTTTTATAGGTTATATGAGTTGAAAATATCTTCTACAATTCAGTAAATTGCATTTTCACTCTCAGTTATGTGTATAGATGACAATTCTCAATTTTATGAAGTGAATTTATTACAATTTAAAATGATTAGTGATTATATTTACTATACTTTTAATATAACCCCGGATTTGTGTTGCTAATATACTGTTTAGAATTTTTGCATCTATATTCATGAACGATATTGATGTATAATTTTCTTTCCTTATAATATCCTTATCTGGTTTTGGTATGAAGGTTATGTGAGCCTCATTAAATGAGTTGTCTAATGTTCTGACTTTTTTATTCTCTGGGAGATGTTGGTAAGAATAGCAGAATTTATCGCTTAAACATTTGTTAAAATTTATGGGTGAAACCACATAGATGTAGAGGTTTATTTGTGGAAAGATTTTAAAATTACAGACTCAGATTCTAAAATTGATATATAGCTATTCAAATTCCTCTTGTATCAGTTCTGTTCTGGCACCTTCCTAGGAATGTGCCCATTTCATCAAGTATTTAAAATATATTGGCAAATAATTGTCCATAATTATCATTTTTACTGCCAGCTCTTTCATTCCATTACTACTCTAACCCTATTCTTCAACCTCATGTAACTACTTTCCACTGTTGCTATGTTGAACCATCTCCACATTTTTTAGATTTGACCAATTTTGGATCCCTAGAACTTGTATCCTCTTTGCTACTCCCAGTAGAACTTATTCTTCTCTCTAGTTTGGACACTTATAGGATAGTTGTAACTTTTTTGACTTTATTTTTGCTACCTTCAAATGGATCCTTCACACTGCCAATAGAATGGTAAAAGTAAAACATATATATGATTGTTCTTTTGAAAAGGATAAGGTTTCCCAACTGTCTACATTATAAATTCTAGTAAACATTTCATGGAATATTCTTTTCACTGCATTTTTACCTATTTAATTCATATTCTTATTTTGGTTCACTATAGACACACTAACCTTAGCCAGAAAGCATTTGCTGACTGTTATCCTACCTACCAACCAGGTTAATATAAAGCTTTTCATGGCTTTGTATTCTTAAGTGTATTTGTACTATATTATTGCATTAACTGCATTTTATTATAAGTTCTTATAGGCCCTCTCTATGACTAATTATCCCCTTCCTTCTTTCTTTCCTTCCTTCCTTCCTTTTTTCCTTCCTTCCTTCCTTCCTTCCTTTCTTTCTTTCTTTCTCTCTCTCTCTTTCTTTCTTTCTTTCTTTCTCTTTTTCTTTCTTTCTTTCTTTCTTTCTTTCTTTCTTTCTTTCTTTCTTTCTTTCTTTCTTTCTTTCTTTCTCATTGTTTTATACTGCTGTGTCAGTTTCTGATACAGCAAAGTGAATCAACCATACATATACATATATCCCTTCTTTCTTGGGCTTCCTTCCCATTTAGGTCACCACAGAGCACCGAGTAGAGTTCCCTGTGCTATACAGTAACTTCTCATTAGTTATCTATTTTACACATAGTATCCACTTAGTTCTTGAGATTGTTTATCTTCATATCCCTGATTCCTAGCACAGTAACTCACATCACTAAAACCTTCAAGAAATATTTATTAACATAATAATTGAATAGATGAATGAATAAAATAATTTAATTAAAGTCATTCTGATAATATAGAGGCTAATGGCAGAACAAGGAACTTTGCTTACTACTGGCCATACAAAAATAATACCAGTGAAGAGAATGAAGACAAGATATTCCCGACTGTATATTTATTACTTTGTAACAGTCACTATCATCATGCAATAGTTTAAAAGCTAGTGAGCTTGCCACATCTCAACGGTTTCCTGAGGAATGAAAGGCAAATGCTAAATGATTCTGAAAACTTTATGGTTTCTACATGTTTAAAGTTAGGTTTGGGAATGTCTGTATTAATCCTATTAGTTATTGAAACGTTATATACTGGCATTTCTTTTTCAAGCAGTTAACAGAGAAGCAGATATATATAGAACAGACAGATAACACTTCTGGAAAGTTAATTTCCATTAGATATTTGTTGCTATGGCTATGCATTAAATAAGCTAACCAAAGATTGCACCTGATTTTTATATTTAATTATTCTTTGTTATTTATTTTTATAGATAATCCTTACACATTTTCTTAGAAAAAACATCTTCATATAAAGCACTTGTGAATGAATTTCAAAGACATTAGGGATTTTAACATTTAACAATTGGTTTCTTATTTGCACATTCTCCCTATGGCTCATTTCTTACCACTGCTTCTTAAATAGTAGTGTTGTTTATAAAATCCAACATGGGTTTTGCCTCCCTCCACCACATCCTTCATCCTGCTATCAAGGAGCATATCTCTTCACTTCATTCTTTTGCTTCAAAGAATTCAGTCCCTCTCCATCACCTTCAAATTAAGATGCAAACTCCTGAGCATAACACACAAACTCATTTATATCTCAGCCCTTTAAAACCCTTCCAGCTTCATCTCTTTTGATTCCTCTCTGATCTATAATATAGACACGTTGGTGAAGCCATAACCCAATGACATTCATTGTTTCTGTCTTCATGCCTTTGCACATGCCTTTCTCTCTGCTTTGAAGGTTTTCCTTCTCAATTTCTAGCTAACACCAACATATCCTTGAAAGGTTAAACTTCCAGTGGAATGGATACCTCTCGTAACACACTGATTGACATCAAACATTCTTCCTATAGCATCCCAGGGCACCGCTGAATGCTGCCTCAAGTATATAAACAATATCACAATGATCAGTATTCCTTTCAAAATCTTATTCAATTCTGTACCCCTAGAACCAAGCACAGCACCAGGAAACCCAGTCATTTTATTAAATGAACGGATGACTATATCAGTTTTGTGGACATGCTCTTACATAGTGCCCTTACTGTTCTGTCAGTAACTAGTTTCTCTGCTCTTTCTCCTCTCAATCTTCTCATTATACCACAGTTACCATCCTGTGGATGCATGTTTCATTCATGTGCCTGTTGTCCCTAGCAGATTTCTGCAGTTCACCCTCAGTGCTCCTTAGCATCTGCTAGCTTCCCTTAAGCTCTTAGTTTAAATAATGTTCCATATGCATTCTTCAAGGTTTATTGATTCAGCTCTCTAGAGAGTGCCCTATACTTCAAGTGAAGAATCTGAAAATATGGGGATCATTAAAATAAATTCCTGTGTTTTGGCCAAAGTTCAGTTATGGTGCTATAGTAGTTTGCAGATTTCAGCTTGGAAGCAAAGTTTTATAATACAAGAAATTGAATGTAAGTGTCTAAACAACAGATTAATAAAAGAATTTTCTGGGTCTTAATTTCAATCAGTTTATTTGCCACATGAGAATAGTGTTTGAAGTCAAGTTTTAAAATTCAAATACATATTAATGGAATTCATTATTGTAAAGCATAGACATTATAAATAAAAGCTATGTTACAGGTAAAACAAATCCAGAATGTGAAGAAAGAGTTGGAATCTCACCAATATTATGGTATAAATTTATTTACTTTTTTCATAAATGCTACTGATTTTGTAAAACGTATCTGATAAGTTCCAGAAAGTTCACATATTATCATGTCTCAGAACCTTAGATAATTAATGTAAACATGCCTTCAAAATCTCTCTCTGGCTCAGAACTTTACACTGAGGATGCAATCCTCTTTTAAAAAAATTGACCTGAAAATATCCACATGATTGTCCATCCCATAAGCATCTCAAACTCAGCATGCCTAAAACTGAATTTGTGTCAGCACTCTCTGCAAATCTCCTCTTGCCACATTAATTATCTTAATTATGGGAAACTTCATCAACTGAGGACACCACGTATAAATCACCTCTCTCTCTCCATTACACACTTCACCCTTCTGTCAACAAATATGACCAGTTCTACAGCAAATCTTTAGTGTATCTCTAGCCTCACTATTAGAGGTTTTTGTGATGTTCTCATTTTTCCCTGGGTAATTAAAATACACTTCTATCTTCCTTGTTTTTCAGGTTTAACTCTTAGAAATTACTTATCTTCCTATGAATTCCACAATCCACATATAATCTTTCAATGAATCCTATTAGGCTCTACTTTTAATTCCATTCTTGATTTGACCACATTTAGTCATTGTTGTTGAAAAACCAGTCCAAGTCATCCTTCTCTCTTATTAAGACTATTGCAAAAGCTTTCAAGTTGGTCACCTTATCTTTACTCTCGCCCAGTCACTTTTGTATACCAGTCTGAGACATTGTTTTAAAAGAAAAATTCCATCATAATTGCTATTACTTGCAACGTTTGTCTAAAATAAGTCTCCCACCACAAATGTTGAAATTCTTGATAAAATATGTGTAATTTTTTTTTTAAATACAGAGCTGAGACTTTAAAAAAGTCAAGTAAATACCCAAAGGTCAAAACATAAAGAATAAGAGTGAAACTAGACAAGTAAGGATGCATTGATACTCAGCTGCCCCCGGGGGGAATTTATCAATCCTTGTAACCAAGAAACTTACACAGCAAGGTCTGGGGAAAACGAGGGTACATCTTAGTATTGAAAAATATACAGAGAACTGAGAACCCGGCTTAAATACAAAACTCTAAAAAGATTTCATCTTTTGTGAGAAATAATAGAATAGAATTATTTATCATTATTTATCATGTCAAATAGCAAGGATACATCTATGTATCATTCAAAATAGTCACTTATGAAAATCATCAGCACAAATACTGCTAGTATGGGATATAAATGTATTGTACAAGTCACCAAGAAATGTAGGCTCTGTAATTGCAAGAAGTGCCTCCACTAGAGTGCATGTCAGAAGGAATGCAAATCACTACCTAGGGGGCTTGCTTTCAAGATGAGACTGCAGATGTTTCTACCAGTAAAACACTACCTAACTGAGATTGCTATTTTAAAAAATCACAACCATAGAAACAAAACAAAACAAAGTGTCATAAGCAATAATAAGTGGAAAGAACATGCATTTAAATCCCCCCAAAACTTTGTGAAATTAATATAATAGCCCACATTTGATGAGTGTGCACTGTGTCACAGAGTTCTTCACAGGTGCTAATATTTAATTATCAAAAGAATGCAACAGATATTAGTAATATTCCTCTTTTTCCATATGAGAAAAATGAAATAGACAAGTTTAGAGTATTTTTTCTTTCACATATGAAATAAAAGCTACATATTCAAATTCTGGCATTCTTGCTTTTAATCACCATGCTGTGTTGCTTTCTTTTAGGTAAAATCTTAAATATTGGGAGAACAGTGTCAGACTAGCTTCCTCATTTCCCTTTTGTGAAAAATGGGAATATTATAAATATTATCATGTTGACTTCTGAGTGGTAAATGAGACAATTCATATTAAACACTTAACTGAATATATGGCTCCTAGCACTCAACATTTATGGAAACTTTAGCTTTCTTGGTTAAAAAAATCCACTGTGGAGATATTTACTACATGATGCCTATTAATTTATGTTGTCTGAATTGCCACAGATTCAAAATTTATTGATTTGTAGTAATGACATATTTATTACTTTAATATATATGTACTATAGTTCAGTACAACTGAGTTTGTTTTCTCTGTGGCTTTGTTGAGGCCTGAGTTTCCACTCATGTATTATCTACAAGCATTAGCAACTTTATAAATTTTTAACCATTCTTTTGTTTATAGTGCATTTAAAATTAAAAATTATTAGTCATGTGAGCAGGTTGTGTGCTAGTCTCCATTTTTCTAGGATTAAAGATTGGCACTGAGTAAAATTGAATATTTCAAATTATGAAAATATTTGTGCATTTCATGTGACTTTTCTTTTTGGTGGTATCTAACAGCCTCCAAACATGTAGAACATAAAGTGTTAACAAACTGTCTATTATTTAGTTCATAATATAGCAGGATAATTTAATTCCTTACAAGCATTTTAATGACATGCATGAATTACTTCTTTCTTTTACACACACACATATATGAGAAACTAAGATTATAAAGTTAAGACACAAAAATTTATAACTTGTAGACAAAAATAAATTTATGGAAATTACAGGAAAAAATGTGTCTGATATATATGCCTTGGAGAACTGAGTAATATATTTTAAAAGTCCATTAGTGGTAAAAATATTAAAATGGCAACAGCCTATCTTGCAGTAAGGATGGTAAAATTTTACATATTGATCTCAGAAATATTTTATTTTAACATGAATTGACTCTTCAAATGTTAGTCTTCAAAGAACTGTGCAACATGGATGATACAAGACTTTGTGACTGAGAATATGTTTATTAGAGAAAGATCATATGTTTGGGAAAAAAACAGGAATTTTAGGATATGACATATGATTAGAGAGGAAAGGACCTATAAATCACAACAATACAAAACTTGGGTCTATATCCCCATTATTTATTGTTAGCTTGTATTTATACTACTTCTTTTCGGGTCCTGAGATAATTCATCATGACACCTAAATTTTCATCTGCCTAGTCTCTGTTAATGAATTCCATGAACTATAAACTTTTTGAAAAAAACTCAAGTATGTATAAATCATTTATGATAAATTCTAGCTATACTTAAGATGACAATAAACAATTTTGTGAACACTTTACTATTCATCATCACTTATAGTTAATCATCATTTATGAATTAATTTTAATATTTATAGTATTGTATTTTATTGACATTGTTATGTCTAGAACTCTTAATATTACATCAATAAATGAAGAAAATTGGGAGAATGCTTTACATGCTTCCTGCTCATAATACATTCACATTATACTTAAGGACATTTTGTAAAAGTGTGTTCTCAAAATATTATATAATATATTTCATGAAAAAAATACAGAGAAGAATCTAGCTATATTAGAAGGAATGCTTATAGGGTTAATTTTTAAAATTCTATTTAAAAATAGAAAAAAATCTCAAAAGAATTTCCATTTGACAAAACTATTTCAGAATTTAAATACATCCTTTGAGTATTTCTTTCTTCATGGGCACAGGTATGTGCCTAAAAAAAAATTGTTTTCCTGTTCTTCTTATAAGGTAGAATTTAAATGTGAGATTTTTATGTAAATTACAAAGGTATGTCAACAGTTTTGCCATGCTTGCATTTTATTAATCTAACTAGGAACCATGCTGGGATCCTTCTAGCTTGTCTAAGCATTCAGGAAATAACTAATATTCTGTCCATTGCTACCATGTAGCATTACCTTACTGTTTATCTTTCTACATTACACTGTTGCTCCCCTAATGTAGTCATTTAAGGAACATCTGGATATGCATTCAAACCTCACTGGAGATTTTATTGTCTACATGAATCAACTGGTACAAATTCAGAAAGATATCTTATTTTGTTGCAAATATATATATGAAAATCCTTGCAAATATGTAAAAATGTCATTGCAGCATTACAACTTGTCCATGAATGTCAATAATAGAAATCTTATAATGATTTTATATTTAATTAAAAATTAATTGTTGATTCCTAATACTTGATTAAGTATTGATAACAATATTTTATTAAATAAAAAGGGAGTATTAATTTAAGTTATCAAATTTAAGTTTTTGAGTTAGTATTTCTGTTTTATATACTTCTGTAGGTAAGAATTAGTAAGCACAAATTTTGAGAAAAATTATCAATATTACTGAAAACCACTCCTGTAAATATCGTAGTACAGATATTCTGGAGCATAAAATCAATAAAAATATATAAATGCAAGGTAAATTATAGCAAACATTTTTTAAACATTTTGAACTCACAAAATATAAGGAAGTTAACTAACAACAACAAAACAAAATAAACAAGGCAGAAGCTAAAACTAGAGTGGTACCGAATACCGAATGCATAAATGTTTTCATTTCTTAATAATTCTAGGAACATAAATGTGTAGAGATGAATGACTCCACAGAGAATAGGATTCTGGTTCTTGGACCCTTAGAGGAAGCATTTCTCTACATAGATGCCCCATTAATACATATAAAGTACTGATAAATCTGAGTTTATAATAAAACATAGTAACAAGTGCCACGAGAAGACCATGTACCATAGGCTTGAGTTAGCCAGAACAGTACACAATAAATTTATATCCAAATAATCTGTGATGAAAGGTATTTTATACAGATTATAAAATAGTTATGTAGGAGGTTTAAAAATAAATAAAAAATTAAAAAGAATGCATGCATATAAAATTTTTAAATGAGTGAGAAAAAGATGACAAAAATTGAGAATATTACTGCATACTTAGATTTAGAAATTAACTTAAATTTCTGGTAATTAAAGATATTGCCATCAAAAGGAAAACAAAAAATATAAAATAAAACCTTAGTTTAAAAAGCTGATTAGAAACAAGTGTAGAAACACTTACTGGATTGGTCTTAAATTACGATTCAGCCCAACGGAAGAGAAAAATACGAAATTTGAGATAAGATGCATAGTCGGTAATATAAGAAGGCATACAAGACATATGATCTGAGTTCCAGAAAAGAAAAAAGAAAACAATAGAGAGGCTATATTTAAAAATGTGATGAGACTTTTTCAATATTGATGAAAAACATAAGTGCTCCATTTCATGAAGAACATCATATTCCTAGCAGGACAAAGAAATTCATTTCTAAAGACCATCAGAGACAAATATAAGATCTAAAAGCAACCAAACAGAAAAAGCAGATTGCATACAAATAATTGATTATTAGATAGATACAACTTTTCTTAACAGCAAAGAAAATATTACTTTGACAACATCAAAGTGATGAGAAAATATTTGTCAGTATAAAATCATGTACTTAGGAAAACTATCAATATTAAAAGGAAAACAAATACATTTTCAGGTTAACTAAAACCCATTTATTAGCAATAGATCTTTTCTAAAAAAAAACTT
The DNA here is from genome assembly GCF_030028045.1 of Hippopotamus amphibius kiboko. Lineage (NCBI taxonomy): Eukaryota > Metazoa > Chordata > Mammalia > Artiodactyla > Hippopotamidae > Hippopotamus > Hippopotamus amphibius. The sequence goes on from NC_080188.1 coordinate 33,758,027, forward strand.
CTTAACAAATGTGTTCCCACAAGAAGGTTCAATTTAGAATTTTCAATAGTGTTATTGTACCATTCCTTTTTATTGCCAGCAACTACATAGTATCAAGAACATTGGATCTACAGAATACATAAAATGTTCTGTGTACAACCTTTGAAGTCTCAGCTTAATTGCTGGACAACTGGCTCTACCATTTACTTGGACACTAGTAACAGTTTAAAAACAGTATTAGAGCAACAGGTAATTGTTGAGAGGCAAGAGAATTTCTGGTAGTCTGAGGAAATTGTCCTGCCTCCCAGGCCATATTTCCAATCACAACTGTTTGCTTTGAAAACTATTAATTTACCAGTTTGTTTCTTACCTTTGGTGTTCATATTCTTAGGGCTATGCAGCATAAAGCATGCTAGCCATACCTAAGGCCACAGAATAAGAATACTGTATTAACTGCTGTATTAATTTTATTAGATTATGTTTACATTAAAAGGTATAATATGGAGTGGAAGATAAAATATGCATGATGTTAAAACATAAACTACTTCAGGAAAAGAATATTAAAGATAAATTCATAGCATGGAATGAATACATTTGAAAAAAAGAAAGATTTAAAATCAATAATCTAACTAGACAAAGAGGAACAAATTGAATTCAAAGAAAAAAGAAAAAGAGAAATAATAATTAGAGCAACAATCAATGAATTTGAAAGTGGTAAATCAACAGAGAAAATCAGCAAATGCAAAAGCTGATTCCTTGAAAACATCAATAACTCTGAAAAGCCTCTAGCCAGGCTATCTAAGAATATGAGAGGATACAAATTACTAATATCAGAAGTGAAAGGAGGGGCATTATTACACAGCTTATGGGCATTAAAAGACTAATAAAAGAATACTATGAACAACTCTATATCCACAAATTTAAGAATCTAGGTGAAACGGACTAATTATTTGAAAGACACAAGCTGCACAAGACAAAAACAAACACAAGAAGAAAAGACAATAAAATAGGCCTATATCTATTAAAGAAATTGAATCAATACTGATAACCTTCCAAACCAGAAACACCAGGCCCAGATGTGTCCACTGGTGAATTCTACAAAACATTAAAAAAATAATAATAATAATTCACTACAATATGTTTCAGAGGATAAAAGTAGAGAGAATATTTCTTATGAGGCCAGCATTATCCTAATACTAAAATCTGACAAAGACATTACAAGAAAAGAAAACTACAGACAAATATCTCTCATGAACATAGATGCAAAAATGCTCAACAAAATATTAGCAAATCAAATTCAACAATATATAAAAAGAATTATATGCCACAACCAAGTGTGATTTATCCTATATGCAAGGCTGGTTCAAATTTCAAAAAATCAATTAATGTAATCTATCATATCAACAGACTTAAAAAAATCAAATGATCTTATCCATAGATGCGATAAGAAAAGCATTTGATTTACATTCCCACCAACAGTGCAAGAGTGTTCCCTTTTCTCCACACCCCCTCCAGCATTTACTGTTTGTAGATTTTCTGATGATGCCCATTCTAACTGGTGTGAGGTGATACCTCACTGTAGTTTTGATTTGCATTTCTCTAATATTTAGTGATGTTGAGCATCTTGTAACTCAGCTGTAAAAAGGAACAAAATTGGGACATTTGTAGAGACATGGATGGACCTAGAGACTGTCATACAGAATGAAGTGAGTCAGAAAGAGAAAAACAAATATCGTATAATAACACATATATGCAGAATATAGAAAAATGGTACAAATCAACAGGTTTGCAAGGGAGAAATAGAGACACAGATGTAGAGAACAAACATATGGACACCAAGTGGGGAAAGCGGGGGTGCTGGGTTGAGGGGGAATGAATTGGGAGATTGGGATTGCCATATACATTACTAATAAGAAAAAAACATCAAATTTTACACTTTAAATATACGCAGTTTATTGTCTGTTAACTGTGTCTCAATAAAAGTTCTTAAAGAAAAAAAACGAAAAGCATTTGACAGAATCCAACACCTATTTATGATAAAAACTCTCAGTAGACTAGGAATAGAGGAGAACTTCCTCAACTCGATGAAGAATACCTACAGAAACCTACAGCTAATATCATATTTAGTGGCGAGAACTCTGAAACTTTCCCACTAAATCAGGAACAAGGCAAGGATGTTCTCTTATCACTACTCCTTTTCAACACTGTACTGGAAGTTCTAGCTAATGCAAAAAGACGAGAAGAGAAAACAATAATATACAGATTGGGACGAAATGAAACTATCTTTGTTCACAGATGACATGATCATCTGTATAGAAAATCCAAAAGAATCAACGAAAGCCTTCCTAGAACTAATAAGGGATTACAGCAAGTTTGCAGGTTACAAGGCTAATATACCAAAGTCAATCACATTTCCATATACCAGAAAATGAAATATGAAAGAATCATAATGTCATTTAAATTAGCACCCCCCCAAAATGAAAAATTTAGGTATAAATCTTAAAAAAGGTGTATACAAGACTTCTGTGAGAAAAACTACTACAAAACTCTGAAGAAAAACTAAATAAATGGAAAGATAATCCATACTCATGGATAAAAAGACTCAATATTGTTAAGATGTCAGTTCCTCTCAACATGATCCACAAATTCAATGCAATCTCAATCAAAATCCAAGCAAATTATTTTGTGGATATCTACAAACTAATTCTAAAATTTGTTTGCAGCAGTAAAAGACTCAGAATATTCAACTCAATATTGAAGAATACACAAATAAATGGAAAAAGATATTCTGTGCTCATAGATCAGAAAAATGAATAGTTATAATGTTCATATTACTCAAAGCAATCTAAAGATTCAATGTAATCTCTATCAAAAATCCAATTGTATTTTTCACAGAAATTGAAAAAATGGTCCTAAAACTTGTATGGAACCACAAACCCAAATATCTAAAGGTATCTGGAGAAAGAAGAGCAAAGTTGGAGGCATTACACTTCCTTATTTCAAAATATGTTATAAAGATATACTAATTAAAACACTATGGTACTGGCATAAAAACACACATAGATTAATGGAACAGAATAGAGAGCCCAAAAATAAACCTAACTTATATGGTCAATTTATTAATGACAAGAGAGCCAAGAATATACAATGAGGAAAAAAGACGGTCTCTTCAGTAATGGTGCTGGAAAAACTGGACAGCCACATGCAAAAGAAAGAAATTGTAACACTCTATTACAATATCCATTACAATCAACTTGAAATGGAGTAAAGACTTAAATATAAAACCTGTAACTGTAAAGAAAGAAAACATAGGCAGAAAAAAACATAGGCAGTAACCTCCTTGACATTGGTCTTCATGAACAATTGTGGATGTGACACCAAAAGCAAAGGCAACAAAAGCAAAAGTAAACAAGTGGGACTACATCAAACTTAAAAGCTTTGAATAACAAAGGAAACCATTAACAAAATGAAAGTGTAACCTACTGAATGGGGGAAAATATTGACAATTTATATATCTGATAAGAGATTAATGTCCTATATATATAAAGAACCTATACAACTCAATAGCAGAAAAACAATCCAATAAAAAAATGGGCAGAAGATCTAAACTGATTTTCTATTTAGGTACATCTAAATAGACATTTTTCCAAAGAAGACATACAAATGATCAATAGGTACATAAAAAGGTGTTCAGCATCACTAATTTTCAGAGAAATGCAAATCCAAACTGCAATGAGATATTACCTTACAACTGTTAGAATAACTATTATCAAAAAGACAAGTAATAACAAATGTTGGCAAAGATGCAGAGAAAAGGGAACCCTTACACACTGTTGGTAGAAATGTAAATTGGTGTAGCCACTGCAGAAAACAGTATGGAATTTGTTCAAAAAATTAAAAACAACTACCATATCATCCAGAAATTCCACTTCTGAGTATTTAGCCAAAGAAAATGAAAACACTAACTCACAAAGCTATATGCACCCCCGTGTTTATTGCAGCATTATTTACAATAGCCAAGATAAGGAAACAACTTAAATATCCATCTGTCCATCAATGGATGAATGGATAAATAAATTGTGAGTTTATATATATATTTTTTCTGGCTGAATATATACATTCATCCACAAAAAACAATGAAATCTTGCCATTTGCAACAACTCAAATGGAGCTTGAGGTCATTATGCTAAGTGAAATAAATCATACAGAAAAAGACAAATACTGTATGACCTTACTTATATGTGGAAACTAAAAGTAAAAAACAAAAACAAAAACAAGCTCATAGATACACAGAATAGATTGGTGGTAGCCAGAGGTGGGTGGTGGGAGTTGGGCAAAAATGGGTGAAGGAAGTCAAGTTATAAACTTCCAGTTATAAAATAAATATATCATGGGGATGTAACATACAGCATAAAAACCATAGTTAATACTAGTTGATAGTTAATAATACTGCTAAAAAAGAATAACATTTATGAAAATATAAAAAATACTGAAGGAGAAGAACAAAGTTGAAAGACTGAAGCAACTCTACTTCGAAACATACAATAAAGCTAAAGTAATTAAGATATTATGGTATTGGCAAAAAAAAAATAGTCATGTAGATCAATGGCACAGAACAGAGAGTCCAGAAATGCATTCACACAAATTAGGTCTTTTATCTTTTTTTTTTAACCACTTTATTGAGACATTAATTCACATTCCATACAATTCATCCATTTAAAGTGTACAACTCCCTGCTTTTTAGTACATCCACAGAGTTGTGCAGTCATCACCACAATCTAATTTTAGAGCATTTTCTTCTCTAAAAGAAGTCCTGCACCTATTAGCGGTCCCTGTCCATTTTCTCCTCTCTTGCTGAACTCTTTTTTTTTTTTTTGTATGTATATTTTTATGTGTATCATTATTTCACTGAAGTGGTCAACTCCTGACAATGTCAAGTATTTGAGCTTACTCTATCTTTCTTTCTTTCTTTTTTTTTTATGTCTTTGATCTTTGACAAAGGAGTCAAGGCAATAGTACGGAGCAAGAATAGATTTTCAACAAATAGTACTGGAACAATTGGACATCCACATGCAAAAGAATTTATAGACAGTTCTTATACCCTTCAAAAAATGAACACAAAGTGGATTATAGACCTAAATATAAAATGCAAAACTACAGAACTCCTAGGAGATAACAGAAAACTTAGAGAATGATCATAACACTTTAGATACAACATCAAAGGCATGATTCAAGAAAGAAGTAATTGATAAGCTGGACTTCATTAAAATTATAAGCATCTACTCTTCCAAAGACAATGCCAGGAGAATGATAAAAGCCACAGACAGGTAGAAAACACTTGAAAAGAACACATCTGATAAAGGACTGTTACCAAATCTACAAAAAACTCTCACAACTCAACAAGAAGAAATCAAACCAGCTGATTAGAAAGTGGGCCAAAATTCTTAACAGATACTTCAACAAAGGAGATACACAAATGGAAAATAAGCATATGAAAAGATGCTCCACACCATATATCATAAGGAAAATGTAAATTAAAATAACGAGATACACATAAACACCTATTATAATGCCCAAAATCTGGAACACTGATAACACCAAATGTTGGTATGTTGAGCAATAGAAATTTGAGTTCATTGCTGGTGGGAATGTAAAATCGTACAGGCACACTGAAAGACAGACAGCACATTTGGCAGTCTCTTACAAAACCAAAGATACACTTACCATAGGATATATCATTAACGCTTCTTGTTTTTCACCCAAAGGAGTTGAAAACTTATGCCTGTACAAAAATCTGTACACATATTTATAGCAGCTTTATTCATGATTGCCAAAACATGGAAGAAACCAAGATTTCCTTCAGTAGGTGATTGCACAAATAAACTGTGGTGGAGAGAAAAAGATGGCGGCGAAGTAGAGAGACGTGGAGTGCATCCCTCTCCACAGATGCATTGGGAATGCACGGAGGGACACAGTCATTCCCACAGAGAACCAGCTGAACACCAGCAGACGGCCTCGGACACCGGAAAGGGCTGCGGAGAACCTGACATAGCCGGTAGGAAGGCATCTACGAGGGCTCAAAGAGGGTGAAGCGGCGGAGCTGTGGCAGACGGGAGGGAGTGAGAAACATACGGAGGGTCCGCAGCGCAGCTCAGCGTTCCCGGACCGAGACATCGATCCGCGGCTGAACGGAGGGTCCAGGAGCGGGAGCGTGGGAACCGGAGAGCTGGTTCAGGGGGAGAAACATTGTTGCCGGTAGGGTGACGGACCGAGAGGACAGGAGGGAGGAGGTCCGCGGAGAGGAGTGCCGATCCCTGAGAGCTGCCCGGCCATGATGGCGGCTGGAGGCTGCAGGCTCCCGGGCGGGGGGGAGGAGCCGGGTGCATAGCCTCTCTCTCTCTTTCTGCGCCTCTGCAACAGGCAGCGGAGAGACGCCCTGCGGGGCCACATAAGGCACTCAGGGATAACAAGCACCCTCAGGCGCTCGGGCGGGGCTAGATTAAAACTCCTTGCAACGCCAGCAGCAGGGAGGCTGCCTAGAGAAAAAAAAAAAAAAAACCAGCATCAAAAAGAAAAAACCCCGAGAGAGGCCCAACTCTAAGACTTTCTGTGTACGCCTGAGCCACCAGCGCCCTCTGCAACAGGCACCTCCAAGCCTGACTGAAGCAACAGTGCGCCACTGCTCACTCCCTCCCAGGAGAAGGAGCCACTATTGCACCCTCTCCCTCCCCACACACCGAGGCTTACAGACGAACAATAAAGGAACCTCTGCTGGTCACAGAATAACGCAAAAAAAAAAACCCAAGGCAAGGAAAAGGACACTTACAGCTGAGACGCTAAGGAAACAGAAATAGTAGTATCAAGACCTATTGAACTGGTCCATTCGGGGATCAGTTCTGGATTTTTTTTTTTTTTTTTCTTTCTCTTTTTTTTTTTTTTTTTTGATTTATTAAATACGATCTTAGCCCTAAGGGATCTACAAGTTTTACAACATAATTTTATAAGGATATTTTTTACTCTTTTTTTTTTTTTTTTTTTTTTTTTGCCTTTTAAAATACTTCTATATCTAGCTAAGTTTTTGGTAGTACGGACAATATATCTTTCATACTTTCCTTTCATCCCTTTCTTTTATACACTTCTATTCCTTTCTTTTTCTTTGCATATTTCCAACCACATTACGCTCTTCTGTTCCCCTTTCTTCCAGCCATTTTAAGTGTATTTTATCTTAACATACTTATAAGCAACACTATCGGTCTGCTCAGACTCCTTGCTCTATTCTCCAGATGATGCACTGCCTTGGTATTAATATTAGGCTTTTGTCTTTATCTTAGTTCTTAGTACAGTTGTCTAATTACATTCTGAGAATCTCCATTCTCTCTGGTGGTACTCCAGCTCATTTCTATATTTGATCCTAGCTTACAAAATCTCCCTGGATTGATGTTTGTATGTGTAGGGTGTTATTTGTTGTTTGTTTGCTTTTGCTTTTGTCTCTGATTTGTTCTGTTTCAGTTGTCAATTTCTGCTGGGTTTCTCTCTGAATATCTGATAGCACACTGGGGTTCTGTCAGGTCTTTCTAGAGCCTTATGTCCTAACGGATTCAATAATTGTGTGTCTTATACATGTATGTGTTTCCTAGACTGAATATTCGTCTAATCCAATACTTGGACATTAGACTGAGGCTTGGACAGTCTTCTATAAACACCTCTATCACCAGGACAAGCAACCCCAAAAGCTTGGACAACCATGAGGAAACAAAGAAACCCCATGCAGGCAAAGGAGCAGGAAAAAAACCCACAAGACCAAATAAATGAGGAGGAAATAGGAAAAATGCCTGAAAAAGAATTTAGAGTCATGATAGTAAAAATGATACAAAATCTCGATAACAAATTAGAGAAAGTACAAGAAACAGTTCATAAGAACTCAGAAAAACAAACAGCAATGGATAACAAAATAACTGAAATTAAAAATACTCTAGATGCTCTAACCAGCAGAATGACTGAGGCAGAAGAACGAATAAGTGAGTTGGAAGATAGAATGGAAGAAATAAACGCCACAGAGCAGGAAAAAGATAAAAAAAATAAAAAGACTAGAAGACAGCCTCAGAGACCTCAGTGATAACCTTAAACGTACCAACATTCGAATTATAGGCATCCCAGAAGAAGAAGAAAACAAGAAAGGGTCTGTGAAAATATTTGAAGAGGTTCTAGTGGAAAACTTCCCCAACATGGGAAAGGAAATAATGAACCAAGTCCAAGAAGCACAGAGAGTCCCATACAGAATAAACCCAAGGAGAAATACACCAAGACACATATTAATCAAACTAACAACAATTCAACACAAAGAAAAAATATTAAAAGCAGCAAGAGAAAAGCAACAAATAACATATAAGGGAAAACCCATCAGGATAACAGCTGACCTTTCTACAGAAACTCTGCAGGCCAGAAGGGAATGGCAGGATATACTGAAAGTCCTGAAAGAGAGAAACCTACAGCCAAGAATACTTTACCCAGCAAGAATCTCATTCAGATTTGAGGGAGAAATCAAAAGCTTTCCAGACAAGCAAAAGTTAAGAGAATTCAGCACCACCAAACCAGCCTTACAACAAGTGCTAAAGGAACTTCTCTAAGTAGGAAACACAAGAAAAGGAAAACACCTACAAATACAAACCCAAAACAATTCAGAAAATGGTCATTGGAACACACATGTCAATAATCACTTTAAATGTAAATGGATTAAATGCTCCAACCAAAAGACACAGACTGGCTGAATGGATACAAAAACAAGACCCTTCTATATGCTGCCTACAAGAAACCCACTTCAGACCAAGGGATACATATAGACTGAAAGTGAAGGGATGGAAAAAGATATTCCATGCAAATGGAAGTCAAAAGAAAGCTGGAGTAGCAATACTCATATCAGACAAATTAGACTTGAAAGTAAAGACTATTAAAAGAGACAAGGAAGGGCACTACATAATGATCAAGGGATCCATCCAAGAAGACCATATCACAATGGTAAATATCTATGCCCCAAATATAGGAGCACCTCAATACATAAGGCAAATGCTAACAGCTATAAAAGGGGACATCGACAGTAACACAATTATAGTGGGAGACTTGAACACCCCACTTACATCAATGGACAGATCATCCAAACAGAAAATCAATAAAGACACACAAGCTTTAAATGACACATTAGACCATCTCGACTTAATTGATATTTATAGGACATTCCATCCAAAAACAACAGAATACACGTTCTTCTCAAGTGCACACGGAACATTTTCCAGGATAGATCACATCTTGGGTCACAAATCAAACCTCAGCAAATTCAAGAAAATTGAAATCATATCAAGCATCTTCTCAGACCACAACGCCATGAGACTAGATATCAATTACAGGAAAAAAACTGCAAAAAAGACAAACACATGGAGGCTAAACAATTCACTATTAAACAACCAAGGAATCACTACAGAAATCAAAGAGGAAATCAAAAAATATCTAGAAACAAATGACAACGAAAACACAACAACCCAAAACCTATGGGACGCAGCAAAAGCAGTTCTAAGAGGGAAGTTTATAGCAATACAGTCCTACCTTAAGAAACAAGAAAATGATCGAATAAACAACCTAATCTTACACCTCAAACAACTAGAGAAAGAAGAACAAAGAAACCCCAAAGTGAGCAGAAGGAAAGAAATCGTAAAGATCAGAGCAGAAATAAATGAAAAAGAAAGGAAGAAACCATAAGAAAAATAAATAAAACTAAAAGCTGGTTCTTTGAGAAGATTAACAAAATTGATAAACCATTAGCCAGACTCATCAAGAAAAAAAGGGAGAAGATGCAAATCAACAGAATTAGAAATGAAAAAGGAGAAGTCACAACGGACACCTCAGAAATACAAAACATCATGAGAGACTACTACAAGCAACTATATGCCAATCAATTGGATAACCTGGAAGAAATGGATACATTCTTAGAAAAATACAATCTTCCAAGACTGAACCAGGAAGAAATAGAAACCATGAACAGACCAATCACAAGTACAGAAATTGAGGCAGTGATTAAAAATCTCCCAACACACAAAAGCCCAGGACCAGATGGATTCACAGGCGAATTCTATCAAACATTTCGAGAAGAGTTAACACCTATCCTTCTCAAACTCTTCCAAAATATTGCAGAAGGCGGAGCACTCCCAAACTCATTCTATGAGGCTACCATCACCCTGATACCAAAACCAGGCAAAGATGTCACAAAAAAAGAAAACTACAGACCAATATCACTGATGAATATAGATGCAAAAATCCTCAACAAAATACTAGCTAACAGACTGCAACAGCACATTAAAAAAATCATACACCACGATCAAGTGGGGTTTATCCCTGGGATGCAAGGATTCTTCAATATACGCAAATCAATCAACGTGATACATCATATCAACAAATTGAAGGATAAAAACCATATGATCATTTCAATAGATGCAGAAAAAGCTTTTGACAAAGTTCAACATCCATTTATGATAAAAGCTCTCCAGAAAATGGGCATAGAAGGAAATTACCTCAACATCATAAAAGCCATATATGACAAACCAAAAGCCAACATTGTTCTCAATGGAGAAAAACTGGAAGAATTCCCTCTAAGAACAGGAACAAGACAAGAGTGTCCACTCTCACCACTGTTATTCAACATAGTTTTGGAAGTGTTAGCCACAGCAATCAGAGAAGAAAAAGAAATTAAAGGAATCCAAATTGGAAAAGAAGAAGTAAAATTATCACTCTTTGCAGATGACATGATACTATATATAGAAAACCCTAAAGACTCTACCAGAAAACTGCTAGCACTCATTGATGAGTTTAGTAAAGTAGCAGGATACAAAATTAATGCACAGAAATCTCTTGCATTCCTATACACTAACAACGGAAGAGCAGAAAGAGAAATTAAGGAAACTCTCCCATTCACCATTGCAACCAAAAGAATAAAATACCTAGGAATAAACCTGCCTAAGGAGGCAAAAGATCTGTATGCAGAAAACTTTAAGACATTGATGAAAGAAATCAAAGATGACATAAACAGATGGAGGGATATACCATGTTCCTGGATTGGAAGAATCAACATCGTGAAAATGACTGTACTACCCAAAGCAATTTACAGATTTAATGCAATCCCGATCAGATTACCAATGGCATTTTTCACAGAACTAGAGCAAGAAATCTTACGATTTGTATGGAAACGCAAAAGACCCCGAATAGCCAAAGCAATCTTGAGAAGGAAAAATGGAGTTGGTGGAATCAGGCTTCCTGACTTCAAACTATACTACAAGGCCATAGTGATCAAGACAGTATGGTACTGGCACAAAAATAGAAAGGAAGATCAATGGAACAGAATAGAGAACTCAGAAGTAAGCCCAAACACATATGGGCACCTTATCTTTGACAAAGGAGGCACGAGTATACAATGGAAAAAAGACAGCCTCTTCAATAAGTGGTGCTGGGAAAATTGGACAGCAACATGTAAAAGAATGAAATTCGAACACTTCCTAACACCATGCACAAAAATAAACTCCAAATGGATTAAAGACCTACATGTAAGGCCAGACACTATCAAACTCCTAGAGGAAAACATAGGCAGAACACTCTTTGACATACATCAAAGCAACATCCTTTTTGACCCACCTCCTAGAATCATGGAAATAAAATCAAGAATAAACGAATGGGACCTCATGAAACTTAAAAGCTTTTGCACAGCAAAAGAAACCATAAACAAGACTAAAAGGCAACCCTCAGAATGGGAAAAAATAATTGCCTATGAAACAACGGACAAAGGATTAACCTCCAAAATATACAAGCAGCTCATGCAGCTTCATACCAAAAAAGCAAATAACCCAATCCACAAATGGGCAGAAGACCTACATAGACATTTCTCCAAAGAAGACATACAGATGGCCAACAAACACATGAAAAGATGCTCAACATCACTCATCATCAGAGAAATGCAAGTCAAAGCCACAATGAGGTATCACCTCACACCCATCAGAATGGCCATCATCACAAAGTCTGGAAACAACAAATGTTGGAGAGGGTGTGGAGAAAAGGGAACTCTCCTGCACTGTTGGTGGGACTGTAAGTTGGTACAGCCACTATGGAAAACAATTTGGAGGTTCCTTAAAAAACTACAAATAGAACTACCATATGATCCAGTAATCCCACTCCTGGGCATATACCCAAAGAAAACCATAATCCCAAAAGAAACTTGTACCATAATGTTTATTGCAGCACTCTTTACAATAGCCAGGACATGGAAGCAACCTAAATGCCCATCAACAAATGAATGGATACAGAAGATGTGGCATATATATACAATGGAATATTACTCAGCTATAAAAAGGGATGAGATGGAGCTATATGTAATGAGGTGGATAGAACTACAATCTGTCATACAGAGTGAAGTAAGTCAGAAAGAGAAAGACAAATATTGTATGCTAACTCACATATACGGATTCTAAAAATGGTACTGATGAACTCAGTGACAAGAACAGGGAAGCAGATACAGGGAATGGACTGGAGAACTCGAGGTATGGGAGGGGGCCGGGGGTGAAGGGGAAACTGAGAAGAAGCGGGAGAGTAGTACAGACATATATATACTACCAACTGTAAAATAGTCAGTGGGAAGTTGTTGTATAACAAAGGGAGTCCAACTCGAGGATGGAAGATGCCTTAGAGGACTGGGGCAGGGAGGGTGGGGGGGAATCGGGGGGGGGGCGTCAAGGAAGGGAGGGAATATGGGGATATGTGTATAAAAACAGTTGATTGAACCTGGTGTACCCCCAAAAAAATAAAATAAAATAATAAAAAAAAAAAAATAAACTGTGGTGCATCCAGACAATGAAATATTATTTAGTGCTAAAGGGAAATGAGCTCTCAAACCACGAAAAGACACAGAGGAACCTAAATGCATATAACTAAGTGAAAAAGTCAATTTGAAAAGCTTGTATGATTCCAATTAGATGACATTCAGGAAAAGGCAAAATTATGAAGACAGTAAAAATGTCAGTAGCTTCAGGGATTTGGGAGGAGAGAGATGAAAAGGTGGAGCCCAGAGGGTTTTAGGATAGTGAAAATGTCTTCTAAGATGCTATAATAATGGATACATGTTATCATGTATATATCCAAACTCATAGTATGTACAACATTGAGTGAACTGTAATGTAAACTATGGCCTTTGGGTATTATAATTCCATCAGTGTAGGTTCATAAATTATAACATATGCATCACTCTGGAGGTTAAAGGTTGTAAGGTTGTTAATGGGGGAAGCTATGCATGTGTGAGGGTAGGAAGTACAGTAAAACCTTGGTTTGTGAGCATAATTTGTTCTGGAAACATGCTTGTAATCCAAAGCACTTGTATATCAAAGTGAATTTCCCCTTAAGAAATAATGGAAACTCAGATGATTCGTTCCACAAGCCAAAATTATTCATATAAAAATGATTAAAATACAGTAATATAATACAAAATAATAAAGAAAATACAAAATATAAGGAAAAATAAATTCTCCTGCACTTAACTTTTAAAACCCTCGTGGCTGGTGTGAGGGAGACAAGAGAGAGGAGTGTTATTGTGTAGGATGACTTTCACTATCACTAACAGAATCACTGCTACCTACTGGCTCAATAGAATCTTTTTCTTTCCTGGAACTTTAACAAGGAACCTATGCAATGACACTTGCTTTTGCCTCCTTCAGAGGATTTCGCGGAAATGTGACATTGCATTGTCATTAAACAGATCCATCGCTCGCACTGCTTCAGCCTTATTCGGGTGGTGATTTTCTACAAAATTTTGCACTGTTTCCCACATTTTACACATCTCCCTAATCTCATTTGAAGTGAGGGATTCCTCAACCTTTTTCTCCTTCTCCTCTGCAGAGGAGATCTCCATAACCTCTTGCTGTTGCTCGGGATGCAGATCCATCAGTTCACCAGTGGTCTGCTCCTAGCCATATTCCTCCACCAGCTCTTGAATGTCATCCTCATTCATGTCCAGTCCCATGGTCTTCCCCAAGGGCACAATTTCGTCAACAACTGGTGGCTCCTGTTCATGAGCAAGCCCTTCTAAGCCACATCCAAGAACACAATCAGGCCACAGTTTTCTCCAAGCAGGATTGAGGGTTCCCTTGGTGACCCCATCCCAGGCTTTATCGATGATCTTGAGGCAGTTCACGATGTGGAAATGATTTTTCCAAAACTCTCAGAGGGTAAGATTTGTTCCTTCGGTCACCTCGAAGCATTGCTCAAATAGTGCTTTGGTATAAAGCTTTTAAAAGTTCAAAATGACCTGCTGATCCATGGGCTGGAGGATTGGAGCAGTGTTGGGAGGAAGGAACTTGACCTTAATGAACTCAAATTCCTCCAGTAAGTCGTCCTCAAAGCCTGGAGGATGAGCAGGAACATTATCCATAACCAGCAAGGCTTTGAGTGGCAGATTCTTTTCTAAAAGGTATGTCTTCACTGCAGGACCAAAGACCTCATTGACCCACTCAACGAACAAGATACGAGTGACCCAAGCCTTGCTGTTGGACCTCCACATAACGTTTAACTGGTTCTTTTGCACCATGCATTTTTTGAAGGCTTATGGATTCTCAGAATGATACATGAGCAGGGGCTTGACTTTGAAATTCCCGCTTACATTAGCACAAAACAAGAAGGTGAGACGGTCTTTCATGGGCTTGTGACCAGGCATTGCATTCTCTTCTTTTATAATGTAGGTCATCTTTGGCATCGTTTTCCAAAAAAGCCCTGTCTCATCACAATTAAAAACTTGCTCCAGCAGGTAACACTTGGAAACCATAAGCTTCTGGAACTCGGTAGCGAATGCCTCAGCTGCCTTAGCGTCTGAACTCACAGCCTCTCCGTGCCTCACAACACTATGGATGCCACTTCTCCTCTTAAAGTTATCAAACCATCCCCTGCTTGCCTTGAGGCCGTCTTCATTTTCTGTTGACATACCTGGCAGTTTACTTATGAGGTCCGTGTACAAGACCTTTGCCTTCTTGCAGATAAAGTTCTTGGTCACAGTATCACCTGCCAGTTGCTTCTCATTTATCCAAACCAGAAGCAACTTTTCTACATCTTCCAGAATACGTGGCTGTAGTTTTGATATTCTCGTGACTCCATTTGCTGCATCTAGCCCCCTTATTTCTTCTTCCTTCTTTAATATTGTGCAAATGGTCGATGGAGACATAAAATCTTGCAATTTCAGCCACTCGCATACCTCATTCGTACTTCTCAATGATTTCCTTCTTAACTTCCACCGTAATCATCTCCTTCTTCTTATCACCTTTCTTTTCAAACTTTTTCTGCATGGGGGCCATTGTACATGTTCGCATGGATGTTGACTACAGTACAGTGTTAATAAACTCTTGTCATATACTGTATTTAATGTAACTGGCAATAAGGCAGCAGAGGAAAGGGTCTATATCTTCAGGCAGACTGACCTAGAATAAAGCAAAGGATTCCTAAGCTTACTCTTGTATGGAAAAGCAAAGGATTGTCCATAGGTGCTTTGAAATGACAAAAAATACACTAGTGCCAGTTGTGGGCACCTTCCAACGTTCAGCAAAATTACTGATTTCTGCCAAATACTGTGGCCTGAGACCGAGCATGTGAGGATGGGAGATGATCACCCACCATGCCGCAGTGAGAGAGAGAGAAGAACCATTGACTCAGTTGTGATCATGTGATATTTGGCATCATGTACTACTCATATTGCAAGACATCACTCATTTATCAAGTTAAAATTTATTAAAAATGTTTGCTCGTCTCGTGGAACACTCGCAGAAGATGTTACTCACAGTCCAAGGTTTTACTGTGTATGGGAAATATTGTAACTTCCTCTTAATTTTTCTGTGAACCTAAAACTAAAGACTTTTAAAAACAAAACCCATAAATTTTGGCATATCAGATGTATTTTTCATGTTTGAGGCTCTACTTCCCCTGCCCCAACTCTAGAGATACAGATACTATCCAGAAACAGTCAGAGGCTCCAGGGGATTACACGGGTCCAGTACAGTCAATTTAAGAAGAATTTAAGAATCCTCATTTTAAATAAAACCTAATATTCCAATGTTTATGACTAATTACAAAATGTAAATACATGCTGAATGTTCAACATGGTTCAACTTGGTTTAAAGGTTAAAAACAAACAAAATATGTAATCAGACTCTAACTTACAGGCTATCCCTTCATTGTGTTTGCTATGAAATCTCCCCATAACCTTACATGCAATCCATACAGTTGGCAAGTTTACCCAAACAGAACATATTTTATAACTTCAGATAACTCTAAACTGAGGCTCATGGTAAAAATCTTATAATCCAAAAGTGAGTAAATTCTATGAAGGCAGAGATATGACCTGGCCTGTGTTATTCATCACTCCACAGTGTCCCTAGCAACTAAAAAATTACCTGGCTCATAGTAACTACTAAACATTAAATTTATATATATGTACATATATAATATTCCATCATTTATTCATAAATTATACATAGATACATTTATATGTATAATTTATGAACAAATGAGAGAATGAAGTAGACCAAATGATATATATGAGCCCTGTAGCCCATATTCCAATTTCTGTCCTTCAGTCTTACTATTAGGATGTTTTCCTCACAGCCTCTAAATTAGTAATAAATTAAATTTTCCTAGAGTGCCTTTGGTAAATTTCTTATTCTGTATAGTCACTTTAGAAAGCTATCCAAGGAGCTATAGTCTGGGGCTTCCTAGGTGGCGCAGTGGTTGAGAATCCGCCTGCCAATGCAGGGGACATGGGTTCGACCCCTGCTCCAGGAAGATCCCATATGCTGCAGAGCAACTAAGCCCGTGCACCACAACCATTGAGCCTGTGCTTTAGAGCCTGTGAGCCACAACTATTGAGCCCATGTGCTGCAACTACTGAAGTCCACGTGCCTAGAGCCTGTGCTCCACAAGAGAAGCCATGGCAATGAGGAGCCCGTGCACCACAACAGAGAGTAGCCCCCACAACGCAATCAAAAAAAGCCTGCGCACAGCAAAAAAAGACCCAACACAGCCAATAAAATAAATAAATAAATTTATATTACCAAAAAAAGGAGCTATAGTCTGAAATTAGGGGCTTGAGCCATCTCCTCCTTATCCAT
The DNA here is from genome assembly GCF_030028045.1 of Hippopotamus amphibius kiboko. Lineage (NCBI taxonomy): Eukaryota > Metazoa > Chordata > Mammalia > Artiodactyla > Hippopotamidae > Hippopotamus > Hippopotamus amphibius. The sequence goes on from NC_080188.1 coordinate 33,775,177, forward strand.
CTACACCATCAGAACTAACAAAAGATATAAATGGCAGCTGTTTTTTTTCTCTTTTTTCTTTTTGCTATATAAATTACAGGATTTTTTGTGAGATATTACAAGGCCTGAAACAAAGTATTTCCTCAGTGTCCAAAGTATGATATTGATCAACTGTCATTCAGCTAATTTTTGTCTAATTATGTTATATTTTAAGATGAACATAATTAAACAGTCTTGGAATTTATGACATCAACCTTTTATAATCTGAAATCTGCTTTAACTTTACAGCTTTATTTTTTTCTCTGGCTGTGCTTCTTCTATTCTAGTCCACTGTCCTTACTGTGCAGGCTGCCTGAAATGCTCTTCCACTTTCCCTTTTATTGGTTCCATTAATCTATGATATTTCGGGCTGTGACAAGGGTACTTTATATAATAGGTTATATGTTTACCTGCTTACATTGCCCATTAGACTTTTTGTTGCTTGAGGACTTGACTATGTCTTGTCCCCTACTGTATTTATAGCCATTGCTCAACTGAGTGTCTCATTTTTGATGCTCAATAAATATTTGATAAATTAGTGAATAAATGACTTTCACTGAGCTCCTTAAGAGAATGGCTGATATAACCATGGTTTTGAAATTTCAGTGCTTAGCATTGGAACATGTAGCTATTTCCTTTTCTTTCATCCAATATAGTCATCAAAACTCTATTAACTAGAATTCAGCATTTATTTAGAATGATGATAATGTGAACACCTTGATGTTATCTTATGTATTATCTATTAAATTCTTTTCAGCATGATTTTAACAACACTTTTAATATGCTGTTGAATTGAAAAAAAACATGATATGCACAATAGCATTAATCCAAATATTTGATTAACTATAATACCACATTTCCCTGTCATTAAAGATAACAGATAATTTATTATTTTTGTTGTAATGATATTAGTATTCTAGCTAGATGAGTCTTTTAAATCTAACAAACTCTCACTCTGGCTGATTCATACACACCAATAATTTCTTATGCTGATTTAATATGCTTTAATGTACTATATATTTTTTCAAAATGCAAAGACTATTTTTTTGGATATATTTATGAAATAAGAATAATATCTGAAGAATCAGTAACCAATAATCATCTCCACTCTATACTTTTTTCTTGGGAGTATATCTTGCACATAATAGAACCTTAGAGTTTTCTGTGAGATATTTAGTACTATGGAGCCCTGAGGATGCATTTTAACAACAGCAAATATTTCCCTTTTGGGAGAAAGGATGTTCCAGTGATATAGTGTGTAATAAGGCATTGTGCTTCTAATCTTTGAGGTTTATGGGTAATGAGATAAAAACAAATAAAATAATTGGAAGCAGTTTGCTCAGTGCTAAATGCAATAAAGTAGTAATCTGAATCCTGAGTGCTGACTAGCATGGAGACAAGCATGACTAGAGGACTCTCTATGTTACAGACCAGTCAGCCTTGGCCACCGAATTAATAAGTAATCAGACACCAACAGTGGAAAGAGCCCATGGTTGTTGTTTTGCTTTTTTCATTTCTTTTAGAAGTAGTTGGTTCCTCTTAGTGAATTGTGAGCTGAAAGTAACTGCAAAGTAAAATAATATGCAAACACGAGTCATCCTGTGGGCATAGCACTGCCATTATGAAAGCAAATGGTATAGATGGGTGGCAAAATTCTGCTCTAAAATGTGTTGTCTAATTATAATTGACGTTCTAGCTCTGTGATTCATGTCATAATACAGTTGACAAAAGATGAAATTCTAGTGCTTTCAAGCACTCCAGAACAAGATGGCCTTTTTTGAGAAGGTCAGGAAAATGTTATACCTCCAGGTAATACTAATACACCATTTCATCATTTACAACAGTATGTAGTTAACTTTGCAGTTGAGGGAATTTTCAAAAATTCAGAATATGAAGACTTATAGAGGTGGACACCACTATTTTAATCAATACATTTGTTCAAAAGGGAGTTTTTAGGTCTTTAAAATTTCTTCTTTATTTCCTCTTCTTAGCTTCATCTTCTTTTCTGCCTCCCATGGTGATAACTCATAATCCCTGAATTAACCATTTTACTTTAATTAATTAATTCTATTTAATTTCATAATCAGTTGCATTGTTCAAAACATGAATTTGTCCAGTTCAGCAGCTGAGGCAAGGCTGGTGGGAGGAATATATAAACTGACCTTGAAATTAGAAATTTTAGTTCTGTTTGTTGCAATTACCACGGAAGTATCTGGATGGTGAGATTGAACAAAGTTTTTCTTGCAAGATGTTTGCTGAGGAGACCTTAATCCTAAACCTTATTTCTCAGTTCCTCCTCAGTTTTAAAGTAATGCTAAAATGAGGGCCAAGTAGTGTAACCTTTACAATATTGATTTCCTTCAGAATAACCAAAGCCAGTGTAGAAGGCTGTGCACTCAGCTGTTTGCTGGAGGTCCTCCAAAGATACAAATAAACAAAACGGAGCTTGTAAAAGCCACCAGAGACACTTCCAAAGAGCTTTAAGGTTGCTTAACAACAACTCCAAGGAAGAAAGAGGTATAATATTTTATCATCAAAATGGAAACACAACAAAATGAGTAATATTTAAGGGGGCATGATAATAACAATTATTGAGTGTTTCCTTCAAGTTTATAAAAAGAAAAGTGTTAGTTGTTCCTATGATTATTTAATTGGTATACTTAAAGAAAAATGTGACATACTTAAAGAAAATAAACTTATGGTTACCAAAGGGGAAAGGAGGGAAGGGAGAAATTTGAAATTAACAGATACAGACTACTATATCTAAAATAATAAGCATCTACTCTATAGCACAGGGAACTCTACTCAATATTCTGTAATAACCTATAATGGAAAAGAATCAGATAAGGAATATATATGTGTGTGTGTGTGTGTGTGTATAAAACTGAATTACTTTGTTGTACACCGGAAACATTATAAACAAATAAAAAAGGAAAAGGTGTAGTGTGTTGTCAAATTACTACATTAGATTGTCAGTCTTACCATGGCAGTAACATGATATGATGTTTGTAAAGAAAATATTCCTTTATTTACTATTATGATCATATAAATAGTATTTCCTATTGTGGGACTTATGCTATATTTATTTATTTAGAGCCATGCCTGTGTCTGCTACATTGCCTAGTGTTACACCATTAGATCAAGGGATCTTTAAAAAATCTTTGTGAATGAGAATATCATATAAGGTTCCTGTGATATTCCTGTTACACTGTTTTCTGGCTTTTCCATTAATACAATGGGTTTGGTTCCTCCCCACCCCCCACTCCTCGCACTTTTTAAAAGTCAGTAGTAAAACAAAATTCATGCTAAGTTCACCTGTGTTGGAAAACCTGATTTCTTCCCTCTCTTAATCACACACATGCTGATACTTAAGAAATCAAGATGAGCCCATATTAAGGCCAATACATTTGCCATGCATATGAAAGAAAGAAGTCTCTTATATTTTCCTTTACTAGGTCCTGCTTTGAGCCATGACAATGATTATTTTGGAATTTGAACTGTCATTCTTTGTGGGGTCTCTTAGTTCCCAAATCTCTTCATGGCTATATGTTCAGTCCTAATAACATAATTCCAACTCACTTTGGTTCAAATCAAAGAGATAAGGCCTTATGTTATAATTTTTCTTTCATGTGTAAATATTGTCAAAATAGTAATTCACATGGTTGCCCTATATGAAGTATAATCAGTATATTTTACCATTAATTCTCTAAATTATGAAATGAAGATGTATGTATAACTTTTATCATATATTGGTTATAAAAAGTACTGCATATTAATATTAGAAAGTTTAACAAAATGACACAAATTAGAAAATTAAAATTTCTCATCATTTCTCTGTCTAGAGATAACTGCTATTTACCATCTGTGTTAATTTTCTAGGACTGCCATAAGGAAGTACCACAAACTATATAGATTAAACAACACAAATCTATTGTCTCTCAGTTCTAGAGGCTTGAAATCTGAAATCAAGGTGTAAGCAGGGTTCCTCCTTGTGAGGGTTGTGAGGGAGAAATAAGTTCTATACCTCTCTCCCAGCTTCTAGTGTGTTGCTGGCAATGTTGTTGTTCCTTTGCTTCTGCTGCATCATCCAAGCCTTCATTGTCATAGGGTGTTCTCCCTGTTTGTTTGTCTGTCTCTAAATTTCTCCTTTGAATAAGGACAATAGTCATATTGGATTAGGGATCCACTCTATTCCAGTATGACCTCATCATAACCAATTACATCTGCAATTACTCGATGTCCAAATAAAGTCACATTCTGAGGTTCTGGGGGTTAAGACATCAAATATGACTTTGGGTGGAATACAATTCAACTCATAACACCATCTCATATATCCTTTGTGTTTTCTATGTTTATGTAGTTATTAAAAATTACCATATTTTACTAAAAGACTCCGTGTCAAAACTATAGAAACCAATTCAATAATTTATCCCATTTTATATGAGAATATACTAAAGAAATTATACTAATATCACCATTTTACCTTTGAAAAAAGCTTAGGCATAGAGAAAATAGGTAATTTTCCTAATGTCACATGGCTAAATACAAATATCCAGGCTATCTGAAATTTGGCTATTTGCAGGGGATTCATGTTGTACATTCTGTCTTATAACCTGAACCCTAAAAGTCTTTCTGTGTTACATAGGCCATTTGTGATGTAAACATTCTGAACTCAGTATATGATAGAAGATTGAAATGAGTTCACATTTAAAAAAAGTCATTCTATCCAGAACTATCTGACAAAGCCACTATGACCTGTATTTTTAAGTTTGGATTTTCAGACACTAGATCCGCAACTTACTAGTTGTGTCAGTTGGGGAAAAAATAAATCCTCAAGTAATGAATGATATAATTGTTTTGCTTTGATGTAAAATTTCAAATAAATGTCTATATTTTTATGGTAAAAACTTCAAATATTCTATCACACTTACTATTTCCTGCTTTGGCAATATCCAGGACCACTGGATGGAATTTCAAGTGAGAGAAATTGTTTAAAAGAATAAATACAATTGAATCTAAAATAATGTTTAAGATATTCTACTGCTGAACCGTATAGAAGAGGATAGCAAAGCAAGAACATAATTAACTATTAATTAAATATTTTATTTAATCCTCACAACAAGACTTTGAGACTGGTATTATTGTTTTCATTTCATAAATTAAGAAAATTGGGCACAGAGAGTATAAACTCAAATCATCCACACATTCAGGGCCAGGGCCAGGACTTGAAAATACATCTCCCTTACTTGAGAGCCAGGTCTCTTGTTCCTAATCACTTTGCTAAATTGTGTTTAATAAAACTCTTCTTTCATACTTTAGTCATTTGAATACTAGTTATCTGCCTCTTAAATACGTAATAGCTGTTATACTTTGGTCTCCTTCAGAAACATAACTAATCCAAAGAAATATTCCTTATTATTTAAGAGAACAGTTGTTCTTCGCAAGTTTTTAAATTCATCAATAGGACAGAATTCATGTTTATTAAATGCATAGAAATAAATGTAGATTAATGTATTTATTTTTATAGGTAATTTAACATTATAATAGTTATAGTTATAATACTTAAAAGAAACAAATTAAACCAATATGTTGTTTAAAAATATACTAATCTTTGTAGATATTTCTCTTTCTAAGCACACACACACACATACACACAATTAGAATTTAAGCGAGATGTATATATAATTAAACAGAGTAGGAAAACAAATGAATTTTTGACTTAAGACAGAGCTAGAGCTATGAAATGCAATAATACCAGTAAAGTGAAAAGACCTTTAGACTCATAACAGTTTTCCTCATTACCAGTTTCAGAATTTAAAGAAGGATATGTTAGAATGTGCCTCTGTTGGCAATATAATTTTTTGTTTTCTAATATCAAAATATAACTCAATTGAATGTGTTGTCTAATTATTTTCCTGTATGAAATCATTAAATTTTGTACATCTATACTCACAAATTAAGAAAATAAAAATGCTCACTCAAATACCCACAAATTAAGGAAACAAAAATCAAGGTGGGCCACTGTCTTCCTACCTTTTGTCATTTTTGAGAGAGATGTGTATAGTAGAATATTTCTATATCATAAGAAAAACAATAGGGCAAATGTGGTGATGTAATGCAACTTACCATCAGCCTTGGTTATTAGAGCTACAGTAAGATATTGTAGGGACTGCAGAAAAGCAGAAAGTCTATGGCTTTGTGTAAATTAGGCAGACACTAACCAGCTCCTATTGTTGATGCTGGGTCTAATGTTACCAGAGTGTCTAACATTTCAGGATAATCTAGAAAACCATATTTTATGTGAATTCTTCCAATTTTTAAAAGTTGGTTCAAAATAGTTGTGGGCCAAACAAAATAAATCTACAGGCTAGATCTGTCATTTAGATCATCATCCCACAACTTCTGAAATATTGGCTTTAGTTTCGAACAGTCTGTCAGCTGTTTTTCAGAATAGAGGAGAAAATTTTGAAGTGGCATCAATCAAAATCCTATTTGTGATTCAGCTGTCAAGCTAGTCATTTATTTAATCTTAGATGTTGGTTAAAGGATACAAAATTGCAGTTAAAGATAAATAAGTTTGGGGGATCTAATAAACAACATTATGATTACAGTTAATAATACTGTATTATACACTTAAAAGTTGCTAAGAAACTAGATCTTAAAGGTTCTTACCACAAAGAAAGAAATAATAATTATGAGACACGATGGAGCTGTTAGCTAATGCTATGTTGGTAATCATATTGCAATATATAAATGTACCAAACCAACATATTGTACACCTTAATCTTACACAAATTTACATGTCAATTATATCTCAATTTAAAAAATGTATATACTCTGCTATGATAGCCAAGCCATCTTCTACTTTGCCTATTCTTCATAGTGAAGCCACAGTGATCCCATCTAGGTATAATGTATTTATTGTCAATCTTCTTGTCCAAAATCACTAATGACTTTCCATTTATAGTAAAAGCCAAAACCTTATAAGTCCCAGATGACTTGCCCCATTAACTATCCAATCATGACCAGGCCTCCTATCACTCCCACCTCCCTTCTCTCAATTTTACCTCCAATTCACTGGCTTCCTTGATGTTTCTCCGACACTCCAGGAAGGCTCTTCCTTAAGGGCATTTACTATTTTCTTTGCAGGATTTCTCTTTTCACTTATGCACATGGCCACTTCTCTTACTTTTCCAGATTTTCCACTTAAATGTCACTCTTAAAATAAGGCCTTTCCTGGCCCCTTTATCTTAAATTTCAACCCCCTCTCCCTGGTTCATCATAGTATTCTTATCTGTTGTATTTATCTTTTCTCCCCCTTCACAATCTAACTTATACACCTACAGCATGAGATTAAGGTGTTTATCCCTAGCCTGGTCTGCTTAAACAGGTTTTAATGATAATTTTGCAAAAACCTCACAAATTTCATTCAAATGGACAATTTTTCTATATCCTTAATAAAATTAAGAGCATAGCACTATGTTCTGAATTGGAAAAAAACATTTCAGGGGATAGTATGAAGCAATTCAATGTTTTCTGGTGACTTATTTTATTGAAGTGATAGAGATTAGTGAGCCAAGGATAACTGATATTTAAAATAGGATATCTCTTGCAAATATTTAGTATCCAGGAAGTCTTGGCAATTGATTAAAATATATGATGAGTTACTCAAGTGTGTAATTTAATGAAAAAAAGCAAGTTAAATGTTTGGGTTAACTGGCCAAGGGAATATTCTTATATTATATAGCCATAAATACATCATCTACAAGTACGTTTAAATATTACCTGTAGAGCAGCCAATGTGATACTGATATAGCATAAGGCAGATTATGTCATCCTTCTTTTTCAAAATCCGGTATTGCCTCTATAACACTTACAATAAAACTAAAAGTTATTACAATTGCTTGCTAAGTCACTTCCTTCAGACTGTTATGCAAATGTTACCTTTTGGTTTGCACTCCTGGTGATATTATTTAAAGCTGTAGTACTTCCAGCCTTCTATTCCCCTCTTCATTGTTTGATTTTACCATATATTTACTTATTTCTTTGTGTCTTCCTCCACTACAAATGTAAGCTATAAAAGGACAGAGATTTTCATCTAAATTTTTCACTAATTTATCCTCTGTGTCTTTAATATCACCAAATAAATCAATTAATTCAGGTATAAATTCCTATAATCTAAACACAATATAAATGTGCACACAGTCATTCAAACTAAGTAATTATATAGATTAAATAAAAGTATAAAAACATAATTTTAAATTATCAATATTCTTCCTAACTTACAAATATAATAATTTAAAATAAACTTAAATTTAAAATTAAAATGTTCAACAATTCATTAAAAGGATCCTACACCATGATCAAGTAGCAAAAAACATCTTGTAAATAAAGGGTTTCATTAATGTCATAGGAAGACACTTCCAAAACTAAAAAAACATTTAAAAACCCAATTCTTTCCCCTTCGGACACTGGACCAAACACATAACGAACATGCCCACCTACTGAAGATTATTCTGTGGAGTCTATATTCAACTGGAAGGTTTAGTTGACCAAATATTTAAAGGGATTTCTTTCCCCAATTTATCTATTCTATTAAAACTGTCTTCTTACTAATTAAATAACTCCAATTTTAAAATATATAATTTAAAAACTTTAAAAAGAAAATTAAAATTTTGAAATTTGCAAATAGACTTCAACTAATTCTTAGCAAATATGATTCTGGAATATTGTAGAAGTAATGGAACAACATGCATTTTAAAAACAGTTGGAAACTTTGACAAATACATGAGTTTCTGAATCATTAGGAAGGATTCTGAACATAGAGGTACCTGTCATTGTGTAAAAATGAAATTCAGTTACAAACTATAATTTATGAATTGTCTAAGAATTTTATGTTGTTACATTCCAACCAAAATCATTCACAAATTCAATTGCGCATTGTTATCAGTCAGGGTAAGTTAGGTGGTTTCATGGTTTCAGACAAAATTCTCTGCTGCTAAACATGTTTTTTTTTTTATTATTTTAGATATTTTAAAAAATTTATTTTAATTTTTTTTCTGGCTGCGCCACACAGCTTATGGAATCTTTCATGGCTTGCAGGATCTTAGTTCCCCAATCAAGAATCAAACCCGTGCCCCCTGCAGTGGAAACCAAGAGTCCCAACCACTGGACTGTCAAGGAATTCCCCAGCTGCTAAACATGTTAACAGTTCTTTTATTTATGCTGCATATGTAGAGCAGGACTGGAGGGGCAAAGAGCCTCTTCTCATTGTAGTTCCTCTGGGTTGTGGAGTAAGAAAGGGTCCATTTCAATATGCTTTCAAAAATCTCACAGAAGGAAGAGAAGGTGGCAAAGTATGATTGATTTTTGCAGTTTCTGTGCAGAATTGACACTTATAGTTCATTAACCAGAGCAAGGAATAGGAACATGCCTAACTTTAAATGCAATGGTATCCTATGCTTTGATGGAGGAGGACCAGGAGAAGGAGGGTGAAAATATGCGAATAGGTATGAAGGATACTAACGACTATGCAAGGGTATTTAACATGATGTAAAACTTTGGCAGTATATAACTCCAACAAAAATACAGTTGTGGAGAATATCTTAAAGAAAAACATTCAACTTTTTAACAGATCATTGTTAAATCCCACTGATCAAATGCCCCAAGAATACACATCAGTAGGCAGTAATAATAAGGATAAAGTTTAGTGAGCTTGCTGCAGCAAGGGAGAACAAACCTCAGAGCAAGCATGGGGCATCACACATGAGAGAATGAGAGGCTTAGAAGGGCTTATTTGCTTCTCACAGGATTTGTACTTGGGCTGCAGATGATGACAAGTTTTTAAGGCAGTGGGGGGATACTTCTTGACTGCACACTGCAGGAGGAGAGTTGTCATGGCTGGAGGAGCAGCAGTCATCCCTGCTAGCAGTATGGCAGTGTTGTGGTCTGGCCTGGAGTTCAGTTCAGCTCATGGAATGGTCTAGCTGAAGCATTTCTTGCATTCTGTAAGCGTTATTGATGTGTGGTTGAGAACATCCTGTCCTGGTTGCCAGCAGAGCCATTTCTGCTTTTCACAGATTTAGTAGCTGAGAATTTATTATTTTTAATAAAACTCAGTCATCATTACAGCCAGAGATTATTTTAATACAAAGCTAATAGGTAGCAGTGCACAGATGTGGTCTCGGGTTCAGTGCCTTCACTGTGTCCTAGTTCATTGCTTAGGCTAGTGATAAACAATGAAAATATATAGACTTGGACAGGACAAGTGCAGGCTGATAAAAATGCATGGACCTAAGACTCAAAGACAACTAGGGACTTGATACGAAGGAATTATATAAATTTCGCAAGTGTATTAACTTATCTCTCTTCAGTTTCCCTATTGCAAAACCCTATCATTAGTAATTAATTCCATGATATGTACTTAGAATCCAATAAGTGTAACCATTTTTAAAAACACATGCATTAAAAGTTATCTCAAAATGCAAATTATTGGTCTTTCATGCCTGCTCTACAGATTCAGTGATTCAGCCAAGCAATTCCCTGATATTTAAGTTAAAAAGTTAGCATTATCAAATATTATGTATTTAACAATTCCAGGCCATGTCTCTAAAATAATATCAACAAAAACCTCCACGTAGGAAGTATGCTTTTTACCTTTTGACAACCTTCTTCCATCAGCCCCTAACCCCACCTTTGGCAACCATTAGTCTATTCTCTGTATCTATGAATTTGTGGATTTGTTTTTTTCCTTTTGATAAAAATGAAAAACTTCCAATTGTAAGATAAATAAGTTTTAGGGGATGTAATGTACAGCATGATGACCACAGTTAATAATACTTTATTGTGTATTTGAAAGTTGCTAGGAGCATAGACCTTAAAAGTTCTCATGACAAGAAAAAATGTTTATAACTAAATGAGGTAATTGATGTTAACTAAACTTATTGTAGTGATCATTTCACAATCTATACTAATATCAAATCATTATGTTGTACAATTTGGACTAATACAATGTTACATGTCAATTACATCTTAATACAACTAAATTTTGTTTTAATGAAGTGTGTTCTTTTGTGACAGCAATTTTATAACAAAAAGAATTTTTTTGCGTTCTCATCAGGTGCAAGCTACATTTCTCTACTTCTAAACCCAGTTGAGTAGGTTGAAAATAAACACACACACAGAAGCACACATCTACACAGATACACACACTCGTAATGTCATTATGGAGAAGGGTAGAAATTATTTACAAAGAAAATAATATAGGAATAAAAAACATATTAATAGAAATGTTTATAAAATTTGGCATGGTCTAAGTATAGACCCTATTATACATAATAAACATTATTTCTATATGAAATGAGATGCTTAATTTTTTTTATCAAATAAAACAGGTTTAACAAGACTTTTTTGAAATTATTTTATATTAAAAAGTACACTTATAAATAACAACCTGAAGAAGTGGGAGTGGTGTAGTATGGAGAAGAGCACTTATAAGGAGAGATTTAAGGCAGGCTGATAGTCTCCCTTCAGTGGACTAAAACCCCAAAAGACAGAAGAGTAAAATCAGCCAGCATTTGGGAGAAAGAAAGAAGACCCAAGTGAATTTCAAAAGAACTTGCTTCAGTTAAAAGTAGACTAGAGACAAGACATGCAGCAGCTTTGTGGTAGGCTGAAAACGGCTCCCCACAGATATCAAATCCTAATCCCCAGAACCTAAAAACATTACATAGTAAATTAAAAGGTCATTGCAAATGTAATTAATTATCTTGAGACAGGGAGATCATCCTGAATTATAAAGATAGACCCTAAATATATTTACATGTATTCTTATGAGGGAAGTAAAGGGAGATGTAACACATACCATGCATGAGCAGACACACACACTCGCACACACACACACAGAAGTGATATGAAAATGAAATAAACAAAGATTTAAAGACGCTGGCCTTGAAGTTGGGAGTGATGTGGCCACAAAACAAGGAAGGCCGGCAGCCACCGAAGCTCAGAGTCAAGGAGTGGATTCTCCCCTACAGCCTCCAGAGGGAGCCCTGCTGACCCCCTGATATTAGCCCAGAGGTGATGATTTCAGATTTCCGGCCTCCATAATTGATAAAAAAAAAAGGGAATTTCTGTTGTTTTAATTTCTGTCAGTTTATGTTGATTTGTAACAGCAGCCAAAGGAAACTTATACAAGCGTCATATGCAAAATAGGTTTTAGCATTGTATAGATTCTCTGATTATTTATATAGGTTTTTTTTAAATGAGAACTCTGCTACTTTGGCCTTGCCTTTTCCAATACAAGCTGCAAGCCTCGTAGTAACATTGCTGCAGTGGGCAAAGTGTGAATTCTTTGCAGAGAAGAGACTTTGACAGACAAGTTTTATTTTTTTAAAATTGATAATAAAGTGTATTAATTCTGGAAAAATTAGAATATTTATAGAAAACCTCATTAACTGTTTCCACTTTTAGAAAAAAATATTTCCCCCAAAGGAATTACCTTGAGTGATAGCTGTCCTCATAACTAATAAAAACTAGTTCAACTTCTGGAAAGCAGGAAGCATAGTTATAATATTCCATCCCTGAAAACAACATAGTTTACCAAAAAGAGGTTAAGAAAAACTTTACATATGCTAAAATGCTAGGAAATGGTCACAACCTCATACTACAAACTTAGAACAGTATATGCTGGATAAACCACTGTTTAATCCCAATTAAAAGAGGGTGCCTGATATCTGGGTTGACAAGGCTATCGTCTAATGATATGTGTAGCTAGAGGGAGAAGAAGGTTTAAAGCATAATAAAAAATCTGTTTTTCATAGTAATTTTGTTAGGATAATTAGACCTCAAAATTAACATGGAAACTGAGCAATTTAATACACAACTGAGCAGGTCAGTCAAAATATAACTTTAGGATACTTTGGTAAGTGGTTATGGTTTGTGCTAGGACTAAGAAGAGGCTACATATAGAGATGGGGGTCTCATGGAAAAATCAGGCATTATGTCAACATTTAATATGGAGAATTGTTTGGATAGACTGGACCTCATCCAAACAAAAGAAAAGGACACATGTAACTAAACATAGATATCATGCCAAAATAAATAAATCAAGAAAAATCAGAAAAGAAATTTAGTACAGATTTACATTCAGACTTTAAGCTATAAAAAATAGGAACTTTACTAAAAAAGAAAAAGATAAGATAGCTGAATGTGATGAAAAGTGAGCCAGGCAAACTAAGGGAATAAATTGAGAAGAAATAACACAATTAGATACCATAAAATGGAAATGAAGCAGAAAGGGGAGAATCAATAGTGTAGAAAGACAAATCAGTTCCATGGAAGACAGGCTTAAGAAAATCATGCATAATGCGAAAGAAAAGGGCAGAGAGAGTCAGTTTATATAAAGAACACAGTAAGAAGGACAGACAAAGCTGATCTGAAATAGTGATACTCTACTTGGAAAGAAGAACAAAGGCAATGAAAGAGGAAATATTCAAATAAAAAAAATAAAAGAATTTCAATGAAGTAAGGAAATCTTCAATCATTAACAAAAAATATTTGCATTTATTACAGGGAAAATGAAAGAAATTTGACAATACAACTTGCATTATTGATCCCAACTCCCCATTTCTCCTTGAGTTCAAAACAGACTGTTTTTCATATGACTTTGTAGTTCTTCCCTCTGGAGGTGGAATTTACTTTCCTGCCCCACTGACATTATGTTTAACCATGAGACCTGCTTTGACTACAGACATGTGAAGAAAGGCAGCATATAACCACTAAACTTAGCCTTAAGAGACATTGCATGTATCCTCCTGCTTCCCTTGAGCTTCTTCCATCCCCATGAGAAGATCCTCTATGCCCTGGTGTCCATACCTCTCATTGACATCCTCCAATCCCCAGCTCACTCAATAATCCAGAGGAGATAGTAAACATGGGGGCAGACATGGGCCCAAACTTCATCTTGGAGCCCATTTCAGCGGATCCCAGCCTACAACAACCAGCCCCCTGGCTAATCTGTCAGCATGTGATCACATATCAATAATTGTTTTAAATCAGTGACTTTATTTTGGTGACCTCTTACATGGCATTTTTATGGCAATAGCTGACATGCGCATCGACTAGCAAGAAAATGTCCCATTGATTCAATTAAATTCAACTTTAAAGAAATAATATGTTTTGGGAAAAAAAAATACATGAAGGCACATATATCCAGCATATGAAAAACAAACAAAAACCAAATATTTTGGGGGCAATGAATAAACCTGGAAAGAAGCCACTTACCTTAAAAAAAAATCATTAAGCAAACTGATCTCAGGCTTCTAAGTAACACTGGGTGACTTCAAAGTCTGTAAATAGGACAACAGCTGAAGAAATTTGTAAAATCTTAAAATAGATCACTTATTCCCTCCCCCTTTTTAGAACACTGCAGTGATTTATATCACACATATATTAAAATCCAAGCTACTTTCATCTAAATGACCTGGCCCAACCTCCACCCATACTGGCCTCCATATTATTCCCAGCAAAGAAAAGGATTTTTAAAGATTCAGAGTCTGCATTTGCTGTTTCCTCTGCTTAGGCACTCCTCTTCCTTATTTTAGATTGCTTGTACCCAGATGCCTGTCCTAACCATACTTCCAAAAATTGCCTTCATATTCCCTACATAGAATACTGGATATTTGTGTATATTTTATATATTTATTTGTTTATTGCATTCTCAATGCAATAGAAGCAATGTTAGGGTTGAAGTTTTGACTGCTGGTGGCGTGCTGTATACTCGGCATCTGAAAATGTGTTTGAAAGGAAATAGTCAATAGATTACTAATAAATATTTTAATACGTTAATAAATAAGTGCTAGAAGTCAACCAAAAATCCAAATAGTTTTAGTGAAAATAAAGTCTCCACCCTCTCTGTGGAAGCATATAATCTATATAATTTCCAAATAAAATCTACTTCATATCACCCTTTAGACTACTGAACAATTAACAGAAATAAAAACTATAAAAGTCAGAACGTAACAGTATCAGAGTATTAGTGGTGCCATTAAATCTAGTTATAAACACATAATTGTGTTAACTTGATAATTATGGATGTGAAGTTATAGCTTGTGAAATATTCACTGTCTAATACAAAATTTATTACAATTTACCTATAAAAAGTCAGGCAAATATCTCAGACATGCAAAAAGTGATTTGGGAAGGGTGGTAGGAGAAGGCATAAGTAATTTATTGTTTAGTTTTTATAAAGAGGGTCACTACTATTTGCTTGGTTTCTGAGGTTGATGAATCAAGAAATATAGACTAAAGATGGATATAAACATGTTAATTATGCAATAAGATGAAAAGCATTCTATAATTTCCAGATTATCAAAAGAAAACAGAAGTGAAACAATAATATTGGTCATAAAGCACATGCTAGGAAAAAAAAAAAAGGCAATTGCTAGGAAACATTTAAAAAACAGAAAATCAAATAAGATGACAAAGTAAAACCAAGATTATATGCCAAGTCAATATACATAAATGTAATAACTTCACACTCAGGGTTATAAAATTAAATCCAACTATATAGGGTTGTAAAATTCAACCATATATTGTTTACAAAGAGATATGCCTAAAACCAGGTGATTTACAAGGCTTGAATGTAAAAGAATGGGTGAGACCTAGAAAAAAATGGAAATAAAAAGAAAGCAGTTTTCACAATGTTAAGGTTAGAAAGTAAATGAAATTCTAAGTACAAAATAAATAGTAGCAAAATATATAAAACAAAAAATGCTAGAAATACAAGAAGAAAGGGCAAAAAATGTGTTTTTCTCCTGATAGTTCAAGCAGACACAAAAGTTATATAGAAGTTCTAAACAGATATCTCAATCTAAATTAAGAACACAATTTGGGTGGGGGAGGAAGGCGGGGGGAGGATAAACTGGGAGACTGAGCTTGACATAGACACAGTACTATACATAAAATAGATAACTAATAGGGACCTACTATATAGCACAGGGAACACTTCTCAGTACTCTGTAATGACCTATATGGGAAAAGAATCTAAAAAAGAGTGGATATATGTGTAACTGACTCACTTTGCTATACAGTAGAAACTAACATAACATTGTAAATCAACTATACTCCAATAAAAATTTTTAAAAAGTCAGCAATTGATAGGTTCTAATTTTTATTCAGTGATATATTTTGAAGGATTTTTTTTCCAGTCTGAGCGTTGTCTTATAATGCTGCTAACATAATCATCATTTCCTCATATTAAAAATTTTTAATGATGTTAAATTAAAAAAAAAAGAAAACACAGCAAACATATAGAGAACCTCTAAAAATTCAAGAACTTTAGAGATGGTAGAAACTTCATTACCAGCAATTAAACAAAAATAATGGAACTCAGAGTACATAGAGTAAAGCAAAATCATAATTCTGGCATATGTAGAAAATAACTATAATGAGCTAAGCACATTTTCAAAATCTGTGAAATATGGCCAAAGATAGAGGAGAATTTTTAGGCTTCAACATTTTCATTACTGAGTTGGAAGAGTAAAAATAAGTATTGAACACAAGAATTTTAAAAAGAGAACATAAAAATAATTTACAGAATGTCTAAATAATGGTATCAAAAATACAAATGTGTGGAAAAAAAATTTCAGTTCAGTCCGGTAGATAAATACATTAATCTAAAAACTCAGCTCTCAGCCCTGTTCTAGGTACTCAGAATACATTAGTGCACAAGTGGTTTACAGTCAAGGTCCATCCAAGTCTCAAGGAACAGCTCATCCTAATCTTATTCAAACTCTTAAAGAGAGTTTGAAATATAAGAGAAACTTCCCAACTGCTTTGAGAGGCCAGTATCCTCCAAACTAAAACCATATTTAAAAAAAAAAGGAAGAAAATTATGAACATAGTTTAAAATATCCTGATTAAATATTAGTATTTTGGTCAAACTTGATTATTATACCATTTCTGATTAACAAATTCTCTGGGAGAGATTAAGATTAAATATTAGTCTTCTTGAATTTTAAAATAATAAAATGTTTTATTTAAGTTCAAAATACTCTTCTTTCCCTTCTTACTTAAAAGTCCAAAGAGCAATAATTTAATTAAAGTCTAAAATTATTCTCCCCAATTCCCTTTTTCTGTTGAATTCCAAGCTCCTTCTCAAAGCTTATTTTCTTTCTGCAATTGCTGCCTATGCTGTTTTGTTTAGTAACTGACAAATTTTCCACAGAGTCTCTGAAATGTATTGGTTCAACACTATGTCTGTAATGTGTCTATATTTTTAAAATTCCAAGTGTACAATTTAGTGCATTTTTCAAATGTGTACAGTCATGTAACCACTACAGCAATCATGATATATAACATTTTTATCACTTCCAAAATCTCCTTTGTAGCACTTTTCAGTTAACCCCTGGACCCTGGCCACCACCCAACTGCTTTCTATCATTATATTTTCCAGAAGTATGAATGAAATGATAAGCTATATAGACTTTGTATCTGTTTTATTCCCCTTTTAAGATGCATCCACGTTGTTTCTTATTTTTAGCAATACATAACTCCAAACTGTAAACAATATCTACCAACTGGTCAATAGATAAACAAATTATCATACACTTACACAACAGAATAATTCATATTTTAAAGACACTAAAAGATTAAGAAATAAGATCATCAAAGCATTAGCCATATAAACACCAAATTTGGGAAACAAATCCATCCTGATCCTATATATTCCAGGACCTAGTATACAGGATCACTAAAGTCCAAGATTGAGTTTTATTTATATGCAAGTTAAAGAGCAGGTATAGAAATGTACTCTTTGGTTTTGGCCAAAAACCAGGAATACCAAGCAGTCTGGAAGACCAAGAAGGCTGTGCCAGTTGTCTAGAATTCATGATGGATGTGTTAACATTCAATTAGAAAAAGTCCCAACAAGAACTTAATTTTGTCACAACACATTTACCACATCTAGAAACCAGCCATTCTATGAAATCTGCTTCCTAGGCAAGGTCCCCAACATTTGTTGCAGCTGGAGAATCATACTAGGCAGATTTCTGAACTGAAACTATGTTGCTGAAGCCTAGGCCACAGCAGGCAGAAATTGGGGGTGCAGTGGACCAGTATGAACCAAACTTCAGTTACAGGCTCCTCAAAATATGTTTTTCCTCTATTTTCAATTCTATAAATTGCTCAGTAATAATCCCTCTGGGCACAGGCAGTATCTGTGCTACCACTTATTATAATTCTCTTACTTTAAACTACAGTGTAATATTTTCATAGAGTATTTTTTGTTCTTGAGCTTGTGGACAAGTATCTATATCCCGCCACAGAATCCTCTATGGCCCTAAATGCAGAATGGAATTTGATTCGGTGTATTTAGTCATGTCTACATAAGCCTAGCTCTAATAATTTAAAGCTGGAAATTCCCCTGTGCTCTATGGAACAAGCAAACTCAAATGCCTTGCATTTTAACTGTGGTACAAATTGTTCTGCGCATAAATGCTTAAAAAGACTGAAAATATCCATTTCCTTACAATCAAATCTTTGCTTCAGCCAAACATTCCTAGGAGATCCTACACCTGTATTGCAAACTAGCAACAGCCTGCAAATAGACACTGCCCGAGCCTACATAAGTGGCCTTGGAATTATAACTACTATCTTGGCCAGCTCTAGGGCTAGTGTTGGAGACATGACCCATGACCTCTGCTTTTCTTATAATTGAATTCTCCCTTCATTTGTGCCCACTCACTTTGGTTCCTGTACCTGTAGCATATCTGAGATGCTCTTTCAGCCCCCATAGTAGTCACTCATCCCTGTTTCCTTTTGTATTTTTTCATCTCACATAAACTCATTTACCTTTACATATCTGCCTTTGACATTCCTGAGGAACCCAACACCTCCTCCAAGATACAAGAAATTTTTCTACTTTGCTTTTATAAACATAACCATTCAACTGTGAACAAAACCTCCATAAACAGACTCAGTACCAAATTCAAAATACAACATAGCTCAAGGTTTAAAACTTGTCCAGATGCTGCTAGAAAAGTCAAAACTCTACTCACATGCTAAACTGTAAGGCCCAAAGCCACATAGCTAGGCTCCATGAAAAGCCACTTATCCTTTATATTTTGTGTTTTCCTACTCTACAATGTCTTCAGTCATGAAAAAGATTTTGGTGTCTCTACTAGGGCATTCCACAGACAGTAATACCTTCCCTGGAAAGGTTCTAAAAAATATTTAAAATTTTAAAAAGAATAGCTGATTAGGTGGAGAATAAACTATGACCATTATTTTTGATAGCAATTGGCTTAGAGACTGCAGTTAGCAGGGAGTTCAAATGGGCCTTATAACTGAACTCAAGGAATCAAGGAATTACATCTACTGAATTACTAACAATATCAGGCCAAGGAATTGGTCTCTATGTAGGTAGTTTGGCCTAGTCACATTTGTAGTATGGAGAAGTAGAAGACAGTTCATGGTTTCTATTGGTATAAAGATCATAAGAGAAAGAAGACAGACTGAGCTATGAATGCCCAATTTATTCTTGCCATAGAGAGGATTGGTTAATGAGAAAATAAATGACAAGAATCTTAGTTCTTGGAGCTCCATGCATGTAAATGAATTTATCATGATTAAAGATAATTCCTTCCAACAGGTTTAGACAAATTTATCTTACAATAACTCCTTCTCTTGGAAATATAGATTTGTTGTATCTTAGCTACATTAGCAAAAGTTCTGGGAAAATGGAAACATCAAAATTCTATGTAATTTTGTTTTAAGATGATCAAAGTTAGTCTATTAGGTATTTTACAATTATAACCATATTTAAAATTTTAAAAATAATAAAGAACCCCCTTCCTTTTTGAATGTAAAAAATTGGGGAAAAAAATCTCACTTGATAAATGAGAATGGCTAGAAGAACTATAAAGCTAAAGAGACAGATGCCTCCACAGAGAGGGGAGGGATGTCAGGGACTGGCTCATGTGTGGCAGAACACAGGAGGAAGACATGACTGATATTTAAGTAATAAGAATAAATAGAGTTCATGTTTTAAAGAAAAGGATGGGTATGATCTAGTGACAGTATAGGACCCCTTAGAGCCCCAGAAAATAGAGGAACTCACATTCAGTTGCAGGGTTTTTGTGCACAGATCTTCATTAAATGCTTACAAGAAAAACTGGGGTAGTAGATGAGTCCAAAGAGAACCTCTATCTTTCAGTGCCTGTAGGAAGGGATTACTGCTGCTGTTGTAAAAGTCCTAAACTCTACCCTCTTCTTGGATTTCTCTCTCACACTGAGAAAAAGCCTTAACTAGAGAGAAGAGCAACAAACTCTGCTGTTGCCAGATGCAACAAACTCTTTGGCTCACAAACTCTGACTGTGAGCCAAAGAAGGATGAAAGAAAACATCTTGAAAACTTAGGGGAGTAACAAGAAACATTCCAGAGCTCAGGATCCTGTATCAATATGATTAGAGATATCCTTTTTCAAGGGGAACAAACTTTCTCCCACATAAGATCCACCAGAGATTCAAAATTTTTCTCTCATGGGGGAGAGGGGAGGGAACACTGAGGAAACCCTACCTATGAGGAAAGGATAGTCTCTAAAACCATCCTGGTAAACACTAAGTAATGAAAAGCAATAGCTTAACCCTGAGGGAGAGGCAAGATAATAGAGAAGATATCCTCTGTGGCACACACTTACAGACATGGCTGAACATCACTAGTAATACCTATTGACAACATATACTGCTGATACAAATCACCAAGACAGGCACATCACTTTTGTGGTATTCTTGCCAAAAATATATTAACTCAAAATAAACATGAGAAACATCAGACAAATCAAATTTAGGGATAGTCTATAAAATAACTGATCAAGACTTTTCAAAAGTGCCAAGGTCATGAAAAACAAAGATTGAGAAAGTGCCATAGATGGGAGGAGACCAAGGAGTCATGACAACTAAATGCCAAGTGAGATTATGGATTAGATCCTGGAATAGAATAAGGTGCACCTATATATACTTAACATTTTAGTTAATATTATTTTTCTAATGTGAATTTCTTAGTTTTGATAATCATGCTATGGTCACGTACAATGTTAATTTTAGGGGAAA
Organism: Hippopotamus amphibius kiboko; assembly: GCF_030028045.1. Lineage (NCBI taxonomy): Eukaryota > Metazoa > Chordata > Mammalia > Artiodactyla > Hippopotamidae > Hippopotamus > Hippopotamus amphibius. Next base: position 33,796,306 of record NC_080188.1, read on the forward strand.
ATGGCTGAAGAGTATACAGGAACTCTCAAAACTTTTCTATAAATCTAACATTACTTCAAAATTAAAAAATATAAAGAAATAAATTACCAATATTAGGAATAAAATTCAGGTAATCACTAAAGATTTTACAGATATGAAAAGAAAACTAAGGGGAGATTAAAAACAAATGTATGCCAATACATTTGACAATGTGTATGAATGTATAAATTGCTTGAATGATAAAAAGTATCAACACAAATTCAAGAAGAAATAAATAATCTTGGGACTTCCTAGGTGGCACAGTGGTTAAGAATCCAGCCCATGAGTCACAACTATTGAGCCCATGCACCTAGAGCCTGTGCTCCGCAACAAGAGAAGCCACTGCAATGAGGAACCCGTGCACCACAATGAAGAGTAGCTCCTGCTTACCACAGCTAGAGAAAGCCCATGTGCAGCAATGAAGATCCAATGCAGCCAATAAATAAATTTATAGAAAAAGGAAGAAATAATCTAAATTGTATCATTTGTTAAAGAATTAAATTTATATTTAAAAACCCTCCCACAAAGAAAGTTCTAGGTCTGGAAAATCTTGCTCATTAATTCTACTTACTATTTAAGAAAGAAATAATTGTAATTTTACATTATCTTTTCTGGAACATAGAAGAGGTGGAAATAGAATCCCTTAGCTGATTTCTTTGAGATAATAATTTTCCTGATTTCAAACCATACAAAGGAATTACAATAAAACTGTAGAATAACCTTCATGACTATAAATGCAAAAATCCTCCATAAAATCAAATACAGATTAATAGAAATCTTATTTTTCTTCAATAAGGCTGTACTGAAGACATTCAGGGCACTAGAGAAAAAAAGCTGATACTATATATAATGATAAAGTGGAGTTTATCTTGGTAATTTAAGGTTGCTCAACATCCAAAAATCAATGTGGCTCAAACCACAGAATGGAGAAGAAAACAATATGATTATCTCAACTGATGCAGAAAAAGCATTTGACAAAATTCAACATCAGTTTATCATTTATAAAAATCTATAAAGAGAGTAGGAATTTATGTGAACTTTTTCAACCTGATAAAGAGCATCCTTGAAGAACTCATAACTAACATGACCCTTATGGTAAAACACAATATGTTCCCCTTAATATTAGGAGCAAGGTAATGATATCAATCTTTATAAACATTGCACTGAAAGTTCTAACCAGTGCAATAAGGTAAGAAATTTTAATAAAATAAATATAGAATAAAAAGTGAGAGGTAAATTATTTTTATTCACAAGTGATATGATTTTCTATGTAAAACATTCTAAAGAATCTACAAAAAATATTTCACCAAATAATAGGTTAGATTATCAAGGATACTAGATATAAGATTAATTTACAGAATTCAATTACTCTTGTTTATGTTAACAAAGAACAACTGAAAATTCAAAATTTTAAAAATACAGTAATATTGCAAAAAATATGAAACACTAATCATACATTTTACTGAAACTAAAACTTTTATATGGTAAATTACAGAGGACCTAAAGAAATGGAGCAGTATTCTTTGGTCATGGATGAGATTGCTCAGCATTGTAAAGATGTCAATTCTCTTCTAATCAAGCTATAAATTAAATGCAATAAATTTAATTCCATAATAAATGCAATTGTAGCAAAATACTAGCACACTTTTAAAATTGTCAATCTGAATCTAAAGTTTTTTCAGAGACATGAAGGAACTAGATAGCAAAAACAACTTTTAAAAAGAAGAAAATTGTTGGAGTACATGTGCATATAATTTAAGGACCAACTACAAAGTTATTGTAATGAAGACAGTATAGAAATGATGAAAGGATAAATTCATAGATCAGTGGAATAGAATAGAGATGAGAAATACACCTACTTGTAAATTTTCAACTGATTTTCAACAAAGGTAATTCAATGGAAAATTGATAGACTTTTCAACCAATAGTGTTAGGACAATTAGATTGGCACAGGTTAAAAACATTAATCTTGACCTATATCTTGTACAAAGCTGCACTGAGTATATACAAGGCCCTGAATCAAAAAACAAACAAACAAAAAACATGCTTTTTAATAAATTTTATTTCTATAAAGTTGCAATACTGTTGTGTACATTTTTAATAGGCCAGAATGGTTGATGGTATGGTGGGGCACTGTTGAAAAGCAAAGTCTGTCTACATAAGCAATTTGAAACAGCCCAAATCAGAATGTCAGCAACACCCAGGCACATCTTTCATAGCCAATCCTGTGAATGAAATACTATGCCAGTCATAAAGAGTAATCCACTTACTAAGCTGACCTCTTGGAACCAAGGCCCATCAATTGAGGGCCCAGGATCACCTCATATTCATAAATGCCAAAGCTCTTCAAGATGTCTAGTTGAACCAATCAATGTGTTAAAAGGTTGGAGAGTACTCCCAAGGGGAGAAATACTGACTCAGGCTCATGTGGATTGTTTCAGGCACCTAAGGGGTACTTTGAACATTTTGAAGAAAGCCCTAAAAAGTGGAAGTACAGCAGGGGACAGCCCCCAGGTGGAAAAGTGCCCCACTTGCCCAGGTCTAAGAATAGTACTGTCTTGAACCATATACAGAACTCAATTCAAAATGTACCACAAATCTAATTTAATATCTAAAACTATAAAATATCTGAATAATAATGTCAGAAAATATTTGTAATGTTGGGTTAGTCAGACTTTTTTTTAGATAATACACATAAAGCAGAAAACAAAAATGGAGAAAAAATATAAATTTGACTGTCAAAATCTAAAACTTAGGCTGAAAAGAACAGGCACAGAGTAGGAGAAAATATTTACACAGCACCTATACACATAAATGACAAATATTCTGCATATAAAGAATTATTAAAACTCAATTATAGGAAACAACCTAATTTAAAAATGGATGAAGAGTTGAATAGACATATCACCAAAGAAGATGTGTTTATGGCAAGTAAGCACATGAAAAGATGCTTAGTATTATTACTAATGGAAATTAAAACCACAAGTTATTATAATAAGCTTATTAAAGTGGTTTTAAAAAGTATAAAAAATAGCTGAAAATTTTGAGAGTTGGGGTTTGAAAAGACCAACTGGAACACTCATGTGTTGCTGGCGAGAATTCAAATTGATAAAGCTACTTTGCAGAATAGGTTAACAATTTCTTATACAGTGAAACACATTCTTAACTGATGACTTAGCAATCTCACTACTAGGTATTCACCCAATAGAAATGAAATCATCTGTCTAAACAAAAGCTTGTATGTAAATATTTATATCCTACTCATTACATTCACCAAAAACATGACACAACTAAATTGTTCAGCAAATTGTAAATGGCGGGGGAGCAGGGGAAGGAGGCTGTACATCCATACAATGGAATACTACTGAGCAACAAAAAGGAATGAACTATTGATGTATAAAGAAATAAGAATGACTCTTAAATGCATTATGCTAAATGAACAAAGCCGGGCTCAGAAGATCACATAATTTATGATTGCATTTCAATGATGTTCTAGAAAGCACACCCATACTGGGACAGTAAACAGTGATTTCCAGGTTGGGAATAGAAGCAAAGAGGTAACTTTTATGAGTGATGGAAATGTTCTATATTTTGATTATGATGTTGATTACATGATTATACACTTGTCAAAATTCACAGAACAGCATACCAAAAACAGGAAGATTTTTCTCAACTGTATTTCAACCTAACTTTAATAAAAGAGGCAATAAAAAGTTTACATTAACTTTAAACTTGAAAAATCTTATTTATATGACACCATCTTCCACAATCATCCACTCATCTAGTGCACACTTTGTTTTAGTAATATTAAATATTGTGTTCATATAAGTATAATGCTAAACTTTTTTTTTTCTCCTCAGATCTTTATTGGAGTATAATTGTTTTACAACGTTGTGCAATTTCCGCTGTACAACAGTGAATTGGCTATATTTAGAGATAAGTCCTCATATCCTCTCCCTCTTAAGCCTCCCTCCCCTCCTCCCTATCCCACCCCTACCAAGCATCAAGTTGATCTCCCTGTGTTATGTCAGAGCTTCCCACTAGCTATCTATTTTACATTTGGTAGTGTATATATGTCTATGCTACCCTCTCACTTTGTCCCAGCCTCCCCTTCCCCCCATGTCCTTAAGACCATTCTCTACGTCTTGTCCTGCCCCGAGGTTCATCAGTACTGGTTTTTCTTTTTTTTTCTTTTTCTTTTTTTAGATTCCATATATATGCCTAGCACACGGTACTTGTTTTTCTCTTTCTGGCTTACTTCACTCTGTATGACAGACTCTAGGTCCATCCACCTCACTACAAATAACTCAATTTTATTCCTTTTTATGGCTAATATTCCATTGTATATATGTGCCACATCTTCTTTATGCATTCATTTGTTGATGGTCATTTAGGTTGCTTCCATGTCTATTGTAAATAGTGCTGCAATGAACATTGTAGTATGTGTGTCTTTTTGAATTATGGTTTCCTCGGGGTATATACCCATATAGTATTTTTATTTTTAGTTTTTAAGGAAACTCCATACTGTTCTCTATAGTGGCTGTACTAAACTTTTATAATTGGTTATATATATGTATAACATTATATTAAGTTGATCTCTCTATATCATTAATAGTATGTGTATACACAGACATATCTCTTCTATTTTCTTATTTTTAAATATTTTAGTTTTCAGGCTCACAAGAAGTTACAAAAATAGTACAGTGTTAACTTATACACTTCACCCAGATTTCCTCAATGATAACATCTTACAGTACATTACAAAAATCAGGAAACTGACATTAGTAAAACAGAACTAAAACACAGATATAGTCCAGATTTTAACCAGTTTTTACAAGCGCTCATTGTTATCGTTATTTGTGTGTGTACAGAGACTGGGTTATAAACTCTGAAAATTTCTTCCAAGTACTAAAAAAATGACAGCAGTTGGGGTCAACTAGGGTAAAGGATTATGAAGAAGAGTGAAGTTTTCTGAACATACCTCTGAGTGACCCATGTACGAAACTAATCAGAGTCAATATAACAAATGCTTTGATTGATGGTATGGGATTCTGCCCAAGTTTCAAGCTGGCTTCTGGTTAGCACACAGTGGGACAAGATTTTGCAAACTAAATTTACACTTGGACATCACCCACGAAACCTAAATATGAGGCATTTTGCACCTAAACAGGTTGACAGCCTGCCCTACTAGAAGAGTTAAATATGAACTGGAGTCTCATAATGATAGGTAAACTGTCAGGATACAATCCAAAATTAATCATCATAACCAAGAAAAATCTCAATTTAAATGAGAACAGATAATCAACAGATGTCAACACCAAGATGACACAGCTGTTGGAATTATTAGACAAGTATTTTAAAGCCACATTATTTTAAATTCTCCAACAAGCAATTATTAACACTCAGATTAAAATTTAAAAAAAAATCTCAGCCAAGGAAGAGAAAACACATGTATTTTCTAATTAAATCTTTAATAGAACTGCAAGAACATTTTAGAACTTGAAAATACAAAGAAACCTCCCTGGAGGAGCTCAACAGCATAATGGAGATGACAAAAGAAAAAAATCAAGAAGCTTAGTAAAGTCCAAGAAAGATAAATCCAAAGAAATCAATAACCAGATATATGAGAATCAAATTTCCTAAAACCAAATATAAAGAAAAATCACAAAAGCAGCCAGAGAGAAAAGATACATAATCTATAAGGTAGCAATAACTTGAACAACAGAGAATTTCTCATCAGAAACTGGGAGCTTGGAAGGAAATAATATTTTTCAAATGCTGAAAGAAAAGGATGGGCAACCCATAATTCTCTATTTAGTGGAAATATCCTTAAGGAATGAAGGAGAAAGAGACATTGTCATATGAAGAAAAACTAAGAAAATTTCTTGTCACCAGAACTGCTTTAAAATATTTTTAATGGAAGTTCTTCAGTCATAAAGGAAATAATATAAAATGTGGAATATATACATGTTTTCTAATGACATAAAACTTGATTTACTGATTTATTTTAAGTAGATGCTATCAACTGTTTCTTGTTGAGCTATGAAACCATTAGCTGTTAATTGATTCTCCAGACATTCTGGACTTCATCCAATTCATGAAATAAACAAAGCTGTATTAAGTGTCTGGACATCTATAAATGATTATCTTTGTAAGTTATAGGATTAATTTCTACTTATCCTTTAGGTGTCAAATAAAAAAAAAATTCTCTGGGTTAATTTTCCGAAGTCTCCAAGATAGTTTATATGTTTCTACATGTGTTACTGCTACATGGCACTTCTCCTAGCATAATACTTATCACTCTTTAAATTACTGATTTATTGTAAGCTCTCTTAGGAAGGATTGTGACTATCTTTCAACATTTTATTCTCACCATCTAGCAGACTACCTGACCCATAATAAGCACTAAAATAATTAAAGAATAAGTATAATATAATGGGTACTTTCTCATTATATCTTTATTTAAAGTACATAAATAACTTTAAGAAAATGTTTTTCTTATCATCACATTAAATACCAGCTTTTTAATTTTTATTGTTCTGAAATCCTCAGATCACCAATTTTAAATGAAAAGAAAATACAGAGTACCTATTTAGCATACAATGCTACATAGACTATCTCATTGAATTCTCACGACAATTTATGAAGTTGGTACTATTACTTTCTCTATTTTTACAAAGGAGAAAACTGAGCCACAGAGAGGTTAATCCACTCTCCTAGGTCATAACTGGTTAAGTTACTGGGCAGGATTTGAATAAATGAAATTTTCAGAGGTAGCTTAACAATTTGTTATTTTATAATTCCTATTTTTTCATTACATATAAAGGAAGAGATTACTTCCAAAGAAAATCATTCCTCATGACATTTTCACAATTGGTTATTTTCCACGTAGTCCATTTCTCCTAGGTAATATGATGCATTGTTATAGATAAGCCTAGGATAGTGGTCATGCGTATGTGATGCTTCACCACATTTTTAAGCTTTAACAAAAATGTGCAATCAGATGATGACATTCAAATGTACTTTTGGAAGTGTCAAGATTAGACTGCAAGTGTGACCTTAATCTTTATTTTCAGCACATATTCAAACCTTTGTTTGAATAACGGTTCACTTTGAAATAATCAAGTGTATAAAACAACATTTATTTCTCACTACGTATCACATACTTTTCTGAGCAATTTATGTAATTAAATTAAAACTTTATAATTCCTGTATGTAAGATACTGTTAGTTTCCGTGTTTAGTAGGGGAGGAACTGAGGCCCAGGGAAGCAACTTAACTTGTTCAGGAACACAGGTAATTATTATTTGCAAAGATTTCATAAATCCGTACATTTAAAAAGACTTACCAAACTCAACAAAGCACAAGCACAGTAAGGTTTTTATTTAAATGTACAGAATGAGAGCATGCAGGGAAGCACTGATGATGTGAGAGACACCCAGGCAAAATCTCACTATGGTACTTACGTGCACATGGGCATGCTTTGTCTCTGCATTAAACCACCAAGATCTGTGTCCTGAATCCTGGCTTCAGAATAGCTCAGGGCAGAAGTTCCCATGGGGTATTTTCATGCCCCTCTGATGAGCTAGTCAAGCCAGGCAGTCTAAGTGCTTAGGTCAGGTAAAAATCATCAATAAACAAACCAGCTCTGGGGGTCACCTAGGGAGTTTTCCACTTTAAATAGCACATCATAAATTCTACCACCCTTATATTAGCCAATAGTCAAAGTCAAATATGCTGGCATCCCCAGAGGTAAGGCTAGAGCTTTCTAGGTCCAGCTGTAAATGAAGGAACGCTGGCCTGCACTGCATTGGAACCTGGAATTTAATCTGGCATTCTGTCTCCAGGGACCATGCTCTTACAACTATGGTATTGGTGCAACAGGGGAAATTTACTATTCATTTGGCTTAATATTCCTTATTAGAGATGAAAAACCTGGTCTCAAAGTGGTAAATTGTGTACTAATATTAATATATCATGTGATCACAATTTTATTAGCTGACATTTACAACAACGTTACGAACTAGGTAATTTTATAAGCGTTCCCATTTTACAGGCCTAGAGAGCCTCAGTTCTCATATGCATGTTAGATAGCTGTTTTTGGATGAGCCATTCATCCGTCCATTCATTCATCATCCTATTGCATTGGTGACAAGTTTAAAATCTGAAGCTAGGCTGCTTAGATTATAGTCCTGGCTCAGCACCTAACTAACTGTGTTTTTTACCACATTTCTTTGCTGTGCATCAGTGTCCCGATTTCTAAACAGGAATAATGATGGTACATACTTACAACATAATCTTCATTTGAGGATTGAATGAATTGATATACGTATGGTTTTGAGAACAGTGTCAGGCACATAATTAATGCTATATCAGCGTTAGCTACTATTACTCATTCAATATGTGTTTACTGAGTGTTTACAGGATCTGTCCTAGACACAGGGGGTACAGTCATGAATAAAACGGACAATGTCAATGCTTTCAAAGAGTTTACATTCTAGTGGGAGAAGACAGACAATGCCTAAACAAGTAAATATGTACCGTACCAAGTAAAGATAAGTACTTAAGAAAATTAAGCAGATAAATGTTTTAGAAGGTGATGAATGGATGGGCCTGCTGTTTATTACATATAAGATTTCAGGCAAAACCTAACAGAAATGAGGAGAGATGCGGCCATCTGGGAAAGAACTTAAAATTGTAAAAGCGCTGTGGCAGGCATGTTCGGATTGTGTAAGAAATAGCAGAGGAGGACTGTGTGGCTGATACAATGAGAGAGAAAAAAAAAAAAGAGTAGTAGGAGAAGAGGTCATTGAGGTGTGGAGGCAGGGCAGAGAGAGGAGGGCAGATCATGTAGAATTTGTACACCATGAGGACTTTGGGATTTATTAAGACTGCTTAAGAAAGATTAATAACAAAATCTAAGTTACATTTTAAAATATTCTGTTAGTACCTGTGTGAAAAGCAGATAGTGTATATGAAAAGTAGCAAGGATGGGAGGGTACTCTTTGAGGAGAACTGATAATTGCTCAGGCAAGAGCAGTAGATTGACATATGGATAAGTGGTATCAAAATGATTATATTGAAATTGTAAAACTGGGTTTAACCTGGGCCTGTTTAACTTCAAATCCCATAAGTCTATAACCAGACATGGGACAAATAGCTTTATCTCCTAACTCCCAGGATTCCATGGTATAACTAAACCACATCTCTGCTTTTCCAGTTGAGGAAGGACCGTGATGATGCTAATCCCTTTTCCCACAGTGCCTTATGTTCCCTCCCAGGGTCTCAAATCATTCTGCATTCTTTTTCTGGGAAAGCTCACTTCTATTCTCTTAATTATCTTCTATACACAGATGCATTGCAAATCTATACCTCCATCTAAATTCTAACATTCTCTAAGACTGTTTATAATTTTCTATGGAAAATAAAACAAAACCTCAGACAAAACAAAACCAAACCACCTACTTCCTTATCCTTCAGGCATAGCAAACTCAAAACTAAACACAATATCTAACACTCTCCCCCTAACATAAGTCTGCTTATTATCCAACAGACAAACCTAAATTTTTGCTTCCTCTATTTTGATTGCTATCTCAGTGAATGGCAACAATGTTTTAAAAACAGATACCAAGGCACATTGACAATTAGAGATGAAAAGAAGTTTTCAAGGTATGCATCATCTTTAAACAATGAGTAATAGCTGGCTGGATTAGAAAATGAGAAAGCACAATGTAGTTTACCTCTCACATCTCTCACACACATATAATTGGAGTTCAATGTAATTATTCCTTTATTATGCAAAGGTTCCTTTAAGCAAAGTGAAAATACATTGAAGCTTGGGAGGGTAAATGAGTCCATAATTTTTATTCTAAATTTTGAGTAAAAATCCCACATAGCATGTTATATTACAATACGGGGTAATATTTTTAAAAATTTGTAATCAGTCATATATTTAATTAGAGGGGTATCTATTTGTCTGAGAAACAGTAAGTACCTTTGGATCAGAGTGGATCTTAGGATCTCTGACTTGGAGGCTACACATAGCATATCTCAGACAATGTAGGACTTTCATCTAAAGCTACCCTTGACAGATTTCCAGACTCTACATAAGCATGTTCAACAGTGTAGTAATCATGAACCCTTGTGGTGGCTAAGATATTTAAAAAACTTTAATTATTAGGCAATTCCTTATTATTAAAGAAGGAGTTATGGAGATACTTGAGCAGAGAAATATAATGAAATCCAAAGTACTTAGTATGCTGTTCAAACATTTTTACAAACTAAATGCAAATAGATGGTCTGCCTGTTTCATTGTTTACCCTTTAAATGAAACTAGCATCCCTTCACAAGCATAACCATGGTTAATATCTCTAAGCCAACTTCACATTAGTTCTCTCTCTACCTGAATATGAACAAGTTCTATCCTCATTCTACCTCGGTCTCTGTATCTGCAAACAAAAACAAATTGGTAATAACAAGGTCCATCTCTTAAATATGTGGCATGAATTAAATGAATTAACATACATAAAGTGCCTAGGACAGTGCTTAGAACAAGTAATCAATTTATGCTAGGTATTATTGTTGGCATTGTTATTTTCTTACCACAATTTCTTACTTTCTCTATTCCCTACTCCTAATTCTAGTCCATTCCTTTGACTCTTGTTGGCCACATAGTCCCTTGGACTGGACTCATCTTTGGCATTTGCCATCTGATTTGATTTTTGGCATATCCCAGACTATGACTCCTGGTTTTGCCCTTGAGCTTCACATGCAAAGAAAGCACTTGTGAACTGCACAGGCTAGACCATATCTCATTCTGCCACAAGCTGGCAGGCAAAGTGAGAGAAGTACATTCTTGGAGTCAAAAATGCTCTAGGGCTTCCAACTGCTGCAGGTTCACATGCAAAATCTGAGATCACATTTCTAACCAGAGATTTTTTCACTTCTAAAATTCACATCATCTATGGAACTTTGGTAACACAAGCTGTGCAATTCTAACCTCCCATCTTCCATCTTCATGGGATATTATCATCACGACTCCCACTTGCTAAGCTTTGCAGTGTCCTTTGAGACTGTCTCTTGTTTTTGTTAAAAACTCTTTAACAAACCACGGAGACCTAAATTTTTAGGGCATTCTAAGAAATGTGCATCTTTAATGTCTAGCAACAAAATCGGTGCTTCCTTTCCTGCAAGCTTGATGTCCATTCTGCAGGGGATACTTGGGCTTCAGGGTTGGTAAGGATTACCAAGAATTTCCCACCAGTATCTTTTATCCCTTAGGAGCCAGTGTTTTGGTGATCCTCAAATCTACTGATATTTTCCCTGCTTTTTCCAAACCCAAGTAAAGGTAATTGAATATTCTGGATTTACTGCTTTATGCCTCTTTTGGTATTTAGGTATAAGTATGAATCTCTCCTTGCAAATGCTGTATGTGGCCTTTTAGGAGGGAGCTCAACAGAGAACTTCCTGTAAAACTCAGCAGTTTCTTTAGATACTCACCCTTTTAAACTTTATTCAAAATAGCTTTTGAATATATTTTGAAATATTTATTTCTACAGCTTTTCGTTAATATTATCTTCCTTTGTAGGTATTTGTAATAAATATTAAATACAACTCATACCTCTATTTACTTGCTTCTCACAACTAAATCTATGCATGAACCACCATTAACACCTCAATCCTATCCCAGTCCTTGAGTCAGCCCTATATTCAAGGGTTGTATCCAGATATGACTTTGAAAATATATAAATGTATTCTGCATGTAACTTTCTAAAAAATTGTGCCAGAGTTTAGGATATTGCTTCTCAAACCATCCATAAAGAAAAGCCAGATTTTTTCAACCAATCTTTCATGGATAGATTCTTCTATAAAGCACACACACAAAGTAACAACTAGAAAGTGAAATTTCAGAAAGTATACTCAAGTTACAAACCCCAATTTTTACTATTAAAATTGCATTTCAATAAGTACAATAAAAGTTTATCATAAAAATATATGTTAAAGATAAACACATGGGCAATAAATATAGAAAATGTTTTTATATTTACAACTACATGATCTGCAATGTAAATAAATAAAATGTCATATGTGAAATGAAATTATCCACATTTAAGGTGCATTTGCACATTGTGAACATTATACATATCAATATACAAAGTTTTAGGCTATGAGTGTGCCCCTTATTTGTTCATTTATCTTATCTAAGTTGAATTGATGAAAATGAGACAGCAACTGACACTGTATAGTGAAACAGTTTCTATGTTTTATTTTATCATCACTCATAGGAGAAACCAACCTAACAAAGTATATGAATGAGAACAAAAGAAAAAAGAAATCTAAAGTAATTTCAGCAACCTCAGGATATTCCTTTTAAACTTTACTCAAAATGGAGCAACAGTTGGGATGATGCATTTTTAAAAATTTATCTTCAATTCTTTATCAACTACCAGTCCCAATAATTTGTTATAAATTATAGCTAAATTAAACAATAATTTGATGAAAAAATGTTACAAATTTTATATTACTTTATTTTTCTTCTGGATTAAGAAAATTGCCTAATGATATATCTTTTATTATTACTTAACTTTCCACTCCTCTCAAAATGTCAGATTACTTTTTTGTGTGCCATATAACATAAGTTAATCATGGAAGTGATATCCCATCATTTTCAGAGGTCCTGACTACATAAAATGCAAGGGTTATTCAATGGTTTTGGTCATTGTGGATCATCCTAGAATTCTGTATTATTTTTCCTTTACAAAGGCAATGCCCTAGATGCATAGTTGGCAAGTAATGTATACTTATAAAAGACATTTAAAAAATAGACTATAAATGTTACGTTATTTTATGTAAGAATTAGCAAATTAATTTTGGTGATAATTAAGAAACAGACAGAATAACAAAATTCATGCCTAAGCCTCAGTATGGCTACCAAAATGCTGATGATCTGAGCACATGCTAGATGTTTCTAAACCATTGGGCTTGATTTAATGGAGGGAGCCAATGTTTGACTTTGACAACATCAGTTTAACTAAAATACCAGATATAATATAACCTTTTATTTTAATGTAAAGAATTTCACTTTTTCCTGATCCATATTGGCTCCTCCATCTATTACTTTCTAAATGGTGTAAGCACCAGCTTAAAAATTTTGTATCTTAAAAAAATGTAATCTATCTTTAAAAAGATCTATGAAAACATATTTAGAGAATCACCTGGTAATACTGCAATAGGTTCACATGTTTCTTAGAAAGATTTCACACTATAGTAAACTTCTCCTTTTTAAATCATTTATCAGCATCTCTGTGTTCATATATTGAATCCGGTCCCTGGGAATGAACTTTAATTCTTGCCATCTGTACCTTGGCCAGGAATGTCCATATTCTTTAATGCATAAATACATCCCAGATATTTCTCATTCTGTTAGTAAGAGCTGTGAAGCACAGAAAAGAATGTTTCAAAGAGGAACCACGAGGGATCATTTATTGCTCCAGCACTTTGAAAAATCTATGAAATTCCTTTATGGCTTCTTCATTATATTTTCAATGGAACAATTAGTTTGAGTGGCTACAAACACTGAATTTTCATGACCACATTAGCCTTTGAAGCCAAATTATTGAATGCATTATTCTCTATGCAAAATACAGTGGGATGTGGCAAATTTGCGATTAAAAAGCATAAGTTGCCTCCAACTGGAAAACTAGTTGAGAGTTAATTTCCTAACAGCCTATCTGGTCACACTCTAAAACCCACTCAGTTTGCATAATTCAGTAGTTTGTTCCAAGGATATATTTTACAAGTCTTGAGAGTAGTAACTCTGGCTTTTTTAATATCTAGTAAAGCTCTTACAATGAGCAGTGACATCTCAAATACAAAAGTAGTCCCTTGAAAACCTTGGTTGCGATTTCTAAAGGTAATAAGACATTCTCATGCCCATTTCATTCAAGCACACACTACAATTACTTCAAAATTACAGAAAGCACAAATTTAGCTCCAACTGAAGTAATTTTCCATTGCTTGACAGAGTTAAAGCATGATGAAAATATCTTCAAATATTATAGCTTTACTTCTCCTGGACCTTATCTGTTTCATATTTTTAAATTCTAGGAAGTTCAAGTAATACATAGAGATTTTGATTCTAGGCCAAGGAGGGGCAAACATTTTCTGTAAATAAAAATATTTGAGGCTTTGGGTGATTCAATCTGTGTGACAACTACTGGACTCTGCATTTGTATCATGAAAGCAGCTGTGAACAATGCTTACGTGAGTGGCTGTTCCAATAAAGCTTTATTTACAAAAGAGCTGGCTAATGAGGTTTGCCTCTCAAGACCCAGTTTGCCAATGCTTGCTCAAAACAATAGAATAAGACCCATGCCTCCCATTTTCTCAAGCTAAAACTATTTTCCTGGTTGAAGAGGCAGTCGTATCAAGAAATAAATATACTGTGCTCTGAGAAATACATTCTATATTTATTAAGGCAATTCTACTTCATTCAGCGGGATTGTGATGATTAATTTTATGTATCAACCTGACAAGGCAACTGTGCCTGGATAGTTCCTCAATCACTGGTCTGGATGTTGCTATGAAGGTACTTTCTGAATGAGATTAACATTTAAATCAGGGTTTGAGTAAAGCAGATTATCCTCCATAAAGTAGGTGGGCTTCATCTAAGTAGGTATTTAAGGCATTATCTCTGAACATACTGTTATCAAGTTCGGTTACAGAAGTTAGGTTCACACATATCTCTATGGCACATGACTTGTCATTTAAATAACTATTCTGGAATAATCTTGCTTATTTAATTTTTATATGTTATAACTGATTGGACAAATGTTAATTGGTAGGCTTCATTACAGCAGCAGAAGTTCACAAAGAACTTATACCTTGTTAACATTATATTCTTCAAATAGAAAATCAGCTAAATTAATTCCAACAATGGTTTAATTTTTTCTTCTAACTCATGGAATCAATTACTAAGCCCTTCGGAAGTTCACTCTGGTTAAACATGAAACATCTGATATCATCGGAATTATTAATATAAATTCAATTGGAAAGCTCAACATTTAAGATAAGTTGATGTTGTAATAACACAAATACAAATTTTGGTATAGAACATGAGCTTGATAAGCACATTACTTAGTAAATAAGAAAAATATGGAGTAAATACATTTGCAATTAGGTATTAGGAACATAAAATAAAAAATTACATCTACACAAGTTGTAATATTAAAGAAGTAAAAAGTGTCAAAATTTTAAAACACTTTGCACAGCATAATTGCCATATAAAAATTTTGAGATAAAATATAAATTTCTGCACGTTAGAGTATGTTTTCTTTCTGCTGCCTGCTATCAATTAGATTCTGGAAATGCTTGCACCTTTGAAGAACTACTTTGTAAATTAACCTAACTCTGCTACAATGACATATTTTTTGCGAGCACTCTAAATTTTGGTTGCAATTTGTTTAAAATTAGTCGAAAATTTGCAATCAACATAAAGAATGGAGCCAAAATTATGTCAAGAATTTTGTTAACTAGAATTAATGTAAAGAAAGCTCCCAAGATATCTCAAATTAAACAGTAAGAGCTCGAACAGTGGGATTTTGAAATTTTATCTTTGGGCTTTGTTCTGTCTTAGCCTTAAGAGGAAAATATAGAGTTCTTTGCTACCATTTAAAAAAATGTCTGTACACTTTAGTGGCATTAAGAACTCTCACATTATTGAGCAAACATCACCACCATCTCCTAAACATTTTTCATTTTCCAAAATTGAAACTTTGTACCCATAAACAACAGCTCCTCAGTCCTCCCCTCCACTTCCTGACCACCACTGAGACAAAGGTGTCTGGGAGACACCTTTGAGCTGTCTTGTAGATACTGAAGCCCCCACCAGCTGGAGAAATTAACCACATGATGACCAGACTGTAGCCATAATATATGCTGCCACAATTCAGATAAGTGGCCTCAAAGAAATGGGAACAAACTGACCTTGGAACTGAAGATTAACTATACTGAAAAAATCAAGATGATGCTTATCAGATCACCACATAACCAATTTCAAGAGGACTATCAGAGCTGGCTGTGCTGCCCCCTCCCTCTGCCTATAAAAACTCTTGCACAGTGATTGTTAATGGGGGGAGTTGGCCTTTGGACAGGAGTTCCCCACAGCCACACCCACCCCCCATTGCAAGCCTTCAAAATAAAGCAAACTTACTTTCCTCTCCACCAACATTGCCTCTTTATTGGCTTTAGAGCAGAGAGCAGCCAGACCCCACTTTTGGTAACATTATTTTTTAATATTGGAATAAAATTGAGAGAGACTATGATACTATGATATTATAGCATCTAAATTTGGCAAAATTCAGAAGAATTATAGAGACTATTTAAGTACCACACTTTTTCTAGCAAAAAATATTCATGGATAATCTGTTTTCTTTGGTCCTCTTTGTATACCTCAATCACCAGAGCTCCCCCCTTCAATGTAGCACGGGGTGGAAAGGGGGTTGAAGGATGTGCACACCCTTTAGAGGTTCATGTGAAAGGAAATAATGCTATTAACTACATTTCATCTGAGATTCTCCAAAATTTGGGTTCATATATTGTGAAGTATAGAGGAAAGAAATACCTACCTTCAAGGTCCGGGGTAAGAGTTCACACAAATCCAATTTTCTATCTAAATAATTTTACACATTCATTTACTTATCATTAAAAAACCATACATAATGTGTCTTATGGTAGATATTATTTATAATACAAATATAATTTCCAATCTTAGGGTAAATGAGAGATTCCAGAGAGAAGTGTCAGTTTATCCCTTTGCTTCATGTTCACAGGGCTAATCCTAACAGAGCAGCCCAATGACTCTTTACCAGAGTCTTTAAAAATGAAGGGACAGAGTGTGGGAAACAATAGAAAACCAGCTATTCTCATGCTTCTATACATCAAGCTTGCTTTGCTACTTAGTGATCTTTCAGGCACTTAGGAAATTGATCACACTTCTGTAAGATGAACAGTTGTGTTCCAACATAACAGATTACAGACAGATTTGTTTACATAAAATTTTTGTTTGTGTAAACAAATGGAATTAGAAAAGAATGAATGCTGACAGTAATAATGAAGACAATAAACTTTATCAACAAAATGAATCAGGAATTTGAAAATCTCCAAGAAACTTTTAGCAGATTGCCACTGACACATTAGGAAATCTGTGGCCTTATTACACCCCAGTGATATTAAAGTAACTAAATTATTTATTGAAAATTATTAATGGGAATAAATATTATAGTTAATGTTTTTATCCTTTCATCTGTCCTATTTTTTAATTATTTCATTGAAATTATCTATTCATAAGTTCATATATAATAGAGATCATATATAATAGAGATGTTAAAGGTGAAGCCCCAAATTCTTGATTACCCAACTTAATATTTTTAAAATAAAAGTCCTTTGATGTTAGCTTATAATTCCATTCCTTGTATTTGTACCATCTAGGTCTCTTATCTGACTTAATGTAAATCAAGTTACTATGACTTTAGTATGATAAATAATTTGGTGTGACACACTGCATTACAGAAGCAATTTCAACCTTATAACAATAGGTGAGTTGTATATTATCCTTTATTTTCTCTTACTGCTGATATGGTAATTGAATCCTTTGATTTTTCAAATTTACTAGCAGCCATTTTTTTTCATGATCAAAAAGATGAGAAAAATATGCCTATCTAACTATGTCATTGAACTCTGATTAGGAAAAGTATAATTCTACAGCTATGAAGAACTACCATCTAGGACAGAAAATACAATTATTATTACTCTATATCTTATTATGGGATATTTGAAATGAGTAAAAGATAACACCAATGCTCCCTTTCCTTTTTCTTTATTTTACTGGTGGTGTTTATAATCTGGGAACTTGGTATAGCTTTTCTACCTTCTCCTATCTCAAACTGCAACATTTTCTTCCTAGGAAATACTGAACAAATTGAAATACTGAACACAATTTTCTAAGAAGAAAACAATAAACTTCCCTCCTCCCCCTATTAAATAGGAGTAAAAGAGACAATGAATGTAATCATCTGAGAATTTAAAATTGCAATTGTTTCTTAAAAAGGAGCTTTTTAAAGTGTTCCTTCTAAGAAGACACAATTACATTTGATAATTGCCTTCCTACTTGGTCAATAATAATAATAATTTAAGAATCAGAAAAAAAAAACTCAAGAAGAAAGTACAAGCAAATACTAGAGTATGTAAACTGCTGAGAAATTTTATTCTTTTTTAAAGAGAAATATCATTTATCATTCTTATATGACCTGTAATAACCTGAACTGGCTAGAAAACTTCCTGTTGCTAAGAGATGGAGAACTTGCCTAAATTTCATTTTCAGGTTTGTTAATTTTCAAACTCATGTATTAGAGAAGCCTGTGGAGAGTACTGGAAAACAGAAGAGGACTTTATTATCTAATACAGGTTAAAACCTTAACATATCAGATGCATGATTTGGGCCAATAGTTTAAAATCTCTAGACATTTAGGTGGGTGAATAGATATATATTATTCATGGAACATTTAGTCTGAGCCAGGCACTGTGGTAGGCATTTTATATATCTTTTCTCAAATAAGTCTCATGGCAACATCATGAGTTAAGCATAATTATCCTTATCTTATAAATTGGTATTATTTTAGAGAAAACATAGTCATTATCTCAAGATCAAATAACATGCAAGGAGCAAAGCCAGGATTTGAAATGAATAGTTCTAGCACCCACGAACATATAACAATTATGTTACATTGCATTAATTTATTCAAAATGACCTGTTCATAAATAAAAGTACCCTTGGATTGTGTTCAGTAGGCTTTAACAATTACTATGCATTATTCCATGAAGAAGTCCAAGGGTCAAAGTTTCAGAAACAGCAGTTCTCTAACATTTATTTAAAAACTATTGTTTTCCTCAGTGTGTTTCCCACCAGCTACCCTCTAACGTAATCTATAATGACAGATTACAACCATGAGAATATTTTACATAACAGGTGCAGGAAATTTGCATTATCTTTTATTACAAGAATTGTAAAGTTCACTAAATAGAGCTTAATTTTAAGAATCAATTTTAGGCTAATCTTAGGGAATCAGCTTATTTTCACTTTGGACACTTTAAATAGAAGGAAGAACAAGTTCATGTTTCTGACAAGAAATAGATAAGAGAATGCAGGCTGCCTTGTGACCCTGTTACATAAAATAATAGAGATTACTTTAAAAAAAAGTCCAAAGTGGATATGCCAGAAAGCTGATTTCCAGATTTATTGAATGCACAAGCTTGTTAGGTTTCTTTGGTTAAAATTCAAACCCTAATTTTCCTTTCATCTCATACAACTCAGTATTAAAAAAAAAAACATACACATAATACATTTTACTACTTATATAATATCTTTTAAAATTTTTATCTATATATAAATATGTTATTTTACAGTTGAATAATCATATATCCCAAGTTAGATTTCACATTTTTCTTACTGATGCTATTTATTCCTGTGTTCATATCTTTTTTTATTCAGTCATTCACTATCCAGGCACTGGGACGTCTACAAAGAACAAGACACAGCTCGTGACCTAGAGGAACAGTATAACAGGAAGGTTGCCTGGCAAATAGACAACTGTAATCCTGGGAAAAAAACCAGCACAGTTCTGTGGAATTGTAGATAAAGGAAAAACTCCTCAGGAAAGGCAGACTATATAATCAATTACTTAGGATTCACCCCTCAAATAGAGCTTGTGTTAGATTAACAACATTCTTTTATGTATTTGTTAATCATCTATCTTTTCTGACATAACCAGCCTTCATATCACCAGTTAAATGAGTTGTTATTTCAGCTGTAACAAAATAATTCTGAGTTCCATCTTGAAAAGCACTTTTTTTCTTTTTTTTAGCTTTGTGGGACGTGAACTAGATGTGGATGCATATAATAGCTTATTAACCAAATCCTGTTTAAAAAGTCAAAAAGCAGGAAGTGTTAAAACAATGGAAATTTCATATTTTCTTTGCTCAGTGTTCAGAAACTCTGCATGAAGACCTTGTTCACATCTATGTAATAAAGACACTGAAAATCTGAAGAGAGAGAGTGGATACCATATGTTTATCTAGGAAGTCAAAACACTAGCAAAAACAAATGACAAACAAACAAACAAATAAATAATGTCATGGTGAGTAAAGTTGATATGTTTCTTCAACCAAATGCCACCAAATGTCATGGTGAGTAAAGCTGATATGTTTTCTTCAACCAAATGCCACCTCTTTAATTTTACTGCAAACATTTCCATAAAACATAGTTAAAAATGAAACAAAACAAAACGTTTCAAGTATTTCCATTTTGTGGCTACAAAAGTCAGCTTACACAGCAAATTCTTTCATGGCATCTGTTTACTCCTCCATTTTTAGGGGTAAAGAGACATAAGATGATTTTAAATCTTGGAAATTGAAAGAAAACCTGAAAATATAGATAAGGTTTTAAGATTTTGATTTTCTTAAGTATATTGGAGTCTTCTTGACCCATCAGTTGGTAGTCTGATGATATAAAATTATATTGTCTCCATTTCTTTAAAGAAAAACAAAAACAAAAATTCTCCCTTTGTTTGGGAAAAGATGTTTTCCATGTCACTAATTTTTAATTTATTGTTAGACCCAGAAACTTCTTTTGAAATAATATAAACTGACAGAAAAATATGGTTTACACTAGCCATCACATGTTTATTCAACATTTCAAAAATATTTCTAATTTTTTAAAGTCACTCTCACATAACTTTCACCAGCTCTAATATTATTACCAGATATATCTCTAACATATTATTTTATAGAAAACTGATTTTTTAAGGTTGACAGCTATTAAATCAAGGCTTAAAGCAATGAAGGAAGTCAGAAGCCTTGGTCCTAAAGACCTAACTTTAATTAATCAGGTCACCTATCACCTTGACAAGTGAAAAGGGCTTTCAGACTAAAGACCCAGACTTTATAATTTTATAGAGTGATTATGAGCATGATTTTGATCTGGTGACATTTACATGGCCTAAGTTACAAGATAAAGACAATTTTTCTAAGACTGGCTGGAGTTAATTTATCGGATTTAAAAGATGATTAATAATGCTGTGACAGGAAACAAGAAAGAGAGAAAATGTTTCCTGGAACTCCTTTCTCCTGTTCTCCAAGATAGGGTCAAAGGTGTGATTCGCCCAGGTGCAATTCTGCACGAGTCAATTCTATCCTATGTATGTCTCTCCCACCATCTGTTCCCTCTTCAGTGTTAACTACTCCTGTGGGGGAAGAAATGTTTTCAGTGATGGTGAGATAGACAACAAAGTCTTCTGATTTTGTCCCTATCCACTGTGGAAAGACATGATAGTCTTTTAAATTGTTTTATTTTTGGAAACATAGTAAAGTGGAATTACACTAATGAGACAAAATGCATAAACATATCTTATTTTGTAAAACAAAATATTAAGAGGTTTTAGGACAGTAAAACTAGTACTTGTGATATTTTAAAGGTGGATACTTGTCATTATACATTTGTCCAAACCCAGAGAATATACAGTACTAAGAGTGATCCCTCATATAAGCTACGGACTTTGAGTGATAATGATGTGTCAATATAAGGTCATCAGTTGTAACAAAATAACCACCCTGGTGGGAGATATTGACCATGGAGGAGGCTATGCACAAGTTGGAACAAGGAATGGACAGGAAATATCTGTACTGTCTGCTCAGTTTAGCTGTGAACCTAAAACTGCTCTAAAATAGTCTATTAAAAATATTAATAGGTGCTTTATAAAAGGATTGTTTACTCTAAGAAAATAATCTTTTCTATACTACTTAATGCATTTAATTCCATATTTTTAAAATATCAATTTATGCCAAGTTGAATAAAGCAATACATTTATAAATAGGTAAATCAAAACAAAACAAAATAAAATCAAAGTAAATAGCAAGTGATTCTGTGTGAGTAAAATAAATGAATGTATAACTGTGTAGATAAAAATAAACCATTTATATTAACATATATTCCACATCTGAATAAAACTGATTTGGTTTTGATATTAACTTATGATTTATAAATAAAATATATGGAACACATTTTAGGGAGACATATATGCATTATACAGTTCTTAAAGGTTTGTAATATAAAATGAATTAAATAATGAAATCCTCAAGAAATTATAATGGTAAAAGTTTATGTCTGTGTCATTTTTAGCATTAGTATTATTAGTGTATTTAAACAAGTAGGCCATTAGGCTAAAGTGGCTCTAATTCTTTGGTTACCTATGTAAGCAAACCAAAACCTAAGCCAGAGTCAATGCAGTTGAATCAGAGAAAAGGAAACTTTATGACAATCAATCACAAACAGCCAAGGAGGCTCTTCCAAAGAGGGGAACTGCTTTAACTATAGACAATCAAATAATTTTCCTTGCTTTGCTTTCCTGTCTTGTCTATAAAAATCTCTCCCCTAGCTCCTGTCACTGGAGTGATCCTACCACTTGTTATTTGGAGCAGGTGGATGGAAATAAATGTATATTCAAATAAACTTTTGAAAATTTTAATATGACTGTTTACCTTTTAACAGCTCATACACTGCTCATTCTGTACTTAAAAAAATACACATGTTCTCAGAGTGCTATGGAGTAAATCCGTGGTATGCATTTCAAATTCATCCTGGGGTTCTGTAATAGATGGGGCTTTGGTGGCATTTATTTATTCTAAACCTAAGAAAATATTCAAGAAAGGTAAAATTGTTTAAATTAATTTAACCATAAATAAATACATTTTACTCTCATTTAGTAGGTTAGAAATACCAAATACATGAGTTAAGAGAGGCCACTAAGTCTTTCATTCTATTCATGATAACCTCTTTCCTGTAAATACACAAGACACCACTGTTACCTAGAATTAAGGAGGTTATAGACTCTAAGAGCTTCTAATAAGACCATTCCCACCTATATCATGACTACCTAAGAAAATTCTCCAAAAGAGGGCCATATTCTCCCTCCGCTGGCTTCCTAGAAAAATTTCCCCAAATCTTTACTATTTCTCTGAACCTACCCATCACCTGATTGCTCTAACTATAACTCATCTGTCCCCAGAGGCCAATAACTCCCCAGCAGATCTCTTAGCAGTGACTTTTTTCCTTAAAACTCACACACCACAACACCCACCAGGAGATGTTAAGTCACCCTCTAGTCTTCATTGCTACAATCTCCAGGAAGCCGGCATGTCCTCTGTTTCTTTCTCTGGAATACTATTCTTCAAGTGTAGTGATATTAGAGTTCTTTGCCATGATATGATGCATAGATAACCATAGTTTGCTTTCCTGTTCATAACAGGCTTTAGATCCCCTTCATTCTTCTGTCCTTAAGACATTTGTTGATGCTAAATGACTTCTGTGCTGTGCTTCTTGTCTATGACGCTGCTCTCAGCTGAATCATTAGTTTCTTCAAGTTTATCTAGGTTATTTAAGTAGTCCAATGATTTTGTATACTCATGCCTTAGCTCTGGCTGTTATCTCAAATACTATAAATTGGGTGACTTTAAACAATAGCAATTTATTTCTCACAGTCTGGAGGCTGTGGAGTCTAAGACTAAGATGCTGACAAATTGGTTCCTGGTGAGAGCTCTTTTCCAGGTCTGCAGATGGCTGGCTTCTTGATATACCCTTGAGAGAGAAAACAAGCTCTCTAATCTCATTTTATAAGGGCACTAATTCTGCCATGAGGACCCCACCTTCACGACTTCATCTAAATCTAATTACCTCCTCAAAGTTCCATCTCCAAATACCATCATGTTTGGGGTTAGGGCTTCAATTTATGGATTATTCAGTCCATAATCATTTATTAATCTGTAACTCTACAATGTTAACTTTAAAAAGGCAATCTACTACCTCACGTCTAGTAAGCCCTAGATTTAACCTACACTCTCCAGAAACACGAACCTGCTTATAGTTCCTCTAGGCAAAATTGGCTATTTGTCAATTATGTCCATCATAATTTTGCTCCCTTCCCCCTGCACATGCCATCCCTCTTCACCTGACCTTCACATGGATGATATTTACTCTGCTTTAAAACACAGACCCCCCATACTGAGAACCTTTTGTTGTTGTTTTTTATATGTTACCTTCCAAATTAGGTAAGGTGGGTCTGCCTCTAAGATCTGTTTCATAACAAGATTTATACTGCAGTGTCTAGCACAGAAACTCAATTGGTGTTCAAATGAAACAATGCATGAAAGCCCATGAGATAATTTTTGTCAATCCCAAGATACAAAGAGAGCCAAGGAGAAAAAAAAGAAAAAAAAAGTAAAAAATAAAAAGTAATGGATCAGATAATGTGGATCAGTTACCCTTCAACAAAGGCCCACTTCTTCCTTGTGTCTTTTTTCACTTAGGAGCGGCAATGTCCCAGGTGCCAGGGGATGAATCACATCTGCTCTAAGTCAGTTATGGCATCTCATTCCTACTTGCCAGTAATTAACTTCAGAGTGGGCATATGACACACTCCTGGCATTTAATTTTGAGAAATAGGGTGAGGGTCTTCCAGGCATGGTTTTCCTCTCTGAGCAAAACAGATAGACAGTCCTTGCCCCCTTCCTATTCAGGTCACTGAAATGAAGAAATGATGCTCAGAGGCTACTGCAGTTTTCTTATAAGCAAAAGGAGTAAACCAAGAATATACCAGAGAAGTGATTCTGGAGTCCTGATTTATTCAACTGCTATACCTAGTCTGGAATTTCCTAGTGTGGACAACTTGTTACACAGAAATATAAATTTCTATTATTTAACATACTTTAAGTCAGGTATCTGTTTCTTGCAATGAAATGAATCCTACATGGCTCAAAAGCTGATGACCACAAGTGACAGATTTTCACCTTTAAGAAACACCATCTGGGCAGAGACATTCCTTCATATTAGGTCCCCTCTTATCTGCCTTTCAGAAGCAACATATTGGAATTGGAGGCCTTAGGTACAGATTTTCCAGGATGTTGCCCATTTCATTTAGGCTAGATAGGGGCTCTGGTCTTTTCTCCCAGCAAATACTATCTTATAATAATAATAGTAGGAATAATAAGCTTTTATTGCCCACTGAGGAATTTCTTCCCTTTGTCTTACTACAACAGAAGCTCATTTCTCTGAGAAAGTGGTACAGGGCAAGTCCTTGCATTTGTAGATAAACCATTAGAAGAGGCATGGCCAGTGGACTAGATAACACAGCAATTGAACCACTGTATTAAGGCCTACAGCATTTTAAAAGCTTATTATTCCTCTTCAGAAGGGGTCAACTATCCCAATATTTATGGTGAAGGACAACTTCCTTTGAAGGAACTCTATTTTTTTATTGAGAGTCAAGCATTAATAGGAAGCACTTCTCCACTCTCCTTCCACTCACATCATGATGCCCTCATATTTCATAACAAACTCCCCTGCTGAAGAACTTAGTCCCCTGCAAAAGGGGCAGCTCTCTCAGCATAAGGCATAGGAAACACCTCCATGATCATGCACAAAGTACTTGAAAATGAGTGCACTGGTAGGTGAATGTGTATGAATTTATTATGAATATGGTATCTTTAGCTGCCATAGAATGGCTATTATGAAACCACAAACCCAGAAAATTGCATGAAGTAATTGTTATTTGAATTTATATTTTAATTTCTAGTGGAAAAGGTGGTCCAGTTGAGAGTCTTAGTAGCGCATCAATGAGACTTTAAAATTCCCATGCCTTAATTACTCCATTTATAAAATTGAAATAAAAACTACTTTAACATGATAAAAATTGAAAGAATATTGCCTTCAAAGAAGCAGAAAGCCTTACTGTTAGATGACCTGCAGTGTGTAACCTAAGAAGATATAGGTAAATTCAAAAAATATAACTCAGATGCGGGCAAAGGAGGGAAACTGATATTGAATGTCCAATTCATCACTGGAAAACCTCACATTCAGGAAAAAAGAAAAATCAAGAGCATTTTTATCAGGAGATCAAGAGTCAACACCAGAAACCTCATTTCTAAATTACTAATTATATTATGTATTAGATAATTCAACAGATTTTAATTTACTCTGTGCCCTTCATGTATTCCCAAAACACTGCTTATTATCATGCCAAATTGCTTTCCACACTCTGGGGATTAACAACGGTTCACAAAAATGGTTAAATCAGTAAATATATCTTTGTCATATATCTATCTTTTATTTACCTTTCAAATCACAGTTTGCCTCCTATAAGCCATAGCTTTTCAATGGTTGAAGTTACTATTTAAAAGCACCTTTGTATAAATTTGCATTACTGACACATTTAAGCTGTAAATCTTAGAGAATGACATCAGTCACATTTAGCTTTTGGATTAAAGAAACACTGTCAGATACAGCGGAATTTTGGTTAAAATGTGTGCCGCTTGAGAAAATACATGATGTTCTCCAGATGAAAGTCTCATCTATCAGCTATCAGTGAATCCTCAGAGTGTCTGTGACATAGACTAAGCCAATCTCTAGCAATGAGGAGAAGAATCTGCTTTTTAAATTGTCATACCTTCTATATTCTGAATGAAAGTTTATTATTAAGAATCAAATAAAGATTTGATTTTATCACTTTGCATTAGTTTCATAAAAAGGAAGCAAGGGAGTGGGGGAGGGAGAGAGGAAGGAAGGAAAAGAAAGTTGTGTTTTAACAGATAAAGAACACGATTTTAAATAATATATATTGAGAATACCTCAATTATTCCTTTAAGAGTTAGAAGCAATCATTTACTAGACGTTGAGCATAACACACGTGTAATCAGAGGGTGGGTCGGTAGGTTTTTATCATTATAGAGATAAATATTAACAATAAAAGGTAATATATAATGTCATCTTTAAAACATAAAATATATTTATCAGTGAATATTGCTAAATATACTGCAATTACAGAAGTCAGCCTCTGATGTAGGACATATTTTCTACTTTGAAAACAGACAACCTGGCCACCACTATGGATAACTTTTTATATTTTTAGGTATTGCTTCATTACAATATAAAGAATATGGTTAGAAAATACAACCGCTTTCACAAATCTTTTTATACCTTCCTTATGCTTTACGTCTGCCTTCAGAGAATTTTAAAGGCAGAATATATGTCGCTACTTAATGGTTTTTATTTAGGCAGAAGACCTGAAAGACTTTTCAGAGAGACTGGACAACACAGCTTACAGAATATACAGTGTTTCAAAATATTTTAAAAGGCATATTTAATATATGGATGTGTATTTTTTATTGCTCTTTCTACTATAAATGATTGATAATTAAAAATAATTACATATCAATGATATAAACATTTATGAAAGATAATAAGTATGTATTTAAAACAAATTTTGAGTTTAAAAATACAAAGGAATTATACTTTACTACTATTTAATATTTAGACTGGCACTGGCACCTCCTCTAAGGTCATATCTTATCAGAAGGTCATGTGTGATATACAGAATAGGATATACCCCTAAGGAAGAGTAAAATTCCATGAAAATGGCATTCTCAATAGCTTCCTTTCTTTCAATGTGTTTTGACAAATACAGTGTACATACGTCAGATTAACATGATTTATGGGTTATAATGGCTAGTTTAAGCTAAATAAATCTCAAAAATGAATAATGATCTTAAAATATTCCTGTAAGTAAACAGCTTATTAAAAATAGCACCAATGACTCAAACACAATGAGAAAAAAGCAGATATGACATTTAACACATCCCAGTTTTAAGCTTTTCATCTGCTGTATCATGAGACAAAACAATGATGATTTTAGTCATATCTGATAAAAGGTTGGCAACAGATGGGAAATATCAGATAGTTGGAAAAAGGGATTTACACCCACTATATTTAAAAATAAACAGTACTCATCTTGTGGTTTAATTTCTGAGTTAAGAATGAGCTGAAGTTCTTATGATTAGAAATGTAGTTATAAAAGTTTATTTCATCTTTATTTTCTTTTAAAGACATATTGTGAGTATTCTGATTATGTTTATAAAACATGTAACATATGAAGATAGTCACCCCTGTATACAATTTATTTTAAAATATTTATATTGTGGAATAGTGGTTAATAATTATTTAGTAAGCGAGATTTGTAATTTTTTTTTGCAAGTTTGAATACCACTACTCTAGGAGATAAGACATTTAATGAGGGTTTTAATGAGAAGGTGAATTTAGTTTAATCTATTTTTAATTGACTAATAAGGACTTTGACCTAAATCTAATGTACAGTGTATACATTGTACAATTTTTAAAGTAAAATATTTTAATTATACAATCTGGAAATTTGGGTTATTTACATTTATTACATGATTCCTATGCAATTAATATCTGACAAAATTGATTATCATGTTACATTGTGAAAAAATCTGTTCCTGAGGCCATGGTTGCAATGTTATTTACATCAGTAAATATGTTTTCATTTCTAGATAATGTACCTTAGAGATTCTTTAATTACAAATAGTTGTAATACAACTCCATGTTAATCTGTGCTCCCTGTCTATCTTTCCTGTGGATATAATGCAAAAAACAAAGTAAAATATTTCCATTTTATAATTGAAATTTGGTCAAGATTATCTTCACAGGCATAAAATTCGTCTCTGAATTACTTAAACCATTTTATCTAATAATCTGTAATCTGAATTTCCCAAGATCTATCATAAGAGAGAATATAAGGTTACATCAAAGACTCCAAACTCTCTCTCTGGTTGTGCCACCTCCTCTCTGTGCTACCCACATTCCCGCCAACTTCTAAAGTTTCCAGCTCATTCTGGGATTCCCTGGAACTCTCTAGCATGTTCTTTTAATTATACACTCTGTCAGCATAGCTTTGTGCTTAAAAGCACAGATTTTGGGTTGGAATTTTGGCTCGGCGTATATTACGTGCAACTTTGAACAAGAGGGCTAAGGTTACAATATTCAGTCAATCAATATGTGTAAGCCCTTAGAAAGTGTGTGGCACAGAAGGGCCCCAAACACCTTTTGTATGATCATCATCAGTGAAAACTTCTGCTGTTACAGTCAGCTAAGGCCAGTTGTTTGGCCACAGGTTCCACCAAGCTTACTGCCACCCCACTGTGTCCCAACAATACCCAGTGGTATCTTTGTCAGGAAAGATGCCAAGTCCTGATGCTGTGAGTACCAATGTGTGCTCTGAGGACCTGCTTGCTCTTGGCACTGCCTCCATCCCTGCAGTGGCTGCTGGCTCTGAGGATGCTGATGCTGCGGCACCCTCCCTGTCCCACAGAGACCTTAGTCAAACAGCTCGTCTTTCTATTTGCTGTTTTACTGTATAGCGCTCTAGCATTCTCCTGGAGCAAACACAGTGGCTGACTGATGGTCCTTTAACCAAATCTTTGTGTCCCAAATAGAGATTATAAACTCGTACTTGGTGGGCAGTATTTATTGTTTATTAATATATTTTATGCCTTTAAGTTGGGCCTCTAATTTCAACTGACTACAGACTTATTGTTAATTATTATCTCCCATCCTAACACATTTCCCTGTTTGGTTCCTGAAGACATTTTTCTTGGGGTTTAGTCTCTTTCTTATCTTGTAGGATAAATTAATTTCCTGCAGTCTCTTTGGTACTCCATCTATATAAGCCCCAGCAATCCACTTCATTAGTTCTCCAAATGTTTAACAATTTAAGATTGGTGTGGTCTGGGTTTGATATGGAGCTTTTATTACAAATATAATGTGATAAGAAAAACTTGATAATTTTATACAATGTTTTTGGGCTTGATTTGATAGAAAGTACCATAAAAGCCCCTGATAGTTTAATAAATGGACAAATTAATAATTTTATAAAATGCTTAAGACAAGTCCTTGCACAGATTCATATCAACACTTTGGAGCTTATACATGCATTTTTTTCTTTCATATAATGAAATTTGTAAATGGAGCCTAATCTCTAACTGAGCTACTTTGAGGTATGTTAAAAGATATGCTAAGAATAAAGAATGACATTGAAGAAATTCTTTTTGAAACCTAGCTGGTATTAAAAGGAAACATTTTATTATACAAAAGGAATTAAAGTTTCTGAAAATCTATATCAACAAAACCAAAGCCATTCTGTGCACAAGAAGAAATTTCTACAGTCGAAACTACCTTTCAAGTTTTCAGAAATCTTACTGAAAACAAATAGTTAAATGTGCTGAAAACAGACATTGCAAAGTTGTTCTATCTGTTACAGCAGCTGAACAAAGTAAGTTACAGAACCACTGCCCTGATAGTGACTGAAGTAGATGAGGGAAGATGGCAGCTCACAACTAGGACACAAGCTCAAGCCAGGAGTCCATCTATGATCCAATTTTGATCATTCTGACAAATCACTCTGATCCAACATGATTAGCCTTCTTCAGAAGTCCCTAAAAAGGGATCTGATATCTTTCTCTTTACCTTCTGTGTTAGAAGTGGCTGATTGCCTTAATATGCAGACTTCTCTTCTTCCTTTACAAGTAAATCCTCTACTTCTAGTGAGATATCTGACCATCCAGAGGTCAGACTACATTTTTCCAGCCTCTCTTTCAAATAGCTGTGACCCATACATTCAAGTTATGGCTAATGGTATCAAGATAATAAGTATCAGGCTAATAATCAGAATCAGTGGTCTTACTCTGTATCAAATTATGGTAATACTTTCAAGGATACAGGTCATGGTGAAATGTGGAGACATTTGGGCTACTGAAACCACTCTCATAAATAAAATCTTGAAATTCTTTTGGTGTATAAGCCTTTTCCTTTTGAATTAAAAATTGTATACAATCCCCTATGAAAGCTAGGATCTGATCTAATGTAAATCCAGAGGTAATTATAGAGGGATGAGAGGAATGGGAGCTGAGGAGAACAGCAATGTAAATCATACAAGTGATGTTATTATATGTTTCTTAGAGCATAAACTACTTCATTGAAATTGATCTGTTTTTAAAATATTTAATTCTAAATACTTAACAGATGTGAAATAGAAGTGATGGTTGAATATCTTTTAGGCATTGGGGTTATAGCTTATGCTTTTGTGTGAAAACAGCAGTGCCAAGTGACATCACTGAATGCACCAGACCAAGGGAGGAAGTTATATGCTCCCTGACTTAACCTAGGAATTCAACTCAAGGGACACTGGACAGTACCCTGGAACTATCAGGTATAGCTCCATGAATTATCAGAGATGTTTGAGTTAGGGAATGGAGAAGGAAGAAATTCCACAGAAGGAGTGATTGTAAAGCCAGATAATTTGGGTTTTGCAACTGTTATTTTGGGCTCTTTTTTTTTTCCCCCCTTTCAAGCTAGTGCAACTTCAGGCACAGTTGTGTGTTATTAAGTAAGATGAATGCTTTAAGGGATTCAATGTGAAATGTTTATGAATGTCCCAATAATCAATCAAATAAATATCAATTAGGAAACTGAAGTTACTCCATTTAAAGCATTGCATTATATCTATAGGAAAGATGGGTAGAGAGCCCAGGTTTCTATTAAGACAAAAAACATACAAAACTTTTATAAGTTAACATATGTTTTCTGAAGGTCCAATATTTTTCCATTTTTCTGTACCAAACATTACTTTCATTTAATAAAACTCAGGAAAACATTTACGTTTTCACTTCTGCAAGAATTTAAAGTCCTGCTGCTTTTTTGGAAATTGAGTTTGCTCTGTAAATTTGCATTCAACAATTTCCTTGTATAAAGTCTATATGCAAGGAAATGCAAACAATGATTTAGGCATAAAGATATTCATGACAACACTATGTAAAATGGTGAAAAATTGGAAACAAATTAAATTCCCAATACGAAGGAGATTTAAAATGAAAAGGTGAAGGCTTCCCTGGTGGCACAGTGGTTAAGAATCTGCCTGCCAATGCATGGGACACAGGTTCGAGCCCTGGGCCAGGAAGATCCCACATGCCATGGAACAACTAAGCCTGTGTGCCACAACTACTGAGCTTGCGCTCCAGAGTCTGTGAACCACAACTAGTGAGCCCAAGTGCCACAGCTACTGAAGGCTGCACATCTAGAGCCTGTGCTCCACAACAAGAGAAGCCACCACAATAAGAAGCCTGTGCACTGCAATGAAGAGTAGCCCCCGCTCTCCACAACTACAGAAAGACTGCACGCAGCAATAAGGACCCAAGGCAGCCAATAAATTAAAAAAATGAATTAATTTTAAAAAATGAAAAGGTACTTCTCAATAATAGGCAATAATGGGATGACTAAAATTAAGCTTATTGGGCATCTTATGAGCAAAGAAAATGTTTATAACATGGTTATTAGTTGATTCATCCAATATACAAATTATATTTTTGGCATAATCACAAATGTTTAAAATAGTCATTAGGAATCCAATATACTGTGACAGCATATTAGCTATAGTTACTTCTGAGTGTTGGAATAATCTGTTGTATTACTTCTATTTTATTCTTTTATATTTTACTATGTTTATTACATTTCTTTTATTTTATTCTTATTAAATTTCCAGTAGTATAATTTAGCTTTGTAATTAGATAAAAACAAGAACAAAACAACATAACAACAAGATTTTGGGGGAGAAATCTGACTTATGTTTTCAATATCGAGAATCCCATCAGACAATCGTGGCCTTAGAGAAATAATAAACATCTGTCTCTCCCACCTAAAGTTTGAACTAAGTGAGAAATATGACAAAAATAATACAGAAGATGTGAGGTCAAAATACATCTTACAAATAAAGCTAGTATCTGCAGGTTAGCTGATTTCTCAATATTGAACTTCCAAATTTGATATCCCCCTCCCCAGTCATAGATAATGTTTGACCACTTCTAATATGTCTGTTCTTGTAAAACTCATCACGTGGAGTTGGAAGAATCTGGCTGTTTCTGTGGGAAGCTTAGCTTCTACGAGAAAAGAGAAGAAATAACAAACCATATACGCATGCGTGTCAGGCCCTGCTCGTAAACTCAGTAGCTAAATAAGTCACTAATCTTGGAAAAAGGAATGAGTTGCGGGAGGTGGGGAGTAGAAGCTAGTAATGTTGTGCCTTTGAAACTCCCTCCACATGGAAGGAAACACCACCAGTCAGAAAATATGGCACACGGATCACATCACGTGTAGGGGCACATTCATTTTTTACAAATTAAATGTTTTTTCTGTTTATGAATTTATAGTTCAGTTACTAATTCTTCTTAAGTAATCAAAACAAATTTAGAAAAAAATTCACAATATTTATCAAAAGTCATTGTAACACGATATAATAAAGCTTCTAAATATACCTATAATTATGATATTGCTGTTAGAATATATATTCTAATAGAGAAATATAAAATTATTTTTCCATTTCTTAAATGAAAAATTAAAATTGATTGCTAATTACTTTTTTAACACAAATCAAATGACACTATATGATTCTAATATCATTTAACAACATTCCTTCGTCATCCTTCTATGGCAGCTTATAGAGAACAATTTATTTCTTTTTTACAAATGCAAAGCAGTCCATTAAATGGGCATATTTTTATTTCTTTACCTAATTTTCCCTTGGTCAACAACTAAATTGAGAGACATTAAAAATCCTGCAAATAATACCTTTTTTCACTTAGGTTATTTTCTAAACTCTTAGAATCAAAATGTCTAGGGAAAGAATGCACAGCTAAATTTTTGCTATATATTCCAGAATTGGCACCTGTAAAAATCTTAATTGAAAAACATTTCCACCAAAAGTAATTATTACTTTGAATAGATTTCCAGCTCATTAAAATTATTGTGTACTTCATTTTCACCATATTTGAATACAAAAAAAGATTTTAAAATATTTGATTAGTTATGTTATTCTAGATTTCTGTAGTCTATCAAAACATGAATGCAATATTTAAGGATTCATAATTGTACAGTACTTCAGAAGAAAATTAATAAAATATAATGAATTTGTGCTTGTTCCAAGGTGTAATCTTAATGTGTTTCCAATTAACACATTTAATGAGTAAAAGAATAACTGACATATTTTATTTAGAAATAACTCTAATAACTTGTCCAGCAAGAGCCTGAACAAAGAGAAATATTTTCCTCCTAGACTATGTATTCTAAAAGCAACAGCCATTCTTTAGGCATATGTAGAGGCTTCATTATGTCACAATTTCTAACCTACAATGTTTATGGAAATAGCTCATTCATTCACCCATCTATGAACAACATGTACTATAACCTCCCATGCTTCAGTTACAGTGGTAAGTACTAAGAATACATAGATGTGTCAGACATGACCTCTGCCCCCTAGGAGTTAATAGAAGCTGTATCATTCTGTCAAAAAACAAAAACAAAAACTGTAGCATGGTCTACATTACCTAAGATAGGTATTGTAGAATCAGGCAATTTAAATAATATAATCTACATATTTATAACATCACAGTATTTATTCCTTGAATGAATGTGTCAGTACACTATTCTCTGATTACTAATGTGAAGTATGCACAATTCTTAAGCATTTAGGTAAAATGATGAAGTATTCAAATGTGTCCTCAGAACACCCCCCCCATTTTAATGTTAAAGTTTAATGTTCATGGCATATATCCTACACATCCAACTCTCTGCTCCCATAGAGAAGCAATATTTTCATGACCATCAACTTAACTATTCATCTATCTATAAGTAGAAATGTCAATCTGTCATCCCTAGAAGCACATTATATTTTTTTTATCATGCTCTTGGCCTTTTTCCTATCAAGGTTTCTATCACCAAAACACTGTCCATTACCTACGTTACATCAGAGTCTTACTCTTCACTAGGGAATTAATGACCTACTGAGAGGGATTTAAAAAAATTCATCCACTCGTACACATGACGCTCATCTTATCTCAAAGTATTTTGCCCACAATTTGCTATGAACTATTTTTTTAAGATCGTAAACACACAGCACTTTTATATCATGCCCATTGTACCTTTAAAATATTCTCCACCAGAAGCCTGAAAAATATGCTCAGTAATCTTCACAATTCTAACCAAATAAAAATAAAAATAAATCAAAGTGTTTTACTCATATATGATGGGCAAAATGATAGTAAACTGGATACATATTTGCCTCCTGAACTATGGCAGCATGAGGATCTTTATTGCCTAGAAATTTGCTTAAAATGGATAATCTCCAGCCTCACTCTGAATATGTACTTCAAAAGATCTCTTGGTGTCCATATTAATGGTATAATAAAATTAAGCAGCGCTTGTCTACATAATTTCGTGGGGATTGAAACAGAATGAGATAAGTCTGAAAGGATAGATAAAGTGCTAAAAGGAATGGCAGGTGAAAAAGGAGATAGAATTGAATGGTGAGCACAGCAGTGATAGAGGATGGATTGAAATGGTAGGACAGATGTGCTGCTTTGATTGCCCTTTGGCTTGTTGTCATTTAGAAGAGATACCCAATGATCCTGGATCATTCGCAGATGTTCATGATAGGCTCCTCAATCCAGGCAAAACAAAATTACACATCCTGGAGCTACAAGTCACTTGACCTAGATGGTAAGTAAGTAAGTAAGTTGAAGGTGTTAAGGTATTTTTGAACAATTATCAACTTTTTTTTTTTTTTTTTCCTATTAGACATTCACAGCAATGAGTGAATGACAAAGCCAGCAGGGATCTAAAACCTACCCTTTCATGAACCTGGGAGGGTTGTCCTCAGTGAACATTTTAGGTAGAGTTGTTAACTTCTTAATTTGTGCTACTGTAGAACTTAACTCCTGCCTTGTGGATCATGTGTCTGTCTCCTCATAAGACATCTTCCATGAAAACAGAGACCAGCTCTCTGTTTCTGTAGCTTTAATCCATGGCACTGTGCCTATACACAGCAGGTTCTCTGTACCTGTTTAATTAGGGAAGAACTGATTGACCAAATGACAGAATGAATGATGGACTGAATAGTTTAAGTAAAAAAGATTTTACTTGTCATCACAGTCTAACAAGGAGAGAAGGGAGGCCTATGTCCTCAGTAGTTGTATGGAGAGAGTCATTAAGCTACAGGGGCCCATGACTTGATTTTTCAAATGGCAACCGCTCCACTCACTCAGCAGGTCATGCCAGCTACTCCATCACTGATAGCCCCAGTGAAGGCCACTGAAGGGGTACCTGCCACTTTAGAGGGGTTTCATATTCACAGAGATAGCCGGCTGTCAGGTCTATTTCCTATATATGTTCCACACAACTTCTGAACACAAACAACAATATATAAAACAATTATATTGAATCCCGTTGTCCTCTCTGCCACAGTCACAGCCATCGCGTAGTGTAGATGCACATTAGAGAGTTACAAGAGTTCGTTTGAAAATAGAAAAAAAAAGAGATGCAAGGTAAGGTAAGTAAAATCATAAAATGAATTTTATGTATCATTAATTCTGATAACTGATTTTATTGCTTTGGAAAATCATTATGGCAGTCTGCTACAAAGTACTTAACCTAATTTAAATTTCAGAACACAGTTTTTGGCAAATCACTAGAAGCAATATTTTTAATCAATGAAGTGGATCTAATTTGGATTTCACATGCACAGAGAGAAAAAAGTTTCCTAAGGTAAGCACTTTGTACTTCACAGCTGTGCTTTAAATGTTGTTACAAGGAACAAAAATAAACAATGGCTTTTAATTTCTATACAGAAAACCCACAAAAGATCAAAGTCTAAACTATTTCCTTGCTGGCATATTTTAATTGATATTTTTATACAGTCATTACGGTTCCCGGAAATATTTTATGACCACTGTGCACAATAGTTTTGCCAAGAACCAGATGATGTTTAGGGGTTCTACTAGAATACTTAGCAAATATTGTTTTAGGAATTAGGATATTAAAATTATCACTTTATTCTAACCAACAAATTAACCTTAATAAGTTATTCTGATTCTGAAAAGTTTAAACCAGGAAAGATAGGATCACATTGTTTCCTCAAGTTTAATTTTTCCAATCGGTTCAGATTTGTTTGATGGCATCACCTTTTTTCAAAAGGTTTGGCTGTACCAAACATTAATGCTATAAACACAGGTTTCATACAGAGGAAAAAGAAAATCTCTGCTTTCCCATTTGTTCACTACTAAATGTTGTTACATATGAGAAAAGGCAATGTTCATATCAGTCAGTTGACTACCTGCTGTGAATTGTAGGCAGCATTCACAGAATCCTGGCTTTGTTTTATTATTCCTGGAGCAACTACCCCTGATACCAGCAGATAAAGCTATCTACTGCACTTAACCTAAAACCTAGATGAGGTCAGTGGCTGTCAGCATGCAATGAGAGCCAGCAGTGTATAAACTGGTCCCTCCTCTGGACATTGTTGAGGAATGCAAATTTTTTTTAAAAAAATGATGCATGTGTGATGATAGGAGGAAAAGTGAATTAACTCTGCTTCTTGAAGGGAGATCAGATGCTTTAAAAATCACAGGGCCAAATTCTGTTTTTATTTATGTGTCTCATTCCTGATAAAGACAAGATGTACATGAATGAAAGCAGGAGGTGGCTCAACTCATTCTAGATACCAGTGTGTTTTAGCTTTGTTTTAAAATGTTCCTATATTTTCTATGAAAAAGAAAGGCATGTACAGAACACCTACTTCTCAACACTTGTGATTGACAACCCATTTGTTTTATTGACATACCTTTCTTTAGGATGTACGGAAGTCGGTGAGAAGACTTAGATCCACTCAAATGAATTTAACATTATTTGATGAGAAAAGTAAGGTATTTACAAAATGATGTCAGGAACCAATTTATTAGGTGGTCCTCAGACAAAGAGTAGGCCACCTGAGTCTCCTGAGGGAAGTTATCCCCTAAAGAGATGAAAGTTCTGATCCTCTTAGCAGAACACACTCTTGAACAGATAACTGAATCAAAGAACTTTTGACTAGGACATGAGAGCTACATTTTTTCACAAAACAAGTTCAAAATGTTCAATCTTCGTCATGTAGAGCAATGGATTTCTTTCCAGGAAATCCAGAATGGCATGATCATGGGGGAAGTAAGATTATCAGGAAATTATATTAGGCTATTGATGATTTAATCTTATTCCCAACAGACCACTTTTGAAAAGGCACAAGTGCCAGGCAACAACTGCAGCTAGAGAGCATCATACTCTGACAAATACCCTATATTTAGGTGATGTTATTTGAAATACCATAACCTCATCTTCAAAATATGAGAGGACATAGAGGAAATGCATTTGAGTTTCTTCAGATTGTGGTGGAAAAATATGGTTCATACAAAAAGGATTCCTTCCTTTAAAGATACTGGATTGACATACACAGAATAATTCCAAAATAATGTATGAATACTACACATATTCATATGCACTAAAGGAAAATAACCAAAAGGAAACAGAGCAAAATACAGAATGCCTGTCACAGGAAAATTAAGAAAGGTTCTCTTCATTATTCTTATATTTTATATATTTTATAATAAAATGATATGCTTAAATATTAGATTGGTATATAATTATTTAAAGAACTCTTAAATATCTGTGCAATGAAATCATAGTACACATAACCAACTGATTTATAGTCTAAATCAAAGAATGCCTTATATGTAACATAAAGTGAAATTTCCTGTTATTTTAATCAGGTAGATCATTTTTCTACATGAGTGCCTTTGAATGGAACATTTAGATCATTTCAATATGTACTTACTGAATGCCGGTCCTATCCTGAATAATAGGATACCAAAAGCTTTTTGAACTCTATTAATAACTCACAAATTATGTTAAAATAAACCATTTCATCTTTATAACTCTGTAAACTTTTATTTTTAGCAAATGTGCAGTTGAAGAAACAAAGGATTCAGTCACACACAGTTAGGAAGAGGGAGAGGCAGAGATTAAAAGCACAGCTTCCCCTGCCATGCTTAGTTTTCTTTCTACTTTATAATTGCTTCCCAATAATTGAAATAAAAGATCCAGTCTTTTTGATTCACTATAGCCTAAATGTGTTATTCGTGAAAAGGTTGAGATAAAGTAACTAACCTAATTCCTTGTAGGACAATAATGACCAATGACAAATTGATTCCATGAAACAGCATGCCTCCTGCTCTACATGGAGGTACCAGGGAGGGTGGACCATGTTGGATAACAGAACACTGCATGGCACGTTTTGTAGGAACAGAAAGGAGACCAGTGCGAATGATATATAGGGAAGGAGCGACAAAGTAGAGTGAGATGAACCTAGAGAAACAGGCAGAAGCACACAGCATCAGACCATGAAGGTAATGTCAAGAGCTTTAGTCTTCATCACACGAGACAAAGAATCTAGAATATTTTGAGAATACATGGAGCATAATCAGATTTTAATTTAAAAATATGGCCTCTAGATGGAGCATTGCCAGTGATGTGTCAGAAAGGAAGTGATTAGAAGCTTTTGTAGTATCTAAACCACATATATTGGTGCTGAATATGTGACTTATGATGATGGTTGTGATTATACCTTAATTAAAACAGGGGCAGCCTCTGAGTGATCAGCAGGATGCTTATCACTTACAACTATTTATTAGCCAACCAAAAGGACCATACAAGTCATTGAGTAAGAAATCCATTGGTTTCTATCATATAATTATCCTCAAAGCTGGGCCACAGTAGTTAATGGCTACCCACTATTCTTATGGATTATAAATCAAATGAAATATATGATTCATTAACTCCAGAAATTTATATGTATTTTTAATGAAAAAATGTGTTTTAACTGCACAGTATGAGAGATTTCTAAGAAATCTAAGAAAAAAATGGGTTGTCACATTAATTTCTGAGTCATTGAATAGTGTTTATTCATGTAAATAAGTATCACTAAGAATTATTTGATATTTGACCTCGATCAGGTATGTGCACATTTGCTGACTCAATTGTTTTGCTAAAGGACTTATGTGATTTTCTACTCAGCAGTACCAACATTTTATAACAATAAATGTTTTCTTACTATTGTGTATATAGTCATGAACAGGCTTTTGATCAAAATATTTGAAACAGCTGTACTGATTAAACATGTCAAAAGCTGAACTCCACTTTACCACTGACGTTTACTTAAATTACTATATAGCCATGGGTCAATACGCTAATCTTGCTACCTAAGGACCTCATATATTGCTGCACCTGCTTAATTTTAAGAACTTAATATTTACTGTGCATTGAGAGCCTCTGTGACAGACTTGAAAACGCCCCACTAAGATACCCTGCATAACTGGCTGAGGAATCCATCTGCTGTCCCTCTAGATTCCCCACATTCACTCCCAGATAATGCCTGTTGTGGACTGCTTCCAGCCAACGCATGAGCACTCTGGGGGTGCAGATGAAGACCACTGCTTTGACATGCAGGGCTTCTCTGATGAGGGGCTTTGGCTCTAGAAATCCCAGTTGACCTTGCCAAATCTTTCTTGAATGTGCACTGCAAAGTCTGAGACTATTCCTTTTCAAACTTCCTACTTTTCTCCATTCTTTTCCAGCATCCTTATAGCTAAAGGTTCTCTGCACCTTCTTCATTTCCCTCCTTTTTATTTTTAACCTTCATTTCCTGCAATAATTAACTCATATATCTAATTTTGTCTTGGCATATGCTTCTCAGAGGAACCCTACAAACAGAAGCACTGCCAGTAGTGATCTGAGATAACAGGCAGGATAACAAGAAGCTGGCAAGGCCTCAGCTGATGATGTTTTAATTACTAAAGATTTCACTGTTGGTGACCTGCAAAGATACTCCAGGGATTTCCAAGGATACCCAAGGGAAATTGCCTTGTCGATACAATGATGCCAGATTTTAAAGATATGGGGTAAATAGGTTCTGACCCCAGTTTTCAATGTGTGTGGATGTGGGCGGTTTCCCCATACCACCAAGCAGTTCTCTGCCACCAACTGAGGGTCCCACAATTCAACTCAATTCTGACACTATCTACCTGGAAATAGCTTCAGATTCCACAGGTTAAGGGCTCAGTCCCACAAGACTGCTTGCACTTCAGATGCCAATCACAAGCCTGTGTTTCTGGCTGATCAGCTATAAATCAGGGGATTCCCACAACCCCCTCCTTGGTTTGACTAAACTGCTAGGGCAGCTCACAGAACACAGAGAAACATTTACTTACTAGATAACAGCCAGATGGAAGAGATACATAGGGAAGGGTTTGGGAAAGGGCCTCGGAGGTTCCATGTGCTCTCTCTCCAACTGTACCACTCTCTCCAAGCCTTCATATGTTCACTAACTGGGAAGCTCTACAAACCCCATCCTTTTGGGTTTTTATGGAGGCTTAATTACATAGTATGATTGATTAAATCATTGGCCGCTGCCGATCAAACTCAATTGCCAGCCCTTCTCCCCTTTCTGGAGGTCAAGTGTGTGGGACTGAAAGTTCCAATCCTCTAATCATGTGCTTGGCTCCTCTGGCAAAGAGTACACATCCTTAGGTGGGGCCTGAAAGTCACCTTATTAACATAACAAAGGATACCTCCATAGTTCTCAGTATTTAGGAAATTCCAATGGTTTTAGGAACTCTGCCAGAAACTGGGATGAAGACCAAATATATATTTCTTATTATTAATCACAAAATCACAAGGGGAAAATGCCTTTAGGGATAGGAGTTATCTCAGGGTTACAGCTGAGTTGTGATAACACATTGCAGAGGAATGATGAGAAATTCAGGGTCATTAACAAGCAGTTAAAGGTTGCATGTGAAAGTCATGGGGGTCTCATTATTAACTTACAAAGAGGCACTTTTCTCTTGGAATGGATAAGCAGACACAGCTGAGCATCAGACTGAGGACCAGATAGACTCACAGAGCTCATGTAATAATTTCCAGCTGAAGTAGCTCATTATGCTAAAATCAGACCCTTACTGTTAAAACCTGGGCCCAAGTAATATGGGATAACACTATGCTGGAGACAGAAACCTTTAAACCCTCAGGCTCACAGAAGTGCCCTTCTCACTTCTTCCAGCATTACCCTCCTCCTGGAAGACACTACAGAAGACTCTCTCCAAGAGTCAACAAGTGCTCAACTCAGGAGTTGTCTCCAGCTCCTGTCTTGGTTTCCAGGCTGACTAAAGTTAAATTCCAGGAAAGATCAGTTGTGGACTTGGAAGGCCTGATAAGGGAAGGAAGAAATTATATACCAAGAGAGCTGCAAATGACTAAATAAGGAGCCAAGAGTATCCCTGAGACTGATTTAGAGTATCCTTGATTACCTGGACTAGAATGTAAGACTGGATACACAAGAAGTCATTGATTGGAAGGCATTTTCTTGGGACACCAGACTTCAACAGATAAGAACCCCAATAAGCTGGGGCAAAGTTGCTGCTGGAATGGCTCTTAGAAGTGTGGAGAATGTGATGGTCAATACTGAATGAAGTATAAGCCCCTGAGTTGTCATGGCAGGTGACAGAATACTAAATAAAGAACTGAGAGTAGTAGAAATGCTGAGATAGATATATAATGTGAGGCTGGAAGACTCACAGAAAATAATCTTTCACAGGTGATCCCAGAGGACAATCTATTCATCAAGACTATGAGAATCCACTGATTAGTGGAGTACTAGCATCACTAAAAAGTTCAGTGGTGACTATGCAGGCTGATCCTGAGGTTAAGAGAGCAGCCAGAGAACATTGATGATATCGATGGGGATTAATATAGCCTTAAAGGAATAGAAGCCAGGTGGCAGATTGATGGTTCTAAATTGTCAAAAACCAGGAGTCTGTATTTACCTTAAATATCCGCATGATAGAGGGACATTCAAGGAAGCTTGATACACAGTGAGTTGCGGAAATGGAAAACAGAGCATGGTGTCAGTGGGGACAAAATCGATGGGCATCCAGCAAGTGTGGTGCTTAACATCTACAACTGGAAAAATGCAAGAATAGAATTTCAGGAGGATGAAGGCAGTTCTGCCAATGAAAAGTCATAATCCCTTGCTCAGCACCCAGACGAGCCCCATTTTTATGTCAAAAACTGATTGAGGAAGTATCTGGGACCCTAGGAGGAAAGGCCCTGCAACACAATTGCAAGTAAATACTAACATAATCCCTCTAGTCTCCCCCAAAGGGACCTGTGGTTATTTACCCAGGTGACTTTACAGTGGGAAAAAGAGAATATTCAGGCATTACAAACACTACAGGACAGAAGATATGATACCTGAAGACCCAAAACATCAAATTATCCTCCTATTGGAATGGCATATTTGCTAAATTTCAACCCACAGGAAAAAAAAAAAAAGCCAATAATTTT
Source organism: Hippopotamus amphibius kiboko (assembly GCF_030028045.1). NCBI lineage: Eukaryota > Metazoa > Chordata > Mammalia > Artiodactyla > Hippopotamidae > Hippopotamus > Hippopotamus amphibius. Next base: position 33,839,527 of record NC_080188.1, read on the forward strand.
TGAGAGCCTACAATTTGTTAGGCACCAATGACCTCATTTCATAAAATTTCTTAAGTTTATTACATTCGCAACATTATTAGATGCATTATTGGTAGGTACCTTGTGATATAAAAAGCATGGTGTTTAGGTCTACTGCATCCAGGGACCCACCTAATGGATATTTCTCCATTCCTTAGTAAATAATTGGAATTGATACACTTAGCAGTTGGAATAACCTCCACATTTGCTTCTTGGCCTATGGGTAAAAGCTATCATAGCAGGAAAGCTCACATAGAAACCTTTGAAACTGTACCCCCTCACACATTGGCTGAGATAGCAAATCCAAAACAGTGAAGTATCCTGGAGGGAAAAGGAAAGATGGTGGAGTTTAGCGCTGTGATTAAAGATGTCAGTGATGCACAGATAGTAATACTTATCATACCTACATTTATTTTGCTATTTGGTTTCTGTAGAGGTGGAAGGATCTGAAGAATAAGTGTGGACTATTGCGATTAGTAATATCTCAGTATAAACAGCCTAAGGAGAGGGAAATGAACAACATTGGTTACAGATGGTATAGCTTGCTATGTGGGTGCAAATTTAAAAAAGAATAGTACCTTGAAAGATAACAGAGAATGAGGGACTTCCCTGGTGGTGCACTGCTTAAGATTCTGGTTGCCAATGCAGGGGACACAGTTTCGAGCCCTGGTCTGGGACGATCCCACATGCCCCAGAGCAACTAAGCCCATGCGCCACAACTACTGATCCTGCGCTCTAGAGCCTGTGGGCCACAACTACTGAAGCCCACATGCTTAGAGCCTGTGCTCTGCAACAAGAGAAGCCACCGCAGTGAGAAGCTTGTGCACCGCAATGAAGAGTAGCCCCAGCTTGCAGCAACTAGAGAAAGCCTGCGCATAGCAACAAAGACCCAATGCAGCCAAAAATAAATAATTAAATAAATAAATTTATTTAAGAAAAAAAGAAAGATAATGGAGAATGACAATCTTTCCAGTAGGTGGAGCTGCAAGCATTTCATTATTCATTTACTTTATGTAGAAATGGAAGCAGTCCAATGAGAGGACATGATAGTGATAGATATAGATACAGATATAGATATAGATGTAGACATAGATATAGATATAAATATAGATATAGATATATTCTTGGGCAATGGTCAATGGCTTGTTCATCAGATCAGGGCCTGAGTGTAAAAAGCATGGAATACTAACAAGGATATTTGGGACTGAAGCATGTGGATGGACATTAGGATTGGGCATAAAGAGTAAAAATGTTTGTCATATATTAATGGTCACCAGAAATCACTCAGAAAATAAGAGGCACTGAATAACAAAGTCAGCAAAATGACTTGATTAATAAACACTAGCAAAACATCAGCAATATATACTCTGCACTGGCACAATGAGCACATGAACAAAGTAGTCATGGTAGCAGAAAATAAGGCTACTGTAGGACACATCCTGTACTAGAAGGGCCAACAGTTAATATACAGAGAATGGATGACTATTTTGTGTATTGAATGCCTTTCCCTTTCCTGCCCACATATCCTTAACCAGCAGCACTATTTGAGGTCTTATGAGATGTCTGCTCCATAGGATATAATGCACAGAACATAGCATCTGGTAAGATAACACTTCATGTTGAAGAAGGTGAGTGTATCCATGACCAAGGGATCATGGGATCTACCAGTAGAATAAAATACTGTACCATCCAGAAATGGTTGACTTTACAGAGAGCTGGAATGGCACAGCTAAAGTGCCAACCCAGAGACAACTTTCTGAAAGAATGGAATGACACACTTCAGGATGCAGTGTGGTGCATTAACTTAGAGACCTTCCTATGATGATATCCACAAGGGACAAATACATGGTCCAGCAACCAATGAGTGGAAGCAGAAGTGGCTCCATTTACCATCACTCAGAATGACCTACTGAGGGGTATGTACTTCTTGCTCTCACAGTTTACATGGTTGAAAGTCCTAGTCCTCAGAAGAATGTACTCTTGCCAGGGGACACGGCAAATGCTCCAGTAGACTACAATCTGTAGCTGTTGCTAAAGCACTTTAGAGTACTTGTGTCCAGGGACCACCAAGTACGGAGAGTTACCATCATGACAAGAGTAATGAACCTTGATCACAAGGTGAAGGTATGAATTATTTTACACAATGGAGATAAGAAAGAATAAATATAGAACTCATTTGATTCCTGTGGGTGCCTCCCCATGTTCCCTTACCCCACTGGAACTGTGAAAGGACATGTGCAGCAACATTGGCTTGAAAAAGACATATTTCCCAAAGCTCAGACACTTTGGTAATGAAGGTTTGAGTCACAGGACCACATAAGCCACCAAGATCTCCCAAGCAGGTGACTGAGGGTTAAGGCGTGAAAGATTTAGAATTGATGAGGGAGGAGGGATAAATGAGTAGCAAAGAGGGGAGTATTTTGTCCTACAGACCTTAGTCTCCTAGACTTCTCCTTCAAAAGAAAAGCTCATGGGAACCATAAAGAAGCAATTCCCTAAACTTGTGGAGTAAATTAGATCTACAAGGTGCAAGGAGTGGATAGCGGCAGTCATGAAAATATGCAATTCAAATCTTCTGTTGTAGACAGCATGCTTGACTGACGTCCAAGCTCCTGCTTCTCTGGATTCACCCTCATGTTTGTTTTAGGACCACAGCTACTGTGAAGATGCTAATGCAAGACTATTTCTGCAAGTCATGGACTCCGCTACATGGAAACACTGGCTTCAGGACTACCATCAATCTGGAAGAATGTTTCTTGGAACTGCACTGTAGTATGAGATTCTTTCTACTCAATTCTCCTTTTTTTCCCTTTCTCCTGCATATGTGTTAAAACATCACAGTTTGTAGTTTCTGTCTCTATTATCTCATTTTCCTTTATCCTTCACCAATGTTTTCCTCCATACATTTCTTGTAAGTCATATCCCACTTTGGTGTTTGTATTTTGGAGATCTCAAATTAATGCACTGGAATGGACTGGACACATCAAACGTTCTCTGTCATGTGAACAATAGTCATATAGGTAAATGTTATCATCACCATCATATCCATGAGAAAATTGGGGCTCCAGAGGTCAGCACATTTGTCTAGGGTAAAAGAACTAGAAAACCATGGAGCAAAGTCTATCTGAATCTAAGACCAGTTCACCTTCCACTGCACCTAGGAGTGATTCTTGGCTTTTAGCTCCCAGTTCAATTACTATCAAGTCTTTGGAATCCAATGACTTTTCCATTGTAATGATTTTCAACATAGCTTAAGCTCCAAACTCCCTTTTGCTCTCTAACCTCCATCCACAACGGCTTTTTCCATTTTTTATTAAATGCATAGTATTTCCTTCTGCAACAGAGTCAAAGAAAATCTCTCTCCCACCTTCTTTCTCTGGTTAATTTCTCATCTTACACTAGATACCATCAAATATTTCTTCAGGAGCTCTCTTCTGACCTCCATCCCACTATATTCAATATTGTGTGGTTATTCCAACCTTTCTGTCACTTATGTAGTCCATTAGTGACAAAGATAATGTCTGATTTCTTCACATCTTTGTTTTGTCAGCATCTTACTATATAGTTACTACAAAAGATACTAATATATTGTTGAAAGACTGAAATAAGGACTAAATGAATACATCATGCTTTTTTTATTTTTATTTTTTAAAGATCTTTATTGGAATATAATTGCTTTACAATCTTGTACCAGTTTTTGAGGTACACCAAAGTGAATCAGCTATATCCATACATATACCCCCATATTCCCTCCCTCCCATGACTCCCTCCCACCCCCCCATCCTGGCCCTCTAAAGCATCACCCATCATCGAGATGATCTTCCTTTGTTATACAGCAACTTCCCTCTAGCTATCCATTCCACAGTTGAGAGTGTAAATATGCCTATGCTATTCTCTCATTTCACCCCAGCTTCCCCTTCGCACCACCCTCCCTCAACCCCGTGTCCTCCAATCCATTCTTTGCATCTGCATCTTTATTCTTAAACTGTCACTGGGTTCAGCAGTACCATTTTTTTAGATTCCATATATATGATTTAGCATATGGTATTTGTTTTTCTCTTTCTGGCTTACTTCACTCTGTATGACAGTGTCTAGGTCTATCCACCTCATTACATATAGCTCAATTTCATTCATTTTTATGGCTGAGTAATATTCCATTGTATACATATGCCACATCTTCTTTATCCATTCATCTGTTGATGGGCATTTAGGTTGCTTCCATGTCCTGGCTATTGTAAACAGTGCTGCAATAAACATTATGGTACATGTTTCTTTTTGCATTATGGTTTTCTCTGGATATATGCTCAGTAGTGGGATTACTGGATCATATGGTAGTTCCATTTTTAGTCTTTTAAGGAACCTCCAAACTGTTTTCCACAGTGGCTGTACCAGCTTACATTCCCACCAACAGTGCAGGAGAGTTCCCTTTTCTCCACACCCTCTCCAACATTTAATATTTCTAGATTTTTTGATGATGGCCATTCTGACTGGTGTGAGGTGATACCTCATTGTGGCTTTGACTTGCATTTCTCTGATGGTTAGTGATGTTGAGCACTTTTTCATCTGTTTGTTATCAATCTCTATGTCTTCTTTGAAGAAATGTCTATTTAGGTCTTCCACCCATTTGTGGATTGGGTTATTTCTTTTTTTGGTATTAAGCTGCATGAGCTGTTTATATATTTTGAGATTAATCCTTTGTCAGTTGCTTTGTTGGCAAGTATTTTCTCCCATTCTGAGGGTTGTCTTCTTATCTTGTTTGTGGTTTCTTTCGCTGTGCAAAAGCTTTTAAGTTTCATTAGCTCCCATTTGTTTATTCTTGATTTTATTTCCATTATTCTAGGAGGTGGGTCAAAAAGGGTTTTCCTGTGATGTATGTCATAGAGTGTTCTGCCTATGTTTTCCTCTAAGCGTTTTATAGTGTCTGGCCTTACATTGAGGTCTTTAATCCATTTTGACTTTATTTTTGTGTATGGTGTTAGGAAGCATTCTAATTTCATTCTTTTACATGTTGCTGTCCAATTTTCCCAGCACCACTTATTGAAGAGGCTGTCTTTTTTCCATTGTATATTCTTGCCTCCTTTGTCAAAGGTAACGTGCCCACATGTGCTTGAGTTTACCTCTGGGTTCTCTATTCTGTTCCATTGATCGTCCTTTCTATTTTTGTGCCAGTACCATACTGTCTTGATCACTGTGGCCTTGTAGTATAGTATGAGGTCAGGAAGCCTAATTTCACCAGCTCTGTCTCTGCTTCTCGATATTGCTTTGGCTATTTGGGTCTTTTGCGTTTCCATACAAATTGTAAGATTTCTTGCTCTAGTGCTTTGAAAAATGCCATTGGTAATTTGATAGGGAATGCACTGAATCTGTAAATTGCTTTGGGTAGGAAAGTCATTTTCACAATGTTGATTCTTCCAATCCAAGAACATGATATATCTCTCCACCTTTTTGAATACTTTTTGATTTCTTTCATCAGTGTCTTAGAGTTTTCTGCATATAGGTCTTTTGCCTCCTTAGGCAGGCTTATTCCTAGGTATTTTATTCTTTTTGTTGCAATGGTGAATGGGAGAGTTTCCTTAATTTCTCTTTCTGCTCTTTCATTGTTAGTGTATAGGAATGCAAGAGGTTTCTATGCATTAATTTTGTATCCTGCTACTTTATTAAATTCATCGACCAGTGCTAGCAGTTTTCTGGTAGAATCTTTAGGATTTTCTATGTATAAGATCATGTCATCAGCAAAGAGTGACAATTTTACTTCTTTTCCAATTTGGATTCCTTTGACTTCATTTTCTTCTCTGATTGTTGTGGCTAAAATTTCCAAAACTATGTTGAATAATAATGGTGAGAGTGGGCACCCTTGTCTTATTCTTGTGTTTAGAGGGAATTCTTTCAGTTTTTCCCCATTTAGAATGATGTTGGCTTTTGGTTTCTGATATATAGTTTTTATTTTGTTCAGGCAATTTCCTTCTATGCCCATTTTCTGGAGAGCTTTTATCATAAATGGATGTTGAATTTTGTCAAAAGTTTTTTCTGCATCTATTAAGATTATCATATGGTTTTTATCCTTCAATTTGTTGATATGATGTATCACATTGATTAATTTGCATATATTGAAGAATCCTTGCATCCTAGGGATAAACCCCACTTGATCATGGTGTATGATTTTTTTAATGTGCTATTAGACTCTGTTAGCTAGTATTTTGTTAAGGATTTTTGCATCTATATTCATCAGTGATATTGGACTGTAATGTTCTTTTTTTGTGACATCTTTACCTAGTTTTGATATCAGAGTGATGGTGGCCTTGTGGAATGAATTTGGGAATGTTCCTCCTTCAGCTATATTTTGGAAGAGTTTGAGAAAGACAGGTGTTAGCTCTTCTCTAAATGTTTGATAGAATTCACCTGTGAATCCATCTGGCCCTGGGCTTTTGTTTGTTGGGAGATTTTTAATCACAGTCTCAATTTCCATACTTGTGATTGGTCTGTTCATATTTTCTATTTCTTCCTGGTTCAGTCTTGGAAGATTGTACTTTTCTAAGAATTTATCCATTTCTTCCAGGTTATCCAATTTACTGGCATATAGTTGCTTGTAGTAGTCTCTCATGATCTTTTGTTTTTCTATGGTGTCCGTTGTTAACTTCTCCTTTTCATTTCTAATTCTGTTGATTTGCACCTTCTCCCTTTTTTTCCTGATGAGTCTGGCTAATGGTTTATTAATTTTGTTTATCTTCTCAAAGAGCCAGATTTTAGTTTTATTGATCTTTGCTATTGTTTCCCTTATTTCTTTTTCATTTATTTCTGCTCTGATCTTTATGATTTCTTTCCTTCTCTTTTTGGGGTTTTTTTGTTAATTCTGTAACTGTTTTCGGTGTAAGGTTAGGTGGTTTATTTGATATTTTTCTTGTTTCTTGAGGGAGGACTGTATTGCTATAAACTTCCCTCTTAGAACTGCTTTTGCTGCATTCCATAGGTTTTGGGTTGTTGTGTTTTCATTGTCATTTGTTTCTAGATATTTTTTGATTTCCTCTTTGATTTCTTTAGTGATTTCTTGGTTGTTTAACAGCGTATTGTTTAGCCTCCATGTGTTTGTATTTTTTACAGTTGTTTTTCCTGTAATTGATATCTAGTCTCATGGCATTGTGGTCTGAGAAGATGCTTGATATGATTTCAATTTTTTTGAATTTACTGAGGCTTGATTTCTGACCCAAGATGTGATCTATCCTCGAGAATGTTCCATGCACACTTGAGAAGAAAGTGTATTCTGTAGTTGTTGGATGGAATGTCCTATAAATATCAATTAAGTCGAGATGGTCTAATGTGTCATTTAAAGCTTGTGTGTCCTTATTTATTTTCTGTTTGGATGATCTGTCCATTGATGTAAGTGGGGTGTTCAAGTCTCCTACTATTTTTGTGTTACTGTCCATTTCCCCTTTTATGGCTGTTAGCATGCACCTTATGTATTGAGGTGCTCCTATGTTGGGGGCATAGATATTTATAATTGTTATATCTTCTTCTTGGATGGGTCCCTTGATCATTATGTAGTGTCCTTCCTTGTCTCTTGTAATAGTCTTTAAGGTCTAATTTGTCTGATATGAGTATTGCTACTCCAGCTTTCTTTTGACTTCCACTTGAATGGAATAACTTTTTCTATCCCTTTACTTTCAGTCTGTTTGTATCCCTTGGTCTGAAGTTGGTTTCTAGCAGGCAGCATACAGAAGGGTCTTGTTTTTGTATCCATTCAGCCAGTCTGTGTCTTTTTGGTTGGAGCATTTAATCCATTCACATTTAAGGTGATTATTGACATGTGTGTTCCAATTACCATTTTCTTAATTGCTTTGGGTTTGTTTTTGTAGGTCTTTTCCTTCTCTTGTGTTTCCTGCTTAGAAAAGTTCCTTTAGCACTTGTAAGGCTGGTTTGGCGGTGCTGAATCCTCTTAACTTTTTTTTTTTTTTTTTTTTTTTTTTTTTTTTTTGGGGGGGGCACACGGGCTTAGTTGCTCCGTGGCATGTGGGATCTTCCTGGAGCTGGGATCGAACCCGTGACCTCTGCATTGGCAGGCAGATTCTTAACCATTGCGCCACCTAGGAAGCCCGAATCCTCTTAACTTTTGCTTGTCTGTAAAGCTTTTGATTTCTCTGTCAAATCTGAATGAGATTCTTGCTGGGTAGAGTATTCTTGACTATAGATTTTTCTCCTCCAGGACTTCCAGTATATCCTGCCACTCCCTTCTGTCCTGCAGAGTTTCTACAGAAAAATCTGGTGTTATCCTTATGGGTTTTCCCTTATATGTTATTTGTTGCTTTTCTCTTGCTGCTTTTAATATTTTTTCTTTGTGTTTAATTTTCATTAGTTTAATTAGTATTTGCCTCAGTGTATTTCTCTTTGGGTTTATTCTGTATCAGACTCTCCACGCTTCTTGGACTTGATTACTTATTTCCTCTTCCATGTTGGAGAAGTTTTCCACTATAACCTCTTCAATTATTTTTTCAGACCCTTTCTTTTTTTTTTTTTTTTTTTCTTTTTCTTCTGGGATTCCTATGATTCGAATGTTGGTGTGCTTAATGTTGTCACCAAGGTCTCTGAGACTGTCTTTCATTCTTTTTATTCTTTTTTCTTTTTCCTGCTCTGTGGCAGTTATTTCCCCCATTCTATCTTCCAACTCACTTATTCATTCTTCTGCCTCAGTTATTCTGCTATTTATATCATCTAGAGTATTTTTAATTTCAGTTATTGTGTTCTGCATTACTGTTTGTTTGCTCTTTAGTTCTTCTAAGTCCTTATTAACTGTTTCTTGTATTTTATGTATTTTGCTATCAAGATTTGGATCATCTTTACTCTCATTACTATGAATTCTTTTTCAGGCAATTTTCCTATTTCTGCTTCATTTATTTGGTTTTGTGGGGTTTTTTTCTTGCTCCTTTGCCTGCAAGGTGTGCTTTGGTTTTCTCATTTTGTCTCATTTACAGGATTTGCTGTCTTCTTCACCTATGCTGCCTAGTAGTAATTCCTCTTGTTTGTGCTCTCTGCCCCCTGTGGTTGGGTTTGTTCAGTGTCTTGAGTAGGCTTCCTGGTGGGGGGGGGGGTCTGGTGTGTGCTTTCCAGTGTGTGGTTCTGTGTCTTTTCTCTCTGATGAGCAGGGCCATGTCAGGTGGTGTGTTTTAGGGTATCTGTGAGCTTAATATGGCTTTAGGTAGTCTGTGTGCTGATGGGTGGTTTTGTTTTCCTGCCTTGTTTGTAATTTGGTGTGAGGTATTAAGCACTGGCAGTTGCCGACAGTCAGATGAAGCCAGGTCTTAGACTCTGATACAGGGCTCCATAATTCTCTACAGTTAATCTTCCCTGTGTCTGAGGACTCCCTAGTGGTCTAGCATCCTAGATTTGGTGCTCTCTCCCTAGAGCCTCCTACTTTACTTCTGATTGAGTAGTCCAGACTTCAGAGGTTGCTTGTCCTGGCAATAAAGTGGTTTGAAAAGACTGTCCAAGCCCCAGACTAATGGTACAGTGTTGAGTCAAACAAATACTAAATCAACTAAACACATACATGCACAAGACACACAAATACTAAATCAAATAGAACATAAGGCACTAGAAAGACCTGACAGAAGAACCCCAGTATGCAATCAGACAATCAAAGAGAAAACCAGTAAAAATTCAAAACCAAAGGAAACAAAAAACAAAAAACATACACACAGCAAACACATATCCAGGAAAATTTTGAAAGCTAGGATCAAGTATAATAAAGATCAAGAGTACACCCAGATAGAGTGAAGATTCCCAAAACAAAATCAGAGAATTATAATTAGAACTAAGATAAAGACAAAACCTAATAATAAAAACCAAAGCAGTGTATCATCTGGAGATTAAAGCAAGGAAACAGAGCAGACTGATAATATTGCTTACAAGTATATTAAGATAAAATAAACTAAAAAAGGATAGAAGACAGGACAACAGAAGAGTGTAGTGTGACTGGAAATATGAAAAGAAAAAGAGAAAAGAATAGAAATGCATAAAAGATAGAGTAGGCAAGGTAAAGTCAGCACTACAAAAAACTTAGCTAGAAATAGAAATATATAAAAAGGCTGAAAATAAAAATAGGAAAAAAACAGAATAAAAAATTATGTTATAAAAAGTGTAGATCCCTTAGGACTAAGATCATAACTAATTAAAAAAAAAAAAGCTAGAATTGACCCCAGAATAGACCAGATCAGTAGAATTAATAATAATATTTCTGTTTCCTTGGGGTCTCAGCTGTAAGTGTCCTTCTACCTGCCTTGGTCTTTTTGTATTACTCTGTGACCAGCAGAGCTTCCTTTATCATTCGTTTGTAAGCCCTGGTGTGTGGGCATAGAGAAGATACAATAGTGGCTCCTTCCCCTGGGACTGAGTGAGCAGTAGTGCGCTGCCTGGGTTAAGGCAGCTTGGGTGGTGCCTGTTGCAGAGGGACACCGGTGCCTCAGGCTGAGAGAGCGACTACAACTGCAGCCTCTCCCCACTGCTACGACTCTGTCGGGGTATGCTGCCTGGGTCATGGCGGCTCACTCAGCCATAGCAGAGCCTGTTGCAGAGGGACACCGGTGGCTCGGGTGTAAACAGATGTCTCCAGAGCTGGGCCACCATGTGGACTTTTGGCTCTCGGCTGCAGGCATTCTAGGCCAGCCCTGCCCAGGGGCTTTTGTTATCCCTGAGTGCATTAGCCATGCCCAGAGGGGTCCTTCCTTTGTCCATCACAGGTGCCGAGAGAGAGCCTACTACCATGGCTCCTCCCCACTGCTTGTGAGTCAGCATTGTCTAGCCGCCACCATGGCCATGCAGGTTTCCACAGTAGGCATTCTCCACTGCAGATTTCTTCCCTCCTGTCCCCTCAGTCCGTCTCCCCACTGCCAACGTTTCTCACCCTGAACCAGTTCTCCAGTTCCCATGTTCCAGCTCCCAGACCCCCTGTTCAGCTGTGAACCCACATCTCAGTCCAGACATGCTGAGCTGTGGTGCAGACCCTCCATGTGTTTCTCCCTCTTTCTTGTCTGCCACAGCTCAGCCACTTCACCCTCTTTGAACAGTCCCAAATACCTCCATTCTGACCCAGGGAAATTCCCTGTTGGAGAAGGGGTTTCTCCATCAGATAAGGGATGTTTCCCCAAATTCACCAGTCTCCCCTCTGTTTCAGCTCCCCCTGCCCCAGGGTGTGGGACCTGTCCCTTTCCTTTCTTCTCCTCCTCCTCTTTCTCCTTTTTTTTTTTTCCCCTCTGTCCTACCCAGTTATGTCAAGATCTTTGCAGTCCTTTCTGGTGTCTGAGGTCATTTGCTGGTGTTCAGCTGGTTCTCTGTGGGAATTATTGCATCTTTTGATGTATTCCTGATACACCTGTGGAGAAGGATGCATTCCATGTCCTTCTACATCACCACTATCTTTCTTCTCTCCATCATGCTTTTTAACACATGGTTTTTAGAACATATGTTGTATTTGATTCAAAATCCAATTTAATCACAAAGGATGATTAGAAATAGTTGACATACATTTTGTGCTTTACTTGTCATACTTGCTAATAAATTTCAGTCACCATGTAGTAACTACTAAAGCATAAGTTGAAACACTGAGAATTTAGCAAATGAGGTGGCTATAAATGGCAGCACTATTAACTTTTGTTTACCATTTGGAGTGACTCAACAAGCATGAATTCATCAACTTCTTATTTTTTTCTCTTAATAATACCACACAAATCTAACTGTAGAAAATAAGAAATGTATAATTTGTTAGTTAGGAGGAATAAAAGTAACTGATATTCATCATTATTCAGTTTCCTTCTGCTTCCATGTACATAAATGATTCAACTTCCCCAACTTTTGAATTTGGATGTGACCACCTAGCAAGTTATGACCATGAAGTGTCACTGGAAGTGAGGACATTTCCAGTTCTCACTCCCTCTTCTGTATGGACACCTCAAGCACAAATTGAGATATCAGAGCATCTTTGCCAGGATCCATGAGTGTGTAGTGCAGAGTTCTAAGCCATTTAGCAAGAGCAGGAAGAAATATGTATTTGAAGCCACTGATATTTGGAGGTTATGCTTCCACACATTAAAACATTTCAATCTGGACTCTTAAACTATGTTTAAGTGTAGAAGCTGTGTGTAGGAGGGAGTATCTACCCAAAGATGTAGTTTTAATTTCTTAGCTAGTTGAAATGGAGGGCAAGCAACTATATATATGGGGTAATAACTGAGCATATAACCTCCACAGCTATTTGGGTCTTAGATTCCATGAGTGACATCTACTTAACATTAAATGATCACAAATCCATGAACTGTATTTGTGAAGAAATGTTTCTTAAAACTTCACAATGTAATTGAGCTTTCTGAGTCCTTTTTTTAAGAGTACTTATTCTGAAAATTATGGAAGGTAATTAATATAAAAATTCATAAATTCCCATAACAAAGATGGTCCCTGAAATCGAAAACAAACAAAAAAAAGTGTTATTAATACTTTATGTTTTCTGCAATAGTCCACTGGGATATTTCAGGAGCATGAAGATATTTTGTTTGTGTGTGTGTGTGTTTTAATTTTGCAACAACATAAACGTATGTAATAATATTTTCCATATGGAAAAAATACTATGTATGCTATTTCATTCCTTTAAAGTATGGTTTTAATGTTGATGCCTTCCACATAAAAGACTAAAGGGTATAAGAAAAACGGAATAAAAGTTTAGACTATAACTGAAATATATATTTTTGCATGTAGTGTTCCATAACATAAGTATCATTAAAAATCTCAGCACCTTAACTAGCCTCCTCAACTTCTCTTGCATTCAAATGGCAGAAGCAAGAAAATGTGTTTCTCTATTTCTTTGATCTCTTACACTTTGGTAACACAGGGAGTACTGCCTTCCAGCAACTGAAAAGTAGATACTCTCACAAGGTGAGTATGGAAAGTTTACAAAATATTGCTTCTTATGATTTGTAAACTTCTATCAACAACTCATAAGGAAAATTTTCCCATCATTTTCTTGATTCCTGTAAAAATAACACATATTTTTACCCATAAAGTTCCATAGCTAATAAAAGCGTTTGAGTTAGCATCATAGTCACAGAGTAGACATCCAGCCTGTTAATAAATAACTGAACAAACCATAATTTACTATATACAATCACCATTTTTAAAAATTGTCTTAACATTGTAGTCCTTGTTTATCTTACCAAAGTCCAATTTAAAATTCATTTTATAAAAATTTGTGTAAAAATAATCATACCACCATTTGTCATAACAGAAAAGAAAAAAGAAACAATCCAAACAGTGAATGGATAAACATAAAGTCATATACAATACAAGGAAATACTATTTAGCAATAAAAATAAATGTCCATGTTGCCACATGGACAAAGAGCAAATCTCTGAGATATTATGCCAAATGAAAAAAGCCAGACATGATGTAACATACATTGTATAATTAAATTTATATGAAATGTTTGGAAAAGGCAAATTTAAAGAGACAGATAGTGGTTGCCTGGAGTGGGGAAGGCAAGGCAGGATTCATTGTCAACAAGCATTTGTGTTGCTGGAATGTTCTAAAACTGAATGTTGGTGATGGCTGCACAACTTGCTAAATTTACTAAAAATCATTTAATTATATACTTAAAATGGGTGGGTTTTATAGTATATACTTTATATATCAATAAATTTTTTAAAAATAACATTATTATTGAGGATACTACATAAGACAAACACAAAAATATTAACCAAAACAAGAGAGCCATATACACAAATATATATGGGACAGTAAAATATCAGTGGTAGGCAGGGGTTTGGGGAGTAGAGAAGGGAAGTGGAACACTAAAGTTTTAGGGTGGTGAAAATATTCTGTAAGATAAGATAATGGTAGATACACACCATTTCATTTACCAAAACCCACAGAACTGTACAACATAATGAGTGAACAGTAACGTAAACTATGGATTAATAATAATGCATCAATATGGGTTCATCAGTTATGACAAATGTACCATAATGCAAGGTGTTAAAAATAGGGGAAACTGTTGGTGAAGTAGGAACTATACTGGAACTTTTTGTGTTCTCTGTTCAATTTTCATGTAAACCTAATATCTAAAAAATAAAGTCTATTAATTATTTTTTAAAACAAGTTTAATAATTTCTGAGAGTATGTACAATCAAATGACATCATTTTATTTTTTAATTAAGTTATCAAAAATTAAAATTAATGATAAATCAATGATAAACCCAATTCTGGGCATTATATGAAACACACACATGTATTCCTTTTGACACGTGAATGAGTAGCCCTCTTCTCAAAAACAGTGTGTCAATATATTTCAGGCTTCTTAAAAATGTTATTATTTGACATGATAATCACAGTCTTATAAATTTGTATTAAGGCAATAATATGAAGAAAAGAAATAAATATATTAACTATTAATAAGCACAGTGTATTATTAGTAACAATGATAAAATAAAATTAATGGTTAACATTCACTGAGATCTTTTTGTCTCCCATACTATGGTAATCTCATTACATATAATATATAAACTGAATTTCAAACAATGATGAAATAATTTGATTGTATTATACTGGGTGAATTGTTATATTCATTAAACATAAGTATGGATATTAGATGGAAATGTAGAAAATGCTTATAATATAATGTTAAGTTATATAACTACAAAATTTTAGACTGCAATATTATCAAAATTCTCCAGAATGTAAACAAGGATTGGAAAAACATAAAAAAGTAGAAATATCTCATATTGTTGGGATATTGAAGTTGTGGATATTTATGTCCTTTTTTATTTCCATTATTGGTAAAATTCTGTCTGTGCATTCAATAAAACTCTTGGCATTGTGGTACAGTGAATAATAGCATAAAATCTCACAATGTATTTACCATATAACAGGTACCTTCTAAAATTTAGAAATCTATTCTACACAACTACCACCATTATTAATCTGATTTTATAGATAAAGAAATGAAAAGGATGGGCATTTTAAGTAACTTTCCAAGATCACACAGCTAATGGCAGACCCAGTACCAATTAAATTTCTTGGGTAATACAAGTACAGTGAACTCATGTTATGAAATTATCTAATATACCTAGGCTTCAAATTATGTTATAGTCAATATTTAAAAGTGGAAAGGGTGTTTTTTTTTCCAATGGTATATTGAAAAAATAAACCCATGTCAATACTATTCCTTAAGAAGTAAGCTTTAAACTATTCTATAGTAATTAATATTTTATTTGTAGAGATTCTCATAATAAAATGGTGTAGCTCACAGCATCTTGTGATATTGACAGTAAGTTCTCTGAGATAGGTAGAGTAGGAAACATTACTTTTTGACCAAACTCCCCCCCTCCAAAAAAAAAAACAGAAAAACAAAGCTAAAAAACTGCCCTGAGGTTCAGGGAGGTCAAATCCTTTTCATGGTCATATCTCCAGGAAGTAGGAAGGATGGAATTAGAACCTTTCCCATCACAGTCTGCACTCAGGCTGTTCTGCTTTACCAAAGTATCTCCTGGATTTGCCTTTTGCACTGTACGCTCTGTTGGGTTTCCTTATCTGAGGAATATCGTGTTTAATTTCCCCCAAGAATTAAAGTCTCTGAGAAGGTTTCAGGTGGGAGAAGAGCCGGAATTTAAGAGCAGAAGAAGCTTATTTTTATCCTTCATCACACCAAACTCCCTGTAATTCAGGAGTAAGAGATGGACAGAATTGTTAGCCTTAAAGGATGAATGCAATTTTTCCTTTATTCCTCAGAAATGTAGCTCATGAGAACAACTTGACTTTTTTTTTTTTTTTAACCCAGCACAGATAAAAATTCCTTCTTTCCTAATCTTATATTTTCCCAGTGGTAACCACAATCTAGTGTCTGAAAAGAGAAAATGGACTCATGTTACATGCTGACCAGATGTTTTTGTCAACTTATCAAATTCCTTTAAAGGCAGTGACATCCTTGAAATCAGTGTCAGTTTTATGACATAATAATTTTACAAACCATATACTCTCTTCATGTTAATTCTATTTTATATAATAAATTTGATTACTTTTTAGCTAAGCTTCTTAAGATTACTATTATTTTGTAAATAACTAATTGAATCAAGAAATGTTTTAGATATTAATTTAAAACTATGTAAAAAGTAATAATTGTTACTTTTTAGTTTTGAGGCTTATTGAATGTTTGGGTGCACTTTAAAAATAATACATTTTAATTCAAAATCAGGTATAAGATATTGAAAGGAACTCCAGCAAATAAAGATCCTGAAGCTTAAGCTATATTAGCTTCTTGGTAAATCAACCTTTACTGACATATATTGAATGCTTTTCCAATAGGTTTTATGGAAAATGCTTTTCATGCATTATTTCATTTTTTTTTCCTTACAGTGACCACAATTGACGCATAAGGATGCTGAGGCAGAGAAAAATTAAGATACTCTTAGCAAACAGTGGAGCTAGAATCAAACCTAGAAGAAGCCTTTTCTGGATTCCTTAAGATATTTTTTTTTAAATGATGATAAATAACAGGAAAGACCTTCACCATTTTGCCCAATAGCTTTATCATATACAAAGAACTCCAAGATCTGAGGAGCTGTAATTTACCCAAAGCTATATAGCTAGGCTAATTGTCATAAAGTTAAAATTGAAACTAAGTGACATGTGATTTTTATCTTAGTTACGTTTCCTCTCAACATTTCTACCAGATTTTGAAAGACAATGGCAAATCATCAGGACACTCAGCCATGTTAACTGTTTTGTTTTAAAGTGATCTGCTTTCCAGCAATTCCAAGCTTAGCCATTTTATTTTTCACTCAGACTTTATATATATATCTTTTGATATTTTCAGTCACAGACATCTAGGCCATAGAAAGTCATGATGTCAGATTCCATGTGTTCTTCCGCCCATTTCAATTTTGTTTCTAAAAAGCTTTCAATTCTACTTATTTTTATCCTAGCTTTGGAGTTGGTAACTTAGTTCACTGTCTAATTTAGATACTTTCTCTCTCATCCCACTGTTAATTCAGTGACATATCATTCTAAAATGATTTGTCAGTCTTGCAAATTTGCATTCAACATCATTCACATTTTGCTTAGTTTTATACGGATCCTCATGCATATCTTTGACAGGAGAATATCTCACTGAGTTGCGGAAATGTGTACTGTACATGGACAAGCATATAAACACAGTCATGATTTCCATGGCTTTCTCCTGCCCAGTCTTCCTATCCAAACAAGTTTTTATGTTATCAGGTAGATTACAATGAAACATGTACCTGACTGTCATTTATAACTAACTTCTTGAAAAGCATTAAAAATAGAGTGTTAATTTTACTGGGAAACAGAAAAAGTATTTTATGTACTGTGAAACTTGATCCCATACATTTTCAAATGACTGGAGGGAAAAATGAGCTATGAGATACAGTAAACTGTAGAAAGCACGTAACCAGAACTTTTACCTCACCACTGTGATGCTGCCTGAAACATGGGAGATAGCAACCAAATCCCAGGAATTCAGGATTGTTGGTTTAACTGGTTAGGTTTTACTCCAAAAGATATAGATAAAGAAGTAGTGGAAAACACTATAATTTTTAAGGAAATATTTAATATGTGATAATATTGGACACATTACAGTTTTATGGTATATAAGCTTTGAAAGTTAGATTGGAATACATGTATTATTGCCCAAAGTAAACATTAAAAAGTTGGATCAGATCAGTGGTTTAAAAAACACACTTTTTTTTAGGTGAAATCTAAGACTATCTGATGTTCAAAGCAGATACACAGAAGGTGCTCCACTTCAAAAGGTGATTGGACATCTGAGACTCTGCCGATCCCCGCCCTGGCACTCCCCTCCACAGCCCCAGAGAGGTGTCTGGGGCTCTAGAGGTGCTATAGAGAAGAGTAAGAAAAATTCTGGCTTCCAATATGTTTTTAAATGTATAGAATTTAAGTCTTTTGACACATTCTTGCCCTTTCAATTCCCATCTCCTCTGCTTGTGGAGAAGGTTCTCTGGTAAGACAAAGTAAATCAGCATACAGCTTTTAGTAATGGGTCACTGACATTCTGCTATGAGTGAAAAGACGTTTTCTGCTCAACATCCAGGTAAATTTTGCAATGAGGCTTGTGTTAACTGTGAAAGTAAAAATCTCTGCCATCACAATTATGAAAGTTTTCACCTGTATTTACTTGTGATGAGATAAAGTTGAAAGGCAAGGAATTGAGAGATCAAGAGGCCTTTACACTTGCTTGGTGTGGGAGTGAGCAATGGTATCTAAAATTTCTTCTTTCTGCCTAGTAAAACGTAAGTGATATGGAAGCCCTGGAAGTATACAAAGATCATCAATACTAAGACAAATTTGAACATGCATGGATGGCAATCAACACAGCATCGTGATTCAATTTTCTCACCTGGCATCTTCAAGGGAAAAAAAAATTGAAAGAAAAGCCAGAGAAATGAATCATAGTGAATAATGTGTAAACATATTCAGGTAGTGGCCCCAGTTGTAGTCATTTTGTTAAATACAGTATTGTTACTAAAACTGATCTATACAAACTTTGGCACTTGGCATGAGGCTATTTATACATGGAAAACTTCTCAATCCTTATCAGTAGAGGCGATTGAAAGCACTGTGCAGTTACATGGCAAGAAAAGCAGTGTAACAAATGTCTGTGTTAACTCTCCTGCTATCTGTAATTATATAGTCCTGAACTTCTTGTCATTCAGCAGAACATTACAGTGACCCATTATATTAATGAATAATACCATCTGGACTTGTTGAGCAGAAAGTGGCAAATTCCATGGACTTAGAAACACACAGATATGATAGAAGGTACAAGGAAAAATTACAGGAAAGAAAAGAAGGGTCTGTGAACATTTTTTGGAACCTAGGGGTCTAGGATGTACTACCTTATTCTCTTTAAGGTACAAGACAAGTGGCTGCACCTTGCATCTCCTGTCACTAAGCAAGAGGTACAGCACCTGGGATTTTATTATACTCTTTCACCTCATTTATTGGGTGACTTCAACAGTTGCCCACTTTCAAGCGAGGTCCAGTACAGGCAGCTCTTAAGAATGTTCAGGCTGCAGGAAAGCTGCTGTCTTACTTGGGACTTAAGATTCAATAGATTCAGTCTTGCTAGCTATATCCATGATGAATAATGATGGCCTGTGGAGTCAGGAATGCCACCAAATAGACCCCTGGGGGTCTGAAACAAGGTGATATCCTCCTCAGAAGATAATTCTTTTCTTTCCTACAAAGAGCTATTGGTATCCATGCAGAGAATGATCCCTTGATAATAATACACTAATTGACCATGGCTAGCCATCATGAGCTATATGCCATTCAATTCCCCAGTGCATAATGTTAGGCAGACATAGCAGCAATCTGTTGCGTGATGGTAATGGTACAAACAGAAACTAGCCTGATCACGTGCAGAAGACATGAAAAAGCAGTTATCTCATTATCAGAAACTGCTCATATTCATAGTTCTCATATCCACCAATGTCTTTTGCAAAAATGCCACATATATAGTTTCATGGGAAGATCTGCCCCCCCCCCAAAAAAAAAAACAAACGATGGAAGAAGAAAGGATATGAGTCTTTACAAAAAGATTGATATGAAATGTGGAAGTAACCTGGACAAAAATATCTGCTACATTCCTACCTCTACATAAGCTGGTCACGAGAACAGAGCTGAAGGTAAATATTTCCAATCACCAGAGCTGCTAGTAGAACATCTGTTTGTTCACAAAGCATGAAGGGAGAAGGAAGCTAAGATGCAGATTTGCTGTGATGCTGGGGAGATGAAGAATAACTTGGCTGGTTGATCTGAGGTCTGGCACTTGGGCAAGAATTACATGAATGAACCTAACTAAACATGTAGATCACTATGTTTCTCATATGATTCCAATCAGAGATCATCCAACACAGAAGAGGCTATCAAAAAACAAAAGGACAGGATTACTCAACTTGGGGGTGTTGTCAGCTTCTCTCTTCAGCTTACCCTGGAGTGGACATGGACCCACAAACCGAGTGGAGATGGTGGCAGTGATGGGGCCATGACTGCCGTCAACAGCACAGGGTATCTCACCACAGCTGGTCTAGGTCCTGACATTGTCAATCTGCTAGTAGTAGAGGTTGATGCTGGGCTCTTGAGACAACATTATACTTTGCAGACACCAGCCATACACTTGTAGTAATTAGTTAAAATTTCATACTTTCCACTTACAAGGAGAGTTGATTTATTCTTAACAGAATCAACATGTGATCTGAATATTAGTATATATCCTCTGTCCACACTGACTTTACCAATGTCTTGGTCAATGGTGTTCTACATGTGACCTTGAACCAAGAGACACATTTATAGCACGGGAGTGGATAAATGGCTCAGAACTATAGGATTATGTCATATAAAATGTCTCTCTTAACCTGGAAGCAGCTGGATTTAATAGAGCATTGGAAGGGCCTACCAAAGGCAAACCTCAGCTGCATCTGCAGCTTGGACAGATCACTTTGAAAGGTTTAGATAATGTCAAAATGGACAATATAATATAGTATCTTCCTTCAAATGAAATCTCATTGGTCTAGGAATCAAAGGATGAAACAGGATAGATTCTTCATATTATCACTCTCACTATTCACCCACTTGCAGAATTTGTACTTCCCATCTCTGCAAACATATACTCTGTTAAATTTGAAGTCCATGTTACAAAGAGTTCAACACTTCTATCAAAGTGTACTATAAGGTTTTCACTGAACTGGAGGCTGTATTTATCATCTGCCCCCTTTGGACGCCTCATGCCAACAGGCCAGGTAGCAGAAAAAGAATTTCTCTACTGGCTGTTGTAATCAACCCCAATAACTATGAGAAAATGTGCTTGTGAGTACATAATGGAGAAAGGGAGGTACGTTTGCAACAGAGTTCATTACATTATCTCCTAGAGTGTCTCTGTCCAGTGATAACTGTGAATGGGCAATTGCAGCAACATGCACGAGGCAAATAAGTGCTCATACAACTCATGATGAAGCTCTGGGTCATCCTAGCATAATTTAGAATAGGTGTTTCAGGAGACTGATGATGAATGTGTAACATTGCCCTAGGACCAGCTGCAGAAGCAGTGACTGTAGTGTGTTTGGCTAACCCTCTCTAAGTTTTTAAGGCAATTAGAAGCAATCATATCTAAATATTTAGATTCCTTAGAGGTCAAATCAAAGCTTAAGACAGACTTGCATTACACCTATTGCAGCAGGAGCCACACCACCTTCAACACTCTGGTCAGAAACCATGAGAAAACAGAGTCCATGTCTTTCTCTAAGACACGTCCTGATTGTGTGGTTTAGTAAATGCTCTGTTGGGTGATTTTTTGATCAATGAAAGGGAAAATGAAGAAGTTAGCATGTAAATTGTTTTTTCTTCCCCACATAGACTGTTTTGAGATGCAGAAAATTCATCTACTTTATCTGACGATATCCAATATGATTGAGTGACCTGCTCTGTTTTCTGTGACCATTAAGTCAGTTTGATGAGACACCAACTTTAATTTTCTTTCTCCCTTCTCTTTCTCATTTTCCTTCTTCTCTCATTCTGGGTCTTTTGAGATTGCTTACTTGAAATAAGTGTAACATATCAGCTTTGTCTCAGCATCTGTTTTCTAAGAATCCTGGGTTAAATGCGGAGCCACAGTCACATAGAAAAAGAGATCTCTTTTGACACAGCTTTTTACTTCCCAGGGTGAATGGCTGCTCCAGGGAATGCCAGAAGGTACAAAACTGTGCTTCTCCATCCTAATATTCAGTATCTAATGTTGAGTCTATCTTACACAGCAAGATTATCCTTCTCCTAAGTTGATCTTCTCTCAAAAATTCCTCTTTACTGTCTTATGCTAACAAGTTACCCCATCTGTTATCAATACACATACAGGTCTCAAGGAAAGTTGTTGACCTAGCCCAGTTTTTCCCAATTGTGCACGTGGGTCCAACGTATGAGAGATGTGTTTCATCATGTAGAACATGACTGTTAAGGAAACACTTATATTTTTGCATGAGAAATAAATTTTGTTAAATATCTTGAAACCTGTTTTAAAAGTTTAGCATATACAGTCATGGACTAAGCTAAGTGGTTTCTTTGAGAAAGGTATGCACAAGCACTTTAATGCTTGGTTCTTCCTAAAAGATCCAGATCTAAAAATGCTAATAAAAACTTTTACCTCCAATTTCAAGTTAGTTGCACCTTTATCATTCCAAAATTCACTTCAAGTCCTTTAAGAAAGGGGAAGAATGTGATAGTAGGTAAAGGAAAATGACAAGACATCTGGAGGTTCTCCTGCCACTGCTGAATCTATGACCATGACATTCCTGTTCTTTCAGACCAGGTCACTATGGTAACCAACTGAGAAGGACGATATCAAGTCCAGGCTGCCTCACTCTCTCTAAAAGCTGGGAAGTGTTTATTTATAAAAACTTCCTTTAAAATTTACATGAGATAACTACCTGGAGCCTTATCTAACTCAATTCTATCTTCTTTTAGTCAAATTTTAATTAGTCTTGTCCTAGGAGTCCAATATTCTGGGACATAAGACATGAATGTTCTTTCAAATGGATGTACATATTTGTAAAAGTAATAAGCTCAATAAGTTTTATAGCCAATAAAAAATATGATTTTGAAAATATACATATATATGTGTATGTATGTGTGACTAATGCATGTAACTAAGTAAATATATATTTAATATATATTTAAGTAAATATTTAAATATATGAATAAATGTATAAATAAGTATATATGTGTGCTAGTATATGTGGGTGTACATGTGTGTAAGGAATGGGGGAATGAATGTCAACAGGAGGAATGTTAACATTCCAACAAATTGCAGAGATTTTTCCATAGTTTCCTATAATGTATCCTGTACATACCGTACATAGACAAGAGACATACACAGATATGCACCCAAGTTGACATCGACTGGTCACAAATTCCTAGGATTGGACATCCTCTTTGTAATCTGAATAATAGACTCTAACCCCTGAAGCAAAGAATTATGAAGGCACTGTCTTAACAGATATTGTATAATATGGGCCCACTTCTATTTTTGTAGACTTCCTCATTTTAACTTCCTATGTCTATATTAGCTTGTGAACCAAAAAATCAATGGCTACAAAGATGTCTGGAAAACAGTAGCCATTCAATATAAAACAATATTGAAATTGAATTTTTATACAAAACACAAATCTCTTATTTTGTCTAATGTCTAATATATAGTTTATAGCTAACTTCACTGTTGTCTCTTTACTTTCTGCAGTGAGTGCTGAAAAAGGTTGTATTATCGTCAAGGAAGACCACATAAGTATGTAATTAGTATGTTTTTAAATGTTTGTCTTTCATTTTTTTCCAAAATGTTAAACCTGATCCAAATAAAGAGATGACAGCTACCATATTTAGAAACTGTAGGTTTGGATATTAATTTACCATGAGTATTGCACCCTGGAGACTAGACACAAGACATTGGAGAACTGGACAATAAAATCAGAAAAGGAGACTCTTCAGCAAGAATAAAGTGTTTGAATTAAAAAAAAAAAGTATGGCTCAAAGTCATATTTTCTATCCACTTTCTATGTGATTAGTGTATATCTCATTGTACCACCCCCACCCATTTAGCTGTAGATTTTATGAGTGCATAAATTAAGCAATACTATTTCACTGATGCTGATAAAAGTAGTTAGCATTACTCTCCTTAGATACAAAATAAAAGGAAAAGAAAAAAAACCTTACATTTCTAGTACTTATTTATCTTAACACTGAAAGTTTGTACCTTTTAACCACTTTCATCCTATCCCTCTGATAAACATGTCTGAACTCATTTTCAATGAGTGTTTTTGTTTGTTTTCTGAAAAATAATTGACATACAACATTAGTTCCTGGTGTACAACATAGTGATTTGATATAACTATACAATACTAAATGATTATGTCACATTATTGAAAAGTTAAAATAATAAAATAGCTACTATTCATTGATCATTTACTGTGTGCCCACATTGACTTATGTGTGTTATCTGTAATTCTCTTCAAAGTAGATATTACAATTCAAATTTTATGAAAGAGGATACAGGGGCTCATAAAAGATTAAATCTTTTACACATACTCACTTAGCTAGTAGGTGGTAAAGTCAAGATCTAAACCTACAGATTTCCAACTCCAAATGTCATGTCTGCTATAATTCCATTCTAACCTAACCATTGCTACAAGACTTTCCCATGTCCATAAAAAATTTTTATTTTGTGTGTATAAGATTTCTCAATGCTTGGTTACAATCATTTTTCTTTCGGAAGAAAGGGAAGTAGAACAAGTGTGAGCCTCTATGTGGGAAAATAATCAGACCTTTAAAAATGATAAAAGCATTCATTATTAAGCATTATTTGCCTAGGAATATATTGTTTTGAGCATCTCTATCAGAGATAAAGTTGTATGAGACTAGATCGCAGGCATATTTTACATTATAATATTTGTTAAACTTTGTTTTCCTAGGTAAGCTAGAACAGCTGAGACAGTAATAGTCTTCAATTCCTCTGAACCAGCAATCAGTGGCAATGGTCCAATGAAGAGCAAACTGCTCTGTTCATGTCAGGGTGGAACAAGTGGAGAAAAGCCTCTGCTTTTGTAGATGGTGGAGGAGAGAGAACACTGTCAAAGGACTGAGATACAGCTGGGAGCATCGTTTCCCTCATACCCTATTTTTTTATCTGCACACATCTTGGCAGAACCCTGGGCGTGATCCAAAATTCCTATATTTCAAGGGGAATCACTAATAGAGAGCTGTTAACCACTTTTACATACACAGGTAGTATCCAAGGGCTGCACTGTAAACAGGATAGGGAAAAGTGAGTGAGAAGAGTTGGTAAACATTTTTTTTTGGGGGGGTCTACTACACACAATTAACAAATCGACCTTCTTTATGGAAGGGGTGGATTCAGTTGCTCAATTTGTGATAAAAACTTGTCAAACTCAGAAATCTATCTTTAAATTTTCTTAAGTTACAAGTTATTCTATAGTATATGGGGCAATAAATCACTTGGTGGTCTGCTATTTTTATGTAATGTTTTCTGTGTTGCTACTGTGTTCGCAGGCATACCTTTAATGGCTCCATACAATAAAGATTACATTAATATAATTACCTTAATGAAAAATATTTAATTGCTGATGTTGTTTACCTTTCTTAGCCACCACAAAATACTCTCTTTATGGAAATCAGATAGGACATTTATCTTTTTCCTTGTGCCAATTAATATCCTCAGGGAGATTCAGAGAAGGAGGAATATTGGCTGTGTACATACCACTTAAAAGTGTTCAAAAGATAATGTGCCACAAGGGGAGAGACGTTTTGTCCCCTTGATGGTCATTTTCCTACATTTAACATAATTTTGGAAATATGTACCCTATTCTATCATACTTTTCTTGGGCTTGGCATGAATGAGTACAACACCACTTTTTTTTTTCTGAAAAACTGTAATTAAAAACAAAATTTTGCCCTAATTTAGCAAGCTACAAAAATAGTTCATTAGAATTGTCAACAGAAAAATTTTGGATTAAGTATTTTTGTCTTTTTGCTTAGCTTTGTATTGTCATATTTTTAAAGCTATGTATTCAGTATTGAAACTATAGAAATTTTACAGATAATATTCAGACAGTAAACTGCAAATCCTTTTTTTTTTTTTCAGGTATTTCTGACAAATGTAGTTTTGATGTAATTCATGTGATTGTTTTTATCCTTGCCTGTGCAACTGTATGCTTGGATCATAATTGAAGTTGGATTCATTCAGGGCTCTGTTTATTTTGTTGGTTGTATATTAAGTAGTATTTCAAATGTTTGATCTCAAATCCATATAGTGCTTATTATTAATATCCACACAAAACAGAAATCCCTGATTTCATATATTTTTATATTTGCAATTGCCTAACCCAGATTATTTTGAATCCAATAGGAGTTCCATTAGCAATTTATATACCCAAAAGCAATTTTGTATACTTAAATAGTGAAAGGCACATAAAAGCACTTCTTATTTGTTTCTTAAAAATGTACTTCAATGTTTAACTATTTTATTTTATGTACTATTTTTTCCAACTTGGGATACAACTGACAATATAACATTGTGTAATTTTAAGGTGTACGGCATGATGATTTGATAGATACACATGTTGCAAAATGATTACCACAATAAGATTAGTTAACATGCATTACCTCATATAATTACTTTATTTATCATGAGAACATTTAAGATTACTCTTTTAGCAACTTTGAAGTGTATGATACAGTACGGTTAACTATATTCACCATGCTGAATATCAGATGCCCAAAACCTATTCATCTTATAACTGGAAGTTTGTGCCCTTTGACTAAACATTTTCCCATTTCCCCCATCCTCCAGCCCCTGATAACCACCATTCTACCCTGTTTCTATGAGCCTGGCTTTTTTACAGATTCCACATATAAGTGACATCATGCAGTATTTGTCTTTCTCTGTCTGACTTATTTCACTTAGTGTAATTGTTTGGATATGTTTATTTACATAATATGCTGTAGTACAAATAAGAAATCAGTGTAGTAGCAACTAAAATTAATCAACTTTAATGAGTACTTTTCTCAGGTCAGAAGCAAGAGCAAGTTGCAAAAGGAGTACAAAAGGAGTATAGGACATTTTATCTATTATTTTGCATGTAGGGCTTAGATGGCTATCATACCCAAATAATATTTGTAAAACATAATATGTTGGTTAAATTACAGAATCATTGACAGCTCACAAAATGTTGACTGGTGGCAAGAATCATCATATACTTTTGTTTCTTACTTTCCAGTTCAATTTAGAGACTGTTTGTGATATATAACACCAATTATGGTGTCGTGTATCTGTACTTGAATCTACACACAGCTATGTTTTATATTTATGAGAGTTTCCTGAATTGCATTACTGAAACTAAATTGCTGTATGTAAAAAGATCAGTTTGCAGGTTTCTGTAACCCTTGTATCTATGTGTAGTTGCATACCTGAAATGATACTAGATAGGATAAGGTAAGGGATGATGTTGGCTAGGATGTCATGCTTGCAATGCTTGGTGGCATCTACCACAAATCAAGATTTGGAGATTACATGTCACTGTTGATACACTGAGACCTTATGGTAGTCAAAGTTCCATGAAATTTAAAAGAAGTCATCCATGTAATGACACTATCCTGGTGTTATTAATATTATACACTTTAGGATGAAATTTTCCACTCAAGCATTGTGAACCGGAATCCACCTGGTGCCACTGTGACCTCTATCAGACATATCTGGTACAAAGTTAAGTAGAAGCTTCTAGACTGCTCACTTATTTATTTTTCCCACAGGACAGGATAAGACAGTGAATCCTGCTGACCCTTGCCAAGAAGGCTTCCTTCATCACTTTTTTCTAAAAGGTAGAGGATTTCAGATGGATAATAAAAAAGAACAAAAAGTATGAATTCCTTGAAGTTGCAATATTGAAAGCAGTTTGTTCCAGGTTTGTATAGTCTTGCTTTGATTAGAGGTCAGCAGGGTCTGCCCTCAATGATCAACAGAGTGACTCAGTTATAGTTTGTCTGGAACAGCTAGGGTAGTTCTGTCCTGTTTTTCTAGGCATAATTATTAATAGTCTTGCTTTCACTCTTAAATACTATACTGGATGATAAGTTATATAATCACACTGCATAGAAGACCATCTTGAAATTTCTTCTCCCTATTCCATGGCCTGATATGAAGGTCTCTATTTCCCTGCCTAAGGGAATTCTAGTTAATGCTCCCTCTTTCATGAGTACTTTGGAAATTTAAGGCACAGCTTAAAATTTTAGGAACTACTTTCATATGGAGAAATCTAATTTTAATACCTCAATCACATGATAGAGTAGGAAAAAACCTTGGTTATTACAATGGGAGATAACCTACGTTTACACTTCAGCTTTTATACTAGTAGCTGCTCTAATTTTTGTCTTACAAAAGATTTTAGTTTCATAACCAATATACAAAATTCATTATTTATAACCTTAATTTTCCTATTACCCTGTATTTTTCTTTAGAAGGCAGGTGGTTTTTAAAATTTCTAGTTTTGTGCTACATATCTTACTTCTGGAAACAATGCTTCCATATAGTTTGTGCTCAATAAATAGTTGTTAAATGAAGAGAAGTAAGGGATGACTTTGGGCCATTGGTTTCCAGTGATGAGAAGTAAATGTGATAATGTGTAAGTTCTGGGGATAGTAGTAGGCTCTAAATAACTGTTAGTCTTTCTCCTCCTAAAACACTTGCCAGTAATGCTTAATATTTTTTAGTTAAAAAAATCTACCAAAACTTCTTTGGCCTCTGTGATATATATTTTGTTAAATTTAACTATTCCTTTTTATTGCATTATTTACCCTTATAATTTTATCTAAGTTATTTAAACTTTAAAAATGGTTAATTTAAGGCCATTAAAATAGGGAGACTGAAACTACGTCCCCCAAAACTGAGTTCCCTTGCTGAGTCTACGATTAACCTCTCTACGCAAAACTTTATTCCCTTTCTTGTCCTGCCCTTGTTCCCCACAGGAGTGAGGTATGTCAAAGAAAAGGAGGACTGAAAGTGTGTAGGATCCTTTGGGGCCCTCCTAGGTGAAAAAGCCCTTCTGTGTCCCTGCATTTCTTGTTCTTAGAAAAGGGCTTTAGTGTCCCAGGAGTTCCCTGACTTCCAAAGAGCAGACTTATGCAGTTATTGGAGAAGTGATGAAATGAAGAAACAAAGAAAAACTGTTAAGCAGTATAGCTTGAACAATAGTTCAGCAATAAACAGAGCACTAATTCCTCCTCAAGGGATATACATAACAATCTTTGAGTTATTCTACAGAAACTAAGACCCACCCACCCCCAGGTGGAGGCTGGTGACTAGTAGCTGACCACAAGCATGTGACTCTAGACTGGTTGGAATTGAAACATTGATGATTAAAATTCCCAAAACATCACCCTGTTATCTCATCACCAACCAATCAGAAAAAGTGCAAAAGCTGCAACCCTCACCCCAAATGTTGCTTCTAAAAACTCTTCCCTGAAAGCTATCAGGGAGTTCTGGTCTTTTGAGCATGAGCTCCCTGTTCTCCTTGCTTGGTGCCCTGCAGTAAACACTGTACTTTCCTTCACCATCACTGGTGTCAGTAGATTGGTTTTGCCATGCAGCAGGCAAGCAGACCCAAGTTCTGTTTAGTAAAAAGACTATAGATCACTCTATGCTTTAAAAAAAGAATACATCTATGAGGTGCTATGGCATTTCCAAATAGCTGCTCAAAATAATCCAGATGATATACTCTAAAATATTGCCTCCTAGACAAATTTTTCAGCCTTACACTTAACTTATATGTAAAAAAACAACTCAGAAATTTGGATTAACATCAAACTTTGCTCCCTACAACACTGGCAAGGCAAATTCCCAAAGTGGTTCAGGATTATAATTTATAAACTGATTTTTAATCTCCAAGGCCATAAATACATGAAAATATTTGGATTCTTTATTATACAGACCTCTGGCATTGTTTAATCTCACATCTGGCCTGTTGCACTACCACCAAAGAGGTTTGGGGTTTAAAGTGCTTCCCAGGGAGTTTTCATCAGTTGAAACTTTCTGAACGGTAAATAATGCTATCAAAAATCAAAAGACAAATAACAAACTAGAAAAAACACTGAACAAAGACAATAAATTGCCAATTTTCTTAATTTTTAGAAAGAGTACAACTCATCCAACTAAAAAATTTAAAAAAACAAAACAAAAAACCCAGCAACAACAAAACAAACAAACACAGCATACTCAATAGAATGATAGGCAAAGTATATGAAGAGATAACATACCAAAAAAATTAAGACTATTAGTAAACATAGGAACATATGGTTAATTTTGTGCATAACTAAAGGAATGCAACTGAAAACAGGAAATAAGCTTTACCAATACAGTTTAAATACATGAAAATGTTACTGATACCAGATATTGTTTGGGGTGTGGGGAAATGTGAGTAAATTAAATACACTCCTGTATTTCTGATGGTAGTCTAACTGCACAGCTTTTTGATGATTATTTGCAATGATTTAAAGTGGGGGACCACTTGACCTAATATTCCAACCTTTCTCACCTGCCTTAAAGAATCACTTACATATGTGCACAAGGCAGCTTGTGAAAAATTCTCATTTTAACATTGCTTATATTGCCCACAAATTGGAAACATATTAGATGTGAATCACTAGGTACTTGATAAAATACAATGAAACATCAACTATCCAGCTAAAAGAATAGGATAGTTGTGTATGCATTGATATGGAAACATCTCCAATCTCTATTATTAAAGGAAAATGCACAATTCTCATATTTACTATATCTCATTCTTTCACAAGAATTTTCTAATGTATCCCCACAACATCCCTATGACTTAAGCATGAGTATTTTTTTATTTTACAGAGGAAACTAAATCTTTGTTTTTTTTTTTTTTGGGGGGGGGGTGTGGGAAGGACTTACTCAAGATCACGGACATGAAGAATGTGCAGCAACTGATTCGATTCTAAATGATGTACATTCAGCCACTATAATGTACTTTCTTGAAGTGTCTGTTTCTGTACCCTATTCTGTTCCATAAATTGAATTCTACTTTTAGGTGCTGACATTACACTGTCATAATTATTATACACAGAATTTTGATGCATGATTCACTTGACATTTAATGTTTCACGTAAGTCTTAGAATACAAAATCAACTGAAATTTTAATAGAATTGCTGTAAACATGTGGATTCGTGTTTGGAGAGTCTTTCCATATTTGTTTGGTTCAGTTTATTCAGATCTTTCTCATTTTTGATGTCGTTCTTTCTCTTCTTTTTGTTGATATGGATCTTGGCCATTTACTGTAAAGTTGATGTCTTATTATCTTATATTTATGATTTTATTCTATTAGAATTTCCCTTCTGTTATAGCAGATGTATGTTTAAAATTTTTGTTGCCATTTTACTTATTTGAGTGCACATACAGTCATTATAAATGTTTTCCTATGATCACTGATCACTTCCATTTCTCCTACCTCTCTTTTTCACTATAAGGTCTTCAACTGCAAATTTTCCTACCATGAGCATTTTCAGAGCCCAATGCACAGAGCTGAAGAGGTATTCAATATCTTCTCATTACTGTATAGTTTTCCTGAAAGGAGCTGTGTTGGGTTTTTTCTTTCTTTTTTTTTTTCTTTTGCTCTTTTTTTCATCTTTATTGGAGTATACTTGACAAATAGAAATTGTATATATTTAAGATGCACAACAATGTTTTGATATATGTATACATTGTGAAGTAATTACTGCAATCAAGCTAATTAATATATCCATCACCTCACATGGTTTTCATTTTCTTTCTCTTTTCCTTTGTGGTGAGTACACTTAAGCTGGCCCCCCTTTGCAAATGTCAAGTATACAATACAGAACTGTTAACTATAGTTCTATTGCTGTACATTAGATCTCAAGAACTTATTCATGTTGCATAACTGGAACTGTACACTGCTTGACCAACCTCTCCCAATTTTCCTCTCCTCCAGTCCCTGGCAATCACCATTCTACTCCCTGTTTCTATGAGTTTGACTATTATTGATTACAAATATAAGTGATATCATGCAGTTTTTGTCTTTCTATGTCTGCCTTATTCCACTTAGCATATTGTACTCCAAGTTCATCTATGTTGTCACAAATGAAAGTATGTCCTTTTTTTTTAGGCTGAATGATAATTCATTTTTTATATAACACTTTTTCTTTATTCATTAACCTGCTGATGGACATCTAGGTGGTTTCAAACCTTGGTGATTGTGGATAATACTGCAATGAACATAGGAGTGAAGATATCTCTTTGAAATCCTGATTTAATTTCCTTTGTATATATACCCAGAAGTGGGATTAATGGATCATAAAGTTGTTCTAGCTTAATTTTTTGAAGTATCTTCGTGTTTTCTCTATTATTGGCTATACCAGTTAAAATTTCATCTAACTGTGTAAGAGTTCCCTTTTCACCCCATTCTCACTTACACTTATTATCTTTGTCTTTTTGATTAGAGGCATTGTAAAAGAAGTTAGGTGATAACACACTGTGGTTTTGATTTGCATTTCCCTGATAATGATGTTAAACATTTTTTCATATATCTGTCAGGGATTCGTATGTCTTCTTTGGGCAAGTTTGTATGTCTTTTCATATACTTATTGGCTACTTGTATGTCTTTATTATTATTTTTAATCTATCTATTTATTTATTTTTATTTATTGGATGCGTTAGGGTCTTCTGTTGCTGTGTGCAGGCTTTCTGTAGTTGCGGAGAGTGGGGGTTACTCTTCATTGTGGTGTGCAGGCTTCTCATTGCAGTGGCTTCTCTTGTTGTGGAGCATGGGCTCTAGGCGCACGGGCTTCATTAGTTGCGGAGCACGGGCTCACTAGTTGTGGCTCGCAGGCTTTAAAGCGCAAGCTCTGTAGCTGTGGTGCACGGGCTTAGTTGCTCCGCGGCATGAGGGATCTTCCCAGACCAGGGCCCGAACCTGTGTCTCCTGCATTGGCAGGCGGATTCTTAACCACTGTGCTACCAGGGAAACCCTGTATGTCTTTATTTTGAGAAATGCCTCTTCAGGTCCTTTGCCCATTTTTAAAAGTTAGATTATCTGTTGTTTTGCTTATATATTTTAGATATTGTCCTTACAGATATATGGTTTGCAAATAGTTTCTCCTATTTTATAGGTTGCCTTTTTATCCTGTGTGTTATTTTCTTTGCTGTGCAGAAGGGTTCTAGTGAGATGGCATGACCAAACGTGTGATCCATCCTGTAGAATGTTCCATGTGTGCTTGAGAAGAATGTGTATTTGTTGTTGATTGGAAAGTTTTATATATCTTTTAAGTTCATTTGGTCTATATTGTTCAATTCAGCTATTACCTTATTGACTTTCTATTTGTATGTTTTATGTATTATTGGAAGTGTGATATTGAAGCCTCTTAGTATTATCATATTGCTGTCAATTTCTCCTTTCAGAGCTGTTAATATTTGCTTCATATATTTCGGTGCTCTGACATTGGGCATGTATATAATTTCTATATCTTCCTTTTTAATTGACCCTTTTATCATTATATTATACCCTTCTTGTCTCTTGTGACAGTTTTTGACTTAAAAGTCTATTTTATATAAATATTGCCACCTCTACTCTGTTCTGGTTACCATTTGCACAGAATATCTTTCTCCACCCTTTTAGCCTATGTGTGTCCTTAAATCTAAATTGAGTTTCTTGTAGGCAGCATATCTCTGAATCTTGTTTTTGTCATTTGTTTGTTTTTATCCATTCAACCACTCTATACTTTTACATTGGAGATATTAATCCATTCACATTTAAAGTAATTATCCACAGATGAGGACTTATTATTACCATTTTGTTAATTGTTTTCTCTCTGTTTTGCCCCTCTCTTCTTCTCTTGCTATCCTCCTTTGATATTTGATGGGTTTTTTAATAGTGATTTACTTTGATCTGTATCTTTCATATATCTATTACAGGATTTTTCTTTGTGTTTAGCTCAAGGCTTATATAAAATATCTTGCAGTCATAAGCATGTTTTACCTAGCATACTAAGCTTTAGCCATTTTTCCTTTACAATTCAAAAGGTAGTTCATGGACTGGCAGAATCAGAATTTCCTGGGAACTTGATAGGAATACAAATTTTCAGTTAGAAACTTAGACTTACTGAATCTGAATAAGGGTTTTTTGAGATCTTGGCATTTATGTTTTTAATAAGTCCTCCCATTACTATGCATATGACAGTTTGAGAATTATTGCATTTATCTCTAATTTTTCTAACTTAATATACCACACTGTTTAAGTCCGGCGACTTATTTAATTCACATTTGCTCTCTCTGCTTATAGTTTCTCTCCTGCTTAGTTTCTCTTTCATTCTCTCCCAAGCTCCTTTAGGTTAAAGGCTACTCATCTTTTAAGATGCAGATCTTGCTATACTTCTATTAGGGAGATTTTCTGGTCTCTCCCAGGTAGAATATGGCACTTCTTACTCTTCAGACCTTTTCACCAATTGCATAAGTGTCTCATAAAAGTACTAAGCTTTATTATGCCATTTGCCCATTTATCTTTCTTAAAAAGACATTGCCTCATTCTTTATGGTAGCTCTATTGTTTGCTATAGTGCCAGACAAGTTTTAAATGCTGAGTAAATGTTATTGACCTAATTAATAGGAAAAAAAATATTTCACAAATGGTAAATTTTACTAAGTTTTGACCTCATGGGATAATAATACGATAGGCAGTAAATCAACTTATTTTTTGTTTCTATTCAGTACTCCAACCACCCAAAAAGATATTGGACTGAAATATATGCAAGGCTATGAGATAATCTCCGAAGTGTTGCAATGTGTGGCATCATGGTAGAGCAGCTACAATGGTAAGAAGAATTACAATTAAATATGGAACATGATTTTTAATAGACAGATATTTAAGGTTCATTCAAGTCTCCATGTGAGTCCACAAAGCATCTCATGCCCATCTGTTATCTTCTTATTTATTCAATTGTTATCAATGGATGCCAAGGAGGAGTTACTACTTCTATATGAATCTTAGCACAAAGGTTTTAGATAATTAAAAATGATGGAATTGGGACAGACTGCTAAACATAAACAGGAGAATAAAAAGACATCTGGCATAATTAACAGTAAATGTACCAGGTTTAACTAATCTGAATACAAAGCACATTGAAACATCATGAAAAACTAAAAAACTTCAGTTGAAGGATAATTCTGTTGATATGTAAATTTAAATATTTCTTTTCAATTGAATTTTATTAATTGGGACATTTCCATAAAATGGGGTATTTGGTTTTTAGATTTATTCTGCTCCTGCTGTTTATTTCTCAGTTGAAGGCATAATCCTTTGTGTGTGACACTGAAATTGGCTTAGGTAGTGATGATTACGATGTACACTCAGAGAATTGTGGCTTCAGGTGAGAAATAAGCAGCAAACACACATGAACTCTTAGCAACAGAGAAAACTATTTTCATGCAAATAACCCCACAGTGACAGAAAGATGAGAAAAGAGAATTACAGAACACAGAGGGCTTACAAAAAATATTATTTCATAATATTGAATCATTTTCTACTTTTTTATGTAGAAGAATCAATCAGAGGGGTTTTAGAAATATATTCGTATATCTCTGTAAATATCATTAAACCAGTCCTCCAAGAGAAATTATATTTACTGTTTCTGTTACTAAATCAAATCCACTATCAGCAGGCATGCCTGTTCAGGTAGTTTTTGAAATTAAAAACTAGAAGCAGTTCTATAATTTAAGCATTTAGAATCCAGGAAGTAAATTCATTCAGTACAATGAGAACTTGGTACATGGTTCAATGCGATGTGTTTGTGTTTGGCTGTTTTGTAAAACAATCTGTTTGTTTTTAAAATAGGAAAAAGAGAATTGGAAGGCAGAGTCATCTGGACTAGATATAGCTGCACATACTACCCAAATGATAACAAATTAAGATCATGAACTGTCTAAGCAGACTAAACCTTACTAGTATCCTGGAATTTCCTTTAATCCTTGCCATCTGTCAATTCTTAACTGAGGATACAATATGAAAGACAGGTTGCAGTAATAACTGCCATGTGTTATTTCCTACAGTTTTTGGATAAAGTATCAAGAAAGTATGAGATTATGCTACAGAACAAAAAACATAAATTTTCAACCATGCTATGCTTCATTTGTGAAATTTTTTTCTTCATAGATGTGTATCATTGACCTATATAATAATTAGGAGCTTCAATATTATTAATAAAAGTGGAATAATATCACTCACTCCTGCCCATACCCAATTTCTTTCAATTAAAACTAAATATAGGACTCGGGTACTAATCATAGATCAAACGGCACAATGACGAAGCATGGTTAAGAGCTAGAATCTAGAGACACAAGGCCTAATATGAAATCCAGGCTCTGCCATCAGATGAAGAAAGCTTCATTGCCAGTCCCATCAAATATGCTGTGCTCATAGTAGAAGGGAAATTGGGAAGTCATCTCTCCTTCCTTGTCTCCCTCACCCTTATTCTGTCTTTTTGTCTCTTTATAGATAAACTCCTTTACCTGATATATATTCTTATACCAGCCCTAGCTTATCTTCTACATGTCTGATTTCTATCCCTGTTGACTACAAAATATTCTTATATCCCCAAGGTGATTGATGTGCTGCTATCAGTGGATGTTAGAAAAGGGTTATTTCGAGTTGTTCCTATGGATACTCTTGAGCATCACTTCAATAGCAACATCCTTAGCAGCATGCAGTAGTTGTCCCTACATTTACTGTATCCAAAAATATCTGTCACCTAAAACACTTTCAGTGTTTATCATTTCATCTCTTTACTAATCATTATAGCTGCTTACCAAATTTTAACTTTCCTTTCATTTTGTTTGAGCACATCAGTGTTCCTGGTTCTTTCCATTTATGTCAATTGGTAGTTTGATAGGAGTTTACTGTGTACCTACAGTTGATTAGACACTAGATCAGACTCTTACATATTCAGTGGTGAACAACAGAGCCACAGTGCCTACCTTCACAATACTTACAGATCAATGGGGGAGAGAGAAAGTTAAACATATAGCCATTGTAAAAGCTGCGAAGTGCCACTGAAGAAAAATGAACAGATGATAAAAGAGAGTAATGAAAGTGCATTTGATTAATAAGGAAATGTCTCTCTGCGAAAGTGATATTTGAGCAAACACATAAGTCAGATGGAGGGGTCAGATGTGAGGTTTTGCAGAAGAGTATTTCATGAAGAGGAAGCATATACAAAAATCCTAGGTGGGAAAGATCTTGACCTTTTTTTCCCCTTGATTTTTAAATTTTATAAAATGAGGTCAATATTTTTTGGATACTAATGGTTAAGAGTTATGTGGGAAAATATGAAGTTAGAAAGTTATGCAGGATCCAGATACATTAAGACTTTGTAATCTATGCTATGAATAGTACAATTGGAAGCCATGTAAGTGGATTAGGAGAAGAATGAAACAGGAGTTCAGCTGGCTTCAGACAAACAGAAGGAGCAGTGGGAAGGTACTCTTTAAGATTTCACGTATGCTGGATTCAATGTTCACCAGTGATGTCTTTAAGAAATCACATCATCTTTCTCAGGTGCAGTATTGCTTTATTACTCTCATAACCTTGATGTCACTGCTATACTATACCTTAACTCATAGCAAACATGGTTTTGGTCCCAGCAATGCTTAGGAAATACTAAACAAACTCAGTCATGTAGTTTATGTCCCATGACTACCAGTTTCTCTCATCCTTCTTCAGGAAAAATCTCATCTTCATACATGATTTCAGCTTAGGGAATATGTCTTAACCTTGCTAGCTGTAACAGTGGTGTCCTTTGTTGAATCTTGCCTGAGTTCTTTAAAAAAAGAAGCTTATACATAAAATAGCATAAATCCAGAAGAGATAACCAGAACATTCCTCACATTTATAAGTCCATTTTTTTCTGCAAAGATTGAATATCAACTTACAAACTCTGTTTTATTTCTATACTGCTTAAAGGTCATATGAGTTCATATAAATAGAATTGCATGGGTGTTTTAGTAACTAGTAAGTAAACAAAGTGACTGTGATAAAAAGATGCTAAAATATAGTGCAAAAAAAGAAGTGTTCTTTTTTAATTGTTTTTGTTTGCTTTCCTCCTCATATCAAACCCAGAAGGAACTATTCAAGGCTAAGTGTCATCTCTGTTCTGTGAGCTTACCCAGGGACTCGGTTCCTTCTATCTTTTTGTTTCACGATCCCCTAGGGTGTTTTCCTCATCCATAGAGTCAGAACA
The DNA here is from genome assembly GCF_030028045.1 of Hippopotamus amphibius kiboko. Lineage (NCBI taxonomy): Eukaryota > Metazoa > Chordata > Mammalia > Artiodactyla > Hippopotamidae > Hippopotamus > Hippopotamus amphibius. The sequence continues at coordinate 33,877,429 of NC_080188.1, forward strand.
GTCTTCGTAGGGCCATATCCACATACAGTCCATCAGAAAAGGGGAAGAGCAGGGGGAAACAAACACCCAACCATTTTAAAGGAAAGACTCAGAAATTGCACATACTAATGGCAGAACTGACTAGCTCCCCACAGAAAGCTACTGGGGACGTTTGGAAATGCAGCTTTATCTGGCCAGTCATGAGCCCATCTAACAGGTAGGAGGATATGGTTCAAGTCACCATAAGGAAGAAGAAATAAATGAGTACTGAGAAAAATTAGTCTCTGATAATAGAAATATGTGTTAAAATTTATTTATTTATTTATCTATTTATTTATCTATCTATCTATTTATTTATTTATCTATTTATTTATTTATGGATATGTTGGGTCTTTGTTGCTGCACCCCAGCTTCCTCTAGTTGCCGCTAGCAAGGGTGCTCTTCATTGTGGTGCTCAGACTTATCACTGCGGTGGCTTCTCTTGTAGTGGAGCACGGGCTCTAGCTGCACAGGCTTCAGTAGTTGTGGCATGAGGTCCTCAGTAGCTGTGGCTCACGGGCTTAGTTGCTCCGCGGCATGTGGAATCCTCATAGACCAGGGATCAAACCTGTGTCCCCTGCATTGGCAGGTGGATTCTTAACCACTGCACCACCAGGGAAGTCTCATAGGAATATTTTTAAAACACATGATCACTATCATGTTTTGCTTCATAACTGACATTCAAAATATCACCTATTCTCCAATTATGACAGATATAATCTTGGTCTCTCATAGAGATATCATGCCTCTGACTGAACTATTCTTGATATTCTTATTGAAACTTCATTTATCAACTTCTCTAGAAAGTGTTTCTTGGAGAAATTTATTCTTCTCTACTTGCTCCTACACACAACACACAAAACCATACTAATGTTAGGCAGCTAGTCATACATGAGCAGGTCTCAACTCATACTGGAAGGGGTCATCTTTCTCTCCCCGATGTGGACACTGGTAATTCAAGCACACCCAGAGAGCCTTTCTCTTCTAGTCAAAGACCACCACTAAGTTCCCAGCCTTATCAGGACCAGACAGGATAAAACTACCAGCACAGGTTGGCACAGGTGCACCAGGACCTAAAAGGTGACTCAAAGTGACCCAGGGGTCAGTACGCCATGTTTGTAATTAATTAGTATTGTGGTTTTTAACCCCTGTGGGTGCTTATGGATAAGGACCTGTGCACTAGAAGAAAAGTTATGTCACCTAAAATTGTCAATCAATGTGTCAGTCAAATGATGCAGTACAGAGGGAGGGACCACCACTCTAAAAAACCCAACCCTATCCCATTGCGGGGCTACTTCTGGTTTCCAGACACCCCACCCTCATCCTTTCTCCAGAGTGAATTTCTGCTTTGCTTAATAAAACTCTTACTATTTAAAACTGCTCTATGTCTCTCAACTGAATTCTTTTCCTCAAATAGGCAAGAGAAGAGGAAATTGCTGTTCCACCAGTGACACAAACACAATTTATACTCATGTTCATTTACAAATTTTTATTCAGCCAATAATTAATAGGCACTTATTACACTATATATTATACACACACACACACATATATATAAAATACATCACATGGTAGTTTCCAAATACACACTGGTGTTCAAAATATACATGGTCTCTCTTCCAGTGAAGCCTGTAGATCAGTGGGGAAGATAGACATTCAAAATATTCAAATAAAGGAAAACTTGGAAGTGTTGTAAGTGACCTGAGGGAAGGAAACAGTGCTATGGAGCACATAATAGGAAGATTTCATCCAATCAAGGAGCTGTGGGAGGATTCACTAAATAACTTCTGGTTAAAGGGAGATCTACTGGAGAAAGTCAGAGCTACCTAAATGAAGGAGGTGGAGAAGAGTGTTCCTGGAAGAGGGAACAGCGGATTTCAGGGTCCTGTTGTGGGAGCATGCATGACACTGGTGGGAGAAACAGAGAAAGATGAGTGAGAATAACACACAGCAGGCAAGGGCAAGGATGTGAGATGAGCCCAAGAGCCAAGTAGGGAATAGTTAGCTTGAGCCTTGAGACCTTGTTAAGGTTTTGTTGTTGATCATTAGAGCACTGGATTGCTATTGAAATGATTAAGCAGGAGAGAGAAGAAATCAGATTTTCACTTCAAAAATATCCTTCGGAGTACAGTATGAAGAATGGTCTCTTGAGGATAAAACAGTCAGCATGGAGATTTGCTCTTTTCTAGTAACCCACGTAAGAGTTGACTTGTAATGGATGTATCATTCTCCAAGTACTTCTTTACATCTCTGGAAGTTTTACCATATTTTTGAAGTAAAAGAACAGATTTGCTATACATTTTATAAACAACCAATTCTAAAAACAACCTTAGCCTATACGGAATGTAAAATGGTATTTCTCAGTCATTACAAATTTAAAATAATTTTCTAGTGTCTTCATGAAGTAAGGCATATAATAGATCTGAATTTGAAGATAAGTACTTAACTAAAAAAGGTTTTTTAAAAAAATCAGTAACATTATTTAAATCGGAAACAAAGAAACATTCAAATGGAAATTATGTATGAATACTTTGCATGTATAGATGTATATGAGAATAAAAGAAATTTGAATGCTTTATTAATCTGACTGTATGTTAGAAGCCTTAGCTATGATTAAACTATATTTTTAGATATGGATAAAAGAAAATGAAAGAGAAGCATTAAAGAGCTTAACATTTTCTTATCCAAAAACCACCCACCACATCTCATGAATTCAAGAATATATATTTAGGTCCAACATAAAAAAGATGTGGTGCCTAAAAGCACAAATCAAGAAATGAAAGTCCCATTGCTTACTTTTATTTATACAATGTAACTCTTTAACCATATACTTTTTGCTGGTGTTTTACTTTCTACATGAATTGCTATAAAGTGGATCAAATAGTTTAACTATTGAATGTTTAAATATTTTACTTCAGCATTAACTCTCACAGATACAAGTTTTATGTTAACTGTTTAACATCAAACAAAGGAACATTCAGAGGTAGCAGAATTTAAGGAGTAGCTTATGGAGACAGGCGGGCCCAGTGGGGAATTTGTTATGTCAAAAGATTTAAGAGTGAATGAATGGGGGAGGCAGCGTGTGTTATTTTCCTCAAGACACATTTTTCCCCCTTAATGTGCACATTTCATGATTCTTGTATTTTATTCTAATAAACCAAGTTTCTCTGAATGTCGTTGAAATTAATTAGGCCTTATCCGAAATTTTTAAAATGCTAATAAAAGTAAATGAGGAAAGAACAGTAGATGTAGCACTCTGGCTTCAATATTAATGAACATTTGATCTATTTATTGCAATCAAAATATAACTTGGGAACTGATTATAATCACTTTGACTTGGGTAGTCTTGGTAGCAAATAACTTTCATTAAGTATCAAGAGACAAACCAAAATGGTTACATCACATGGAGGTTCTAATTTAGCTTAGAATAATAAATAATACCATGTAAAAATGAGAAGGAAAAAACACATCTGTTACTTTATGCATCCAATCAAAAGTACTGCTCTTTCTCTATATGCAGAACATTGTGCTTGTCAGTAAGTTGAATGGCAAAACCCAAGGCTTTCTAAAGAGGCAGACTTGGCTCTGAAACCATGTCTGTGTGACGGTTAATGTCACGTGTTAACTTGGCTAGGCCACAGCACTTAACTATTTGGTCAAACACCAGTCCAGATGTTGCTGTGAAGGTATTTTCTTAGATGAGATTCACATTCATATCAGTAGCCTTTGAGGAGAGCAGATTACTCTCTTACGTGAATGGCCCTCATCCCATCATTTGAATGCATTAAGAGAAAGGAGGGCTTCCCTGGTGGCGCAGTGGTTAAGAATCTGACTGCCAATGCAGGGGACATGGGTTTGAGCCCTGGTATGGGAAGATCCCACGTGCAGCTGAGTAACTAAGCCCCTGTGCCACAAGTGCTGAGCCTGCGCTCTAGAGCCCCTCAAGCTGCAACCACCGAACCTGTGTGCTGCAACTACTGAAGCCCATGCTCCACAGCAAGAGAAGCCACTGCAATGAGAAGCCCGTGCACTGCAATGAAGAGTAGCCCCCACTCTCCACAACTAGAGAAAGCCCACATGCAGCAATGAAGACCCAATGCAGCCAATTAATTAATTAATTAATTAATTTAAAAAAAGAGAAAGGAGACTGAGGTCACCTAAGGAAAATGTAGTTATGCTTCCCGATTACCGAACATCAACTGTTCCTTCAATTTTGGACTTGCCAGTTTCACAATCATGTAAGCCAATTTCTTAAAATCTTTCTCACTCTCACTGATAGATAGATAGATAGACGGACAGATAGGTATATATAGATATAGATATAGATACCTGTAATTTAAATATCTTATTGGTTCTTTTTCTATGGAGAATATTGATTAATATAAGTAGGAACAATGTTCATGCTATGTTGTCCATAATGGGTTTTCAACAATGTGTATTCCTTATGATGATGGTGATGATGCTGAGATGAAATGCAATTAAAATAAAATAGCTTAAATAGCTGTTACAGTTATATTTATTTGAAAATTTTGCTGCTGATGGCATTCAGCTTTTTCATATAGTTGTAACCAAGGAGGTTTACATTGCTCTAAAAAATTTCTGATCAGTTTAACACCGAAAGATTATTTTGTTTTGATTTATTTTTGAGAAGCAAGAAAACCATGTCATTCATAAGTGTCTTTAAGTGGCATCCATGGTACTGTGAGGAACAAGTCTCTAAATGACCCATCCTCAGTGATGGAGAGACTGTTAGGTCCAGGGGTTCTCGCCATGACTGAGGATGGACATGGTAGAATGATATTAGGAAAGCTGTCCTACCAAAAGTGAAGGAGTGTTTCCTTTATCCACTCATGCACTGATAGACATTTAGCTTGTCTCTACATGTAATGCAATATTATTCAGCGTTACAAAAGAAGGAAATCTTGCTATACGGAACAACATGGGTGAATCTAGAGGAGTTTATGCTAAGTGAAGCTGCATGATTCGAATTATATGAAGATCTAAAATAATCAGACTCTTAGAAACAGTGTGGAATAGTGGCTGCCAGGGACTAGGGGAAGAGAGAAGTGGAGAATTGTTTCTCAATACGTATGAAGTTTCAGGCACAAAAATAAGTTCTAGAGATCTGCTGTATAGTACAGTGCTTATAATTAGCAATTCAGTATCATACATTTAAAAGTTTGTAAAGAGGGTAGATCTCACATAGTGCTCTTACAACAAAAACAGCAAAAGAGGGGCATAAGGAAATTTTGGAGGTGATGGGAATGTTTATCACCTTGATTGTGGTGACGGTTTTATGGGTATAGGCATATCTCCAAACTCATCAAATTGTATACATTAAATACATCCAGTTTATTTTATTTTTTTGAACAACCATTATACCTCAATAAAGCTGTTTTTTAAAAAATGGAGAAAATAGATTTCTTGAGGAAAAGACTCACAGGCCAACGTGCGGTAAATCATGATGGACGTGGAAACGCTGAAAAGGGAGAGCACAATCCACCAATGTTAATGCCGTGAGAAAGCAAATGTGATGGTGGCCCAAGCAAATTAATACACTCTGCTACTTATAAGTAGCTTGACCTAAGAAAGTTCCTTCTCTCCTGCCCTACGTATCCAACTTATATCTCTTATCTACAAAAAAAGATAATACCAATCTCACAAAGCTGTTGTACCTATTAAATATTAAGTATAAATATGAAGGCTTTGTCTATGTTGTTCACCTCCATATTCCAGGAGATTAGAACTGTGCTTGGAACTGTAAGTCTCAAAGGGATTTATTACTAATTAATGAAATCAAAGGTCTAGCATACAGAATTCTTCATGGTAGGTGATAAGGTTGTGGTGGCTGCTCTTTCTACTCCTGCTAGCTCAAATCAGCATGAATAAAGGTGGGGAGAGTAAAAACAATTTTTGTAGAAGCCAGGTTACCCCAGGAACAATTCTAGCTGGTGCACCTTCTTAAATAACAAATCAGTAGCTCACACACTAAAGTGCTGTGCAGAAAAAAAGAGAGCAGTGGGATTTAGAATAAATGGAAAGGACATTATGTAAAAGGGAAGGCTTCTTAAGGTCTTTAAGGATGAACATCATTTGGAGACAGGCAGCTATTTAACATAACATTTTTAGTTTTCACAGGAAGAAAAGCATCATAAATGCATTCTCTTCAAGTTGGCCAACTATAATAATTGTTAAACACCTTGTTGATTAAGCTCACCTAAAACAACCTTCACTGACATCCTTATTCTTTAACAAAACTGTCACCCATGAAATTGCCTTATGCGAAAATGACTGCTACCGGCAGAAGAATAAATAACTCAAATTGTTTAAAACTGTATTCTTAACCACTTGTAGTTATGAGAGACAGAAAGAGTTTTAGTGAACGTGTCAGATTCACAGTAATTTTACCTATGCCCCAACAGGCGTCACGCTTTACATACTGAGAGGTATTTGTGTTAGCAATAGGATGCTGCTTCTTTGAACTATATGCATGCTGAATAGGCTACCTGTGGGATATCTGTGCTTTCAATTGTTCAAATTATCTGTGTTTCATTCCCTCAGATTTCTTCAAAACTCGAAGCATGGGCACTCTGTCATTTTTACTAGTACGTCTTTACAGGGAATATAGAAAAGGGTCATATAATTTATTCCTGCAAATATAAAAAAAAGATCTAAATCCCAAATTTACTTATCATGCAAGTGACTAGGCACAGTTTAAAAGAATCCTGTTTTAATCTGTTAATGCCCACATGTGATTCTTTAGCTTCTCTCCTGACAGGGCAGTGGAAAGTATTAAGATAAATCCTAAAATGAATTTCTAGTCCTAATCATTTTAGAACCAAAACCTTATGAGTCTTTCAAATATTTTAGTATTAGCTAGGATAAAAATGGAATATTACATAATCATTCACAAATAGTCTCTGCCTTTTCTGAGGTACTGTAATTGTTTTCCACCTATTAGTTTTGGTCTTATGACTTGATTTGGCCAATGAAATGTGGCAGAAAATTATAAGTAGTGGCATTCTCTTCCTCTACCTTATCAGTTAGCAATTTTCCAGGATAGAAGTTCTTCCATTAGCCCAATTTCCAAAAGCAGTCAATGCAAAATACATTCAAAGCCAACCCATGATAGTATGTAGAATAGTGAGAAATGAACTTTTCTCATAAATCACTGAGATTTGGGGCTCTGTTATCACTGCTACATGTAGTACACTATTATGACACCTTAACCTAGATTCTTCATCATGGATTTATTTATTCATGTCACAAATATTTTGAATACTGCACCATATCAAGTATGGTACTAGGTACTGAAGTTCTAACAGTGAGCAAAGGCAGATATTTTCATGCAGTCGTGGACCTTAGTTTGGAATGAGCGTGTGTCATGATGATATTTTGCTATTGCTCTCACTTTCTCTCTCTCTCTCTTTTTAAAAATATATTCAACATGCTGACTACCACAGCCTCAGGCACACCTCTCTTTGTCAACTGTAAAAGTAGCAGTATCTGAACGCTAAGGATGAAAGGAATTTGAAAAATGGGAGAGCAGGAAAGGACAAGGCAGGAAGAGGATGGTGGTATTTTAGTCCATACGAAAGGCCTCAGATGTTATTATATGTCTCTGTGAGGACTGATCAAAGCAGATGAAGTTGGAGCCCTGTTTATCTTCTTTTTGTCTCCCTCTCTATAGGAAGTTTCAAATTGTTCTTTGGGTTATTTTATTTTATGTGGTACCTGAGGCTCAGCATTGAACTTCCTTATTCCTAGATTTAAGATTAACAGTATTTTGTAACTGTCAATAACTCTAAAACAAATCCCTATAAATACAGAGGCTGAATTGTGCAGCCAATTATTGTCTTGGGAATCTTTGCAGTATTATAACAATAAATCTCATTGTAACTGCAAACACCTTTCTTATAGCTTGATTCAAATTCATATGGATGATTTGTTGCTATATATAACCTATGTATATTTTATCTATATAATACCTATATATAATAGACATATAGCTTATTATGTTACACATCTATCTATATCTATATTTATATATATATCATCTATATCTATATTTATCTATCTAAAGAAGTTTTGGTCTAACTTCTCCAACAGATTTCTAATTTTGATTTTCTCAAGAATTTTGAAATCCTGACAAATGTATACCTCTGCAAAAGATAAAAGTGTGGGCTGAAAATTTTTCTATATTTTTCCAACATAACCAGTAAGTGAAGATCAGCCCTGCTGAGAATTAGATCATTAGAACATAAACATTGTTTCTCACAGGACACAGTCAAGGCCATAATAGCTGCACACATGATTAATCCCCTCCTTCAGAGCAATGATTGCTTTTACTTTTTTACTAATGCCTCCATTTCCCCTGACTTAATTATCCTTGCTCCCGGATAAAAATGATTAAAACATCAAATCAACAAGTTTCCCCACTTTTTGACAGTATCCAATCTAGATCTGGTCCCTACTTCTCTAATTTCTTCATAAAATTACTGAATGTAACCCAAACCTTAGAAGTCCTCTCAACCCCTCCCTTGCTAGGATGTCCCCAACTACCCCTGGTGAGTGTTCTCCATTGCTGCAGCCAGCTCAACAAACTGACTTGGCTTGAGTGCAAGAGTGTCACTTTTGATCTTTGGTTGGTGGATTTGAGCAATAATGACATAGGGCTGAAAGGAACTTTTTACTTGGTGGTTAAACACACACACACACACACACACACACACACACACACCTACCCATGTTTCCCTAAGTGTCAATAAATCTGAACACTACAGGGAAAAAATATTTGTGTAACTTATGTAGGAAAGTCTATTTTTTTTTTTTTTGAGAAAGAACATTTTAGTACCATTCAGATTTAAAATGAATGGAAAATGTTCCTTTGTACATTTCAAAATCTCTGAAGAGAATCCATTCTCTTTTGGCTGCCTTACAGGATTGGTCATGTAAGGTGCTGAGCCATTTTTAAATGATGCTGGGAATACAACTCAGTGGGCACAGAGAGAGCCCTGAGATGATCAATCATATTGCCTTTACTGCTAAAACCAATATTTCCACTGTTTATTCTTTCTTATTATTTCAAACCCACGCTTCCTTGGCAGAAACAATGAACTGAATGGGACAAATTCTGAGAGTTTTACTAGCAACAAATATATGTCAGACATTATTCACCCAAAGTATATATATTGCAAGGAAAAAATAAATAGGATTTATACATTTTCCCCAAGAAAGAATGAAATTTTCTGAGTGTTTAGTTTCCTAGTCAGAATTCTGTGAATGCTTTCTGCTATAGTCACATCTTGAGATTTGTTACTTTAAGGATATAAAGGACGGCCATAAAAAAGATTCATAACCTCAAATTACATTAACCGTACATTAAGGGAGACGCACAAATCCCAGGAAATAATGAAATGTCAGGGTTAGAATCATCCCTTTTCAGGTTTAGTGCTCAATCTCATATGATCTTGCATAAAATGCTATTGCTGTTCACCTTACTATTAGGAAGTGCAATTGATTTGCTTGCAATATTTATTAGTGCATTAGTCATGTACATTAGCACCAAACTGGAAACAAATAATGCTTTACTTCCCCAAGTCTGTGGCAAGCCAATGCAAGTAAAAACACAGGTGCCAACGTAAATAAGACTGTGACTCATGCTCCTGAAATATTCTTTCTTTACCCAGATTTACCAGAAAAAGAGAGATAAACATACTCCAACCATTTCAATCTCTGGTAAATTAGAACAGTTCACATTAGTCAGGCTATTTTTTGTTCTTGCAGCTTGCTGTCCTTTTGACAAATTATCCAGAAAAGGTCACAAAAGTAAACCCAAACTGAAAGGAACCTTTTGTCTAATATTAATAAAGAGGATAGGCTAAAACTTGAGGTTATTAATTAGCTAAATATTTATTTCAGCTCAGATTGTTCCCCAAATCTTGGATTAGATTTGGTGGTTTGTTTTAAAAATGAGAGAGAAATATATCTTCAAATACAGTAAGTTTGAAGGCCCGATGTTACTCATGACAACTGGCCCCACCACTGCCACCCCTACCACTGCCACACCATCTGTATCTAGACCTAATTTAAGCCAACTCCAAACAGCTCACTCCATGACTGCCTACTTCAATTTCTGTCTATGGTCACTGGCACGTGAAATTTTTCTGTAATAAAAACTAAAACTGGCATTTCCCAAGCACTTCGGATTTCCTAATGCCTTGGTTCTCATCATTCTGAGTTTTCTCCTATAGAAATGTTTCCCTTTGCAACCATACCCGGTCTCCTGAGCCTTCAACAACTTCCCACACAGGTGAGCCTCAGGACTGCCCACTCCCCTGCTCTCTTGGGGAGATTGGAACAGCAACCAAGAAGCATTGACAGTGTTAACACATGCTGTTTATGAGAATAGTTCTAAACATTATGCTGAGGGCTTATGTATTTTTTACGAGAATCCTATCATTTCAATTTTCTCTTCACTTTGATTTAGCACTAACATCAAATCAAATAGTCCTAATTTCAATATTACTGTTTGAGAATTTATGATAATCCAAACAGCTATTCAATCTAATGAATGGCCATCATTTATTGAGTGCTTGCTGTGTTCCAGACCCTGATACATCTTTTTTTTATATATGTAAATTTATTTATTTATTTATTTATTTATTTATTTATTTATTTATTTATTGGCTGCATTGGGTCTTTATTGCTGCACACAAAATAAAGTGGGCCTTCTCTAGTTGCGGCGAGCAGGGGCTACTCCTCATTGTGGTGCATGGGCTCCTCATTGTGGTGGCTTCTCTTATTGTGGAGCACAGGTACTAGGTATGCAAGCTTCAGTCATTGCAGCACACATGCTCAATAGTTGTGGCTCATGGGCTCTAGAGGGCAGGCTCAATACTTGCGGCATACGGGCTTAGTTGCTCCTTGGCATGTGGGATCTTCCTGGAGCAGGGATCAAACCCATGTCCCCTGCACTGGCAGGCAGATTCTTAACCACTGCGCCACCTAGGAAGCCCCCCGGTACATCTTTTAAACACCACAAAACCCTCATAAAATAGGCATCTTTATCCCACGTGACATATTGTATTTCTTAAAAATATCCAGAACAATATCTCCTATTGGACATGCTTTTTCACAATACGACTTCTCCACTCCTCATCAAATTGTCTAGCCTGTTCTCCATCGTCTTGACTCTGGTGGGGCCCTGTGAATTCTTTCATAAAGAACACAGTGGGAGTGGCTCTGTACCATTTCTTTTCACAGACCTTCACAGGCCTGGCAGCTTCTACTTCCTGTCTCTCAGAAATCAGTCACCGTGTAAGATGTTGTGACATCCCTGAGACTGCTGTACTATGAAAAGCTCAAGTAACTGAGAAAGATGCCAAAAGATGAGATGCTACATAGAGAAAGAGAGGCCAAGACCACTGAGGTGGCGGCTATGGTCAGGAAGAAATCCTGTCAGAACCCAGTGGAAAGCCAGAGCACAGGACCCAGCTATTGTGAATCAGAGACCACAGTCCCCTTGTGCCAGGACCAAATTCCTTTCTCATAGAGCTGTGAGCACATGAACATAGTTATTTTTACCTTCAAGCTTGAGGTGGTTCATTACACAGAGCTGGAGAGCTGAAACACCACTGTTTTATAGAGGCAACAAAGACTAAGAGAAGGTGAGAAATTTGCCTGAGTCCACACAGATTTAAGGTGGCTGAGCCAGGATTTGAACCATATTCTCTTGAATATATATCCTGTAACCATTATGTAATGCAGAACCTCAACATATATTTTTAAAAATTTGTTTTTCTAAGAGACTCAAATTGTAAGTAGTACTACAGGGAATGTTACTTAAGAGAATAATCTCAGTTTACAGGCTATAGCATATGTGTGTTTATAACCAAACAGATGCTCCTAATTACAAATTTATTTTATCTATTTATTGAAAGAAGCTGACATAGTCTTTACTTAGAAACACTTTAAAATACGTATTTTAAATAAATAGAATCGCATAATTTTCTTCCTTTAGAAAATATATTTTGTTGGATCATCACTAATTCACTCAATTTCTAAAAGTTTTGTAGTAATATTTCAGACCAAATTTACTTAAATCATGCTTTTATATAAGTCATTTTCTTATTGCTCAGCTTAGAAAACAAGTTAAAAGAGAGGTGTTAGCTAACATTTTCTGATTCTTAAGATCCAGGTAAACTGACAAAAAGAAAAAATTCTGTGAAAAACCAAGAGGCCTCAAACCCAAGGCTTTTCTTTTCATATATGTGCACCTGCTTCACATAATGTCTCCCGGGGTTGAAAAGGAGACCGATGTTCAAATTTCACCAAACTCCCCACACAATTACAACAACAAAACTCTCCTGAGCAAGTTTTCATCAGTCTTGACTGAGGATTTGAAAAACACAAAGCACATCAATTTGTACATAGAATAACTTGTTCTTCAAAGTTTTCTTCATCTACCCAAGGTCTTCTCTGGATTTTTTGCTCATATAGAGCCCAGTTTTACAAAACTCTCTAGTTTCAATTTTTGCTTACTTTCCCTGCCCCCTTTTTTGACTTTTTCTCCATGAGCGAACCAAAGTAATGATCCCTCATTTATTTTTTAAATAAAAGCATTGGTCTCACGTGTCTTTTTCTTTTGTGGTTTGAGCTCCTGCCTCTACCTATTCCCAGAGTCCATGTATTCTGCTCTGATTCATCTATAAAAATGTTTTCCTTAATAAAATTCTTCTTTGAAAGTAATTTTGGAGCTAGCTATGAAAACAATAATATATTTACCACTTCTTTTTTGGTTCTGACAATTCTAACTCTAAAACTTTTGTTGGAAGTTACTTAACACAGCTTTAGCTCTCATGAAATAAATATTGAATAACAGCAACCTCAAAATGTTGATGAGAAAATTAAGTGGAATAGGGAAGATGAAGCTAATGCAATGAAAAAACTTCAAAAACAGTTATTTCCTTTGTGCTAATCTGCCATTTTTCCTCATGCCTTGCTCCTAGCTATTAAAATCAATCCAGAGTGTTTTCTTCATCTTGAAATTAAATGTTTCACAATACCACCAAGCTTCCTGTTATTTTTCAATAACTTTTCCTTATCCTTATATTGCCTATTAGCTTTCACCCCAGTTTGTGGATATGCCTGGTTTCATATATAGTGTAACCTATTCTCTAGGTAAAAATACACGAAAGTAGGGAGATCTTGTTCATTCTATTTATATCCTGCACTCCTAAACCCTTGGGGAAATAATCATACCCTCAGAGAACCATTTTAGGTTACTCTGTTAAATTGACCATGCACAGCAATCGTGCTGAGAGTATTCGTGAAGACTGTGGGATTTTAGGTTTTTCATGAACAAAAATTATACTTTAAAAAGGTATAATAAAATGTCTTTGAAACAGTTAAAGTTAAAATGAAGTTGTCTTATCAGGTAGAAGATATTTATTGATTTGATTTTGGATTTCAGAAATATAATTTGTAGATATTATTGTAATTAACACAATTATAATCAAAATAATTGCCATGTTGTTCACTGTAAATTTCAGTGAAGTGATGGAATTTTGAAACCCTTATGCCTATGTTTAGCTTTCTTTATACTCCTTACATTTATATTACTATGCCCTGTTCATAGTAATTCACAAGTTAAAAAGCCATTTGAATTAAAGATGTATAGCAAGAAGTCAGAAAAATAAAATATAAAAGACATATTATCAATAACATTCCATGACTACTGTATGAATAGGAAAACTTTTCTGCTTGGAATCGCAAAAGGCGAACATTCAGATGCCAGTCAAATTCCCCTAAAATATCTGCCAGATGAGGACAAGTGCCCTTCTCATTGTCATTCCACACCACTGCCATCGGAGGAGGGAGATCAAGGGCACAAGAGATGGAGAAATGATTAAAGAAGAACAGATGTGGATAGTTTCTCATTTAACTGGAAGAATAGGGCTCTAGGTCATAATAATAGTATGACCTAGAGCTATGAAGAATGTGAAAGTGGGTGGAGATTTTATTTTAATATTTAGTATGGTGAATGCATATGGAACTGTTTATTTATCTTTCATCTTTAAGATAAGAGGACACACTCTTACTTTAAACACAATTTTGGATCTCCAGATGCAATTTTGGATCTCACCAATCAGAGAAATTGCAATGACAGGTAAATGTAAACCTGAAGTGAATTTGCTTTTATTTTTATTTTATTTCATTTTTTGCTAACACTAAACTGCTTTCATGCTTGATTTAGCTTCCGTTTGAATCCAGTGGTTCTATACTTGAGTCTAGCTCCAGGGGCATATGTAATTGAGGACTAGCTAATCAAAGCACTTCAATTCCCAGACCATAGTGACTAATTCAGAGATGTGACCATGACTCAGTTCAATCTAATGAAACAGAATCTCAGGAGCTATGAGAGAGAGAATGTTTCTTTATTTATTTCTTTTTTGTTTCTTTGTTTATTTAGTATTGCTGAGAGGAGAAATGTTCTCAAAAGAAGAGTTACTTTTACAGAAACAAAGCATGGCTTTGCCCATAAAAGTAAAGAATTGATGCTATGACTCTTTTATTTTGTACTTTTTTCCCCCAGAGTCAATACTGCATTTCTGTCTACTACTGAATTCTCAAGGACAATCACATATGCAGAGCCATAATAGCCAATGGGAAGGGTCATTTGCAGTAGGCAACAGATAGCATTCCCTTGCTCTGTGGCTCACTCCAAACTTGCAAGTGAATTAGAAGATACCAGAGGTGGGTATCTTATTTACTAAGTGTACTTACTCTTCCCTTTAATTTTGAGAGAATATTTTAAAATGCCCAGAGAATACTGGGTAACATAAGAATTTATTCATACAGTGGGTCTTTGTAATTTCAAATAATTTATCTTTAACCTCCTTTGCATATGTGTGACTACCAAGACATTCAGGATACCAGCCCATTTCTATGCTCTAGTTCTTACTAGCTTAGTATTATGGAAATCATGAAATAGTATAATATCCTGTGAAATAGTTATATGGTCAAGGTTCATGAGAGTAAATTTGGACAACATAAAACATATTTCATATGAAAGCAAACTTCTCCTGAGGTAGATTGTTACCAGAGAGAAAGAAAAATCTATTCCCAGAAGAAAGGATGCATCTCAGGGGCTAGGAACTCCATTATTTTGCTTTGGAATAACTGAATACTAGGTGCTAGGGACTGGAATAATTTCCTTAGTAAAAATAGCAATTCTGATACAATTGTTACTTCTGATACTCACCAGTATCTTCAGTCTTGCACTTATTCTATTGGAGAATTAAATGAAAATGTCACAGGAATCATTATTATGACATTTTTCAACTTTTAGATGGAAGCTTAATTTGTGGAGTTTCCAAGGAGGCCGTATTGAATTTGTTATTGATAAAAAAATTTACACAGGATGAAATGCACAGATCTTACAAATGTAACTGATGTGTTTTTGCAAATGTATACATCCAAGCAATCATCACCCCAAATAAGATATAAAACTTATATCTCATATAAAACTTACAGGGAGATGGTTCAATATGGCAGAGTAGAAGGACATGCACTCACTCCCTCTTGCAAGAGCACCAGAATCACAACTAACTGCAGAACAATCATTGACAGGAAGACACTGGAACTCACCAAAAAAGACACCTCATACCAGAGACAAATGAGAAGCTGCAATGAGATGGTAGGAGGGGTGCAATCATGATAAAATCAAATCCCATAACTGCTGCTTTGGCGACTCACAAACTGGAGAACAGTTATACCACAGAAGTCCACCCACTGGAGTGAGGGTTCTGAGCCCCATGTGAGGCTTCTCAATCTGGGGGTCCAGCAACGGGAGGAGGAATCCCCAGAGAATCAGACTTTGAAGGCCAGTGAGATTTGACTGCAGGACTTCCACAGGACTGGGGGAAACAGAGACTCCACTCTTGGAGGGCACACGAAAAGTAGTGTGTGCACCAGGACCCGTGTGAGGGAGAAATGACCCCATAGGAGACTGAACCAGACCTACCTGCTGCTGTTGGAGGGTTGCCTGCAGAGGTGGGGGCATGGTGATGGCTCACTGCCAGGATGGGGACACTGGTGGTGGGGGTTCTTATTGGTGTGAGCCCTCCCAAAGTCTGTCATTAGCTCAGCCAAAGAGCCTGTAAGCTCCAGTCCTGGGTTGCCTCAGGCCAAACAAACAGCAGGGTGTGAACACAGCCCCACCCATTGGCAGACAAGTGGATTAAAGTTTTACTGAGCTCTGCCCAACAAAGCAATACCCAGCCCTACCCACCACCAGTCCTTCCCATCAGGAAGTATGCACAAGCTTCTTAGATAGCTTCCTCCAAAAGAGGGCAGACAGAATTGTCAAGCAATATCAGCAGTATTTTGTTCTGTGGAATGAAAAATCCCACAGCCACAGAAAGATATAGAAAATGAAAAGGCAGAGGACTTTCACCAGATGAAGGAACAAGATAAAACCCCAGAAAAAAAAAACAAAACTAAATGCAGTGGAGCTAGGCGACCTTCCAGAAAAAGAATTCAGAATAATGATAGTGAAAATGATTCAGGACTTTGAAAAAAGAGTGGATGCAAAGATTGAAAAGATGCAAGAAAAGTTTACCAAAGACCTAGAAGAATTAAAGAACAAACAGAGATAAGCAATACAATAACTGAAATGAAAAATACACTAGAAGGAACCAATAGGAGAATAACTGAGGCAGAAGAATGGATAAGTGACCTGGAAGAATGGTGAAAATCACTAATGCAGAAAAGAATAAAGAAAAAAGAATGAAAAGAACTGAAGACAGCCTAAGAGACCTCTGGGACAATGTTAAATGTACCAACATTCACATTATAGGGGTCCCAGAAGGAGAAGAGAGAGAGAAAGGACCCAAGAAAATATTGGAAGAGATTATAGTCAAAAACTTCCCTAACATGGGAAAGGAAATAGCCACCCAAGTCCAGGAAGTGCAGAGAGTCCCAGGTAGGACAAACCCAAGGAGAAACATGCCAAGACACATATTAGTCAAGTTGAAATAATTAAAGACAAAGAAAAATTATTAAAAGAAACAAGGGAAAAATGACAAATAACATACAAGGGAACTCCCATAAGGTTAACAGCTGATTTCTCAGTAGAAAATCTGCAAGCCAGAAGGGAGTGGCATGATACATTTAAAGTGATGAAAGGGAAGAACCCACAACCAAGAATACTCTACCCAGCAAGGATCTCATTCAGATTTGACAGAGAAATCAAAAGCTTTACAGACAAGCAACAGCTAAGAGAATTCAGCACCACAAAACCAGCCCTACAACAAATGCTAAAGGAACTTCTCTAAGCAGGAAACACAAGAGAAAAAAAGGACTTACAAAAACAAACCCAAAACAATTAAGAAAATGGTAATAGGAACATACATATTGAGAATTAACTTGAATGTAAATGGACTAAATGTTCCAACCAAAAGACACAGACTGGCTGAATGGACACAAAAACAAGACCCATATGTATGCTGTCTACAAGAGACCCACTTCAGACCTAGGGACACATACAGGCTGAAAGTGAGGGGATGGAAAAAGATATTCCATGGAAATGAAAATCAAAAGAAAGCTGGAGTAGCAATACTCATATCAGATAAAATAGACGTTAAAATAAAAAACACTACAAGAGACAAGAAAGGACATTACATAAAGATCAAGGGATCCATCCAAGAGGAGGAGAAAACAATTATAAATATATATGCAGCCAATATAGGAGCACCTCAATACATAAGGCAAATGCTAACAACTATGAAAGAGGAAATCGACAGTAACACAATAATAGTAGGGGACTTTAACACCCCACTTACACCAATGGACAGATAGATCATCCACACAGAAAATTAGCAAGGAAACACAAGCCTTAAATGACATAATAGACCAGCTAGATTTAATTGATATTTATAGGACATTCCATCCAAAAATAGCAGATTATACTTTCTTCTCCAGTGCACATGGCACATTCTCCAGGATAGATCACATTTTGGGTCACAAATCAAGCCTTGGTAAATTTAAGATAATTGAAATTGTATCAAGCATCTTTTCTGACCACAACACTATGAGATTAGAAATCAATTACAGGAAAAAAAAACTGTAGAAAAACAAAAACACATGGAGGCTAAACAATATGCTACTAAATAACCAAGAGATCAGTGAAGAAATGAAAGAGGAAATCAAAACATACCTAGAGACAAATGACAATGAAAACACAATGATCCAAAACCTATGAGATGCAGCAAAAGCAGTTCTAAGAGAAGTTCCTACCTCAAGAAACAATAAAAATCCCAAATAAATAATCTAAACTTACACCTAAAGAAATTATAGAAAGAAGAGCAAACGAATCCCAAACTTAGTAGAAGGAGAGAAATCATAAAGATCAGAACAGAAATAAATGAAATAGAAACAAGGAAAACAAAAGCAAAAATCAATAAAACTAAAAGCTGGTTCTTTGCGAAGATAAACAAAATTGATAAACCTTTAACAAGACTCATCAAGAAAAAGAGGGAGAGGACTCAAATCAATAAAATTAGAAAGGAAACAGAAGTTACAACGGATACTGCAGAAATAAAAAGCATCATAAGAGACTACTACAAGCTTCTATATGCCAATAAAATGGACAACCTGGAAGAAATGGACAGATTCTTAGAAAGGTATAATCTTCCAAGACTGAATCAGGAAGAAATAGAAAATGTGAACAGACCAATTACAAGTAATGAAATTGAAACTGTGATTAAAAATCTCCCAACAAACGAAAGTCCAGGACTAGAAGGATTCACAGGTGAATTCTATCAAACATTTAGAGAAGAGCTAATACCCATCCTTCTCAAACTCTTCCAAAATATTGCGGAGGAAGGAACACTCCCAAACTCATTCTGTGAGGCCACTATCACCCTGATACCAAAACCAGACAAAGATACTACAAAAAAAGAAAATTACAGACCAACATCACTGATGAATTTTGATGCAAAAATCCTCAACAAAATACTAGGCAACAGTATCCAACAACACATTAAAAGAATCATACACCATGATCAAGTGGGGTTTATCCCTGGAATGCAGGGGTTCTTCAATATACACAAATCAATCAACATGATACACCATATTAACAAACTGAAAGATAAAAACCACATGATCATCTCAATAGATGCAGAAAAAGCTTTTGACAACATTCAACACCTATTTATGATAAAAAAAAAACTCTCTAGAAGGTGGGCATAGAGGGAACCTACCTCAACATAATAAAGGCCATATACGACAAACCCACAGCAAACATCATTCTCAATGGTGAAAAACTCAAAGCATTCCCTCTAAGATCAGGAACAAGACAAGGATGTCCACTCTCACCACTACTATTCAACATAGTTTTGGAAGTCTTTGCCACAGCAATCAAAGAAGAAAAATAAATAAAAGGAATCCAAACTGGAAAAGAAGTAAAACTGTCACTGTTTGCAGATGACATGATACTATACATGGAAAATCTTAAAGATGCCACCAGAAAACTACCTGAGCTAATCAATAAATTTGGTAAAGTTGCAGGATACAAAATTAACACACAGAAATCTCTTGCATTTCTATACACTAACAATGAAAGATCAGAAAGAGAAATTAAGGAAACAACCCCATTCACTATTGCAACAAAAAGGATAAAATATCTAGGAATAAATCTCTCTAAGGAGGTAAAAGACCTGTACTGAGAAAACTATAAGTCACTAATGAAAGAAATCTAGGATGACACAAACAGATGGAGAGAACACCATCTTCTTGGATTGGAAGAATCAATATTGTGAAAATGACTATACTACCCAAAGAAACGTACAGATTCAATGCAATCTCTATCAAATTACCAATGACATTTTTTACAGAACTAGAACAAAAAATTCTAAAATTTGTATGGAGACACAAAAGACCCCGAATAGCCAAAGCAATTTTGAGGGGAAAAAAAACGGAGCTGGAGGAGTCAGACTCCCTGACTTCAGACTATACTACAAAGCTACAGTAATCAGGACAATATGGTAGTGGCACAAAAATATACATATAGATCAATGGAACAGGATAGAAAGCCCAGAGATAAACTATGGTCAACTAATCAATGACAAAGGAGGCAAGGATATACAATGGAGAAAAGACAGCCTCTTCAATAAGTAGTGCTGGGAAAACTGGACAGCTACATGCAAAAAGAGTGAAGTTAGAACACTCCCTAACACCAGACACAAAAATAAACTCAAAATGGATTAAAGACCTAAATGTAAGGTCAGACACTATAAAACTCCTAGAGGAAAACATAGGAAGAACACTCTTTGACATAAATCACAGCAAGATTTTTTTTTGACACACCTCCTAGAGTAATGGAAATAAAAACAAAAATAAATAAATGGGACCTGATGAAACTTAAAAGCTTTTGCACATTGTGGGGGAATGAATTGGGAGATTGGAATTACCATATATACATTATAATAAGAAAAAAATATGAAATTGTACACTTAAAATATATGCAGTTTATTGTAAAAAAAAAAAAAAAACCAAACAAAATAATTCAGCCATACATATACATATATCCCCTCCCTTTTGGGGGGAGGTGGGGTGGGATGAATTGGGAGATTGGGTTTGCCATATATACATTTCTAATAAGAAAAAATATCGAATTGTACAGTTTATATGCAGTTTATTGTAGGTCAATTATATTTCAATAAAAGCTCTTAAAAAAGAAAAATAAAATATTAAAAAAAAGCAAAAGAAACTTATATCTGTTATATCTGTATAACACTCCATTTCTCCCCTTCCCTGATGATGCAACCTTTTTATGGCATATATGATCTATGAGATATATGATTATTGATACATGACATACACATGACACATACCAGCTAAACTTTTCTTTATGCTTTTACAGTTGAGAGCACTTCTAAACAAAATTTCTACATGAACACCTCTGTCACAGTCTGGTTTTGAAGGCACCAGACCAGGACAATGGATCTCTATGCTCACTGCCCCCAGCGGCCTTAGTCTTCTGAAGGTTCAATCTGTGGGACTCGCCATTTTTTTTTTTTTTGCAACAAACACTCTCTTTTCTTCACATAGCTGAAGCATTCTCAGCTTTCAGATTGAGACTTGTGTTCGGATGGTGTTCTTCTCAGAGAGACTTCCTGATCACCTTATACTTATTTACAAGTTCTTAAAAATGGTTAAAAATGTTACAATTTTTGGAAGAGTTTTATAATGAATATGAAATTGGTAATTTATTCAAACACAATTTTAACACACAAAATATTTTATAATATTTCATAAAATTCTTTATAATAAAAATAACATATATGCTTAAAACAAAACATATATACTTAGTAATCAAACACTAAAAATAATGTAAGGAGTGTAATAATTTTAGAAATAGTCACTTACTAAACTCCTTAGTTATATCTGTCCCTAATACAATTTCACCAATACCACCTTATTTCTCTGAAGGGTATATTTTTCAATATATTCACATTTATTTCATATAACTGCTTGCAATCTTATTCAAAGTGGAATTTTATGGTTACTAAGTTTAGCATTATAGACATCATTAATTGAATTTTCTTTACTAGCAATAATAGTTTTAACTGATAGATACTCTGTAAGTTGTTAAAGCACTTAAAAAGCTCTGAGCATATTCTGTGAAAATAAAGATATGCTTAATTCTAATGTTTTTGTATTTAAGCATGTAAATATTTCAGTCCACTTATTTATTTTCGCTTTTGGCCTCCATTCACAGTAACTTTCTTTCTTTTTTTTAATACTTATTTATTTATTTATTTATTTATTTATTTATTTATTTAGGCTCTTCCAGGTCTTGGTTGTGGCATGTGGGATCTTCTTTGCAGCATGTGGACTTCTTAGTTGTGGCATGCAAACTCTTAGATGCGGCATGTATGCAGGATCTAGTTCCCTGACCAGGGATCAAACCTGGTCACCCTGCATTGGGAGTGTGGAGTTCTTACCCACTGGACCACCAGGGAAGTCCCCAAAGTACCTTTCTTTAATAAGCATTCTTGTAACACAAATCTCATAAATTCTTTTTCTCTATGGTTATATATATTTTTCCAAATTTAGATGCAGCAAATAATAAGCCTTCTCAATTTCATTCAGTTCCACCACAGAATATAAATTTATCCATTTAGAAATATAAATCCCAGCAGAATATTTTTACCAGAAATTGAGACATTGCAAATTGCAATTTTGTAATTTCAAGTTAAATCCAGTATACATCTTGAGCTCTCTATTGCATTTGTTTTGCTCTCTTTTTACATATACATTACAATGTCTGCCTGTTTGCAAAACTATCAATAATTACATTTCTCTAAAAGCTTTGGAAGCTGAATTGTTCTTGAGCTACATTTGCTGAATATTTTCATTAAAGATTTCCAAACAAAATACAACCAACATTCAGAGGATTCACTTACAAAAATTCAATACCATTGACTTAGGTTGATTGAGAAAGTAATTCCTTAAGTTGTGATAAATTTCTTTTAAGAAGTAATTCTTCACTTGCCATATCTCCGTAGTCTTCCCCAATCTGTGATTTTTCCTAGTTGTTCCTTGCCTTTCATGATCCTTAAGTTTTTGAAGAGGGCTAATAAATTATTTGTGGAATGTCTTTCAGTTTGGATTTGTCTGATATTTTCTGATTAGATTGAAGTTCTGCACTTTTAACAAAAATACAGCAGAAGTGATGGTATGTCCTTTTCAGTACAACATATCAGATGGTCCATGATCTTCACATATTTATTATGAGTGATGCTAACTTTGGAAACTTTCTAAAGTTGTTGTCTGCTGGGTTTCTCCATTGTCATGTTGCTAATATTCCAATTAAAAATGCCTCAGGAGAGATGAATTACAGCTATGCAGATATCCGACTGTCAAATTTTGCTTACCAATTTTATCATCCTTGGATGGAGTTTGGCTGCAATAATTATTAACCTGATGTTTGCTTAATAGTGATTTTATATTTGCCTCATTCCTTCTACCTTTTTAATTTGAATTATTTTATAATGAAGATCTGTCCCTTTCCTCTCATTTATTTATTATTATTACTTTATATAAGTATGAACTTATAGATATTTACTTTATTCTGTTGGTTATAATTCAATACTGCCACTATTTATTTTATTGCTTAAATTATTCCACTTTGGCCTTCAGGAGTTTCTTCAGGTTAGCTCCTTAGTTCTTTTGACATAATGTCATTCTTTTTGGAACAATTTTGTGTTTCTGGCACCACGAGAGAGTCTTATCTTTTGTGTTTTCACTAAAACAGCTCTGGAATCAAGTACTTCTTTAAGTAGCCTGGTTTTTTAAACTGGAGAATGGTATTTAGAAACCATGATCTGGATACTAGTTGTACTCATTGCTACTGGAGTACCATTGGTCCCATGCCCTTTGAGTGGATTAAGCATAGAAAGGTGTGTGTGTATGCAAAAATATATTTTGCATATATATATACATATATACACACAAAACTGTGCATACACACACATTCTTACTAATTTCTATTTATTAATCTACACAATTTTATTTTTATATATTTATATATTTAAAATATATGTATCTATGTATCTATGATGCTGATACTTTTAATTCAGTACCTCACGTATTATTCTAACCTCCCTCTTTTCATTACTTATAATATTATAAATAATGAAAAGTATTCTAAGTAACATTTATAATATTTATGACTTCTTTCTTCAACAGTGACAACATATTTCAATACATGTTTACAATACGTAAATACAATTATCTGTGATACATTTATATATTTGATCATTCTTGTATACAGTTAAAATACTTGCAGAATTGCTACAGAATACCCTGTAGAAGACAAATTTACTAGTTAGAGTATGGAATATACTCCAATGAATTGTATTACAAATGTAGATATTTAGGAAGATTATGAATTCTTAAACACATGTGCTACCAAGAATTCCTAATAAGATACTATATATCACATTTCAGAAAAAAAAAAAGTAGAGCATAAGCTGGCATGAAAAGTAGACAGCTTGATGAATTTCTAGATTCAACCACATCTGTAAGGTGTTATTTTAGAAAATGTCTAGTACCTATTCAATCACTCTTCTAAGAATACACACATCATCACTTGCCTGAGTTATAAGGTTGAAAACTACAATTAATATTAAATTTACCACAAGTGGAAAAAGAGAACATATAACCATCATATAGAAAATGCATACCATTTAGTTTATACTTATTCTTTCAAAATTATATTTCAATTCATCCAATTTATGAGAAATAGTACTGTATTGTAGTATTTGTAAATGAGAACAGTAAATAATAAGTAGCAAATCACTACTGTTTCTGTTGGCTCTTTATACTAACATTAGTCATGGTGAATTATTTTGATGTTATCAATGGGGGTATTAAGATATAATATGAACAATATTAAGAGTGAATAACTTCCCCAGCAGTTTGGTGTCTTATAAATACTTCTCTTACAATTTTTAAAATCATTGTTATTCATGACATGAATATGCAACAACAGGAGAGAAATTAACATTTAATTCAATTGTTTAATAGAATATTATAAATGTATTACATGCTCAGAGTAATAAAGATGGGTTATTAAAAACAATGTCTATCCATCCTTCATCCTTCAGGTTTATCCTTTCCTCCATAAAGCATTCAATAGTTTGCTTTTAATAATCTATTTTCCATGTCATTCCAAGTTTTCACAAGGAGGAATAAGACAATAACTATAGCACCTTTGGAGTTATATTTTAATTGGTGTGTTGTTTCATATAAGAAATAAATCTCATAATGTTCTTAATATTCAATATTGAAAAATAAAAATATATTTACTTGTTCCATATGGAGAAGCTATGTTTCAAAATATAAGGATCAACATACTGCATACAGCTATGAATTGCACTGTTAAAACACATCTTTCAATCTCTTTTTATATTTAAATTTTTTTATGATCAAAGAAAATTATGTCCAAATACACATTCAGGAATGGTGGCAATAGAAGAAACATTTGTTTTACTGTTTTGAAAATAAGCTAGAAAATCAATATATTTTTTCAAATAGAGCTAGAAAATAGGAGAGTCCAGGTTCTAAATGCATAATTTGTCTTCCAAAAAAGAGAAAAATATGTTTTAGATAATTTTCTACTTCAGGATCTTATTTCCATAATAAAATGATCCTAGTCCTTCATCACTAGTGGTTTGTGAGGCCCATTTAATTTACAAATATTGTGATAGAAATTCATATATTATAAACCTGCCCCCTGAAACTGAAGAAGCTAATTTGTCTAGAATACTGCTTTGATGCTAGCAATTTAAACTACTTTTGTTTATGTACAAAATCAGTTACACAAATTATGCAACAAGGAGAGACAACTAATTTATCCATGTCTAATGCTGGAATACTATGACAATGCTAATTTAGAGCATTTGGCTCCAAAATAGAGCCCAGAAGTTGATAAGCGATTCTTCTTCAGTTGCTGACAAATATAGTGATAACATCACCAATCAACTCTTTCACTTAATAAGAATAATGAAAAGTGCTAGGCATATTTTTAATGATTAAACAGGTATAAAATTTTGTAGTAAATATCTCATGAAAATTGAGCTATGTTTTAAAAACATTATATTATCTTTTACTACTTACATGATATAGATATATAGATTGAATATATATGACTGACATACAGAAAGTATGTGGAAAAGGACGTTTTATAGTATACAGATATTTTATAGTATATCAAGGTAAGAAATGCTAATATTTCTCTGCATATCTCCCAGATTTAAAACAATGATGAAAGAATTTCTATTTTTGTGACTGTAGAAAACTAGTTAAAAAAAATGTCATTAAATTGCCCTTAGAAACAATCTTTAGAAAACAGCAGAGACATAATTGATAATAAGTACCATTTATTTAACCCATACTTTATGCTGAGCACAGAGATAAATAATTTTTATAAATATTTCACTTATACTCACAAGAACTCTTTAAAATAGATAATATTATCATCTGGATGCTATAGATGAGCAAGTTGAATACAAGCGAAATCAAGTAATTTCTGTAGGTCACACAAATAGCAAATAGTGGAATTTGAATTATGATCCTGGTCTGTCAGATTCCAGGGCCAGAGATTTTCTACACTATGCTGAGTGTATCATTCTACCCAGAAACTCCATCTTTATACCCTCTTTGTCAAAAATTTCATTTTCTTACATTTTAGATTTAATTTAAAATATGGTAAATAATTCTATTTTATTTTCAAAAAATAAATTTGAATATATAAAACATAAGTAAGATATGAAAGCCAGTGACTGAAAACCAAATAGAAGTTAAAATTATTTGGTTTGGTTACATAGCACCACTCAACTATTAGGTATTCTGAAATTCGTATTCCATGCATGTCTAGAATGAATCTTGGACAATACCATCCTTTGAAAAGCAGATCATCTTCTCTGTCTCTGCCTCTTTCTGAAGGCAGTGTAGTGGTACAGTTATAAAAGAATGAGCCCTATGTCATGGAATGAGGGTGGGGACATCCATTCAGTAACTTACTACACATAAATTATACCACAATAAAATACCATGAACCTCTGGAATAGATGGAAAGCCTAAAAATATTATATTGCACAAAATATGACTCACAAAACCAAAATCACTAGGAAGTTATTTTAGATAAAACATACATGAACTTCCAATTTACTTTATTAAATTAAATCTATAGGTCTTATACTATATTTTGGTAAATATTGGAGTATAGTTGATTATTTACAATGTTGTGTTAGTTTCTTCTGTACAGTAAAGTGAATCAGTTATACACATACAAATATTCACTCTTTTTAAGATTCTATTCCCGTATAGGTCATTATAGAGTATTGAATAGAGTTCCCTGTGCTATACAGTAGGTTATTATCTTTTTTATATATAGTAGTGTGTCTATGTCAATCCCAATCTCCACTTTATCCCTCCCATTCCCCTTTCCCTCTTGATAACCATAAGTTTGTTTTTTACATCTGTGATTCTATTTCTGTTTTGTAAATATGTTCATTTGCACCTTTTTTTTTTTTAGATTCCACATGTAAGCGAAATCATATATTTGTCTTTCTCTGTCTGACTTACTTCACTCAGGATGACAATCTCTAGGTCCATCCATATCACTGCAAATGGCATTATTTTGTTCTTTTTGTGGCTATGTAATATTCCATTGCATACATGGAATGGAATATTACATATATATACACCACATTTTCTTTAACCACTAAGAAACCATAAACAAAATGAAAAGACAACTCAGAATGGGAGAAAATATTTGCAAATGAAGCAACTGACAAGGGATTAATCTCTAAAAAATATACAAATAGCTCATGCAGCTCAATATCAAAAAAACAGACAACCCAATCAAAAAATGGGCACAAGATCTAGACATTACTCCAAAGAATACATAGAGATGCCCAAGAGCCACGTGAAAAGATGCTCAACACCACTAATTATCAGAGAAATGCAAATCAAAACTACAATGAGGTATCACCTCACACTGGTCAGAATGGCCATCATCAAAAAATCTACAAACAATAAATTCTGGAGAGGGTGTGGAGAAAAAGGAACCCTCCTACATGGTTGGTGGGAATGTAAATTGGTACGGTTACTATGGAGAACAGTATGGAAGTCCCTTAATAAACTAAAAATAGAGCTGTCATATGATCTAGCAATTCCACTCCTGGGCATATATCCAGAAAAAACCATAATTCAAAAAGATATATGCACCCCAATGTTCACTGCAGCACTATTTACCATAGCCAGGACATGGAGGCAACCTACATGTCCATCAACACAGGAATGGATTTAGTCTTCAATTTAAAGTAATAGTATAACTGAAAATATTCTCAGGCTTCTGTTACTGAACCAAACTTGGGTCTGCTTGCCCACCATGCAGCAAAGCCAATCTACTGACACTGGGTTATGGTGAAGAAAAGTACAGTGCTAACTGCAGGGCCAAGCAAAGAGAATTGGCAGCTCATGCTCAAAAGACCCAAACTTCTCGAAGGCTTTCAGGGAAGGGTTTTCAAAGACAAAGTGAGGGAGAGTGTGGTGGTATATGTGATCAGCTCATACACAATTTTCTGATTAGTGGGTAGTGAGGTAACCAGGTGAGGTCACAGGGGTCAGCATTATCAATCTTCACGCTCCAGTCAGTCTGGGGGCTACACGCTTATGGTCATCATGCTTCTTCCACCTGGTGAGGGTTTTAGTATCTAGAAAACAACTCAAGGATACGGCTCACGATATTATCTATAAAGCCTGAGGAGGAACTAAAGGTCCTTGACTTTGTTTTATGGCTAAATTATTATTATTTTGTCCTGTTTGACTATTTTCCTTTGCTTCTGCATTTTCTCATTTCTCTGATTAAATTTTCTCTTTGCAACTCAGGGAAATCCTAGGATGCTAAAGCTTTTCTACCAACAAGAGGCAGGGGACATCAGGAGGGGGCAGATCCATCCTTGGGCAGCAAGGATCCTGCTCAGTTTCACTTCTACTTCTATTCCACATTTTAGTGGCTATTGTACTTTAATTCCTCACAAAGGAACTGGTTGGCACAGATTTAAAAAGCAGTTGTAAAAATAATATTAACAAGCTTATATAAAATTTTATTTAATATTTATGTAGCAGATTCTTTTTGACCTATGATTATTGGTGCATAAACCTCTTCTTGAAATCTTAGTTTGCTGTCATGATTTGTAAAGAAAACTAGCAAATGACTATTTAAATAACAGAGTTTTTTTTTTTTTTTACTTTCTTCCTCTCCTTTTCTTTTAATACACGTCTAATGAGGTGCAAAGGATATTGCATATTGTCAAGCTCATCTAAAGCATACAATCTTCACCTCTCCTTCATGCCACTGTGAATTAAGTAGATAAACATGTCGTGAGAAATTAAGATGGATGATAAGCTTGTTGGCACCGTCTTGGAGGCACAAGACATCATCACCCTCTCCACAGGTATTTGGCTAAAATACTCTGTCCTCACATTGTCAAGCAGCACCTTGAAGAAATATCATATACACTGTTGAAAGAGGAAGTCAAAGAAAATATGACTCATAGTTTACATACTGCATACGTAATGTGGTCTTGATACGAACTTGAAAAGACTGAATAAAATATGCACAATACTTAACACTTATTTACAGACATTAATTCAAGCAATTTACTAATGGAGTAGAAAAGAATTTTTTTTCTTAATTTTATAGATAAGGTTACAGAAGAAAAGATAAGTTAGTTGCCCAAAACCACACTTGCTTGCAATTAAAGATCCAAGTCTAAATGTATTTTACTGTCTCTGTTTATATCAAAAGAGTCATTCAAAATACAAATATAAAATCAAAGATGAAAAAATTGATTTTATCATTTGTTGCATGAAATCTAAACCATATAGCAAGGAAGAGCAGTATAGTTCAAACAACTATTTTTTGATGACAAAGCCAGTTACACTTATGGAAAACTGAATGTTAGAATGATGCTCATGTTATTTCAAAGACTAATTCCAGTTCAGCCTCTTTATTAAAAGGTATAAAAGGAAACTCCTACAATTGGAAAATAAAAAAGTTCTGTTATTTGCTAGAGATATACTACATCATTTTCTCTTTTCTGGGGAGTGTTTACACAATTGAAAATGTTGATTGTAAATGAGACATATGCAATGCTAATGACATGACACCTTGGAGAAACATAAAGTTCCTTGATCAAGAATTCAAACAAATTCTATTATAGCAAGTTAGAGACACGATGGAGAGTTTGTCTGTCCTTCCTTCCTTCCTTCTAACCTTCTTTCATCCATCCACCCATCCATCTGCTCTTTCTGTCTGTCTGTCTATCTATCCATCTATCTATCTATCTATCTATCTATCTATCTATCTATCTATCTATCTATCTATCATCTATCTATCTCTCCATCTATATACCTACCTAACAATTTTAGTGAGCTGTTTTGTGTTACTCATCATTCTCACTTTTCCTCACCTCACTACACAACTACACTTAACAAATAGGGAATATACATTTGGTAGTTAGGAAACACTGAGATAAATTGAAACAAACTAGAACATAAATAGATATCACAAAAACATACATATAATTATATATATAATTTATACTATATTTATATTCTCATATATAGCATATAATAGCTCATAGCTCACACATATACACATATAAACATGAAGAAACAACCCTGAACTGCTTGCTTTTTCACTCTCTCTTCTCTGAACTCCCATTAACTCTTATGTTCTTTTCACCTAAGCAGTGCATATCACCTACTATCTTGTACTAGTATCATTAAGATATGAATTTAACTTATTAAACGTTTGTTCTTTGTCTTCAAGTCAAATGGTGGATTTCAAAGGGTGGACTGTGCCATGAACACTATATTTATAATTTAGTGGAGAACTTTCCACATGGAAGAAATTAAATATTGTTGATGAGGTGATATTGTTTGTGATGGATGAAACTGCTCAAACAGATTGTGTTCACCCTATCCCCTCCTCCTATACGTGATATCATGAAGATGGCCAATACAGAATGAATAACCACTCACAAAATAATGTTTAGTAGGGTAAGTTGCTAAAGAAATGGAGTAATATGATTTTGCTTTGCATAGATTGTATCACAGAATCTGAGATGAACTTGAAATCTTTGATGTGAAATTTACCTTTGAAATTGCTATTATACTACCCTTAGAAGAGTAGTTGGCTCTCTTTGTATTACATATGAAAATTCTTCACCCTGGATGTTTTGCAAATATCAACATAATTTTATGAAGAAAAATGCTGCAGTCAAGTACCATAAAAGCAAACAAAAGTGCTGGTCCAAACCCGTTGCTTAGCAATCACATGTTTTCAGTCTAGAGCAATTTGTATTATTTTAGTTTAAAATATTCATGATGCTCTTCAAGGTTTTGCACATTATAAAGAAACATTTATGACCATCAGTTGCAGAGTTTTGTAGTTAATACTGATATGATTTTCCCCCACAACTATATAGGACTAGGAAGTGGGAACATTTGACTCTATAAAATATTTTCAATTGAAGAAAATTATTACTAGGCTGTTTATGAAGAATCTTTTCTGTTTCTAGCTTTAGAATATCCTACAATTATTTTATGTAATTTCATATAGGTTTTGCAACACCCATAAAAATTTTACTTTTCAGAACCAATTAATTTCATAGATCAGTGAGTGTAGTGTGGTGGACAACATATGTAATTTGCAATCAGAAGACATGGTTCAAGTCACAGTTATGTTGTTTATTAATTCCATAACACATTTTTGTGACCATACGTGATTCTGAATGTAAAACCAAAAAAATTATAACAATACTAGTAGTAGTAGCAGCAGCAGTAGTAATAGTATGTCACAATAATATTTATA
The DNA here is from genome assembly GCF_030028045.1 of Hippopotamus amphibius kiboko. Taxonomy (NCBI): domain Eukaryota; kingdom Metazoa; phylum Chordata; class Mammalia; order Artiodactyla; family Hippopotamidae; genus Hippopotamus; species Hippopotamus amphibius. The sequence goes on from NC_080188.1 coordinate 33,908,906, forward strand.
TAACATTTATTATACTTAGGATGTCAACTTAAAGATTGAGAGACATAGATGTATAGATATTGTAAAAAGATGTTAGATAACAGAACAGACTTAAATATTAATATCTATAACATGTAGAAAAATAATAAGTATATTTCTTGGACACATTTTCTTCCAGGTACTATTCCAAATGTTTCAAATACATTCATTAATGTAATAACTCTTAATATACTCTTCATTTTACAAATGATAAAATGTTTCAATAACTTGTCCAAAGACACAAATCTTATAGAATACATAGTCCTAAGTCTGATTCTAGAGCCCATACTTTTATGACACTTAAAAATGCAATTTGACAATGACATGAGAATTATTCAGAATTTAAGATCATCAAAATACTGATACCAGGATTCAACACAATTAGTCATATAAAGTTTGCTATCCTCTCAAAAATGAGTACATAAACCTAAAAATTATTGAAAAATGAAATATGAAATATAATTTATTTCATAGATGTTGACCAACTTAATGTTGCATAGGGAGTGATGGCATTGTTAACCATCTTTAACAATGAACCACTACTCTGCTCCCTATCACTGTATTATTTTTACCAATTCCAGATTTTTATATAAAGGGAATCATGTACTGTGTACTCTTTGCATACATCTTCTTTTGCTCATCAAAATGATTTTAAGTTGTATCCATGTTTCTGTGTACATCAATAGTCCTTTCACTTTCATTGCTGAGTAATAACATTGTATAAATATACTACCATTTGTTTATTAATTCACATTTGATGGAAATTTGATTTTTCCCCAGTTTCTCTAAATACTTCAATAAATTCTTTTTATGGATCTGTTTTCACTTCCCTTCGGTAACTACCTAGGAATGGAATGGCTGAGTGATGTTAATTGTGTGTGTGTGTGTGTGTGTGTGTGCGTGCGCACACATGTTTAAATAAAAAAAACAGTTAATTCTTTTCTAAAGTGGTTATAGCATTCTACACACCACCTGCATGACAGAGAGTTCCAGTTGCTCCACACTTTTGGCAACACCTAGTTACTAGTCATTTTATTTAGCCTTAGTGTGTGTGTAGTGGTACTTTGTTTTTTTGGATTTTTCACAGATAACATGATTTTGAATTACTTTTAAATTATAATTTTGAACATCTTTTACATATATTTATTAACCAGTCATATATCTTCTCTTATGAAACGTCTTAAAATATTAGCAATGAATTCTCTCAGCATTTATTTTAGCTGAAAATGCGTTTTTTTACTTCAATTTTGGAGACATAGATGTTATTTCCTTTTAGATGTTTAAGTGTGTTATTTCACTGTCTCCTGACTTTCACTATTTCTCTTGAGAAGTCTATTGCATACTTATATTTATTTTTATGTAATATGTTTCATTATTATAAGTACTTCTAAAGTTTTCTCATCACTTCTTTTCACTGAATTAATTATTCTATCAAGTGGTGTGGGTTTCTTTGGTCTCATCCAGTTTAAAGTTTGCTTAATTTCTTGGAATCATGGGTTTATAATTTGCAGCAAATTATGAGAACAAAATTATTTTATCAAATATGTATTTTGTACACCTATCTCTTTCTGAGACCTATATTAAAGGAATAGTTTAGCTTCTACAACTTTTGAGTGTCTGCTTTTGATTTTAGGCCTTTTAAACTCCATCCTTCAACTTGTATAATTTATGATGCTATTTTATCGGGATTATTAATCTTTTTTTCAAGAGTATAATATACTACAAAGACCATTAAATGAATTATTTCATTTTTTTCATTTCTAGAAGTTCTATTTGTTTCATGGCTTTAATTTTTTCATTATGTTTTCATTTAAATCCCTGAACATATTTATAATACTCCATGAAGTATATCCATTAATTCTATCATTTTTTATTTTTTTATCTGAATTGTACCTCCTTCCCCCAATATGGTTTAAATGTTTCTGCTTCTTCTAATGTCTAATTTGCTTGGATGCTTCTCATTGTGATATTATTTTGAATAGCATGTAGACTTTACAATATGTTTCTAGCAAGTGTTGGGTTTTGTTTTGGCTAGCAGTATAGGTGCTTGTCAATAAGTCTGACCATATCAGGGCATGTTTTTATGCTTTTCAAAAGATGTGTCTAACAGCAGCCTTTACTATAAGGTTAGTTTAACCATTATATGGTAGCCTGACCATGTGGTTCCTACTGAACACCTTGGCTATTTAACAGTTTTCTTCAATCAGGCTTCTCAGAATGCAAATGCCCACTGGCCCTGTATGAATTGTATGATACACTCAGTTTATGCTGCCTGGTAGCTGTTCTTGATGCAGTGATTGGTCTTTGCCTAGTCTTGTGGAACCTTTCTCTATGAAACTTCAGCTAAACCAATGTATAAATGCACCTCATTTTAGAGTTTAAAGACATCCAGACAGAAATATTAGTGAATCCATAGTCAAGATTCTAAAAATAATTTTCTATGTATTGTTCTCTTCTTGGTAATCTATCCTACAAATTCCAGCTGCCTCGGTTTCCTCAAACCCTCAGCAAGAACACTGTGATTTGCTTATCTTGGCCATTCACGGGAGGCATGAAATTACCCTCAGTTCAAAGGCTAAAGTAATTGCCAGGCTCACCTAGTATGCTTCCTTTCTTGCAGGGATCACTGTTGTGCGCTAACTATTATCCAATATCTAATAATAGTATACATAATTTCTTTGTATACTTTGTCCAGTTTTCTAGTTATTCACATTGAGAAAGTATGTATGATACCAAATATCTGGCCCACAGGAAGTAGCAGATATATGATCACTTTTAAAAGTTTTTTTAAATACAAATATTGTACAAAGTTTTGAAACAGAATATCATGGAAGAAAAATGTACACATTTCTTGTAATTACACTACTCAGAGATAAACATATTTTACATTTTTATGCATATCATTTAAGGATATATTTTCATGCACAGTACCTTATCTATGTTTGCGTTTATAAATCAGGCTGTACTGGATGAATACTGTTGTCCCAAAGTACACATTTATCCAGTAGTTGTTAATGTGACCTTACTTGGAAGTAGGATCTTTGCAGATGTAATAAAGGTAAGATGAGCTCATGCTGAGTTAGGGTGGGCCATAACTCCAATGACTAGGGTCTTTATGAGAAGAGGGGAATTTGAACAAAAAGAAACACACACAAAGGGAAGATATCCATGTTAAAACTGAGGCAAAACTTGGAATGATGCAGCTACAAACCAAGGAATGCCAAGTATTGCCAGCAACCTCCAGAAGCTAGATGAGAGATACAGAATAGGTTCTCCCTCAGAGCTACCAAAAGGAACCAAAACTTGATTTCAAACTTCTGTCCTTCAGATGTGAAATACGTTTCTGTTGGTTTAAGCTAGATGATTTGTAGTAATTTGCTATGGTAGCCCTAGGAAGGTAATACACATGATACTGAATATAATGTGTAAAATATACACTATATATATTGTCATTTTTATAAAATAGATTTTAAAATCACTTATAACCTTTTTTTAAAAAATGAGCTTTTAGGAGTTCCCTGGTGGCACAGTGGTTAAGAATCTGCCTGCCAATGTAGGCGACACAGGTTCAAGCCCTGGTCTGGGAAGATTCCACATTCCGTGGAGCAACTAAGCCCGTGTGCCACAACTACTGAGGCTGTGTGTCCCAACTACTGAAGCCCATGCACCTAGAGCCTGTGCCACCTCCATGGGAAGCCCTTGCACAGCAACAGAGAGTAGCCCCTGCTCGCTGCAACCAGAGAAAGCCCATGTGCAGCAACGAAGACACAACACAGTCAAATATTAATTAATTTTTAAAAATGAGCTTTTACTCTCATTTATATGCTATCATATGACATTTAATTATTTCAGAGTAACTCCTTATACTATTATCTATTATCACCTATTATTAGATATTAAGATAGCTTTCAATTCTTTTCTTATCTTAATAATGCCATATATAACATAATTGGATAGAAATGTTTTTGGTAATCTATAACTATTTCCTAAATATTAAGTCCTAGAAAAATATTTGGTATGAATGTTTTCAGATTCCTTGACAAATATTCTCAAATTTCCAAAAAGAAATATGAAAACATGAGAATGTTTATATCAGAACATTCTAGTCAACACAAAGCACAATCCCTTAAACTTTGCTGTTTTGATACTTGAATGATGAAACGGAAGTCATTATTACTTTGTTATGCATTTATTTGATTACTAATGAGGTTTAATATTTTTATGTGCTACTATGCAATTTCTGTTTCTATATATCTGGTTTATATAGTTCTTTTACTGAAAATTTGTGCATTGGGTAATTATATTTATTAATTTGTATTATGATAAGGTTTTATTTATTTTTTTAGTGTTGGAATTCACCTTTGATCACAGGATTCAAAAGTGTAGCAATATTCCTTTTAAACTGCTACATTCTATACTTCATTTGCAAATTTAACACAATTCAAGACTCAAAAGTAAGAACACTATTATATTTGCTATATTTTAAGTTTTTGTTTAATTTTGGATTCCAACTCATAAGTTCAGGAAAGTGTTTAAAGGTGTATTTCAACCCTCAGAGATTTTTTTTTTGTGTATATCTCTGAGATGGTATGTGTTTCTCTATGTAAATTTACATATATGTGCATATACAATTGACAATAGAAACATCAATAAAAATGAAAAAATATGATGCTTACTAGACAAGAAAAAGTAATTTGGCCACATTCAAGTCAGTGAAGTCAATTTAAGGTTCAAGATGATTTCCCTTGTAGTACATTTTGATTTGGATTACTTTGTAGTTACAGGATTCAGATATTTTCCATAGGCAAGGCAGTGTTGTATGTATATGCAGACTCTGTGTGTATGTGACTGATTGATTCGAGAAAATGTATTTTAAATTTTCTCTTTGGGGCTAAATAAACTCAAATGAAATGGAATACTGATGCACTCATACCAACAGACAGTTAACAAATGAGTGCTCTATGATATTTTAAAGATACCCTCTGACATGTATACACTGCTATATTTAAACTGGATAACCAACAAGGACCTACTGTATAGCACAGGGAACTCTGCTCAATATTATTTAACAACCTAAATGGGAAAACAATTTGAAAAAGAATAGATACACGTATATGTATAACTGAATCACTTTGTTGTATACCTGAAACTAACACAACATTGTTAATCAACTACACTCCAATATAAAATTAAAAATTAAAAGAAAAAAGACACCCTCACATGAGATTGTGTACAGAAAGCTAATGTTAATGGAATACATGTAAGAATGGTAACAATCCTCAAGTATGCCAAGTTTAACTTTTGCTCTGGGGAAACAAATGAAAACTATAAGTTTTGGGCAACCTAAAACAATATAAAATTGGTCTTATAATAATGTTTAGTAATTGATATAACATACAAACTAATGTTTCTATGTTAATTATATTAAATATACATATACTCATAGATATTCAGAAGTTTATCTTCTTTAGAGCTATTTTTAAGTTTCATAAATCTTTATCATATATACAAATTGTCATTAGTACAACAGATTCCTAGGACACTTGCGGTTTCATGGAATTTGTTTTTGCCTTATATATACCTCTAAGGAGCTCAGTGTATTTTACTCTGACCATTCTTTTGTTATATTCATATCATAAGGTGTGAAGACAATTCTCAGAAAATGTGACAGTCTCAAACTATGAATACTGAGTTTTTGGTCCAGAGCATAAATGAAATAAGCTCAAAAATCATCAATTTAGAGCTACTTGGTGTTATCTGAATATCTTTTTAAGTACCCCCTAAGCAATATACAATATCACTACACACATAGGTTGCCGTATTAAATTTATACTTTATTATGTACCTTATGTTTACACTCTCCAAGAAAGTAATTATATTTCAGAAAACAATGTTATGATTTATGTGCTTATATTCATAAGATAAAAAAGGAGGATATTACATTGACAAGGCTAACATTACTTTAAATTTGTTGCTTCTACATTGCTTCTACAATTAAAAAAAATGGCCTTTTATAAAGTAGGAGAAAGAATATCATGCCATAATGTTAACTGAGATAATTATTAAAAGACCATTAAGTAAAGAATATCTTAAATTAGTAACACTATGAGTCTAAATGGCAAAAATTATAACCTTGCAAGTTAGAAAATTTAGATTTTATTTTTTTGTTCTCTCAATTAGTTTTCTTTTTTTATCAAAATACTGTTGATTAACAACATTGTGTTAGTGTCAGGTGTATAGCATAGTGATTTAGTATTTTTGAAGATTATATTCCAATATAGGTTATTATAAGATACTGGGTATAATTCCATGTGCTACAGAGTATATCCTTGTTGCTTATCTATTTTATATATAACTGTGTATCTGTTAATCCCATACCCCTATTTGTCTCTCCTTTTTAATGTACCATAATTGAAGAGAAATTACTGAATGATTCATTAAATAAAACCCAAGGGTTGTGGTAAAGCACATTCAAAAACTTGGTATGTGTAATTTTGTAAATTAGATTGGATTAAAAAGTAAATCATGTGTCAACATATATTGGATATATATGGATATACTTATGAAAAATAAGTATTATTATAGCTCAAGTACATTGAACACATGCCATGTTCAAGATGATATTTAAATAACTTCACATGGATTATGAGATTTAACCCTCACAATAAACTATGAATAGTAACATTTATCTTCCCTGTTTTACTAGGCAACTCATAAATGGTAGATTTGGGATTAAAACAGAGGTAAGCTGAATCCAGAACTTGCACTCTTAATACAGAGAGATATTTACCTAATTCCAGTTGAACAGTCTGAGGAGAGAGTGCAGATGTAAAGTTAATTGGTCCTGCTTTGATTCGCTGTGAGAAAATGGGACTGGAGTTGTTGGGGGTGGGTCAGATGGTGTGTGTGTAGCTCTGGAACAGGAAGAGCACTATGGATTGAGACCTCTCACCTTGGATCTATGTGCCACTGAATAACAAAGGCTTAGCGCTATTTCTAGCTTATTAAAATGCACAACCTGTTCAAATCCTATTTCTTCCATGATATTTAACTTGGTCTTTTCATACAATATAGAGGCTAATTTGCTTTTCAGATTCAAGTCAAGTCCTGTTTAGATCATATACCAGGTTTAAATGATAGCAGAGTTGAAATTCACACCTAGAAAATTTGGAATTCAAAGTTTAAGAGACATTTTCTTCATAAAATGCCATCAGTATATGGTAAGGTGAGGAAACACTAAAAATAGGGACATTGACTCTGGGAGATTATTCCTCCAGGAATGTGATTGGTTTCAATAAACCTGTTTTGAATGTCTACAAAATTTTCATTTTTCAGCTGTATATAAATTATCAGTATAAGAAGGCCTGCATTCTAAAAATTAGGAACAGATACATCTAAATGGAGGGGGGAAACAACAATAGATTCAAATATTCAGCCCTTGGAAACTAAAAGTCATTCCCAAAATATGTACCTGAGGATGATGTGATACTGAATGAACAAATAAAACAAGCACTGAAGGCAAGTGAACAAAGACTGGACTTAGTCTCTACAACCTAATAAAATCAAGAAAAACCGAAGATGTAGAGACAGTCAAAAAATAAGGTTTCTGTATACCTTTCGGATAAATTTTTTAGTGCTAGTCTATTTCTCCATATGATAAACAACCAATATTTGAAACTATAAAGACTATTTGCATGTATTTTCAGAAGCATGTAGGGCAGGGAGAATACATACTAATGGAACTAGTTAGTTTGGCAGGTGTTTCTGCTACATCCTGATTTTAAGAGATCTAGGCTAACAAGAACGCCCTTTCTTAGGCACATGTTGTTCATGATCACCATTCCAGCTAGAAGTGGAAAAGAGCATGGAAAAACACAAAAGAAATTTTTAAAGAGTTGAGTCTACAATTGATGCATATTACATCCTTTCACGTCCCTTTGCCTAAAACTCAGTCATGTGTCCACAAGCAACAGAAGGAGAGCTAGGAAGCATCATAAAGAAGAAGAAAACATAGATTTCAGTGAACAGCTATCAATTAGCTATTTATATGGTGTATTTTGAGAGAGAGTTAATGTGATTTCTTTCCAAAATATCTCCTTCTATTATTATCAGAAACCACTATTCATTTTTTATGTGTTAAAAATTTAGGAAACCACAAAAGCATCTTATTAAAATTTCTGGAGAGAAAAATCACTATAAACTGATATTATTGATCACATCCTTACATAAGGAAATTTACAAAAAATTAAGATAGTGATAGCCAAGAAAATTTTCTCTACTTTAAAATTTGTGAAAGGATCTGAATAATGAACTAATATGGTAATTGTAAATTGTCCATTATTTTAAAAAGGTCTTCAAGTAGCCATGTATTCCAACATTTGATATCCTAGTTTGAGAAATCATCTGCTTTTACAGAAAAGTAATACTTCATGTTGCTTAGAGGGTTTAAAGTTTATGTTGGCCTTTAGCGTACTTGAACTGACAAAATAGATTTTGTATTGCTGTTATCAACAGTTACAGTTGAGTATGTTGACTATGTAAAAAAATGAAAACATTTTTTCAGATTGTAGATAATATACAAAATCCCAAAATTAAAAAAAAAATCCCACTAATTTAAGCTCAAATTAGTGTACTGGGGTCATAATGTGCTTTCAAAATGAGCAAAGGCATATTCATTTCAACATAGAGTAAAAGGTAGGAAAATCAGAGCTCTACAGCTGTTTTATCATTACATACATATTTGGGGTGAGAATGTATTATGACAAAGTTACTGTAAATATCTCAACACGCTAAATCTCAAAGGACAGTGTAAATTGAATATCACTTTTTTAAAGTAATTTCCCTCAGATATTTGCAAATGTAGGTACCACTGTATCAGAAATCCCTTTACTCAATATTTTTTTCCACATGCCCCTTCATGGATGATATCTCCCTTCCTCCCCAGAATTATAAAGATTAAGTAGTTCCTTATCTACCATGAAGCATAAGGACAGAGTGCTCATTATATTTCAAATGAGTTATTAATTATGGGTCCTACCTTGTGTTAGGCCTTAAGTAGAGTATCATGAGTAAAACAAAACATTTTTCTCAAGAATTTCATCAATAGAAAAGGAGAAAAACAAATGCAAACACTAATCTTTAGGCTATGAAATAAAAATCAAGTGTTCTCAACCAAAATTTGGACATATGGTCTGACAATAGAATGCAATATTTTTAATACTGTTGTCCTGAAAAATCCAGGATGTATTGTTACAGAAGTTATAGAGGAGGAGAAAAGATGACAGCAAAGTAGAGGGACGTGGAATGCATCCCACTTCATAGATGCATTGGGAATGAACCAAAAGACGCAATAATTCCCACAGAGAACCAACTGAACACCAGCAGACGACCTCAGACACCAGAAAGGACCACAAGGATCCCAACATAACCAGTAGGGAGGCATCTACGATGGCTCAAAGAGGGTGAAGTGGCTGAGCTGTGGCAGACGGGAGGGAGTGAGAAACACACAGAGGGTCCACACCGCAGCTCAGTGTTCCTGGACTGAGACTTCGATTCACAGCTGAACAGAGGGTCCGGGAGCGGGAGCGTGGGAACTGGAGAGCTAGTTGAGGGTGAGAAAAATTGTTGCCAGAAAGGTGACGGACCAAGAGGACCGGAGGGAAGAGGTCTGTGGTGAGGAGTGCCTGCCCCTGAGAGCTGCCCGGCCATGATGGCGACTGGATGCTGCAGGCTCATGGGCGGGGAGGAGGAGCTGCGGGCATAGCCTCTCCCTCTCTTTTGGTGCCTGCAGCGGGCAGTGGAGAGAAACCCTGTGGGCCACCTAAGGCGCTCAGGGATAACAAGTACACTCAGGCACTCGGGCGGGGCTAGATTAAAACCCCTTGGAATGCCGGCAGCAGGGAGGCTGCCGAGAAGAAAAAAAAAAAAAAAAAACCAAGAGAGGACCAACTCTGAGACTTTCTGTTTACACCTGAGCCACTGGTGTCCCTCTGCAACATGCCCAACTGAAACAACAGTGCGCCACTGCTCATTCACTCCAAGGGGAAGGAGCCACTATTGTACCCTCTCGCTCCCCACACACCAATGTTTACAGATGAACAATAAAGGAAGCTCTGCTGGTCACAGAATAATACAAAAAATCCAAGGTGAGCAGAAGGACACTTACAGCTGAGACTCTAAGGAAACAGAAATATTAGTATCAATTCAATTGAACTGGTCCATTCTGGGATCAGTTCTGGATTTCTTTTTCCTTCCTTTATTAATTACGATCTTAGTCCTAAGGGATCTACAAGTTTTATAACATAATTTTTTAATGATATTTTTAATCTATTTTTATTTTTTTGCCTTTTTATATACTTCTATTTCTAGCTAAGTTTTTGGTAGTATGGACAATAAATCTCTCATACCTTCCTTTCATCTCTATCTTTTATACATTTCTATTCCTTTCTTTTTATTTGCATATTTCCAGTCACACTACGCTCTTCTGTTCCCCATTCTTCCATCCATTTTTAGTTTATTTTATCTTAACATACTTATAAGCAACACTATCGATCTGCTCAGACTCCTTGCTCTATTCTCCAGATGACACACCGCCTTGTTATTTAATATTAGGTTTTTGTCTTTATTGTAGTTCTTAGTACAATTGTCTAATTTCATTCTGAGAATCTCTATTCTGTCTGGTGGTACTCTAGCTCTTTTTTATATTTGATCCTAGCTTACAAAATCTCCCTGCATTAGTGTTTGTATGTGTAAGGTGTTATTTCCTTGTTTGTTTTTGCTTTTGTTTCTGTTTTGTTCTGTTTTGGTTTTGAATTTCTGTTGGGTTTCTCTTTGAATATCTGATAGCATACTGGGGTTTTCTGTGAGGTCTTTCCAGAGACTTATGTCCTAATGGATTCAGTAATTGTGTGTCTTATACATGTATGTGTTTCTTAGACTTAGTATTTGTTTAACCCAACACTCAGACGTTAGTCTGGGGCTTGGACAGTCTTCTATAAACACCTCTATTGCCAGGACAAGCAACCTCAAAAGTTTGCACTACCATGAGGAAACAAACAAACACCATGCAGGCAAAGGAGCAGGAAAAAAACCCACAAGACCAAATAAATGAAGAGGAAATAGGAAAAATGCCTGAAAAAGAATTCAGAGTAATGATAGTGAAAATGATACAAAATCTTGATAACAAAATAGAGAAAGTAAAAGAAACAGTTCATAAGAACTCAGAAAAACAAACAGCAATGGATAACAAAATAACGGAAATTAAAAATACTCTAGATGCTATAAAAAGCAGAATGACTGAGGCAGAAGAACGAATAAGTGAGTTGGAAGATAGAATGGGGGAAATAAACGCCACAGAGAAGGAAAAAGAAAAAAGAATAAAAAGAATAGAAGACAGTCTCAGAGACCTCAGTGATAACATTAAGTGCACCAACATTTGAATTATAGGCATCCCAGAAGAAGAAGAAAACAAGAAAGGGTCTGAGGAAATATTTGAAGAGGTTATAGTGGAAAACTTCCCCAACATGGGAAAGGAAATAATTCACCAAGTCCAAGAAGCACAGAGAGTCCCATACAGAATAAACCCAAGGAGAAATATGCCGAGGCACATATTAATCAAACTAATGACAAGTAAACACAAAGAAAAAATATTAAAAGCAGCCAGAGAAAAGCAACAAACAACATATAAGGGAAAACCCATCAGGATAACAGCTGACCTTTCTACAGAAACTCTGCAGGCCAGAAGGGAATGGCAGGATATCCTGAAAGTCCTGAAAGAGAGAAACCTACAGCCAAGAATACTCTACCCAGCAAGAATCTCATTCAGATTTGAGGGAGAAATCAAAAGCTTTCCAGACAAGCAAAAGTTAAGAGGATTCAGCACCACCAAACCAGCCTTACAACAAGTGCTAAAGGAACTTCTCTAAGTAGGAAACACAAGAAAAGGAAAACATCTACAAATACAAACCCAAAACAATTACGAAAATGGTAACTGGAACACACAGGTCAATAATCACCTTACATGTAAATGGATTAAATGCTCCAACCAAAAGACACAGACTGGCTGAATGGATACAAAAACAAGACCCTTACATATGCTGCCTACAAGAAATCCACTTCAGACCAAGGGATACATATAGACAGAAAGGAAAGCGATGGAAAAAGATATTCCATGCAAATGGAAGTCAAAAGAAAGCTGGAGTAGCAATACTCATATCAGACACATTAGACTTGATAGTAAAGACTATTACAAGAGACAAGGAAGGACACTACATAATGATCAAGGGATCCATCCAAGAAGAGCATATCACAGTGGTACATATCTATGCCCCCAACATAGGAGCACCTCAATACATAAGGCAAATGCTAACAGCTATAAAAGGGGACATCGACAGAAACACAATAATAGTGGGAGACTTGAACACCCCACTTACATCAATGGACAGATCATCCAAACAGAAAATAAATAAGGACACACAAGCTTTAAATGACACATTAGACCATCTCGACTTAATTGATATTTATAGGACATTCCATCCAAAAATGACAGAAAACACTTTCTTCTCAAGTGCACACGGAACATTTTCCAGGATAGATCACATCTTGGGTTACAAATCAAACCTCGGCAAATTCAAGAAAACTGAAGTCATATCAAGCATCTTCTCAGACCACAGCACCATGAGACTAGATATCAATTACAGGAAAAAAACAGCAAAAAATACAAACACATGGAGGCTAAACAATACACTATTAAACAACCAAGAAATCATTAAAGAAATCAAAGAGGAAATCAAAAAATATCTAGAAACAAACGACAACGAAAACACGACAACCCAAAACCTATGGGACGCAGCAAAAGCAGTTCTAAGAGGGAAGTTTATAGCAATACAGTCCTACCTTAAGAAACAAGAAAATTATCGAATAAACAACCTAACCTTACACCTCAAACAATTAGAAAAAGAAGAACAAAGAAGCCCCAAAATGAGCAGAAGGAAAGAAATCATAAAGATCAGATCAGAAATAAATGAAAAAGAAAGGAAGGAAGCAATAGCAAAAATTAATAAAACTAAAAGCTGGTTCTTTGAGAAGATTAACAAAATTGATAAACCATTTGCCAGAGTCATCAAGAAAAAAAGGGAGAAGATGCAAATCAACAGAATTAGAAATGAAAAAGGAGACGTAACAACAGATACCACAGAAATACAAAAGATCATGAGAGAATACTACAAGCAACTATATGCCAGTAAATTGGATAACCTGGAAGAAATGGATAAATTCTTAGAAAAATACAATCCTCCAAGACTGAACCAGGAAGGAATAGAAACCATGAACAGACTAATCACAAATACAGAAATTCAGGCAGTGATTAAAAATCTCCCAACCAACAAAAGTCCAGGGCCAGATGGATTCACAGGCGAATTCTATCAAACATTTCGAGAAGAGCTAACACCTCTCCTTCTCAAACTCTTCCAAAATATTGCAGAAGGAGGAACACTCCCAAACTCATTCTATAAGGCCACCATCACCCTGATACCAAAACCAGGCAAAGATGTCACAAAAAAAGAAAATTACAGTCCAATATCACTGATGAATATAGATGCAAAAATCCTCAACAAAATACTAGCGAACAGACTCCAACAGCACATTAAAAAGATCATACACCATGATCAAGTGGGGTTTATCCCTGGAATGCAAGGATTCTTTAATATATGCAAATCAATCAACATGATACATCATATCAACAAATTGAACGCTAAAAACCATATGATCATCTCAATAGATGCAGAAAAAGCTTTTGACAAAGTTCAACATCCATTTATGATAAAAGCTCTCCAGAAAATGGGCATAGAAGGAAATTACCTCAACAGAATAAAAGCCATATGTGACAAACCAAAAGCCAACATCATTCTAAATGGGGAAAAACTGAAAGAATTTCCTCTAAGAACAGGAACAAGACAAGGTTGCCCACTCTCATCATTATCATTCAACATAGTTTTGGAAGTTTTAGCCACAGCAATCAGAGAAGAGAAAGAAATAAAAGGAATCCAAATTGGAAAAGAAGAAGTAAAATTACAACTCTTTGCAGATGACATATTATATATAGGAAACCCTAAAGACTCTACCAGAAAACTGCTAGCACTCATTGATGAGTTTAGTCAAGTAGCAGGATACAAAATTAATGCACAGAAATCTCTTGCATTCCTATACACTAACAACGGAAGAGCAGAAAGAGAAATTAAGGAAACTCTCCCATTCACCATTGCAACAAAAAGAATAAAATACCTAGGAATAAATCTGCCTAAGGAGGCAAAAGATCTGTATGCAGAAAACTTTAAGACACTGATGAAAGAAATCAAAGATGACACACACAGATGGAGAGACATACCATGTTCCTGGACTGGAAATATCAACATCTTGAAAATGTCTGTACTACCCAAAGCAATTTACAGATTCGATGCAATCCCGATCAAATTACCAATGGCATTTTTCACAGAACTAGAGCAAGAAATCTTACGATTTGTATGGAAACGCAAAAGACCCTGAATAGCCAAAGCAATCTTGAGAAGGAAAAATGGGGTTGGTGGAATTAGATTCCTGACTTCAAACTATACTACAAGGCCATAGTGATCAAGATAGTATGGTACTGGCATAAAAATAGAAAGGAAGACCAATGGAACAGAATAGAGAACTCAGAAGTAAGCCCAAACACATATGGGCACCTTATCTTTGACAAAGGAGGCACGAATATACAATGGAAAAAAGACAGCCTCTTCAATAAGTGGTGCTGGGACAATTGGACAGCTACATGTAAAAGAATGAAATTAGAACACTTCCTAACACCATACACAAAAATAAACTCCAAATGGATTAAAGACCTACATGTAAGGCCAGACACTATCAAACTCCTAGAGGAAAACATAGGCAGAATACTCTATGACATACACCAAAGCAAGATCCTTTCTGACCCACCTCCTACAATCATGGAAATAAAATCAAGAATAAACACATGGGACCTCATGAAACTTAAAAGCTTTTGCGCAGTGAAAGAACCCATAAACAAGACTAGAAAGCAACCCTCAGAATGGGAAAAAACAGTTGCCAATGGAACAATGGACAAAGGATTAACCTCCAATATATAGAAGCAGCTCATGCAGCTTAATACCAAAAAAGCAAATAACCCAATCCACAAATGGGTGGAAGGCCTAAATAGACATTTCTCCAAAGAAGACATAGAGATAGCCAACAAGCATATGAAAAGATGCTTAACATCAGTAATCAACAGAGAATTGCAAGTCAAAGCCACAATGAGGTATCACCTCACACCAATCAGAATGGCCAGCATCACAAAATCTGGAAACAACAAATGTTGGAGAGGGTGTGGAGAAAAGGGAACTCTCCTGCACTATTGGTGGGAATGTAAGTTGGTACAGCCACTATGGAAAACAGTATGGAGGTTCCTTCAAAAACTACAAATAGAACTACCAAATGATCCAGTAATCCCACTACTGGGCATATACCCAGAGAAAACCATAATCCCAAAAGAAACATGTACCATCATGTTTATTGCAGTACTATTTACAATAGCCAGGACATGGAAGCAACCTAAGTGCCCACCAACAAATGAATGGATAAAGAATATGTGGCATATATATACAATGGAATATTACTCAGCTATAAAAAGGAATGAGATGGAGCTATATGTAATGAGGTGGATAGACCTAGAGTCTGTCATACATAGTGAAGTAAGTCAGAAAGAGAAAGACAAATATTGTATGCTAACTCGTATATATGGAATCTAAAAATGGTACTGATGAACTCAGTGACAAGGCAAGAACAAGGACGCAGATGCGGAGAATGGACTGGAGAACTCAAGGTTTTGGGGGGGGCGGGGGGTGAAGGGGAAGCTGAGAGGAAGTGAGAGAGTAGCATAGACATATATATACTACCAACTGTAAAATAGATAGCCAGTGGGAAGTGGCTGTATGACAAAGGGAGTTCAACTTGAGGATGGATGATGCCTTAGAGGACTAGGTCAGGGAGGGTGGGGGGAGTCAAGGGAGGGAGGGAATACGGGAATATGTGTATAAATACAGGTGATTGAACTTGGTGTACCTCAATCAATCAATCAATCAATCAATCAATAATACAAAAAAGAAAGAAGTTATAGAGTTTTTCATATACCCACAGATAAGAGAGAAATTTTATGTTTGCTTGCTTTGTGAATGGCTGAGCTAGAGCAGGGAATGTAATTTGAAGAGGTTCTGAAGATGGGAAGGAATTTGCCAAAGAGATAAACCTTATGGGAAAGAGGAAAGGGAGGAAAAAAAAAAAATTCTTGATGCAAAAAGTATAGCTCAAACAATGTCAGTATAAAGTTTATCAAGGTGGTTAAGTGAATGGATTCTGGAAGCAGCCTACTAGGTTCAAACCCTTAATCTAAGACTTTTGCTATGTGTCTATGGGCAAGTTACTTAACTCCTCTGAAATATAGTTTCCTAACCTATAAAATTAGGAAAATAAGAGTCACTACCTCAAAAAGTTGTTGAGATAATGGAAATGTGTTAAAACATTTAAAGTGCTTAGAATGGACCATAGTATATGTCAATATGTAATTTTTATAAAGTCATGACACATACATTTGGAAAATAGCCAACATTTGCACCAGCCAGAGCCTAGGTTTAGGACTGCTGCAGAAGATAGGGAGTAAACAAGCAATAAGAGATATGGAAAGGTAAAATTTAATCCAGATTGTAAAGTATGTTTTATTCTTTACTAAGGAATTTCAATATTATATTAAATAGAACACTATTTATATACATAATTTTAAATGTGAAGTGATATAACAACTTAGTAAAATAACTCAGGTAGTACTATGTTGTAGCACATATTTAAGGTAGAAAAAATGTTGCCAACAGTGAAATCAGTTAATCATTCCAACGGTTTAGGTAACTGTTCACAGGGAACTTAAAAAAACATAGAAAACCTGTAGATCAAGAGGGGAAAATCTATGAGAAAATGGTTTAGAGTTTGGTTATTATTTCAATATGGAAATGGGCAGTGAGGGTTTGGCAGAAAGTAAGAACTCAAGGATGATTCTTAAGTTTCTGTTCTAAACTAGTAAGTGCTTAGTGATGCTATTAAAGAGACATAAAGATTGAAGCAGGAAGAGAGATTACTAAATCATTTTTAAACACACTCCACTTTAGTGTCAGCAGGGCATTAGGATAATTTCTCATGAGGCTTTGAAAATACAGGTGTGAAGTCCACAAAAAATTTTAAAAGTCACCATTATTGTAAAGGTGGTAGTTATATCAACAGGCACATGAAAGATAGCAATCAGAATA
Source organism: Hippopotamus amphibius kiboko (assembly GCF_030028045.1). NCBI lineage: Eukaryota > Metazoa > Chordata > Mammalia > Artiodactyla > Hippopotamidae > Hippopotamus > Hippopotamus amphibius. The sequence goes on from NC_080188.1 coordinate 33,926,266, forward strand.
TTTATGGAATGAGAAGAAAAGACACAGTTAGGATGAAGAAATTATTATACTTGGAGTTGAAGGGGTTTTAATTTCCATTTTAGCATTTGTGTTTTATAACGCTGAGCATGTTATTCAATATCTGTCTGAGCATCAGTCTACTTATTTGAAAATGGTTCAATCGATTCTTCTTTACAGAGTTACTAAAGGAATCAAATGAAGTAAAAAACAAATGAAAAGTACATTGCAAAATATAAACTTCCTAACAAATCCTACGTGTTAAAAGCAGTGTGTGATAAGTATATGTTCACCTGGTAACTAATGGTAATGGCGGGCACAGGCCGAAGATGAATTGTTTCTTTTAGCTCACTATTTTTTACTATACTCTGAGTAAATCCATGGGTAGCTAAGGTGCTTTTCTTTTCTAATAGGAGAAAAATGTCAATTTTAGCCACAAATTGTCAGAATTTAGCAACTAACAATCAGTATAGTATTTAAGTATTTATTTTATTGGTTGAATTATGTCCCTCTGAAAAGGTTATGTTGAAGTCCTTACCCTCATAAGGTGACCGTATTTGCAAAAAGGGTGGTTGCAGTTTTAACTAGTTATGATGAAGTCATAACTAATGGAGGCCTCTGACCCGATATGGTTTGTGGCCTTATGAGAAGCTGGCCATGTGAAGCTAGAGCGACACAGGGAGAATGCCATGCAAAGACAGAGAATTGGAGTGATGCACCTATCAGCCAAAAGTTGCTAGCAAACCACCAGAAACTAGAAAGAGCAAGGGGTGATTCTAGTATAGGTGTCACAGAGGGCATAGCCCTGCTGACACCTCAATTTTGGATTTTTAGCCTCTAAAAGTGTGAGAAAATAAATTTCTGGTGATTTAATCTATGTGATTTGTGGTAGCTTTTTATGGCAGCCTTAGGAAACTAATACAATTTATAAGGCATATTCCAGAATATAGCGTTTTCATATTTGATCAACATAGTGGTACTCACAAGGAACAACTAACTCATGCAAAATCACACAGTAAGTGGAAAACCAGAAACTCAAGTCATGCTTTCTGATTCTGACCCCAGTCCTCTTTGAACTAATAATATAAAATATTGCAAAATGATATAGGTTCTTGTCTAAGAAACTATAGGCACCTATGCGTGCTTATATCACAATGTGCATAGGCAATTTCCTCTGAATTCAACACTATGGTCTTAGAATTAGGCTTAACATAACTACTTTGGCAATCCTGGATTACCCATGTCTCAGTCCTTGGTTCTAGGTCCACAGAACACACACAGACATATACAAACAAAAAATACAAACAAAATCAACTCACAGGTAAACAGGCTAATGCTTATCTTTTTTTCTTATCTATTGTCAAATACAAAAAAAGATTAGGAACAATACTGAAATAATGCTTAATACCACCTTTCTAGCTTCTCTTGGTGCATAAAATGACTGACACAGATGAAGTTCTCAATGAATATCTGCTGAATGAATGAATGTTCCATCCTATCACCTATACTTACGCTGACTTAGAAAAGGCAAAATGAACTCTCTCTAAATGCTTTGAAAGTAGAGCAAATGCAAATCAAAAGAAAAGGAGAAAATACAGAGATGAATATATAGCATGTCTATGTATTTTTTTGGAAAGGTACATATTAAAAATGGAATATGAGCCCTCCTCTGCTATATATCAGTGGGTTCTAGTTATATGGATGAAAGGAAAATAACATGAGTACTACAAGAGGAAATAGAAACACTTTTATGTGGGAGTTTATGTTTTGTCTTTTGTGTCTATAGCTGTTGTCATATCTCTTTATAAGCCAAGTCAGTTTTATCCACATTTTACCAGCATACCATTTAACATAAAAAGCAATAGACATGTGTCAGGAAGTATGCCTACTTTCCAAAGCTGCTGATATGAATATACAAAAGACAAATAAGGGCAGTAACTTCTATAAGTCATGGAGGTATTCATTTCAGCATAACCACTGTGGCTGGTTCTCACCAGTTAGGGAAACTTTTATATACAGATTTCTAGCACATATTCAATATTTAGGATTGGAGCATCCTTGAGTGCTGAGCTGAAAGCAGTTATTTCAAGTAGATCTAATATCTCCAATTAAACATATTCAAAAGAGGGGTAAATCAATATGACATTTGAAGAAAGTTTCAGTTGCTCTTTTCTTCAGTAAGTTTGCTTTACTTCGTGACCTCAGTATTACAAAAAAATAACTAAGCAGAACATTGATTGCAAGATAGTGTCATGACGTTTCCTATGTGCAGTGACTAGATAGGAAATTTTCATTTCATACACCATTTGAGCCTAGCTGCAGTGATTTCACAAAAGTCAGCAGGCTTTGAAAAGTTAATGATAAAGAAAAGCATTTGTTTTTGTTATTTTGAGAAAGTACTTAAAACTAGAACTTATGGTGGGTGGTTTGCCATGGGGAAGTGTGAAACATTTTATTTGGCAGTGCTTATATTTATATCACATTCAGAAGAAAAAAGTACCATGAAAATAATAATATCACAATGGAAATTGCATCAAAAATCATGTTAATAAACAAAAATATGAAATCTAAACAAAAGAAACACGTAATATATAAGAATACATTCACTACCTATAAAAACCATAAATCTATCCTATTTATAGTCATTTACTATAATAGCCATTTATTTTCTTCACTTAAATACATGAAATTTGCTGTCAAGTTTATTTATTCGTTCATTCCAAAGACATTTATTAATATATTTTCAACAGTAGGAAATACTTAAACAATAAAAAAGACAACTATAGCTGTGACTTGTAAAGTTACATTAGATAATGGGTAATGCCATTGGAGATTGTTTCTACATCACCTGAAGAAAAAGTTTTTGTTGTTGTTAATTAGAAGGCTATAGAAATACGAGGTAAGAACCTAGTTTTGCTAACAGTTTTGATAGTAAGACTGATGATTGTGTATCGCTGGTTTTGTCTCCTGAATGGATCTCCTGACAGTAATCTGTATGTGCCTCTATCTTGATCAGACCACAACCGCTTTCCTCTTGACTCTTGCTACAGCCTTCTGACTAATGTCCCTGTTTCCATTAACTCTATTCTCCTGACCTTGCCAGCACCTGAAGATTTTCAGAGGCATTATACTTTAAAGAAAAATAAAGTGCCCTTTCCAACTGAGGACTTGTGTTAGCACAAGGTTTCCTATAGAATGACTGTGCCCTTCCTTACTTGTTCTAGGTTTTCATAGCCACACCATGGGGCTTTATCTTCTGTCATTCCCACACCATGTACCCTATATTACACTCACCAAATCCTTCAGGTTCTCCAAACACACTCATAAAAGAAGTACTCAACATGCTATTTCTTTGCTCTATTCCTATACACATGCTTTCTCTCCTCTTTAAAACTCTATCCCCTTTTCTCTGGAAAGATTCTATACATTATTTAAGACCCAGTTCAAATGCAAGGTCCTCTGTGAAACAGTCTCAAATTCCCCAGTAGGGGGGCATTCCCCTTTCTGATTAAAGTTTTGCATCCATCTCTAAAGTATCCTTGATCACACCATGCTACATTTCACTTTATGTCAATTTTTTTCTTAGTGGTACTGCTCTATTTTTACTTTGTATCTACATATAGCAAGTAAGATGGAACTCAGAGTTCTCACTTTGGCAGCACGTACATTAAAATTGTAACAATATAGGGTTGGAACCCAAAAAAGGGATTTCTTTATCTCACTAAATAATTTCCTTCTACATTTAATGAAATCCTTAAATCCATTTTATTTCATCTTTCTTATATTTTTCTATCATCAAAATATTGCATTAATAACCATATATTGTTGCACATACATCTCATAGTTAATCTTTTGTTCTTCAATGTCAATTCAATTACATGTAATTATACACATTCATGTAATATAGCATTGATGTTTCCGAATATGCAACTCTATTTATAACAGACGCATGTTACTAAATTGATTTTCCCAGTAAGCAAATTGAACAATTTGGCAATGATACTCCTTTTCTTCTTTCATCTGAAAGATCATTACAATCTTTATATTTATAGATTATCACCTCTAATATAGGGGAAAGCATAAACAGAAACATATAATAATAGAGAACTCTGATGTTCCAAGAATAAGAAATAAGATTGTTGTAAACAATACTTTTAAAATAGAATAGACCAAAAAGAACACTCCAACTCTTTATCTCCTTAGTAACAATTGTTTCACATTTTTTTCATTGTAAAATCATAAACTAAGTCACTTTTCTGTCCATTACTTAAATTGCAAAAGTATAAAATACAAATGAGAAATGGCTCCTCCTCTCAAATGGTACTGTTTTTTAGATCTCTTTTAAAACATACATTAAATAGTAATTTGCAAATTCTATTTAAAAATTCTTTCAGCAATTCCTGATTATTTCTATAATAGATTAGCATTTCATTGGGAATGTAAAGATGAATAAAACAAATGCTTATTGATGCCATATTATGTGTTAGGCTTTATGAGAAGCGTGGAACATACAGCTCAGTGAAAATTGATGGATAGCCCTTACCCTCATGGAGGGTGGAGTTGAATGAGGGCATCAAATATCAATAAAAACAAACTGGCAACCACATAAATGTAAGGTTCAGAAGGTCAAGTACAGTGAAGGAAATTGGCATGGATTTTAGAAGATGGGGTTGTCATGAGCAAACTGAATTAGCTTTGGTAACTAAGATAAGGCCATACCAAAAAGATGAGTTTCAAATCAATAACCCAAGAAGACATGAGGTCAAGGCTCTAGGAATTTTCAGATTTCAGGAAGAGTGAGCCAAAAACATACCTGGGTGAACTGGTCCAACTAAAATCTGATTTTATATATTTTCTGGGTAACCTCTTTTTGGAACTCCTATAATGTGAATACTGGATCTTCTAAAATGTTTCTCTATGTCTCTTCCTGTCTTATAATGTGTCCCCTTTCCTCTCTTTCCTTTCTTACTCTTTCTGTTACATGTTCTTTATCTCACCAATTTTTTATGGATTATTTTTATTTAACCATTGCATTCATAATTTATCAAAACATATTTTAAATATGCAATTTGGTCATATCCTTTTTATGTTTATGGATGTAGTACCTTCAAATTTCTTTGAATGTAATAGATTGGACTCAAAAAACTTGAACTAGTAATTTTTCAGAATCAAGGCAGAATCTCTTCTCTTTTTGTACATTCCCTTTCTCTGCTTCTTTTTGGGTATCTTTTGCTTCTACTTTTTTTCTGTAGTTATTTCTCTCCATTTGTTCAATACCATGTAGAGTTCAAAATTGCATTCTTGACATGGCAGCTTCAGCCTTAAAGTGCATCTCCCTCTACAGGTAAAGCACTCATGGATTAACTGATTTTATATTACTTGAGGAAGAAAATTGGACTGATCTACTTGAGGTAATATTTTTATTCAACTGGCTGTGGAGAGTTAGTATCACATTGCACATGTAGGATGTATGGAAGAAGAACCTCAAAAGGAGGACCATCAGCAATGGATTATGTCGAGTTCTTGAAGAGGCACTGGCCACACAGAAAACTCAAGAACTGCCGCAGTTATGTTGTCAGAAGTTGTTCCTAATACAGCAAGTAGGGTAGAAAATCAACATATTATAGTATAAATTATTTCATAAACTGCATCAAGAAAATATTATTATGTTAGCACAAACTTTTTTCTTAAAGGGTCGGATAGTAAATATTAAAGGTTTTGTGGAACATAAGCTGTCTGTTGCAACTACTCTTTTGTTGTACTAGGAAAGCAGCCACAGACAATAGGTAAATGAATGGGCATGGCTTTGTTTTAATAAAATTCTATTTGCAAAGACAGAAGGTTCCTGCTGGTCATAGTTTGCTGACCTTATAGAACTGGGGTTTAAGAATATATACTTTGGGGAATTTGTTATAATTGTGTGGCTCTCTGCATGCACATTTAGAAGAAGACATATTTCGCGCAATATAAACAAACACATTTTGGCTGAAGACAAATATTTATATTAATTTATACATTGCCAAATTAATTTTTCTGAAATAGGCAATTTTTAGGACTGCTTTCTGATTTTTTTTTTTTTTTGGTATCACTTTTAAGACTGTTTTAGATTGTAATAGAAATAACTTTTTTCCTTGTTCATCATCTAGTTGTAAATGTATTCTAAGTTTTCTAAAGCTATTTTTCAAAAGGATAATTATGTGTTGAAGCACATCTAAAATTGTGATAAGTGCTTAGGTGGGAAGTGTTCCTATACAGAGAAAAGAAAAGTACTAATGGAGCTAGAGTTGAGAATGCTAAAGTAGGAAAGACAGAAGCCATATTGGGGGAAATTTCTCTTAACATATGCCAAGAACTGCAGAAATTTAAACCGTTAGCTTTCATAAATGCAAAAGCTGATATTACCACCACCTTCTGTCTTTCAACTCCAACACACTAAGTTGGGAGATGAGAGACATGGAGTTGGGAGCTTGAAATCAAAAAGTTCTTCTGGAAAAGGTCTCCATGAGCACAAATCTATTAGTCAATATTGTTCATGGGAAATCTTCTAACATACTGAGAGTGTAGTGGGGTGCTTATGGAGGAGTTAGGGGAAATACGCAAAAATATTTCTTGAAGAAAATTCAGATAGTAATCCTTTTTTCTAATCACACAGATACTGCGGAATGATGAGACATATATGATGAGATAATAGATGGTGAACTAAATATTTCCTGGACCCCAAATAATTATTGAAATGCAGGAAAGGATTCATGTTCTCAAAAGATTACTATGGTCAATAATTATTCATTTAATATTAAAAAATAAATTCATTTCAAGAAATTATGTTGGCTCTGAAACTTCATATGTCCATAAGAGGCAAGCATTCATGACCATAAAGCACCACCTAGTCTGCATGATGCAGCCTTGTCATATTAGCCACAACGGGGTAACTTTTCCCCAAATTGATAGCTTTTTATTTCATTTTGGATTTCTTTGTAATTTGTAATTATTTTTGACAGAGAGTTTGTCATGAAGCACAAAATTATTGATAAAAATCATGATTGACCATAATGCAACAAATTTATATACCAATCCAGGTCAAAAACTAAAGTAGTTTTTGGTATGGTATTAATTTGAGAGTTACATCCATAGGAAGACAACACCAAGACTGTAAATAATTAGTTGCTAAAACTCCCAGAAAATTAAATTTGTTCTTAGATACTGGCAATCTCCCTTTTAACTGCCTATTAGTCTCAACTCAAGATGTTACTTCCACTGCCACAGGTCCTGGAAACATCATTTCTACTGTTCTGTTTTTAAGGACTTGAATAATTTTGGAAAATAAATGACTTGCTTCCCTTCTGTTTTATACTTAATGTTTAACCTGAGAGAGAGAGAGTGATGCAATTAGAGTCAACTTGGGGTCAAATATTCCTATCAGAAGTTCAATGAGTATATAATATTTTTGGATCTCAAACCCGGATGAAAACATGTTCAACTGAAAGAAAAGTATTACTTTTATATTATATGCTCACTTAATTACATTTTATAATGTATTCCATTTTGTTCCTTACAATATTTTCCTAGAGAATAAATAATCTTCTCTTTGTCTCATTGAGAATAAATATCTTTCATATTTCATATTTGCTCTAACATGATTATGATAATATGCTACAATTTTAGGAAAATAGTTTGCTTTTTGCAGTTTCTGGTTTCACAGATTTTCCATGTAAAAATCACAGTGGCTTCTCTTTTACTTATAAAAATACTAAATTTACCAGTGTGTAAATAAATTTGTACACTGTGCTTAATATTTGGACGGACTTATTTTTGCTTTATTGCATCCATATACAAATGTCAATAAAAATGTGTCATTTTGCACTTCTATCTCAAGAATTTGGTCCCATCTCTATGACTTTGGCAGGCTTTTGATGAGAATTAATCAATAACAAAGGGTACTTTCAGAAGTAACATGAATTCATGAGGATATGGCTGGCCTTTTGAAGGGCAAAATTATGTTAATATTTAACAATGCAGTTAACATAAAGAGAAGTATTTAAATATCTAATTCAAAGGATCAAAAATTTTATGCTGAAAGACATAGTCCAACATTGTTGATTATGATGAAAATAAAGAATATTTTAAGTACTCAATATGCAGGGCATGCATGATGACTCATTAGGCAGAGAAAATTATTACTGCCCATTAAAGAATTAGCTTTCACACAAATGGAAAAGTTGATCAGTGTACCTCAGAGTGGCTTGTTTCTAAAAGTATAAAATTAATGAATGTATGAAATATTTAATTTCACACATAAATATCTGTGAAGAAAAATTAATTGTTTCATACAATAAAAGTAATTTATTTTACATGCAGGATCAAATATTAAATCTGAAATCATAAAATAGTTTGTGATAGTATTTGTTCATGCCAATTTTATAGCAAAGTTTGTAATATTTCTATGGATTTTCAGAAATTATTTAAGTGGAAAAATTTCATAATACAGATGGATATATTGCTAATAAAATAATAACTTGTATCTATAAACTGTATGCTAAAAATATTTTTGAGGTCCATAGGCTCAGAGGTTTTGGATTAGGTGTCCTAAATTGATTTTGTAGAATTATTTTATGAGAAAGATAATGAAACATGCTGATTAGATTTAGCTACCTTGTATTAGATGATAGCCAAAATTATAGATATTTTATAAAATAAAGCCACAAATATTTTATCCATTGTATATCATAGCATACCATATAAATGTAAGCCTTCAATCTTCAAAATTATAATGAACACATCTGAGCTTAATATGTTATCATGTAATACTTTCTTATATTTTATAGCCGAGTTCAAGATTAGGATTTTCTGTCATAGCATTCACATCAGTGCAAGTTCCATAACTGCAAAATGATATTGAAATGTTGGAAATATTATCAGCTACTGAAGTACAAATTTATGTTTTGGCAAATTAAAATGACAAGTTCATTCTTTAAAATAGGAATCAAAATTCTTGCCTCATAGGAGGGACATGAAGCATCTTAAGGAAATGGCTTGAAGAGTTGCTTAAGTATATATATATAACAATCTATCTATCCATCTATCTATATAGATCTCGCTCTATATATACAGTATCTATTCAAAAAAATACATGTAGTATGTATGTACTATATATACAAAGTGTATAAAATATATAGTATAGTCTGTGTATAATATATGTAGACAGACATGATTTATATATGTGTATTTATATAATAATAATAGTAGTAGTAATTATTATGATTATTTTTTTGCCATCCCAATGTCAAAAGTTCTACCTGGCTAAGTGCTTCCTATGTCCCCAGCAGATCATTTTGAGATAATTGGGTCTTTCTTGAGTCTTGTTCTCATTAGATCAGTCTGTGGACCCTAGCTGATTAAGCTGCAAATCCTTCTGCAAACTGATGACTGAATGAATTGTGTTTAGTCTGATCCTATCCTATTATGTTACCTTGTGAATTTAACCACTTTCTATGTACTCATTAATTATGAGCAGTTGTATAAAACAATGGAGTCCATGGAAGCACTATAGATTATGATCATTGTTTATCCACTGTACAACAAAACAAACAAAACAAAAATCTGAAGAACCTTTCTAACCAGCTTAAGCAAATAATAAATCATGAAAGATTTCTCTTAATTAGAGCATGTTGACAATACAGATGAAACCGAAACTCAAAATTCTGGCCAGAAAGCTTCCACTAACATTCTATTTGTTTCTCAATGGATAAAGAAAATCTTAATGGGTCAGTGTTCTCACTAATGCATGGAGATGGGGAGAGAGAGATCAGATGATCATTAGGAAGTGAGAGACATCCTCTACACAAAATATAAGATGTAGAAAGCACCCAAAATGATGTGTCAAACTTATACTTAGTGAAAACAAGGAAAAGTAACTTCCTTTCAAAAAATGCTGCAAACTTGACTCTTTGTGGAAATCTTTTGTGTGTTTTTCTTGAAGTATTTTATATATATATATACACACACACGTGTATATATATATATACACACACACACACATATATATGTGTATATATATATACACACACACACATACATATATATGGACACGGATCAGAGGAGGCAAAGGATGGAGATTCTACTTTTTTTCCAGAGTAACATCACTGAATAATTGCTTCCATTACATACAAAGGAGAATAAAAGGAAAGAGTTACTCCTTGGTGAATGTAATATAGTGAAAAAGCAATAATACATACACTGAAATTTTTTATTCCTAAATAAAAAGTAAAACTTAATGATTAAAGTACAATATAACTGTTATATTGTGACACAATTTCTACCCAAGGAAAAATATTTAGGATTATCTTTTCAATTGGAATCTTTATAGTGAGATATTTATTTGCCCACATATATATGTTGTGAGTATACATATATATATATACATAATCATACATAAAATTATATATTTTAGCCTTAGCTCTTATTTGATGTGAATATAAAAATAGACTCCATATTCCTTAAAAAGGTGATGGTCTGTGACACAGACAAATGTTCAAAACTAATTGTTGCATAAAATTGGAGGATATTAACTATTCAAGTATTATGTAAACACTTTTTTTCATCATTTGCAGAATGTACTAAAACAAAAAAAGAAAGAAAAAAGACTCAAGACACAGTAATGTATATTTTGAACAGGTATTACAGATTTAAATGTTAGCAGAGGTTACTTTTTTTCTTTGGTAAATATGCTATTCTTAAAAATTTGCCAGTCATTATACTTTGAATGCTGCACTCACAGGCCACATACACTTTCTGAGAGGGGTGGATTTGCATTGATTTCAGAGAAGGAATTGCCATTCTTTTCTCTGAGTTTTAAGCAAAGAATCTGAATAATGCTTGAAATATTCAAAATAATGTAAATAAAACAATGTTGGCTATAGGGTAAGATGCTCATAGCCAAAATAGAAAATGAACTCAGTGATGAAAATCTGTACTTTTTTTCCATCTAAAAAAAGATTTATCATAGGTAATATTCAAGAAAGCAAATTATAGAGAACATATTTTATAAAATACATTAATATAAATGTAATATATAATTTATATTATATATAAATATTATCTATATAATTTCTTGGCCAGAGGTGCCTCCACTCATTTCAACCACTTCTTTCTCTTTTTTCTCCTGTCTGACTGCTGTAGGACTGAGTTTCTATGCCTTTCTGTATTAAAGTTCAAAATAAAGAAGCAGAAAAGGAGGGAAGGAGGAAGAGAGGAAGAAAGAGAGACAAAGAAAAGAAAATAGAAAAGCACTGTTTCTTGATCTCAATATTTTATGTTATTCTTATTTTACTTAATAAATTCTTTTTTCTTGCTTGCTCGCTGCATGACAAAATATCAATTTTTCAATAAATGCTTCAAAGTAAATGTCCTAAGATGGCAATGGTTAAATGCCACTATGTTGTACATTTGAAGCTAACATAATATTGTATGCCAACTATACATACTTTAATTTAAAAAAGAAGTGATGGTACCAGGGAAATATACCAGAAGACCACATCAAATAGCCTCATTTTAAGTACCCCTCAAGTGTGAAATGTATATTCAAATTGAGGTAAAAATCCTAAATGATTCCAAAGAACTATTGTGCTTACATTACAAATTTCTGTTTTAATACATATTTTCAAGAAAATGTATTCTTTTCCCCCTGCTGACATATCACATTGACTATAGTATCTAATGAGGTGGGGATAGGGTTTTCCTCAACTGCTAACATTTCACAAAACTTTCTAATGATCAGGCAGAATAGCATTTTCCACTTATTTAAAACTTTTTAATGATCATTTTCCCCCAATGCTTAGCAAAGCAGCTGTTTTTCCCTGAGACTGAGGTTTATGCCAAGTTTAAAATGTTAATGTTTTTGAGCCATGTGCTCAAGAATTAAGGATCTCCAATTTCCAAACTGGAAGATCTTGGCAGCACTCACTTAGTAAATAAACTCAGATAGAAAGAGACTTATAACACCGGAGGGAAGAAAAGGATTCCAGGCACTTCTCTTCCTTGACTTTGTGACCTCTTTAAATGGCCAGCAATATTAAGGGTCCTTTTAATAATCTACAGTTAATGGAATATGATTGTAGTGGTTGGCCTAGACAGTTTTTAAATTAACAAAATTAGATTACTGAGCAGGATGAAAAGAATAGGATGATTATAAATAAGACTGTGTAACACCAAGATGAGATAAGTAATATTAGAAAAACAAATAATGGTTTTAAATAAGTTTAAGGTTCTTAATTTTGATAATTTTGTGTAAACCATAAGACAGTCTCTCAAATATTTAAAGATTATTGTAATTTTCACAAAATTCGATTCATTTCCAGGGAAAAAAATTCTCCAGGCTCTCTAAAAGTTACTTTACATTTGTTTTGTCTTCAAGTTTTTTTTTTAATTATTATATTTTAAAATTCACTTTTTGGCATACATTTCTATGAATTGTAACACATGTATAGATTCGTATAACCAACTAGCACAGTAAGAAAATAAAACAGTTCCATCACCCCCCAAAACCTCCTTTATTCTATCCCTTTAAAATCACATATCCCCCATCTCTAAACCCAGACAAAGATGGATAGATTTATCATTTTGAGAATGTCGTGTAAGTATATAAATGTCATAGAATACGTAACCTTATAAGACTGGCTTCTTTCACTCAGTATAATACCTTCCAGGTGAATTCAAGTTGTTGCATTAATCAATAGTTTAGTTTTCTTTTTTGCCAAATATTTTTCCATTCATGGATGTACCATAGATTATTTATTACTTGTTGAAAGACATTTGTGTTCTTTCCAGTTTTTAGTGATTGTGAATAGATTTGCTATAAAGATCCAAGGGCAGGTTTTTCTATTTGTATACATTTACATTTCTCTAGGGCAAGTAACAGTAGTGGAATTATGTCACATGGTTAAGGAAAAAAAAGAAAGGAAAAACCTACTGGGCAATCCTAAGAGCAGAATGAAAATGTCAGCGGAAAAAGTCAGAAAAACAATTGAAAAAAATTGGGAATTAAATTACCAACATCAGAGGGTTCTAGTGAAGAATTAAAACATTTGAGATGTCATAGCACCAGACACGTGGTTCTCAAAAACTGTTTCTACTGACACATGACAAATGCAAAATATCACAATTAATGAAAGCTATTAAAATCAATTATGTCCCCAATTCTCCCTGGTTTAAAAAATCAAAATGTCTCTAAAGAAATTTTTTAAATATTACTGATACATTCAGTACTCACTATGTATATTTTTAACTTATTTTTATTGTGTTTCAGATAAATGAGGGCCGCTGAGGGTCATTATTCTTAGATTCTCTAGGGCAATTTAGATACAAAATATGAGACTCTACAATACATAAATTTGATATTTATCAATGTGAATTTTGGCAAATAAACAACATAATGTTAGATACCTCTATTTTGGAAAAAGTATAGTCATTTTTATCAGTAAACTTTATTATTAAATTTGAGTTTTTTCTTTTATAATTTAGTGGTGTTCTAACATTCTTACATACATTTCACAGTTTTCCCTCTGCAACAACAAAGGCAAATGTCTAACAATGTTGCTGCATATGTAATGTGTCTGAAAAATCTTTGTTGGTGTGTGCTCGTTTTATAAATGGAGAGACTTTCATTATAATTACTCTTTTGAAATAAATGTTACCGGTGTTGTGAATGGTTGTGAGAAACTTGGCCCCAGGGCTGTTGAGGTCAACAATACCACTGAATGAACTGTCGGGTTGGAAACAGAAGCCAATCCTGGCTCCCTTTGCATCAGCATCCTTTGAGAAGGCTTTCTCACCACTAACATTTGCATGATAAATTTATGGACTCTGGCTCTACCAGCTTGATTGAACACATTGCATTTTGCTAAGAACAGCATGTCAACCAGCACAGTCAGCATCCATATACATCTGGGAAAACTGCAACTGTTAGAACTGTGCCGTGGGACTGAGGACGAGAAAAGCTTTGTCAGCTGTCAGTTATTCATTTCCTCCGCTATCTGTTTCACAGGTGATGGATGAAAAATGTTGCTAATATTCAATGTGGTGTTTCATATATTACTCTTTGGACACTGACAGCTCCAGAGGTAAAGAGAGATGTCAAGTAAAGGCACAGGAACAGGAGAAATACTCACTCTCAGTTCTAGTGCTTGAGGAGATGAGGAACAATATAAAATTATAAGCACAAAAAGCGAGTCTGAAAAAGCAGCTGGAGGTGGGCTGGCAGAGCGTAAGGCTACATGGCAGTGATTCATTTTATAAAATATCATTAGTTGCTCTGTCACCTGCAAAAAAACAGGCAGGATATTACCTAATCATGAATTTGTTGCATTATCTGAAATAACTGTGTAATCTCAACCAAATTCTAAAGACTTCAGGGTTTGTCCTCAGGTCATTCTGTTTGAGAATCAATTTTATTTTATTATCCATGTAATTTAGATAGAATTTCTAAAAATGATTAAAATAGTCATCTGACCTTTTAATTTAATTTTGCATGATATAAACTACATTGAAACTGGGTTTGTAAAATCTGGGTTCAATGGTCACAATGACTAGAAATAAGATTATAAGTTTTGTTAAAACAAATTAAAGAAAAATGAAATGAAAAGAAAATCAGGAAGGTATTTTTTGTCTACTCCACAAAGGGATCAGTTATCTTGTTAGTGATAAACAGGGATAAAGTCTTACTGCAGCATCAGGTAGGTAATTTAAAATGACTATATGAAGGTTTGACGTAACACAACTAATTTTGTTCTGGACATATAAATGCAGCCTACAAAGGAAATTATTACACTTCACATCTTTAGTACCATGACCAGTCGTACTGCCTTTGAATGGAATGGGACATGAGGATGGGAATAGGGCTCGGGAACGTGTAGTAGGGCTAAGAGAAATTGTGATGATCACCTGAACTTGATATGGAATTTTAAGTTCAGGTGAGGTTCAAGGTTGTAGTTGGGTCAGAAATTCCAGATGTAAGATTGGTTATTAAATAAAATAATAATTTTTGATTCCAAGACATTTTTCTTTTAGCATAGGCATCACAGATCACTTTGCTCTGTGTAACTCTTTATATTGTATAATGACAACATAATTGACAAGTGTGTGTGTTTCCCTTGTGTGCTCATGAATGCTTTTGGAAAGGAATTTATTCTCTAATCCTTAGACCAGCTTGCTTATGTTTGTAGTCTCCTAGAATAAAGGTATCATTAAAACTCACTGAAATATCTCCCACTGCTGATTCATAAAAGAAAACAGTTGTAAACTTAGAGGGGAAGCCGCGTGCCAAGTTGTCAAAGTCAGCATTAGAGTACCATTCTGTTGAAATCATGGTCAATAAAGGGGAAACGAAATTGCTAGAAAGCCAAGCCAGTGAGTACATTAATGGAGTATAATCAAGAATCAATACCTGAAGAAAAAAAAAATTGTACACGGAGTACTGCAAACAAAGCTGAAAGAAAAGGAAGGCCTTTGGCCTGGGTATCCAGATATCAAACTGTATGAGAATAGCATAGACATCCTTTAAATAGAATCCAAAGACTAGTTCTGTGACACTTCTTCCCAGGACATGCATCTCTTATAGGCCTATTCTGCCCACCCTAAGGTTTCGTCTTGCTGTACTTGTACGTTGAATCAAATAAATTGCTGGTTTGTAGACTTGCACGTCATCCATGCCTTCTTAGGGATAGCATATTTGTATAATAGTAAAGGTCATGAAGGAAGTACCTAGTAACTAAAATACATTTGCAAACCCTTATAATAAAGTAATCATGAGGTGTTATGGGCTAATTGTTTACTTGAGGAAAGAAAATCATGATTAATATTAAAGTTTCTAAATATTTTTTCATTCCATCTCTCTCTCTCTTTTCCTTCCTTTCTCCCCCTCTTTCTCTCCCTCTTCCTCTTCTTTTTTTCTCCCTCTTTCTGTTAAACTCAGAATTCAGTTTAGCCTTCCTTTAAGGCACATGATCTCTCAGACTCCTTACTTTTGGAGTGATTTGTTAGTAGGTCTTATTCTGCTGTGGAAGTACCTCTGCTTTTAAAGCCTTGCAGGAACAGGATACAAAAAAGAAAGAAGCCATTTCTTATTTAGTTAAGAGTAGGCCTTCAAGGCTCACATAAACTCTAGCTCAGTACACTGGGGTAGCAAATTATACAGATGTTTAAAGGGAAAGACCTCACTTGTTTAATAACAGTTTCCTGGAATATCTCTTGAGACATATAACTAATCATTAGAATGGTAGGTGTCACAGATTTTTCTTAGCAGTAGGAGTATTATTACCATTGTCCCCACTTGATAGATGTTGACTTGAGTCATACAGATATTAATTAGCACAAAATTACAGGTGCTGCATGTTGTCAGCAGGTATTTAGACTCAGGCACTAGGTTCCTGAGTCAACCCTCTTACCCTTTGTGTTCCACGGCCCAACTTTCATTTAAAAGTTAGTGGATGTCTCACATTGTTCTCAATATTTTAATATGTATTAATAATTTAAATCTTCACAGAAACTAGGAAAGAGGGGCTATTATTCTTCCTATTTTGCAGAAAAGTAAACTAAGACATTTATCTAATATGCAATAGATATGGAATATAAGCCAGGAGAGTTTAGTTCAAGTCTTGATAACCTTAGCTTGTAGGAGGCTAGTATTTAAGAGTAGAATTTATTTTTTTAATAACTGAGAACACATCTAAGAGGTACTTGGCATGGAAAATTGAAATAAAGTCATACAGTTCCTGTCTTTAAGGAGATCACAATCTAGTAAAAACAACAATTATAGAGTATGTTTGAAAAAAAGTATTGGATGAGAAAATCAGTCTTGAAATTCATATACACACTCTACAAGGGATTTTTGAGCACAATGTTAGAATTTTGCAGTTGGGAAAATATCTTTGCCAACATGTGCCCTTTTAAATTTAAAAATAAAGTATTATGTCTCAAACATTTTTAATTCTACTCAAATTCTTTGGTTTAGGCAGGAAATTTCTAAGTATGAGGAACTGTTGACACAAGTGCTTGGAGAGTTGAAAACACTGGATTAATTATTACTCTTATTTAAAAAGGAAGATGAAGAAAATGTGAATTTTTAAATTAATATTGAGAAAATTTGTTACTTTTATACTTATTCTCTATCTTATCATTAAAAGAGTTGAGCTTATATGTTAACTATTTACTAAAGAGTCAAATGCCTTTTCCACTCTATTAAAATAATGTTTCAGTATCTCCAAGAACCGTTGCTGGTCACCTCAAGGTTATCAATGCTTATGATAGATGATTTCACTTGTTAGAATGCTATTTTTACTTAAGAATTTTTCATGTAAATATGTAAGTCATCACAGTTTAAAAAAATATTTCAGTCAGTTGACTGTAACTTCCTAAATCTAGTTCCAATCAACTCAAAAGATTTCCTTAAAATTAGATGCATATCTAAAATTACTATCTTTCCTTGTTAAAAAGGAGTAAAATGAAAAATTGACTCCAGAATCACAATCAGACACCTAATTTTCAATGATACGTTCAACTGGAAGTTATCATTGTTAGACTTAACCTCAAGGGCTAAAAAGTACTGAAGACTTCATGCTACTGATGTATTAGCTCAGACATTAAGAATCAAGTTGGAACTTATATATTTGAGAAAGACTTCCTCACTGAGTGATACAAATTCCAGTGATCTCTGAAGCCATTACAATTTAAGAACTACCATTATTTGTTCCTCCCAGGACATCAATTAAGTAAAAGATACTGTTTCTGCATGTGGGGCTAGTTCTTCCTAAAGAATGTGGCTATCTAATTACCTGTATTTCTGATTATTAATGTGGCTTAATGTTGGTATATATCTCTGTATTTAACATCTTAAAATGTTTATGCAATTTCCTTAGATAAGCAAAGTTTCTGAGAACCAATGATAAAAAGTTAATATACATTTAAGGTCTTTGATGTTCTAGGTGAGTTAGATGTATTACCTCTAATCTCCAAACAATCAAGCTAGGTGAGAAATCTGAGAAGCAGAGAAATAAAGTAGCCGGAATCACTGGGGTTTTAATCCAACTCTCTGTGATTTTTAAGTCTGTACATGACATCTTATTGCTGCTCATAAAAGGAGATATAATTTGCTTATCTCTGGTCTCAACTTAAGTTATTAGAAAATAGATTAATTCCATAACGCTGATTTTCAGATTTCATAAAAATGTGAGCATATTAAGATGGAGAGAATACAAACACACACGCACTCACCTTTCTGACTTCATTCAGTTCTGGAAAATGCCAACTTTATCAAATAAATTTATACTCCAGCTTTGGAATAACAAACTATAAAAAGGAATACTAAATGTTATATCAAATAAAATTACACCAGTCCTAAAATATGTCTCTACATAAGGAGGAACTGATTGCTCAAACTATGATTAAAAGATAAAAGGATATTGACATGTAGGTTGTTTTGGTGTTTCGATGCTGCTATATTGAAATATTAAGCTATATTCTCATAAACCCCTAATGTTAGTAAGATACCTAATTTTCAGTCCTGCCTTTACCATAAATTACATGATTAGACTAGTCATTTAATTTCCCTGGACCTCAAGTTCATCACCTATAAAATTAAACACTTGATTTGAAGCCCATTTTTATCTTGAAAAATCTCTGATTTTATTAGAATAATTGCTAGTGGTTGTTTGAATTTATTTAGAAAATGTATACATATTGAGACCAAAAGTGGTAAATTCCAGCTTGGAACCATTTTCACCATTTGCTATATATTATTTGAATTACACATTCAGTTATAGAAGCCTCTTAACAGATGAGATGCCTGAGTCAGTCTTGTATATGACAATTAGTGACTGTCTTCAAAAAGATTGCCAGTAACTGGATCTCTAAATCCTTGAATCCTACTACAGCCACAAGTTTCTAAGTGTTGTATGCACAGAGGACATATCAGGTTTCTTTTATGACTAGCTAGAATTTGGCCATTTATAGCACAATGACAGAGATGGAAAACTTAGATGCGTTCAGGGGTCAGGCAAATGACAAAGGGACCAAGTTCATAACATTTGGAAGTGGAAGGTCTGTGGAAAACCAGGAAATACATGCTGCATGAAGATATTAAATATAAAGTTTAAAATCTTGTGCCAGATTTCATCTATCACCTTTATTGTTTCCAAAATAATTTTTTAATTCCAACCCCTTTTTAATGTGGAATACCAAACTTGAGAACTTTCTGAATTGAAAGGGAGATTTGTCTTTAGCATTCCAGTTTTTAGGCATTGTGAAAATTATCTACTCAACCTCTTTTCCCTAGACCTATAGGATTGGCTCTGTGAATTTCACCACCATGTTAAATGAGGAGAGACAGAGAGAGAGAGAGAGAGAGGAGAAAATGATTCCAAGACACAGGGAAAAAACAAAGCATTTGTCCCCCTAGGTTTGCATATATGTATGTATATACATACATAGATATACATATATATGTACATACATATATATATATGTCCTCCACTAAATATTCACCCTGTTACTTTAAGGCTGTAATAGATTAATGATAGGTATGATTTTTGTACCCTCCTCACTTCAATAAATTTGGTCTATGTCCCCTCTTAAATATTGAAAGTCTGTGATTGCTTTGACCACTGGAATAGGGTAGAAATTACACTGTGCCAGCTTCTGGTTCGAAGGTCTTAATGACTGGCATCTTTCACTTCCTGTCTCTAGGAATACTTCCTTTTAGGATTCAGCCTCTGTTACCATGAGCTCTCCTTATAGATTAAATTTCTATCGCTGATCTATAATGTCTTCCTTCTCTCTTCTTTCTCCTCCTCCTTCTGCTCCTCCATCTCCTTTTCTCCTCCTTCTTCTAAATTTAAATTGGCTACATATGATTGTTTTTCTGATGTACCAGACTACACATGTGTACCAGACTACTAGTTTCCATACACTTTAAGAGACTACATAGCATATGGGAAGTCTGGAGTTTTGGAATCCCTCTAATCTGGGTCTTGATATTGTCTTGTGCCGTTTATTATCTTTAGGCATTTGTCGTTTACTAAACATATGTACAAATCAGTTTTTTTTTGTTAAAAATTACATCAGTAATTTGCAGTGAAGATTAGATAAATGAAATTTATTTGTTGATAATAAAACTTTCCTCGTAAAATTGAGGTGAAATTAAATCAAAGAATCTGTCTAAAGCTCTCAGTAAGCTTCAGACAGTGAATAATGGTAGCTTCCATTACTCCTATTGTTTTTGTTAATGACAATATTTTTACGTGTGTAATGGTTAAATTGGGACAACAAGGTGACTTCTTTCAAAGATTTATTTTTATGGTGGTATTTCTTGTTTTAGAATGAATGGAAATATAAATTATTGAATCTGACAATAAATAACAGAATATATGTATAACAAGCAGAATGAAAGATTCATTTGGATTCTGCTATTCAGAAGACTGAATAAATGATATGAAATATTTATAAAACCTTAATTTTCAAATGATGTTCTACAAGGCAACTTTGAGGGTTTCTTGAAAGGACACATTATGGCAGACAAGCTATCATATACTTTTATGAATATCCAATACACTGGCAAGAGATCAAGCTCTAAATTCTCATTTTAGAGTGGGCTTCCTAAGACTATGCCAAGCATAATTGTGTTACATGAGTTTCCTGGAACAGACCATGAAATGGTGGATAGAAAGTAGAAGCTTTGTTGTGGAATGCTCTCGAAATATACATCAGTAAAGAAGTGAGAAATTAGGATTAGACAGAGGGAGAAGCTGACCAACAATATGGTGACAATTGGGAATTCAGCAGACTCTCTGAGGAGCCTCTGGAGTTGGGATGGGCCTTCGTCTTTGTCCCAAATTGAAGCATGGGATTTAGACATTTATAACCCCTCCCCACCACTGGCCAGCGGCTGACCTCAGCTGCATTCTAGCAAGGGCATCATCTTGAGCTTTGCAGTTTCCTGGGGCTGAAGGCAATTCCTAGTTGAGTGATGCAGCTGTGGATGGTCTCAGCCCTGCTAGTCCCATAAACTGGGAAAATGAGTGCCTAGGAGGCCTCAAAGAGGGAAACTGGACAGTTTCACAATATCCACTACAATACCGTGGGTCCAAAACAATTTTATAAGATTGATTAGGATTAGCAATTTTTTTCTAAAATGTTTACAAAAATTATAAAATAAATATATTTGATAAAACTTAGGAAAATGCTTAAAATCAAAATTAGGAAAAATAATGTGTTCCTTATACAATTACAACTGCATTTGAAGTGGCCAGAAATGTAATACAGATCCCTGAAAGATTTTTTTTCCCAAACAAGGGCCCCAATGATGTACTACACTGTAATTAACACTGAAATTCTGGGAACTACTTTATCATTTCCAGGCACTATAGTTCCAAAGCTGGGAAGTGAACACTGTACGTGAGATGATTGATTTCCCATGGATTCCAATGGGCTGAAGTTCCCTTCATTACGCAAATTAATAAAATTCAAACTACACAAAATATATATTAGTCATTGATGATTAATTCATCCATATCTGGGTACTGAGAGTCTCAGTTACTTAAGCCACACAGATTTTTTAATCTTTTCCATTTAGAAATATATACACATTCTCCTTTATAGTTATAATTCTATACTGGTAAAAATTGTAAGGAAACTCTAGAACTTTCATATAGTGTGAAAATAATTCAGTATTTATGGATAATTTTTGATGTTTTAAGCAGAAGGAACTCAGATGGAGATGATGTTATGGTATTATTTGGAGGATAACATAAAAACAAGCATTTAAAAAGTACTGTTATATAAAATCATAATTTTTGTCTGTGTATAAAACTAAAAAGCAAGTAAGTAATATAAGATTCTACTCCATAAAAAGTGCTTGTCAAACATTTACAATTAATACCTGTAATGGTAAAGGAAAAGAAACATACTTCAGCCATATCAGTATATCACAGTTCAAAGCGGCCACCAGCCAAGCATTACTTTGAAATGCCCTGCTGTAAAGGTGTACCTGTGGGCCTCCCTCTCTCCCCCAAACTAAGGTTAATATAAAAGCAAATCCCACCACAGCTGTCTTCAAACTCTCTAGTAACATGACCCTGTAGGAAGATGATCTTTGACGTTAACCCCCATCAAAATGACAGTTCTCCAAACTGAGAAGCCAATTCCCAGGAAAAACAATAGAATATGTGGTTGGAGGTAAGTAGAAAAATGAAGTTTTAAATGTTTAATAGTACTGATTTACTGAACAACATTTTAATTATTTTATATAACAAATTCATTTATCAGGAGAGTTGTAATTTATGACCATTAGCACAGTATAGTGCCCTAGTTCCCTGTATTTGCTTCAAGGACCTAGAGTTTTTCCTGTATGTTATTAACACACATAAAACAAACATAACCATCCTCTCTTTGTGCTTAACGTGCCACAGACGGAAACCTCTTTGAAGAGGATATATCTCTATCTACCTCTATCTATACCTATATATTTATGTCAGTACTTAAATATTAGCAGCTTATGAGACTGATATTGATAATAACACCTCAAATAGAACTAAAGTTTTTGGGGTTTTGAGATCAGAAAACAGAATTATGTTATATTTAGCTCAGAATATATGCCTATATAAGGTGGCCTTAGTTAGATTAAAATGAGAACTGTAAAAAGTGGGTTTAGCAAGCATCTTTCTAGGCTGTTATTTTATCCAATCGGCATACCCCTAACTGTCACATAGCAGAGAGGTCTTAAGAATCTAGATTAGGAAAATGAAAGAGAAGACTGAAGCAATTATTTAGATCATCTGATCTAAAAGAAAACATCTTTGTCTCAATCTTTTGGTATTTCACGTGTCATGTGATCAATGTTCCCCGTGATTATTGTTGTTATTATTATTGTTATTATTAATTTCCTCTTTAATTTTCTTCTCTGAAAATTTATATATATATAAATTTAAATCCAGAGTGTAAATTCTGGATATCACTTAGATGATCTAAACTATATAACTGTCTGAATGGAAAAACTACAGTTAAGACAAAATTTTGGTCTTAGATTCTCAGGAAGTAGCTTATAAATTTACAAAAACTGCAAAATAGTTATTTTCTTATATGATAATAATAGTTTATTTATATCTAAAGAAAATATAAATTTATTGAGCTAGAGTAATCAACACATTCTAAATACTTCGAAAGAAAAATACTATGTTCCCATCTATCACAACATATAATTTAAACTATTTTTGTATATCTTTATTATTGAAACACTGCTATTACATCTCCCCATATTCTATTTCATTATAACACATAAAAGTCTTGTCCCTTAAAAAATAATATAAATATGACACAAAATAAATGACAAGAGTAGGCTTGTTCCTGTGCCTGATTTCTATAAAGGTGAGAGTTGTGAGGACAGTATTTTCCTGATTAGTATACACATTAAGAAAGTTGACCTTTGCTTTCTTTCACAGATGAAGCCTGTTGCCCATACTATCTCCTTTATAATGGATTTTTTATTTATCAATTTGGTCTATAATCTGCTTGGTGTAAAAGAGGACCACATCATGTATGGTGATCCAGAGGTCAAAGGTAGAAAAACCCATCTCAGATCCCCTCATGGAGTCTAACCCTTGTTTCTACAGTTGGAGGACAGAGTCTGTCTGCCTGAATTCACATTCTGCTCTATGGGAGTCAGGAACTAGTGAGTTCACACATCTCTTATTCTTACAATTGCATAGAATGTTTGCAGCCACTGTCCTAATCTTGTTAATATCAAAAAGGAATTTCCTTATTTACTCACTGAGTCAGAGGCAAAGCCTCAGATCTCACAAGATGGAGCATGCCACCTGCTCTAGCTGTACCCAATTGAGTTCAAATCCTGCTTTTACAGGCTAGATGTATTAGGAGCCAAGCAACCACTAGAATTTCTACGCTGGTAAAATAGTTTACAGTAATGCCAGTTTTAAAGATAGGTTAGCTGAAGAGTACTCGGCATTTTGCAAGGACTCAATAATTACTAACAGTAATCATAATCCTCCATCACATAATCATCACTTACACTTATTAAATTAAATAAATTGAATCTTGCTTTTCCGAAACAAAATTGTTACAATTTCCTTTATATATACAGAGGGAAAATCTTAACAGCAAATGAAGATGTATGTTTCTCTTCCCTTCCCTCAAAACTTATGCTGACACTAAAAAAAAAAAAAAAGACATCCAAAATGATGTTAATGCATAGATCCTGCCTGCATAGACAGAGTTGAGCCAACCACAGGGCATTTATTTAAAAGGAGAGCATCCCATCATACTTTGTTAATGCTACATGGGTATTGAAAGCTAGCATTTCCTAGCCTTTTCCTGTTATGTCCTGTCATAGTGGATTGTAATTTTCAACATTACAAGGGCTTTGTCTTTTTATAAATTGATTAACACTTAATGCTTAGAATGGTGACTCCTCAATAATTATGTGTTGTCAGGAAGGAGAACTATAAGAAACACTCTATTCTTGTTTCTTACAGTGCTTAGCAAAACATCTAGCAAAAAGTAAACGAATAGTTTTAGTTGACTGTTATTATTTTGGGGTACCTTTGATTTGCCTCAATTTTCTCATCTGTAAAAAGGGTATAATATTATCTGCCACATAGCAGGATTGTGAGAGATAAAGAGTCAATATAGGTAAAGTCCTCTAAATGTCAAACTATGAGTAGCACATAGAGTGTACTACATGTGTTAGATTTTTATTATTATTATTGTATTTTTTCTTTTTCTCTTTATGACAAAATTTGATTTTTGTTCTCAAAAAAAATTTTTCTTTCAAAATCAAAGTCATCCTCCTCTGTTCGCACTGTCTTCAACCTCTCTTAACTTTACTTACTGGTATGAGTGTTATAATACCATGATTTTCTTTTGGAGAAACCAAGTCCTCCCTTACAGACCAAGTAAGTTTGGGATCTTATTTCATCCATGACTCTGATCCAGTGCTGGATGCATAAAATGACTTTCATGAAGTTTGCTAAAATTTTTGGAAAGATTTGCTCTATCTGGACTCAGCTTCTAAATTGATGCAATGGTCTTGCTGTCTCTTAGTGGAACAGGCTGCTGAGCCGAACAAAGAAATCAGCAGGAAAGCAAAGCTGAAAGATACAGTCCTGATAACACTGTCTGAATATCTAAAGCCAAATTAACTTCAATGAATTTTATTATTTTTTTTACCTTCAAGACAGCAAACTTTTTCTGTGAAGAGTTAGACTGTAAACATTTTAGGCTTTGTGGCCCATATGGTTTCAGGTGCAACTATTCAACCTTGATGATGGAAGGCTGTTTGCAATAAAACTTGATTTGCAAAAACAGGTGGCAGGGTACATTTGGCCCTGAATCATTTAGTGACTCCTGCCTCACCCTAGAGTTTCTTTAGCTGGCAACCAAAGCAGTTTTAACTAATACCCCCTATATCAGACAGTGGATTAATAGAGTTTTAGGCTAGAAACTTAAAATCATTATTTATACATTTTCTCTTCCTGGTCCCTCTCAACAACAAATCAATAATGGCCAGAGCTTGTGTCTCTCCCAAATGCTCTCTTAATCTATTCATTCTTTCCAACCTCACCTCTAACTTGTTATTCCAAATCATCATCATCTGCTTGGAGTTCCACAAAAAACTTTTAAATATTTTTTTGTGTCTAGGATTAACCCTTCTAGTTATGCTCCACACTGAAGGTCCTGTGATGTTTTTTTAATGCATATATTTGCATATCAAACTCATATCTGGGTGACCTTCCATGATCCCTCAACTTGGTTATATCCGCTGTCATAAAACACATGTTATTTGATTTATGTATTAAATAATTGTTTTTGTTGCTAGAATGAAATTCTTTGAGCCCGAGCAATTTTCTTCTCTGTGGTTTTGCTCAATTCTCTCTCTCTCATAATATATATGCTTGGTATAAAATGGATGTTCAAAGAGGAAAAAAATGATTCATCAGGGAATGTAAAGATAAAAATAATGCAGTTTTCCTGAAGACAGACTTTAAAAACATAGCTTCTCCATTTTTAAAACCATTAATGTCTGTTAAATATATATTTACTGTTATATGGTAATCTCTTAGTTTTCTACTGGGCCAACATTACCAAAAATTTATTAGAATGAAAACAGAAGAGTGATTTTAAAAAAATTTATTTCAGTACTTAATTTTCCAATTGTCTTTCTATTCCCCTTGACATCCAAAATTTACTTATTATTCAGTGTCTAGTTCAAGTCCAGATTCTCATTATATTTCTAACTCAGTCTCTGTAACTCTATTCTGTTATTTTTCCACTTATTTTATGTATCAGGCATTTGTATTTCACATTGTATGTAAATTTAAATTGTTACAGTCTCTTCCTGTGTGCATTTATTTTTTTATGCCCATGCACAACAAATTTTCCCAGAAAGTAAGAGACATTTTTAACTTTTTAAAAAATCACAAATTTCAGTACAAAGCAATGAACACAGAAGATATTCACTAAATTCCTACTAAATGAGTAAATTGCTGAGGAAACAAAAAAGGAATGATCATAAAATTACATCTGGAAGGAACACCATGCCCAGAAAATCATCTAATGACTGCACACATAATTTTTGCTAGCATTATGATGAAGGAAACAAGTGTATTACAAAAACATGAAACATAGCAGATGGTTGGTTTACACTTCAAATCACTCACTTGGTATCTAGATGTAGAGACATTATTTGATGATAAATTAACAGCACTTTTCAATTTTTTATTTGATCTTTAAATGAATTTAATGATGTGAATTACACAGAAGTATTTAGGCATCTTGCTTATACGTTATGAGGATGTTTTGCTAAAAATATTTAGCTACATTAAAAGTGCAGCGATATAAAGAGAATATGAAAGACTTGTTAGGAAAAAATGTAGAAATATAATTGACCAAATATTCAATACAAACCAAAAATGAAGTGCCAATTTTCAAATCCTTTTTAAAATTGTGTAGTCTAAAATCATCAAAACTGACTACAGAGGAAATCAATACTAAAAGAGTAATGATACAAATGAGCAGATTAAAATGAGAAGTTTATCAAAGAATTACCTTTAATAATGGCTCTGGGCCCAGAATTTATATTTCAGAAAGCAAGAGAATGAACACATAATTCCCTTAATATATAAATTGACCCAAAACAAAGAAAAACAGGAGAAAACTTCAAATTATTTTTTACAAACCTAGCATAAACTTTAAAAATTTGTGTGCCTGAGTACACTCATGCACACACGATGCCCTCATGTACAAGCACACACACACACACACACACAGAGTAATTTCACTTAAAAATATGAGTGCATAAAATCTAGTGACAAAAACAGCGGAAATTAAAACCAACAAATAATCTCAGGAAAGTAAGATTTTCACTATCAGAAAAACTTACATTATGTCAAATGGTCCAATAAAGAAAAACAGGGGAGAAAGGCTCTTTCCTTTCCCTCTGGCGGCAGCCATCAGGTGAGCCGACATGGGCGCATACAAGTACATCCAGCAGCTATGGAGGAAGAAGCAGTCGGACGTGATGCGCTTTCTGCTCAGGGTGCGCTGCTGGCAGTACCGCCAGCTCTCGGCGCTGCACCGGGCCCCCCGCCCCACCAGGCCCCACAAGGCGCGCAGGCTGGGCTACAAGGCCAAGCAAGGTTATGTCATATATCGTATTCGTGTGCGCCGTGGTGGTGGCAAACGCCCAGTTCCTAAGGGTGCCACCTACGGCAAGCCTGTCCACCATGATGTCAACCAGCTCAAGTTTGCTCGAAGCCTTCAGTCTGTTGCCGAGGAGCAAGCTGGACGCCACTGTGGGGCCCTCAGGGTCCTGAATTCTTACTGGGTTGGTGAAGATTCTACATACAAATTCTTTGAGGTTATCCTCATCGATCCATTCCATAAAGCTATCAGAAGAAACCCTGACACCCAGTGGAACACCAAACCAGTGCACAAGCACAGGGAGATGCGGGGGCTGACGTCCGCAGGCAGGAAGAGCTGCGGCCTTGGCAAGGGCCACAAGTTCCACCACGCGATCGGTGGATCTCGCCGTGCAGCCTGGAGAAGGCACAATACTCTCCAGCTCCACCGCTACCGCTAATATCAGTGATGTCTGTAAAATTCTTACCTAATAAACAATTTAGGACATTCATGTCTGCTTAAAAGTGTTTTTTAATTTGTCTGTTAAAACTAGTTGTCTGCAGATTGTTTCATTGAATGCATTGTCAAATTATGAAAGTTAAAGTGCAATAATGTTTGATGACTAAGTGATGATGTATCTTGTTTCTAATAAGGGAAATGCCTTGGTTTTTGCTTTATTAGGGAGTTGATATGTCCGCGTTTAAAATGCTGTTTGGTACATTAGGTGTAAAATAAATTCTGTAAAAGGAAAAAAAAAAAAAAGAAAAACAGACAATGATGATAAAAAAACTTTGTGACCATATTACTGTGGACACAAACACAGTTAAGTATTTGGACATAATTAAGCATTCATACATAACTGATACAAATATAATCAGATAATACTGATACACTGATTTGAAAGACCAAATTTAACAAAATCTAAACTATAATACAAATAATTCATCTTACTCTTCTATTTCAATACTTCATTTTTCTAATCTAGAATTAATATTTTTGTTTGAATTAACATTACTATCATATATTTGGGTAAATGTTATATGTTTAGTAAACATAGAGAAGGATCCTAAGTTTGACAGAATACTATACTCCCTTCAAAAGTTTCCTTGCAATTCCCAATCTTATTCCATCTAATCTTGTGGATAAAGTTTAGAAACAGGTTATCTGGTTCCAAATGTGTTAGATGGAACCGACTGACATTGCTTTGAATTAATAACAGAGAATGTAAAGAATTGAGATATTCAAATATTGAGTTTTGCCATGCATTATAAGTAATTCTTTAATTTTTTTATATAGGCTAGTAAATATCAGATTATTCTCATGAATTTCTTGTTAGGTTTATTCCTAGGTAATATGTATATACACATATATTTCCCACTATAAAATAAAAGTCTTGTATAACTCTCATTTAGTTTTGACAATGTATAAGAAAGGTGTTTATTTTATGTGGATCTGTAATTAGACATCTATACTTTCTTATTATTAGTTTAAATAATCATTAAAATTTCTGAAAGTGATGAGAATCTTGATTCTTTCTAATATCTATCCTTTCATGTATTTTCTAACTTTATTGCTCTTATTTAATTGCCAATTATCTCAAATTTTACACTCAATTGTAGTTATAGTAACTGGCATTCTAATCTAGCTTCTGAATTCCAAAGCATCCTTCTACTATTTTGCTATAAACATGAAATATGATATGTTTCTCAGAGATGTGCTCTACCAAAACAAGGACTTCATTTCTATCCTATGGTTGTTAATCATTTTTATTGAATTTTACTTGAAATAAATATTTCATTTTAACATATTTTTAAACTATAGAGATAATGGTATAGTTATTCTCACTTAATCATTTAATATATTGAAATGCACTTATAGATTCCTTAATGTTGAACCATCCTTGTGTTCCTGCAACAAATATTTTTGTCATTGACTAATATCTTTATTTTCTTTTAAATATTTATTTTGGCAGAATAGTAAATGTACAGAGAAGTGAACACAGTTTTAATAATTACTATAAACTGTAATTTCCCTATAATGGCTTTATCATTGTCTCTTTTCTTCAAATAAGATGCAGAAATGGTGTCCCTTTATCCTCCTGTACATATCAGTGGGTATTTCCTAAGAAGGCAACCTATCATACTTCAATTACAAAACCCATGAATTAAAGAAAGAAAAATAGGAAATTAGAAAATATTTTAAACTGAATGATAATGATACTAAAATATATCAGAGCTTATGGAATGCAAACAGAACTGATTAAATACAAATTTATAGTTTTGCATACTTATTTTTTAAAGAACTTTTGAGATATACTTGACATACAATAAACTGCATATATTTAACCTGTACAATTTGATATATTTTTTTCTTATTAGTCATGTATGTATGGCAATCCCAATCTCCCAATTCATCCCACCCCAACCACCCCCCCCCAAACTTTCCCACATTGGTGTCCATATGTTTGTGCTCTACATCTGTGTCTCTATTTGTGCCTTGCAAACCTGTTGACCTGTACCATTTTTATAGATTCCACATATATGTGTCAATATATGATATTTGTTTTTCTCTGACTTACTTCACTCTGTATGACAGTCTCTAGGTCTATCCATGTCTCTACAAATGTCTCAATTTCATTCCTTTTTACGGCTGAGTAATAAAGGTTGCATCATGAGGGGAAGGGAGGACTGGATTATACAGATATAACAGATATAAGGGTTTTTTTTGATATTTTATTTATTTTTCTTTTTTTAAGAAGTTTTATTGAGATTTACTTGACATACAATAAACTGCATATATTTAACCTGCACAATTTGATTCTTTTTTTCTTATTACTAATGTATATATGGCAATCCCAATTTCCCAATTCATCCCACCTCAACTCCCCCCTTCCCACTTTCCCCACTTGTTGTCCATGTTTGTTCTCTACATCTGTGTTTCTATTTCTGCCTTGCAAACCGGTTGATCTGTACCATTTTTCTAGATTCCGCATATATGTGTTAATATATGACATTTGCTTTTCTCTTTCTGACTTACTTCACTCTGTATGACAGGCTCTAGGTCCATCCATGTGTCTACAGATGTCGCAATTTTGTTCCTATTTACAGCTGAGTATTATTCCACTCCACTCCAATATTTCATATACATATATATATATGTATATGTATTCCACACACACACACACACACACCACATCTTCTTTATCTATTCATCTGTTGATGGACATTTAGGTTGCTTCCATGACCTGGCTATTGTAAATAGTTCTGCAACGAACATTGGAGGGCATGTGTCTTTTTGAATTATGGTGTTCTCCGGGTATATGCCCAGTAGTGGGATTGCTGGGTCATATGGTAACTCTATTTTTAGTTTTTCGACGAACCTCCATACTGTTCTCCATAGTGGCTGTATCAATTTACATTCCCACCAACAGTGCAAGAGGGTTCCCTTTTCTCCACACCCTCTCCAGCATTTACTGTTTCTAGATTTTCTGATGATGCTCATTCTAACTGGTGTGAGGTGATACCTCATTGTAGTTTTGATTTGCATTTCTCTAATAATTAGCGATGTGAGCAGCTTTTCATGTGCCTCTTGGCCATCTGTATGTCTTCTTTGAAGAAATGCCTATTTAGGTCTTCTGCCCATTTTTTGATTGGGCTGTTTGTTTTTTTGATATTGAGCTGCATGAACTGTTTCTATATTTTGGAGATTAATCCTTTGTCTGTTGATTCATTTGCAAATATTTTCTCCCATTCTGAGGGTTGTCTTTTCATCTTGTTTATAGTTCCCTTTGCTGTGCAAATGCTTTTAAGTTTCATTAGGTCCCACTTATTCATTTAGGTTTTTATTTGCATTACTCTGGAAGGTGGGTCAAAAAAGATCTTGCTGTGATTTATGCCAAAAAGTGTTCTTCCTATGTTTCTCTCCAGGAGTTTTATAGTGTCTGGCCTTACATTTAGGTCTTTAATCCATTTTGAGTTTATTTTCATATACGGTGTTAGGGAGTTGCATACTTATATTTAAAAAGAAGAGAGGTTCAAAATCCGTGATCTAAGCATTCACAATAAGAGGCTACAAAGACGCAATTACATTAAAGCTAAAATAAGAAGAATGGCAACAATAAAGATAAAAATAGAAATTAAAGACAGAAAAAGAAAAAAGAAACCATTAAAAATTTGTTTTTGAAATGATTAGTAGAGGACTTCCCTGGTGGCACAGCGGTTAAGAATCCACCTGCCAATGCAGGGGACACAGGTTCAATCCCTGGTCCAGGGAGATCCTGAATGCTGTGGAGCAACTAAGCCTGTGCACCACAACTACTGAGCCTACGCTCTAGAACTCACGAGCCACAAATACTGAGCATGTGTGACACAACTCCTGAAGCCCACGTACCTAGAGCCCATGCTCTGCAACAAGAGAAGCCACTGCATGAGAAGCCTGTGCACTGCAATGAAGAGTAGCCCCCACTTGCTGCAACTAGAGAAAGCCTGCCCACAGCAAAGAATACCCAATGCACCTAATAAATAAATTAATTTAAAAAAATGATTAGTATATTATTGTCCATCATATATTCTATCTTGGTAAATGTTTCATAAGTACTTGGGAAAATGTATATTTTGGAACTATTTGATTAAAAGAATCAAACACTTATTTCCTCTTTTTTTTCCAATTCTTCTACAACTTACTTGATATCTCAGGGTATTTATTCAATAACATTATATTAGAGAGGTGTTAGATTCTCTAATTTTTTGATTGCTTTCTCTTTTGTTATGTCAAATTTTACTTAATACATTTTAGAATCTATTTTTAAGAGCATACACAATTAAGATTTTTTTGTCTTCTGGATGAGTTGATTCTCTTATCATTATGAAATGTTCCTTTCTATCCCTGATATTGTTACTTCCTTTGAAATCTGCTTTAGCTGATAGTCACATTTGATTTCTTATGCTTCTATATCCTAGGTCTTCTCCTTCCAGACAGATGGAATAATTTGGGTAGATTTATACTTTTTTCCTTAAATGACTAAAAATGTTGGATAAAATACACCTATCAATGGTTTTCAGACACTGAACACCATAGAGTATAGGACAGTGACCCCTGCAAGAGGAGAAACAAAAGATATGAGCCCTATCATTGGTCCATTTCACTCTCTTTCCTGGCAAAAGGATAATTTTTCTAAGGTTGGATTAATGGAAGTATTTCACAAAGGCAAATGAGTAAACATGGCACATTGCACAGATATTAATTTTTCTGCACAAGACAAATATCAAAATGATTTAAATTATTGAAAAAATTATTTGAAGTCAGATTACAGATAGCAAAGGTTAAATATCTATTGAGTGTAAAAAGTTATTTTATTTATTCAACAAACATCTAGTTAGTGTTCTAATTTCTAAGCAGTAGGCACTAAAGGTTGGTGGCAGAACACAAGAGAATGATTCATGTCATCATGGAATTTGTACCTATATAACATATATACTGATAAGAACAAATTAATATGTTAATAGAGAAAAGGACAAAAACAATTAACAACAACAAAAGAAATGGAGTTTTAAGGAATATTGTCAAAGTAGCTGGTAATCAAAATGTTCCCTTCTGCTGTTTAACACTTGAACAACTGAAAATAATCATTTTATTTAGCTTAAGATTCTGTTGATTAGCTGAATGGTCCTTCAGATCTGGTTTGGATCAGTGGTCTCTGAGAGCTCTTTCATGTTTCTGTGGTAATCAACTAACAGATTGGCTGGTGGCTGGGTGATTCTGAACAGTCTCACACACATAGGTGGCAGTTGGCTAGGTGCCACTGGGCTGTATCATTTCTCTATATGGCCTCTCATCCTCCAACAGATTGATTTAGGTTCTTTTTTATGGTGACCTTGGGCATTCAAGCTCACCAAAAGAGTGAGCCTCAATGTGTAAGCACTTTTCCTGGCTGCTTGAATCATTTTGCCTAATGTTGCATTAGCCAAAGCAAGTCACGTGACTAAAGACTGATCCAGGAGGTAAGGAGGATGAGAGGCCATGCACCTTCAGATTACAGGAATATTGCTAAAAGAAGGGGGATTTGTCACTATCTTTTTTACAATGAACTGCACAAAAATACGACTATAAGGATGTATTGCCATTTTTATATACTAATTTAGGAATAAAAAAGTAAAATCATTCAATGTTGTCAAATATATGGTGAATTAAACTTCAGTATCTTTCAGACATATTTATCATTGTATCTGGCTTTTTATTTTATAATTTTCTAATCTTTTAGATAGTGAGTTCTCTGAAAAAAATAAATGTATTTGCTTTGCTTTCTAAATAATAGCTCAAAATCTTGGCATAGGGTATGTGCTCAAATATTTAAAAAATTAATGAATCATCCCTCAAAAATTTAAGCACAAAATTAACATATGACCCAGAACAAATGAAGATACAATGAAATAAAAATAAACATACAATCCAGAAATTGTACTCCTAAGTATGTACTTAAAGAATTTGAAAGTAAATATGTTAGTTTGCTCAGGCTGCCATAACAAAATACCATAGATGGTGTGGCTTAAACAACAGAAATCTATTTGCTCACAGTTCTGGAGGTAGAAGTCAAGATCAAGATGTCTGCAGGGTTGATTTCTCCTAAGGCCCCTTTCTTTGGCTTGTAGAAGCCATGTTCTCCCTCTCCCTTCACACTGTCTTCCCTTTATGCCTGTGTTTGTGTCCTAATTTCTTCCTCTTACAATGACACCAATTATAATGGATTAGGGTGCTACCCTAACAATCTCACAAACCTTAATTACCTCTTTAAAGACCCTATCTCCAAATAAAGTCACATTCTGAGGTACTGGGGTTTAGGACTTCAACATGAATTTTGAGGAAACACGATCCAGCCCCTAACAGTAGAGATTCAAACAGATATTCTTATATCAATATTTATTATAGTTTTATCACAATAGCCAAAAAGGGGAAACAACTAAAGTGTCCAGAAAATTAATGGATAAACAAAATGTGGTTTAAATATGGATGTTTATAATAGTATCATTTAAAATATTTCAAAAAATGGAAATAGTATAAATAACCAAACCAGCAGCAAAAGAATAATGAAACTACAGTGCATCAAATCTATAAAATATTACAGTCTTTGAGAATGTAAATACAGGTCATTTTATAATATTTTTATGAAAAAATCAATATGCATGTATACCACAATATAAAAATAAGAAAAACTACATACAAAATTAAAGGAAAAAAACCAGGGCTGTTCTTTTTCATCTTAAAATAGTGTTAAAATTTTTATTGTTTTCTATATTAGCTAATCAAATGTGCCCAAACTGGTACAATTCTGATTTATAACTATGTATAACTGACATTAATGACTTAATTTTGCTAGTCTGTAGAATGATTTTACTTTTATTTTGGCCCATGGACAACTCCCCAATTACAAAACAGAAAAGCAAAAAAAAAAAAAAAAAAAAAAGACATAAAAAAAAAAGGACTTTATTACTCTGAACTGATTATGTAATGGTAAGGATAGGATTTTCATTTCTCAGGGAGTATTACCTCCTTATGTGGCATATAGCTATGCAGTGTTATTGTCTCTAAAGAACAAATATGGATAAGGATTAAAAAGGATCAGAAATCCAAGGATTCACTTTTTTTCAAGGTTAAGAATATTAAATTTTCAGTTCCATTGGATGAATAAATCCTAGCAATTCATATGCAATGCAGCAAGAAGATTTACCTTGTAAAGACTAAGTCAGAGTCAAAAGATACAGTACATTGAACAATCAGTGACTTGTTCAAAATACAAGTTATTTGAAATAATGTTGCTGAAATACCAGAGATCTGTTCAGTCAAACTAAAGAAAGAGCAAATGTAGGAAGCTAGAAATAACAATATCAACTTCCATAAAGTAAAACTACTATTCACAAATCACATAAATAAACAATTGCTTATAATGAGGCAACTTACAGGAACAGCCACTATTAAAAGCAGCCTGGGCTTTCTTTTTCCCCCTTTACGCACATTATTTGACCACCATTATCAACTCTTAAGTTACATCTTTTGTTAAGGTACCAACCAGTTCAACTTGGATTTTTAAAAAATACATCCAAACCAAAATTTCTCTACTTAAAGATCACTGTCTAGATGTTTTAATCTACTTTTACTTTTGTTCTTTTCTTCTATCAGTCATTTTTATGAGATAGCAAGTTACCCAGTTCTTTCAGTACCTCTCTGAGGTTAATATTATTTTATATTCATTAGACCAATAGGTCAAATGAGGCACAGAAAGGTTAAGTGGTGTCTAAGGTTTCAGGCTTTCTACCAACTGAGTTATGGATGAAGCTTGAAACTTGGTCCCTTGGTGTCTCTTGCTCTAATCAACTGACAGTAGATAAGCATTCTTAATTAAGTTTTCATGATGACATGAAACAACAGTTATGTTACCCACATTTATATCATGATTTCTGACAGAATACTCACAGCCTATTTAATGTCATTGTGAGACATCGTTAATAGCATTTCTATTTATGACTGGCACACATATATAGAAAGGTTGATTTCACTAGTCATGTGACTTACCTAAAGGCAGATTGGACCCATTTTTCAATCTTCCTGAGTTTCATAAAATCTCTAAAGCTTAAGTACTACTACATGTGTTTGGCCATTGATTTTGCATCATGACATGGTTCACGCTACTTTGACTAACATCAACCCTAATGCTCTCAGTTCTCCAGACAGAGCTCTTGAAGCATCTTCTCTAAGTAATTTCTAAATATGGGAGTGCTTCAGGCTCCAATCTTACTGCTTCTCCTCTTCTCTCTCCACACTCCCCACGTGCACTGTTTTATCTAAACCCGTGACTTTAAATGCTCTTCTTGATTGATAGATTCCAAATTTATTTCTTCAATTCCTAATTTTATCACCACTTATATATGAAAATGCTAATTTTAATTACTCTTAGATATCTAATAATTACTTCAAAGATAACATACTGAATGCAACTCTTGACTTTCTCTTCCATAGTTCATCTTGTACCATGAGCCAGGCACTGTAGTTAATAATCATTTCAACAGAAGCAGAATGTAGCCATGAAAATACTGAAGTGATTATTAGACATTCAGTTCAACAAACTACCTTAAGGTAAAAATAGACAGAGATTAGACTAAAACTGAGAGATCTGAAGTACACTACCTTTCCATGGGGTTGCGTAAGCTTAACTGGAGACCAACAGGAGGAGAAGAGAGAGTTTCCTCTACTGACACAAAATGTAAGACAGATCTTAACTGACAAATCAATTGACAATCAAACAGTTAAAGCAAATGGACAAAAGTAAAAAATAATATTTTGAAAAAAAATTGACAAGTTGGGAAGAAGGTAGCCTCAGACAAAACAAGTGAAAATTGGAACTACAGTAGTAAGCAAGCTTCAAAAGTCACCTTTTCCATTTGGTATCTGTCAAGCCTTGATGACCCTATGTGTTCTTTTATTTACAGTTACATGAGGTTTTGGAACAAGGAGATAAAGTTTAGTGTGTTTTACATTCAAGTTACCAAGTAGGAGCTCTTTTCCAAAATGCACAACATCATCAAATGGACAACACCTTCTCCTAGATATAAACCTGCCAAAAGGAAACTTGTATGTCTCAACAGTGGTATGAAAGGTGTGTAAAGTATCTCCTTTGAAAATTAATAATTTGAAGCCTATCACTATGTAGGTTAGGAACTGAAGTCTTGCTACCTATGTATTCTGAAAATCATTGTGGAAATAAATTCTCATGGTCCTGCATTGGAAGAGCTCTCAAGCATCAGGCAGATAAAAGCACAATTTGCCTTTGGAAAAATCCAGCTTTAACCCTTAGATAAAAGTCTGAGTAACATGTATGGAATGTAAATAGTAATGATGATAATAATAATAATAACAACACACAGAAACAATACATCACAAATGAGAGCAAGCAGAGTCAGACAAATGAATGCTTCAATACTGGTCTTATGTTTCACAGATAATAGAAGTGAAATCCTATGTTTCATGATATAAAAAGAAAGCTTGAAAGAGGGAAAAAAGAAGAGCAAATAAAAGCCACCAAGAAGATTTAAAAAGCATAAAATTGAGAAATGGAAAATATAATGTTAAAAGTAAAAACTAAATGTATATGTTAGTCACTATATTATACATACCAGAAGACAGAACTATTAAAACTGGAAGAAATGTTCAAATATTTTACCCTAAATGGATAGTAAAAGAAATAGAATGTAGAAAAGAAAAATTAAGAAAACCACTTCTTAGTGTCAGAAAGTCAAATAATATGATTTTATAAATGTTAGGGTAAACCATATGAATATGCCATCGGG
This sequence comes from Hippopotamus amphibius kiboko, assembly GCF_030028045.1. Classification (NCBI taxonomy): domain Eukaryota; kingdom Metazoa; phylum Chordata; class Mammalia; order Artiodactyla; family Hippopotamidae; genus Hippopotamus; species Hippopotamus amphibius. The sequence continues at coordinate 33,964,275 of NC_080188.1, forward strand.
GTGGGGGCAAAATGATTGAATATCAAGAAGGTTTTTAATGCTAACCCTATAGGAAAACCCAAGTAAAGCACTAATGAGTTATTTTGCAGTAGTAAGTGAAATTAGCAGGATTGTTGGATATAAATAATTATGTAACAGACAACTCTATACCTATATACTAGCAATAGTCTGTGCAAGCTTGTAATCAAATAAGTTGTCATGTACAAATGGAAACAACAACAAAACATACCTGAGGATAAACTTAGACTAAAAGGAACAGTTTTTAATGGAAAAATATATTAAAATTTATTGAAAAGCACTAATGAATTTCAAGACAAATGGAAGGGCAAAGTTTCTAAACTGACCTTCTCCGTATCTCTCTCACTTATACACATACAAACATACACACACACACACACCCCTACACCCACATTAACATTAAAGGGTGAGAAAATAATTTTGTCCCAACTCATACCAATCTAGTCTCTTGTCCCCACTTAAAGTGATATAGGCTGACTGCTTTAAATAATTAGATATTAGGTTTTTATATATTGAACTTTACAGAAATTGGATTTCTTAAGATAGCTTTTTTGATAGAAAATTTTAACAAAATAAGGTGGTATAGCTACTATGGAGAACAGTATGGAGGTTCCTTAGTAAACTAAAAATAGAGCTACCATATGATCCTGCAATCCCACTCCTGGGCATATGTCCTGAGAAAAACATGGTCTGAAAGGATACATGCACCCAATGTTCTTTGCAGCATTGTTTACAATAGCTAAGACATGGAAGCAACCTAAATTTCCATCGACAGAGGAATGGATAAAGAAGATATGGTACATATGTACAATGGAATATTACTCAGCCATTAAAAAGAATGAAATAATGCCATTTGCAGCAACATGGACAGACCTAAAGATTGTCATACTGAGTGAAGTAAGTCAGACAGAGAAAGAGAAATATCATATGATATCATTTATACGTGGAATCTTAAAAGAAATGATACAAATGCACTTATTTACAAAATAGGAGCAGACTCACAGACTTAAAGAAGGACCTTATGGTTACAGGGGAGAAGGGTGGAGGAAGGGATAGTTACAGAGTTTGGGACTGACATGTACACACTGCTATGTTCAAAATGGATAACCAATAAGGACCTATTACATAGCACAGGGAACTCTGCTCAATATTATGTAACAACCTAAATGGGAAAACAACTTGAAAAAGAATAGGTACATGTATAACTGAATCACTTTGCTGTACACCCAAAACTAATACAACATTGTTAATCAACTGAACTCCAATATAAAATAAAAAGTCAAAAAAAAAAAGAATAAGCATGTGGAGAAAATAATTTAAAAATTACTCAGAGTATACTTGTACATACATTATAGATACATATACCATGTATTCTGAAAAATAGTCGATGACAATATTTTAAAATTTTCTTCTTAGGAATACCCAAGATATATGGGAGCTACATTTAGTAAGTTGCTAAAATTTTCTTTTTCTAAATGTGTTACTTTCTGAAAGGAGTAAAAATAATCTTAATAGCTATATCTCTCAACTTTTGAGTTTCACATAATTTAATTGTCAAAAAATGAAAATCTCTTGTTAAGGACTTACCCCCAGTTGTAAGTAATGCTTGGATTGAGTTTTGCCAGCCAGAAATCTAATAGGAGAAATGTATAAGCATTTGCATGATTGACTTTGTGCCATCATTTTAAAATATGGCTTACTTACAAGCGTACATTTTTTCTATGTATTCCCTATCAGAGTGTGTAATTAGTCTATTCAAACAGACATAGCATCTCTGATGAGGCACAATGCAAAATCTGGGGTTCCATCATTTGAGCACTTAAGTTCTGTGAAATATAATTCAAAAGCTCTCTCTGTGAACCTACTTATTTCTCTTGAAGGATTCTCCGCAACCCTTACCTGCTTCTTTGGCTTCCTTTTAAATAATATTCAATGTTTGCTGTACAGTGTTTTTTAACCATGAACTTTTACTTGAACAAAATACAGACGTAAAGTATAGTTATCCCTTGGGATCTATGGGGCATTGCTTCCAGGAACTCCCATGGATACCAAAATCTACAAATGCTCAAGTCCCTCTATAAAATGGCATAGTATTTGCATATAACCTAAGAACATCCTATCATATTCTTTAAATCATCTCTAGATATATAACCTAATAGAACGTAAATACTATGTAAACAGTTGCCTGTGTGTGGCAAATTCAAATCTTGCTTTTGGGAAGCTTCTGGATGTTTTAAAAAATATTTTTAATCTGTGATTGGTTGAATCTGTGGATGCTGAACCCATGAATACAGAGGACCCACTGTATTATGTGAAACTCTATAGAAAGTTTCCTGGCAAATGGTAACAGAATAAAATAAATGAAGGTAAAATCAGTAACTCTCCCTACCTCATGTGTGTGACATCTCCTTCAGAAGTAAGTTACACAGAGCCCATGGCTGGGCAGCCAGTTGTGGCTGAAGCTTGTCATGCTCTTTAGGTACAAAGCGATACAGTTGCTGAAAAAGTTTGATTTAGCTAGTCTCAAGGTTGAAAAATTCATATAAATCATCCTTGTTTGGTTCTTCCTAATACTTACAAAAACATGAAATGAAAGAAAAGAAAAATGTGCCGTGTGGTCAGAACCAATCTCAAATTTCTATATAAACTCCAAATAACACAGACAAAATAAAATGCCACTTCAAATTATAATTCATTTTCCTTTATATTGAGATTCTCCAGAGTGGCACTATTGACATTTTGGATTGGATAATTCTTTGCTGTAGGGGGCTGTCCTGTGCATTGTAAATGTTTACCAGGGTTCCTAGTGTTAATGACTCACTGAATGTTAGTAGCACACTCCCAAACCCAGTGATAACAATCAAAGCTGACTATACAGATATTACCAAGTGTCTCTTGGAGCAAAATGCCCTCCCTTGAGAACCACTGGTCTGTAACAAAGCCCCTCACGTGGATTTTTTTTTTTTTCCACAACATGGTAGTGCAGACATAATCTAGGGATTGTGGCCATACATTCAAATAAGCAATTATGAATTTTCTGGTTTTATAAGGAAACCTGTCTATAGGTCTAGTATGCACTGAATATTTGTGACCCCTCCTAATTTCTTTGTTGAAGCCCTGATCCTCCAAATGGGATTTGGAGGTGGGGTCTTTGGGAAGTAATTAGGTGATGTCATGTGGGTGGAGCCCCAATAATGGAATTGGTGCCCTTACAAGAACAGGAAAAGACTAGATTCCTCTCTCTCTACAATGTGAGGATACTGAAAGAAGCTGGCCATCAGCAAACTAGGAAGTGTGCTCTCACCAGATACCAAAAAAGTGGCACCTTGACCTTTAACTTCCCTATCTCCAGAATTGTGAGAAATAAATGTTTGTTCTTTAAGCTCCCCAGTCTATGGTGTTGATATTTTGTTGCAGCAGCCCAAACTAAGATATGTCTTACTACTTAAAATGTAGAAAAACGGTCACAGCTATAGGCTCTATTTCAGAATGCCACTACAGTTTATGAATGATGTAGATTATATGATAGCAAAATGTCAGTCAAGTTAATGATTTTGAACTATTGATTTAACAATCAATAAAATTTCTATATCTAAATCAAATATGCAGTAATGAATACTCATCATAAAGTTGGTCCATAATACTGACCATGTTTTTTTCTGTTATGAAACACATAAAGACAGAAAAAGAGAGAGCAAAAATTCTTTTCTGCCATAAAAATATTAAAACTTCAGGTCTTAAATGTATATATTCCTGATTTTTTAAAATGATACTTTAGTTAGAAATAGAAGTGTTTCTATAGCTTGTAAACAAATACATCTCAAATCAACAGCAAACATCTAATTTACTATGAAACAGAAAGGTCATTATTATTACATTAAGGAAAATAAAGATGCTTCATTTCATATATTCATTTATTCTTGCCCTCAAAAGTCTTAATAGCGAAATGAGAAACATGAAACTAAGATAACAAGAATAGATGAAAAATACTGGAAACTGAGAACTAAAAAAATGACCAGACTTATGTAGTAAGTTTAGAAAGATGGCTATAATATATGAAAATCAATCTATTTTCCTTATATTAACATTAATCAACTTCAACACATAATAAAAACCTACATTCATGAATAATGGCTAACCAGAAACAAAGATTAAAAAGAAACATATTGGTCTTCAAGAAAATAAACAATAAAACTGCTAAGTTATAGAAGAAAAAACAATTTTAAAGCAAAGAAAGAGATTATCTTCATGGATGGGAAAATTGAAAAATGTGAGAATTATATTACAATAGTAGCCAGTACCCATTGGATATCTGTATAATGTATACACATGGTATACACTGTAAATATTTTACATAAATTTTCCCAATGTTTACAAATATTCTATGAAGTTGTTACTATGATGAAATGCAAGTTGGGAGAATTAAAGCTCTAAAATCACTAGGTAAAGGCACCAATCTATGAAATTAAGTGGACACTGAGCTGCTGGCCACTCCTTTAGTGTTTCCTCATTAGTTTTGAATCATAAGATATTGGGAAAGAAGCAGCTTTTACTCATTCTGTCATAACAAGATATATTATTTTCACTTAATCTGAAAATGATTATAATTCTATAATCAATAAATGTTGAGCATCTAATATGGCAAGAACTGTTCTTAGCTTTGGAGATATTTGAAAAACAGTGTTGGGGTCTGCTTTTTCCTAGTCATATAATGATTATCTTAGGACCACATTTATCATACAAATATGTATAATATATATAATTTATGTAATTAAATGATAAAATTTAATTAACCACAAACCTAATGTAATTAGGATAACAAGCTGAATTAAAGGTAAATATCTAGTAGTGTGTATAAGATGGCATGAAATTGAAAACTTCATTTATATATTTCAGCTTTTAAAAATACTTTAGTTCTTCTTATTTGATATTATTTCAACTATAGTATATAGCCATAAAAATACCAAGTACATGTTTCTGTCTCTGATTCTTAAAAAAAAAAAATCATATGCTGTTTGCAATTACAACTGTTTTCTAAACTGAAAAATTAAAAAAAGAAAAAGAAATGTAACAAAACTTGTGGAGAAAGCTTGACTAGTTCTGTAGTAACTGGTAAGAACAAAATCATTGGCTTATGTTTATCTTTTTATTTAATCTTCTTTTTTTCCCATGCTCATAATACATACTAGAAAAGGGGGGTTTTTTAAACAGCAGCAATTATGTAAGAAAACATCACGACAAAAACAGGAAGCAAACTCTTCAAGGAATATTAATTTTCACTTTAACTTGAGAATTGCCTGAGATACATGTGAAGCCTTTTTTGCCTTATACCTTAAAGTGGTCCTAAGGAATAGTCTGTTGAATTTAAATATAAGATTATTTGTGTCATTGTTGCTACAAATGGATTAAAAGAACACTGCTTTAATCAGTTTGGAAGATAGGTCTCTAAACTAAAACTAGTGTTTTACATCATTAAAACAACAATATGCTAACGTATCTATCATTACAATACTTTAAAATTTATACAAACTTAACATTTCAAAATTTATACAAAGTAAAGTTTCATAAATAGAGGCCTATCAGGCAGGACTTTAAAAGTTGTTGAAATTTTTTACTAAAATGATAATTTAAAATTTAAACAAAGTTATATTATAGACCAAATGACAATAGTGATAGAACTTGCCTTCCTGTGTGACTTTTATCATCTACAATTGGTACTAGTTCAGATCCCAGCAAAGTGTGTGCTGATGAACAGTTCAAAGGAACACTGTTGCCATTTTCAGCCCATTAAATACAAGATGAGAATAGGAAGACATAGTAATGTGAACCCTGATATTTAAAGTATGGTTTTCTCCTTATGATTCAATCTAATGGCATTCTTCCTTGGATGGTCAAAGCAAATTCTGTGCTCCTCTAGAAGTTCACCTGCCTCTCAACAGGCAATAATAAGGAAACTTCAGTGATGGAAACAGGTAATGGGCTGTGAGGTCAGTACTTTCAATTATGGTCACTGAGTGATACTGCCATGAAAAAGCAATTGTTACATTTTTCTCTCTGTATTGTTGTTTCCCATCAAATGGAAAAAAACTTTTCAAACGTCTTGGTAGAAATCATATTATGGTATTTATCTGCTGTAACTCCCAAGAAAATTTACTTGACTAGTTTTTTATAAATCACCAAAAAATAGCTTCAAGTTTGGTGATAAATAAACTTCCCAAACTGAAGGGAAGGAACAGAAAAAGATAGAGACAGAGAAATAGAGACAAAAGAGAGACAGGAGAGAAAGAGGCTTAATAAAACATAAAAATTATAATTTTGAGAAAATAGATTTTCCTTCTTTCCATACTTTTGTGTAAGCCCATTAGCAAAAGTGAAAATATATATTGGATTAACTGACAATTGTGAATTCATGATAAACAACAGAAGTTGAACAATTTAATTATGTTTGTAACTATGAAAACATAAGCAGTTAAAACGTTTTCAACTTGAGTATGGAATAACTGTAATTGACAATATTTTAGAGCTAGTTTTAATTCTAGAGATATTTGAATACAATATTTGTCTCCTATTTCTAAGGTTGCTTGCCCATGACAAATTTGGCTGTAATAAGCTCATTTTTATATGTAGATTCCCAAGATTTTTAACGAAAACAGTACTGGAAATATTTCTAATTTTTTAAGTTTGAATAAGAGCAGGCAGATCAGAGAGTATCAAACTTAATAGATCTTGATATATCTGATTCTAAAGAAGACAAAGTTCGTTTCTATAATGAAATGACTATCATTATTCTCACTTTACATATGTGGAGTGCAAAGCAGAGGGAGGTTAAGCAATTTCACCATGGCTACACAACTAGTAAGGGATGGCTCTGATTTAGACAAAATCAATTTGGTTCCAAACTCTATGCTCTTGACCATTACTCTATGCTGTCCTACATTTTACAAGTAGGATTTTGAGACCTAAGAAATAAAGTTACTTATCAAAGTAAGAAAGTGACTTATTTGGTGCGAAAAGTAAGTAATTCCGATTTCCCATTATGCATGCATATGTACCAAATGGTTGACTATTACTGTTTTAGTATTGTATATGTGTCATGTTTATGCTATCTCTCATCCAACATTTCTTTCTCATAATGATATTAATGACACTCAAGAAATATCTTAACAATAATTTAAGTGTATTTATCACATTCTTTATGAGAGATGGAAAGTAGACAGAAAAATAGACATCAATCTTATTCCATGTATTTAACACCTGCGGAAGCAGACTAGATTTCTGGAAATACCTGACAAAGTACCCAGGAGAACTTAGGTTCAAATCAGACTTATATGTCATTTGAAACTGGAACTGTCACCATAAAATGTTTTTTATGTTACCTATTTGACAAGAAAGGAGATTTGATTTCACTTTTGCAAATTTCTAAATTGCCAAATTAAACAATGTAATTTTGTTCTAATGCAATTACACTCTCTCCCCACTTCAATATCTTTATGGAGCTGTTCCCCTCTGGGGGGGGGGGAATGACACTAGATTAAGAGAGGTTTATTTTTAGAAACCATCACTTTTAGCCTAAGTACTATAGTAAACACCATTGATAAATGCATTGCACTTTGTGATTATTCCTATTTCCAAATGATAAATGTGATTTTGAAAAAGAAGTGACAGAGCAATATTTATAAAGTCTATGCATCCCCCTGATTCTAATGCACCCCCCAAATGATTCCATAACCTGAGCCCAAATCCTGCCCTTTTTACTTTCACCTGCCTGTCAATTGTCAGTTTAAGGGAGTCAGATATATATATATATATATACTCCTATTCTTTCTATGAAAAACGATGGAAATTTTCACATGACAGTTAGTAATTGCAGAAGTTCCACAGGGACTAATATTCAATGTGCTAGTTGAAGCAAGAATGTCTGGATACAATTATTCAAGTCATTTCCCAGTGCATTGCAGGTATCCTCTAAAGATGAGGGGTGAATAGATTTATTTATTGCTCTCATCCAAAACTTCAGTTTGATGAATAAACCAGTTTGCATCCATGTGAAGCTCTCTTGCATGTTAGATTCAGCCTCTGCCTATTCCATTGTCTAAAAATAGAGAAGAAATTCTCTTTCCCCTTCCCCTCCACTAGACACTAAGGTCTTTCATAGTATAATACTTCCTTCCATTAGATGCATATTCATTATTAGTTGATATAGGTACAAGAAATCAAAGAAATTCCCCATATATCCTAATTTATTTGAATAATATAATTAAAATCAGAGATTCACCAGTGAGGATTGAGTTAATACAAACAGGAGAAACCTGATAGATGGAGATATTAAAGGTCACAATCTGATATCAATTAGTTCAAGCTATGGATCTGAGGGTAGGGTAAAGATGAAGCGTACAAACAAATATACCACATTGTCCTTCTGTTTCATTCCTTTGGGTGAACAAGGATTTCAAATATGCTAGGTGTTCTCATTGTGATTCCAAGTCATCTCATGAATTTCAAAAACGACTGAAAATAAAACCTATCTGATAGGAACTCCTCTCAATCAGAAAGTATGTTGGTATATGAGGCAAAATCCATGTAAAACTAAACCAAGCCAACAACAAAAATAAGACAAAGATATTTTAACCCAAGCTATAACTTATGCTACAATTTAGAGTATGGAAACTAATTAAGTAATGGAACATAATTAGCATGCATTTAAAACTATATATTATGTGTTATTCTTGATTCATTTTCTTTAAATGTAATGACAAAATAACCCACATTTCTTCACTTCCTTCTGGATCATTCTCTCCTAAAAAACAATTGCTAAATATGCCTAGAGTGCACAAAATATAAAAAGCAATTGGATTTTTTTTTATTAAAAATTGATATAGATTACAGCTGTCTCCAATTTAGTTTAGCATTGGACCCGGAGAGTAACTTAATGGCTTCTGCTGTATGAGAATTCAGAGTTCCAAAGAGCTACATTCTTTTCCAAAAAGGATGAAAAATAAATTTTCTATTTCCCCTCTATCAATTGTATAAGCTTTGAAGTAATCTCAAATCTCATTTCATCAATTTCCTACCTTTTCTCTCTGCCTCCTCTGGTTACTTTTATTATTTCCACTATCACTTTTGCGGAGATCATTTATTTTCCTAGTTTTTGGTTTTGTTAGAAGGCAGATCTGTATCAGTATTAGGAGTTGGTATGGTGTTTTGGAGAGTGCTGACTGATAGTAAAAATACCTGGCTTCTAGTCATGGCACTGGTCCCTCAAACTCAGTTGTCAGAACTCCATCTAGTACACTTGCTATGTTCCAACCATCTAGTATTATTCACAGAAACATAGTAACTGCTCAACAATATTTGAAGAATGAGGGAGATAAGAAAGCAGCTGGATCTTAGGAAGTAATTTAATTCTTTTCACAAATTCATTCTAGTTGAGAAGAAAGGGAATTGATGAAAAGATATATAGACAAGTAAGTTAAAAGTAAATGTAATATGTGCTAAGAAAGTAAATAAGGAATTAAGGCACACTAAATAGGATAGGATATAACTTAACAGGAAAGCAAAATAGGCCTCATTTGCCAGGGATGTGTAAGCAATGTGCCCTATGGCCTATTATATCCTTTTAAATGTTTACAAGACACTCAGATCATCCAAGACTAAACCCCTGCTCTCTCTCTCACACTACTTACTCAAATATGTCCTTCCTCCTATTTTACCTATCTTAGGTAATAGTTCTCTCATTCATACAGTTAAGGTAACTAGAAACTAAAGAGTCATCATTGCCATCTCAGTCTCTTTCAACTAACATAGCCAGTCTATCACAAAGTACTAATGATTTTGCTTTCTATTATCTCCCAGTATTCATTTCCTTAAATCTCCATCTTTACTACCTATACCACCATTTCAGAAATTCATCTACATTAAAAAAAAAAAATCTTTTTTGAGTCCACTTTGGTCCTCTTCTAATGTGTTACCCTCACAGCAACCAAATATTTTTAAAGGTTGATTTTATACCAGCTTCCTACCTTAGAACTTTCAGTGCCTTCCACTTTCTCCTCATTCAACGAAAAAGAAAACTCCTTATGGTGCCACTATAAAGAAGCATCATCCTACTCTTTGCTTCTATGATATCTTAAATAAGTGGAATCATGTGGTTTTTGTCCTCCTTTGACTGGCTAACAGCGGCCATCAGAAGGTGGGTCTCTTAACTAAGCTCATTTCTGCAGAGATTAGGTTGCTTAAGAGATTAAGTTTCCCAGAGATTAGACTTCTCAGGGAAAGATGTGTGTCCATCCTCCTTGCGCAGCTCACTTAGTGCCCACACATATTCCAAAGGCATTTCCCCTTTGGAAGGTAGGGTGGCAATGTAGAAAAATCTCTAGCCCAAAAGCTAGTAATGCTTCTTTTTAAAGCTGGCAATTAAAAAAGGGGGAAAAAGCTGAGTTGTTGAGGAATTACAGATGATTTTAAGGCTTATTTTCTTTTACTTCAAGCTGAGTAAGGATTACTCTTGAATTTTCTCCATGTGTGCCTAAAATTGGTTATCTAACACAGTGTAATACCCACACTATACACAGGCCTAAACTGAGATACATATGACCATATATTTAAAAAAAATAAACAGAAGGAGAAATAAGCTGACAGGAAGTAATTTAGTAGGCCATTAGGATGGAATGGGAGTCACAGCATGATTAAAATCTTCAGTGTCCACATCCCACCCCATTACATGGACAACAAAACACAAAATAAACATGCATATAATGTTTTTAACTTTAAAAAGTATTAGGAGTATATGTAAATCACTTGAGAACAGGTAATAAAGCTAATCTTTGCTGGTGCTTAATAATTGTGAATGTATGAATGAAAATATATTTGTTTATGTACATGGATATTGAATAAATAGAAGATATTTTCTTTATAAAAAATGAAGAACCTTCTTTTAAATAGTTATATGTAAATTTCAGGACACAGTGTGTTAAAATACTATAGAAATGAAATATGTAGATAACTTCACTTAGGTAACATGGGTTCTATTTTTATTCAGTTGGCTTATGTATTACAACTAACGATTTTTCCTAGCTTTGAAACCATAACTTGAAACTATTTACAACCTTAGAAAACTTTCCTTAGATAAAAATCAATCAACTAAGAGAATATGGACTGTTATTGTAATTACTATTACTTAAGTGATTTATTATTTGTATTATATTTCAAATTTCCTAAGGATTACATGTAGCATTGTACAGATTTTATTTAAATCAAACAATGGTTGAAGTTCAGCAGAAGGTTAGCCAAATCTAGTAATTTGCAATAAGAAACACAAAAAAGTCCAAGAAAACTTGGAAAGTATGTACATTAAATAAAAAGGAACTATAATGAGAGCTTTAAGTCCTTCAGGAGAATTTTAAAAGTTGTTAATAGAAAGGAGAAGAAAGAAAATGGTTTTCATATTAGAATATTGAGAGGACTTTGGGAAAATTTCTATTCCTAAGGCAGTTTTCACACAGCATCAGATGGTGCGCTTGACAAAGATTGACATCTAAAATGAGAAAGTTATAGAGCAAGTAGAATAATTCAAGTCCAATAAATCACCAGGACCATATGGTATACAGCCAAGATTTCTGAAGGAAATAAGTGTGAACTAGCATAAATACAGGGGAAAAATATTGTGAAATACAGCCTTAATAGTAGCATCTGCTTTTAAAGATTGGAAGATTACTTACTCAGTATGTAGAAAATAAAGGGAAAATTTTTAAGTGTTAAGTAAAGAATTTAATATATTCTGCCTGTATTAACCAGCAATGTTGGATAATCTTTCTAACAATATTTAATCTAATAATATTTATGTACTATTCTTTATATTTTCTGAATTCTGTCTATCATCAAGCTTTTCTGCCATCTCTCTTTCTTATCTTGGCTACTCTTCCAACCATACATTGTGTTTGTGCTGTCCAGGGCAAAAACAGGTTAATTAGTTGTGCTATCACAATCATCCTTCCTCAGAAAATTCAGTTTTTTCCCTCCTGTGGTTGTTTTGTTGTTGTTGCTGTTGTTGTCATTCTTGTCTTTTTTCAAGTGATAGTAAATTGGAATACACTTGATATCAAATAGAGCTGGTATTGTTCCATTTTGTTTTTCAGCCATTAGCTCATTCTGTTGTAGGGTTTTGGAAACCAATTTGGAATCAAAACACCTATTAATTTGCAATTTGAGAAAGTGAAAACTCAATTGAACTTGTTTACTTTTTGTTGATGTATTAAATACATACAGAAAAGTGCACTAATCTTAAGTACATGATCTCAACAAATTTTACACATACATGCAGTAATGTAATCTAGAGCTAACTCATCCTTAAGCACATTGCAGACATCAAGAACTTTCCCTTTACCCTCTGCCAATCAATATTACTCCAAAGCAACCACTATTCTGAATTCTAATACCATCAATTAGTATTGCCTGTTCTTAAACTTCAAATACATGAAATCATACTAATTATTTTCTGGCTTCTTTTGCTCCAAAAAATGTCTCTGAGATTCATCAATGCTGTAGTGTCTATCCATAGATGAATCTTATTCTATTTCTAGGTATAATTTCATTTTATAATATACCATATTTTATTTATTCACTAATCTATTGATGGAATTTTCAGCTAATTCCATGTTTGCCTCTTAAGTGTAAAGCTGAAATAAATATTCTGGTACTCATGTCTTTTGCTGAACATATGCACTGTTTTCATTTGATCATAAACTTGAGTGAAATTGTTAGTCATAGAGTAAGCATTTAATCAAATGTAGTAAATAATGCCAAATTGCTGATACACAACACTCTAATAACAATATATATGAGAGTTCGATGGCTTCACATGTTCACCAATGCTTGGTGTCATCAGTCTTTTCACTATTAGCAATTGGGTGAGTGGATAAAGGATGCTCATTGTGGTATTAATTTGCATTTCACTGTGGAATAATAAGGTTAAAACATTTTATGATATTTATTGGCTATGTGAGTATCCTCTTTTTCAAAGTACCTATGGATTTTTTTGCTCATTAAAAAAATTAGGTGTTTTATCTTTCTCTGGTTTCTAGGAAATATTTATATATTCTGGATTTGAGTACTTTTTTGAATCTATCATCTGTCTATCCATTTATTTATCTATATGTGGATATAATAAATTTTACTGAAGTTTGGCAGAGTTTATTTTGTGCTTGTGCTTTTGGAATCCTGTTTTAAAAATCTTTGCCTACATCAAGATCATGTAGATATTTTCCCACAACTTAATTCAAATGTTTATTGTTTTACATTTCACACTTACAGATATGATTCTTCTCTAAATATTTTTGATGTACAGTATGAGGAAAAGGGTTAATGTTTATGTTTTTCCAAAGGAAAGTCAAATGGCTCCTGTACCATTTATTGAAAATACAAATTCTCCTTACTGAATTTCACTGGTATGTTTGTGGTAATTCAAATTGAATTGAATTTTCTATAATATTCCATTACTCAATCACCTATCTTTTGCCACTGAAAAGAATTTAAGTCCATGACCCATAAGCTCTTGTGGGCCTACAAGATCTTTCTAATTATTCCACTGGAGTTTCCAAAGATTACTTGGAAAACAAAATACACACATACACTCACATACACACAATGAGAGAAAAATTGAGAAAAAAGGAAAGCTTACTTCATTTATAAGAATGCATTTGCCAGATTATATCAACCATATGGAAGAAAAGTAAAAATATGCCATCCATACTGTGCCGGAGTGATCTTTTTAAAGCATGTATCACATAGTAATAGTCCTCTGATCAAACATCTCCTGTGTTTCCCATTGTACTTGGCCCAACATATTACGACACTGTGCTCTATGATACAGTCCCCAGTCTCATCTCAAACCACTTGCCAGTGGCTATCAATGCTGTAGCCACACTAGCTTGTTATTTTTCCACAAACAAGGCAAATATTTCCTGTTCATATTTCACCTGGAATGCTGATGCCCAAGTCTGTGTTCTGCTGACTCGGTTTCATCATTCTGATCTTAAAGTACACTTCCAACTCAGAGATACATTGATTCACCAAATCTAAAAATGCCCTGCACTCACACCTCCCAGCTCAACCCCACCTCACCCACCCCAATATCTTCCTATTATATTTTCCTATTTTATTTTCTTAAAAAATTTGTCAAGTCCTGACAGAATCTCATTTATGTATCCATTGTATCTGTACATATATATTTTTATTATTGTCTAGTTCTTTTCTACTCATTCATGGATTTGTATAAATTAATTATATTTTAGTATGTTTAGTATATTTAGTATGTTAATATTTCTTGTAGGTGATATTTATTGACGATTTATGTCTTTACTCAGGCCCAAGAAAATATAATTGTAGACAATAACATTGAATACTATCAGACTGAACTTTTTCAATTAAAAAGTGTCTTTTTATTCTAATATACATTGAGAGAGAAAAAGTAAATCAAATATAGAGCCTTTCTAATCATTTTAGGCTTCTGCTGACTATGCAGAAAACCGGAGTCTTCCTACCTAGACACTAGATGCTTTTAAATAATATAGAAAAATATTAATCCAGAATGGTTAAATCTTATACAAATGGCAAAGAACCATATAATAGCTTAGGATTATTATTTGTTTACTATTTAAAAGATACGTGTGCACATGCATGCATGGTGTGTGTGTGCATGTTTCCCTTTAGAATCTAGGTTCCTCGGGAACAGTTATAGGCTATTAAAAACTGTCAATTTTTTTCTCCCCTCTGTGTCCATTCTGTTTCTTTCTACCATGAAATAATAATAGGCTAATTTTTCAATAATTTTTAGAGATCTCAATAAGGCTCATTTTAATTTTCATCATTAAACATGTTCAAATACTCCATTCCTTCCTAAAAATATGTGGTAAAATTCTTAAAGGCCCACTTTACAGAGAGAAGACAATATATGTGATTGAAAGAGCTTATTAATAGGATGAATAAGGTGAAAATTACCTTAGTTTCTTTATCTATAAATACAGAACAGTAGACTCTATTTCTCCAGTCAATTACTGCTCTAACATTCTATGATTTTTATGTATTTAAAACAAATAACAAGGTACTTACTGATATTCTTCATGACCAAGTTGAACAAGTTGAATTCTCACTTTTAGATTAGCAGAAACAATCCTGGTGGTTCCAATCTCCTTAACAAGAAGGCTGACATTCCTCCAAAAGTGGCTGCTGCTCCTGCCTGGGATATAAATATACAATAGTGAATAAATGTAGATGTTCCCTTGACTAAAGTTCCAGCAACGTATTCTGGCATCAGTGACAACAGAGACACATTTTCAGCAGTGGTGGCAATTCCCGGTAGTGACTGGAATGAGTCAGTTAAGTCCTTAGTGATTTCTACTCAGGGAAACTGAGGTTCCTCTGGCAAAAACAGAAGATATTACAGCCATCCAGGAAGTGAGAAGATCTTACAAGATTGTGCAGGGGAAAACAGAGCAAGGCAAGGCATATATTTCAGTGTGAAAAACTTGAGACTGATAACAAGGAAAATGAACGGTAACAGAAAAGGATATTAGCAAGGAACTGTTCTTCAGATGCAGTGAGAAAGAAAATTCACCTAGGGCAAAGCACCATGGTAAGACAGAAGGGTTTTTATTTTTTCCATCTATATTTTTAATAACAAAGCTAAGCTATTTGAGTAACAGCATTTTAAAAATTGGGAAAACTGTCTTTTAAATGGAATGCTTGAATTTATATTATCTGATAATAGGCATGCTATTGGGAAATTGTAAATTTGTATATGACTTTTTAAGCCAAGAAGTTTCAATGCTATATTTTTTGTGTTTTCCTAGCAAATGGTTAATAATTTCCTTGATGCTATAATAGAGAGTTTTTACTACTGAGGTTAGGGAATGCCTTGGTAACACAAGTAGAAAATAAATAATTCATCTCAATTATTTTCTATATATTAAAGTCTCCAGTGATTTGATTAAAAAAAAAAGGATTAAAGTAGCTCCAGTTCCCATTCAGACAGAAATCTCTAAATTAAGCTTGTTCTACTAAGACCTAAATATCTTCTACTAAACTTTAGCAATTTCATCAGTGCCTCCTTTTGAAGGCTATGTTTTCCCTTTTGCAGATTTTGCACTTTAGAAAATAATTTAAATGTAAAGGAAGGAAGAGCTTATTATTTGCTAAAGGTTGGATATCACAGGTGAGTCTGATGTAGGGAATCGCTAAAATGTTTAAATGTTTATTAAGAAAGTGGTTTAAAAAGTGTTATTAGGAGAGCTGACCCTGAAAATGAGTAGTTGTTCTTGAAAAGAAAGTAAAAAGAAAAAGAAAAGAAAAAGAAAAAATAGGTATTATAACCTTGCTTAGGTTTTTGTTGTTGTTGTTTTTAACTTGTAGTTGGGAAAATCAAATATTCTTAAGCTAAATACTTTGAAAAGTCAAGGACATCTATGTTAAAAGTTTTCTTTAAATGTGTCATTTATTCTCTCTAAATGTATTTCTAAAGGGACATTTTCCCTTGTTACTAGTGAAAGTCAGTATTATGTAGTAGAAAGAGCATTATCTTGGGCTTATGTCCTTGAACTATATTAAGCAAGATGGTGATCTCTAACCCCCCCATTTCTTTATCGATATGCATGGAAGACTAATTCTGCACTTAGGTGAAAGCAAATTTTTGTAAAGATTTGGTAAGATGGAAGTCAAAAGTAGATAAGAATTTTTTTTTTCTTTTTGCCTTTCTTCCTTCTGTATTTCCTAACAGAGTTAAAAGCGGTAATCTTTTCAGAAGAAATGTTTATTAAAATGATTATTACATTTAAAAACTTTAGGAAACTAGAAAAAAAGAAAAAATTAAACACAAATTAAGTAGAAGAAAATTAGAATAGAAATCAATGGAATTGAAAATAGGAAATCAATAGAGAAAATCTGCAAAATCAAAAGCTGGTTCTTTCAATATGCCTCTAGCCAGACTAATGATGAAAGAGCACTATGGAAATCTTTGCAGAAAACATGGGAATAAATCTTCATGATCTTGGATTTGACAAAGGTTTCTTAGATATGACATCAACAGCACAATGTTATTACAACAGAAAAATAGATAAACTGTACTTCTTCAAATTAAAAAAAAAGTATGTGATTTAAAGGATGTCATTAAGAGGGTGAAAGCAACCCAAAGAATAGAAGATAATATTTGTAAATTATATACCTGATAAGGGACTTGAATCAAGAAAATACAAGAAAAAAAAAAAAAAAAAAAAAAAAAAAAAACAACCTCAGTAGTGAAAAGACAAATAACCTGATTTAAAAACGGGCAATGCATCTGAATAAAAATTTCTCCAAGGAAGATATATACATGGCCAATAAACACATGAAAAGATGCTAAACCTCATTAGTCATCAGGGAAATGCAAATCATAACCTCATGAAATACCACTTCATACCCATTAGGATGAGAATAATCAAAAAGTCAGAAAGTAACCACACCCTTTGGTTAGGGTGTGAAGAATTGGAACCTTCTTTCATGGCTGGAAAGAATGTAAAATGGCTTCACCATTTTGTAAAACATTCTGAAAGTTTCTCAATTAAGCATGGTTGTACCGTATGATCCAAGAATTCTATTCCTAGGTTTATATTCAAAAGATATGAAAACACATATCAACACAAAGCATGTACATGAATATTTATACTAGCATTATTCATAATAGCCATTATTCAGGTGGAAACAATCCACTTTCCATGAATTGATGAATGGATAAACTGTGGTATATCCATACAATGGACTATTATTCAACCACAGAGAGAAATAAAATACTGATGCATGTTGATATATGCATGAATCTTCAAAATATGCTAAGTGAAAGACATTGGTCACAAAAGACCACATACCATATGATTCCTTTCGTATGAAATGTACAAAATAGAGAAATCTTTGGAAACAAAAAGTAGATTAGGGGTTGTTTAGCAGTGGGAGGGGAATAATAGGAAAGGAGGTTAGTAGAGAAAGGGGAAAGCATTTCTGTTTGAGGTGGTAAAAATGGTCTAAATTTGTGGTAAAGTTTGCACAAATCTGTGAGTATACTAAAAAAAACACAATTTTACACTTCAAATGAGTAAACTGTATTGTATGTAAATTATATCTCAAAAAGCTATTTCTTAAAAATAACAAAAAAAAGTTACTTTGAGCTGCTATAACAAAAAGGAAGCAAGAAAAAAAAACCCTCATATATATATATATATATATATATATAGTCTTAAATAAAATAGAAATTAAAGATCATTGGCATAGTAGAGGCAGAGAGACTATGAAATTGAAAGTCATTCAAAGATCCAGATTCCTCCCATTTTTTATTCTGCTCTTTATCATGCTGTTTTTCTCATCTGCATGGTTAAAGGAGCTTGTCTCCAACTGTCAGTCCACCCTATGGGAAGAGGGAAAGAAGTTTAGAGGAAAGAGCTTCAAGAAGATGATCTGGAAATTTCACACATCACTTTTGTTTATGAGCCATTCAACCAAGCTTCCATGTCCAAAGCTACCTCTAAGGAAGGTTGGGAAATCTCAGTAATCGTGCACCCAACTAAAACATGGAGGTTCTGTTGTCAAAAGAAAAGAAAAAGAGAGAGAGAGAGAGAGATTGAGAGGGAAGGAAAAGATATTAAGAGACAGTTGGCTGTCTCTATTACAATTTCTGTTTCATTTCTTAGGATGGAGATGGACTTTTTCATTATAATTACAATAATAACGCAATTGGCCCTAACCATGGCCCACAGGCATTATATTTTCTGACCCCTCCTCATCTTTCTGACCTTATCTCTCACCATTGTTCTCTTTGCTAATTACACCAATACAAACTAACTTTCTAACTTTGTTTCTATACCAAGCTTATTTTTAACTCAGGACTTTTATATGTTGCTGTTTGCTATTTCTTGCATTGAAAAGCATGTTCTTTCACATTCTTCCATGGTTTGGTCTTTCTCCCCATTCAGTTTTTAGCTCTTTACAAATATTTTCCCTGGCCACCCAAAATAAATATACCAATTGCTATAGCTCTCATTACTCTGTTTTTTTCCCTCCAATAGTAATAACCACTAACTGTAATTACTGCTTTCAGAAGAGTCATAGTTATTCCTTTATTTAATAGCTGTGATTAGTCTCTTCAACATAGTCTTCTTGGTTTGGTTACTCATTTTATATACTTAATATTTTACTCACAAAAGTAATAAATAGAGATTGTATTTTTCAATAGACCTGACATGACACAAACAGTACATCATTATTTGTAGAATGAGTGAATAAAAATAATATTGGGTGTGATAAGAGGGGTAGGGCATGGAACCAAAAAAGCACAGGGAAGGAATACTTCATCTAGAGTTGAGAGAGAGGAGAAGAGGGTTCCTGGAAGAAATGTCCAGAGACCTAAAGTATGATTTTGATGTAGCCACATGAAGGAAAGGCATCTTAAGTGTACTGGGGCCATGTTATACACTACAACAAGGGAGTGTTAAAAGTCAAGACTGGGGAGGTAGTCAGGGCCAGTTTAAAACAGAATTATTTACAGAACAGTTGTCACTATGTAGAATAAATACATCCTCACCACATGTCATAGTCCTTATTTTACTCAGGTCATTAAAGGGCTTAACATATTTTTTAAACTATCTCACAAATGTAAAAATGTAGCCGAGCACAATTTTAACTTGCAGACAGCATTGCTTCATAGTGTCTTTTTACTTTACTGTCTTATTTCATCAACCAGTACTCTCCTCCAGATACTCATAGCACAGACTGCTAGAAAATTCCATACCAAACATTATGAGGGAAGAAGTTTTAGCACTTTATGTCCAAGGACAGCCATTAGGACCTATGTATAAAATTACCAGTGCAATAGGTGAGAAAAAATGTCTCTGAAAATATTATACATGGAAGATACAGAATCCTTGTAATCTCACACTTTCCATGGCAGACATTTAATTTGCTTTTTTCAACACTAGCTTAATCCTTTAATACCTATGTTTCTTTAGCAATGCATAAAGCTGTTCCAAAGCCTGGGCTGAATGGTGTCCTTTTAAAGCTTCCCACGGAGAACTACTCCTAATAGCCCAGTAGTGATGGAGGGTTTCTTTTAGTTACTCAGAGCTGGAGACTTGAATGTGGGCAGGAGGAGCTCACCTTTTATCCTTCTGATGGGAGAGCACCATAGACTGGCTTTGCACTGATCTTCTGAATGAGATGAAAGGGCTTTATCTCCATTCTGCATCCACATTTTAACTTTTTTTAATGTTATGGACATTACATTAGAGGGCATATTTTCAGATACATCCGGATAGGACAAAAGCTCCAAAATAAAAATGTACAACCCTTTATTTCATTGTTAAAACTTAAATTATTTACCTTCTTTATTGCACTATTTTTAGATGGAAAGACACTTGAACTTTTTAACTTCAAATATGTCTCATCCCTTTTTTTTTTCCCCCAGGAGTAACATTCCTTAGAGTGTTGCTCAGTCATTTATGACATGATTCCATGGTGCTGTCCCCAGAAAGTCAGAAACAGGCTCCTCTGCTGCTATTGCTTTAGCCTTGTCACCTGCCATCTTGACCCAGAGTAGATCTCTGTTCTCCTTGGCAGGGACAGTCCTGCCCTGAGGAAACTGCTCACAGCAGCATTTGTGTAGGTGAAAAGAAACCCCTCTGTCTTCAGATTTTGTGTGAGACAGGCACTTCTCCTTAAACTCCCCCAGTACAGCAGAGATTGCACAGGAACTAATAATGAGATTGTATGGAAAGTTCAGGAATAATGAAAGGGAACTATCACATGGGGAAGAACTTAAAATTGCCTCATGGGCACCCACCACGCTTAGGACTGTCTTTCATGCTGGCTACTCTCCTCAGTTTCAGGGTCAGACTGTCTTTCATGCTGGCTATTCTCCTCAGTTTCAGGGTCATGAACTCCTTATCACAGTCCTGGATATGCTTCAGTCTCTTCCACTTTCCAGGGTAGGCCAAACTGTCTCCAAATTCAAAGTTAGGAAAATATTTTTCTTACCTTCAGTTTAATGCATAGCCCATTATTGATGAATTTCCAGAGTAATTAAGAATACGAAGGTATTTTATTCTAGAACATCTATTCTTCCACAGCTAGGAATTTTCTCTGGACCTATGACTCCAGCTGAAGATAGTCTAATACTAGTTATTTTCTGGGCTGCATAATCCAGGTTTAAATAAACTACATGTAGGACATCAAGTAGTGCAGCTCAGCTATGGCTGCATCAATCTCAGTTCAATTTTTTTTTTTTTTAGCATTTCTGCTCATTAAGAACTTTAAAAATCTTGGGGTCTAGGGGCTTCCCAGGTGGCACAGTGGTTAAGGATCCACCTGCCAATTCAGGAGACATGGGTTTGATCCCTTGTCTGGGAAGATCCCACATGCCATGGAGCAACTAAGCCCGTGCATCACACCTACTGAAGCCTGCGCACCTAGAGCCTGTGCTCTGCAACAAGAGAAGCCACTGCAATGAGAAGCCTGCACACTACAATGAAGAGTAGCCCCCATTCTCTGCAACTAGAGAAAGCCCACGTGCAGCAAGGAAGACCCAACACAGCAAATAAATAAATAAAATTAAAAATAAAATTTTTAAAAAATCATGGAGTCTAGAATCATTTGATTATGCTTTGATCTAACAGACTTCTGACAGATATTTTATACTTAATAATAATTACAAAATATAATAACGATCAATAAAACCCTCAGTGAATCAGATATAAAATATGAAATAATTTAACGCTCAGTCTTTAATAATTCATTTGCCTTCACTAAGATTTTGAAAACAATTTCCACTTAGAGATTTACCTTTCATTTAAGGCCATTTCACATTTTATATTTCACATTTCAAGTAAATATTATGAAAAATACTCTGCTTTTGTTCTGAACACTACGCAAATAGAAAAAGGATCCTTTCACTTTAGATGGCCATCTGAATAGATAGGAAGAACCTGAAGAAAGCTGTATCAACGTCCTTGAGGCCTTTTCTTTGTTCTCACTTCCCTTAAAAAAGAGTCAGCTAAAGTGATAATTTATAAAGCATTTAAAATATCTAGAACAATTTTTTTCACATTAAAATTTTAGATGAGTACATCATATAGAAATAGTAGTATCTTTCATCTGTTTCCTTTAAAAGTTGCAAATGAAGGTTAAGGACACAATATCAGTATTCTCACTTAAAGGAGCAGTTTATAGATACAGTACTTCACTTGAAAAATAGAGAAGAAAACCTTATAACTGAGAGAGAGAGAGAATGATATAAAACATAAAGAAGTAATACTATATTATTTCTTTATTTAGGGAGTCTGGCATTGACATATACACATCGCTATATTTAAAATGCAAAACCAACAAGGACCTACCGTATAGCACAGGGAACTCTGCTTAATATTTTTTTTATTCAGATCTTTATTGGAATATAATTGCTTTGCAATGCTGTGCCAATTTCTGCTGTATGCTTAATATTATGCAACAACCTAAATGGGAAAAGAATTTGAAAAAGAATAGATACATGTATATGTATAACTGAATCACTTTGCTGTACACCTGAAACTATCACAACATTGTTAATCAATTATACTCCAACATAAAATAAAAAGTTAAAAAAAAAGAAGTAATTCTACTCTTTCTTTGGAAATAAAATCCCAATACTAAGTAACAGCAATTAAATGACCCATGAAAAAAATGCTCAAAAATAAGTAAAAATTTATATTTTTCCAAAGGTTCTCCAGATTCTCACATATGAACTAGAGAACTGGCTCATATAGGTTCATATAGATCAAATTGGGTCTCATCCTTTTAAGGATAGGAGTCTTCTAGTACAAAGGTGTCACTGTGACTTGTGGATTCTGGGGTTCTGCTTAGATAGACTGATCATAAGATGTCATTGAAATCAAGACATTTTGAGAGTAACCAGAGCACTGTTTGTAATTACACCAAGGCAAACCAAGAGTACTCTTGGTAGATCCTCTGCTGCTAACCTATACTCTTCCGTGCAAACAAGTCAGCTACTATCATTCTGTCTCCACTATTTCTCATACCAGCTACCATTTAGCCTAATGTTCTCTGAATGCCTCACATTTTCACAAGTGCCTAAGCCTAATGTTAAATAAAATTTTACGTGAAGTGCTTACCGTTCATGGTAAAGTTAATAACTCTCCCTCATCCATTCAACATACAATTATTGCTGATTCTTCCTTAAAGTTTGGAAGTAACTCTCTCTTCCTGGAAAAGAAAAAAGTCAAGGATTCCTTAGACTTCACAGCATAAAATGTATGAAGGTCAATATGCTACTGTGCTCCAACTTTATAATAGTAATATAAATACATCATGCAATAGTTATCAATTAAAAGATTCTTCATTGTTAATAAACAAAAATATTAAAGAAACTTTAAAATAATAAAATACTATGCAAGCACTAAAGATATACATAGTGCTTGAATAAAATATTACAGTAAGTGCTATGAAAAATTAAAATAATGCCCCAAGTCCAAAATGAATTTTCATCCTAGGAGAAAACATAAATATGTATTGTATACTATATGTGTATTATTTACTATAACAGCAGTATTGGGATGCATTACCTGGGTGAATACAGTCCTAAGGGATATAAAGAAGATACTTCTCCTGAGTTACATAAAAAGTCATCTGGAGTAGAACCTGCCTGTTGCCTATTCCAGTGTCTTTTCTCCTTTCTAGTAATAGCACTCTGACTCTCTTTTGACAGATCATCCCTAATCCACTTTCAGTTCATTGTGGTTTTAGTAGGATTCACTCTCCCCTTCCCCTGTCCCACTTTCTGGCTCTAAGAATAAGCCCATACCAAAGCTAATTCAATCAACAGTGTATTTTTTTCTTGGGCACATTCATTGTTTTAAGATGAGTACATAACCCAAGTCAAACCAAAGAGACCCAAGTCTGGCTTTTAAAAAAGCAAGCACCCTCTCACTGATGAGACCATTGGCCTATAACCTCCAAGATCCATCACATGTACAGAGCTCCTCTGAGAGTAAAAGCAGTTTAGGGGAAAAAAAAAAAAGGAGTAGAACAAAGATATCGGGACAAAGAGGGATGATGTGCTCATACTATTTGAGTATCTGGAGGCAGACACTGCTAAAAAAAATCTTTTCTGTACTTTTTGGTTGCATGAAATAATAAAATTGTTCCTTTGCATTGTTTCATCTCCCACGGTTTCTTTTTTTAATTTTTTTTTTTTTTTTTGCTAAAACCAACTTTTTTTTATAGTCAAAATTCCAGACTAGGTTAATACCTCATTAGAAAGGACACCGGATTAGCATCCAATATATAGAGAAAGTTGAATGATATTCTAGCCAGAAGAAAAAGTAAATAAAGGCAATGATCCAGGGAAACTTGCTTAAGGTGGGAGTTTACCTAGAATATAGCATAGGGAAAAGGGGGTTATACTAATGGAAACTATACTGCACAGAGAAGTCAGTGGCTAGATTGTGCACATTCTTCAATGTCAGTATCAGAAGATAGAGTTTTATTCTGCGGGCAAAAAATGTGTCACAGGCTATTTCAGATAGAGTAGGAGAATGACATGATCAGCTCTGAAACTTTGGAAGATTGTGCTGACAACACTGTATTGGCTGATTTTAGAAGAGGAAATTCTAGAGAAAGAGTTGCAGGGTCGTGTGGCTGACACACAGCAATAAAGCACTGTTGTGAAGGAGCTGCACCCAGAGGAGATAAAACAGAACAGTGTGATAAAGTCTTCTGCTTAATTCAGATAGTTCCCAGTTACACGATCCTGCCATTCCTTTTTACTTAATATGACAACAAAGCATATTAAAGATCATGATAGGATTGATGTCAGTGAAAACTGATACATAAAAGCATGAAATAAAGTTTACTTAGAGTGTCTGTGCTCAGTTCCTAATAAACAGAAATGAAAGGCATCAGAGATTTCTCACATTAAATGGATATAATTTAATAAAGATCAATTTGGGCACAGTAAAAAATAACGTGTGTGTGTGTGTGTGTGTGTAACTTAAATGTTACAAGTGATGGTATTATTATAAACTGTTTCAAAGTCCATCTAAAGGACTTTGAAATGTCATTTGAAATGAAACCTTCCTGACAGAAATCTCTGATGAAACTTTGCTTTAGGAATAATTTTTAAAGCATTGTGAAGAGTCCACTGCAATTCATTTTATTTTATTGAAAGTATGACACTCTTAATGTGATGATAAGCACATTTAGAAAGTTACAATAATAGAAAAGTCCAGGTCAGAATTAAAGTTTAAACTAGGGCACTGATAATGGAATCAAAAATATGTGTAGGTGGAATATGAAGACCATCATAGAGGTAAAAAAGTCAAAATGTCAAGTGACTTGCTCACATATGGGGAATTATCATGATGATGCATTTCTGGTAGATGAAGGTAATATTTATTCAGATGGGTATAATGACCCTATACATGTATGTGTATGGTACCTGGAATGACAAAGTCTCATCTCTTTAAAGGATGAAAGACCAGATTAAATTGATAAGAATCTAAAAGTTTGAGTAACATGAATAGAAGGTACCAAATTTATATTGTGACCGTTATAGCAACAACTAAAATAAATACATAATACATAAATAACAAGATATATAGACAGTATATCTAATAAAGTTTTAAGGAGACAGATGTGAATTCTAAAACATTTCTCAAATAGTCCAAGTGAAGACAGGATAGATTGTGGGTTATTAGTGTTCTTCAGAGAAACAGAACCAATAGAACACATACATACAGACATACATACAGATATACATACATACAGGAAGAAACAGAGAAAGCAAGAGGGAGAGAGAAATTTATTGGAAGAAATTGGCTTATGTGATTATGGAGGCTGACAAGTCGCAAGATCTGCAGAGTTAGCAGACCAGAAACCGAGGAGAGCTGATGGTGGAGTTGCAGTCTGAAGGCTGGCAGTTTCGAGATTGAGGAAGCACCCATGTTTCAGTTTGAGTCAGAAAGCAGGAAAAAAAAAAATCTATGTCTCAGGCTGAAGGCACAAAGGCATGCAAATAGGAGGAGATACCTCTTATCCAGTCTTTTGTTCTATTCAGGGTTTCAACTGATGGAAGGAGGCCCACCACATTAGGGAGAGCAATCTGCTTACCCATTTAAATTTTAATCTCATCTAAAAGCTTCCTTACAGGACAAACTAGTGGTTATTAGTAGGGAGAAGGAAGGAGGGAGGATCAAGATAGTGGTATGGGATTAGGGGATATAAACTACTACATATAAAATAGATAAACAACAAGGGTATATTGTATAGCACAGAGAAATATAGCCATTATTTTATAATAACATTAAATGGAATATAATCTATAGTGATACTGAACCACTATGTTGTACACCTGAAACTAAAATAATATTGTAAATCAACTATACTTCAATAAAAATAAATAAATAAAAAATAAAAATTTCCTTACATAAATATCCAGAATAAGATTTGAACAAATATCTGAGCACCACATGGCCCAATCAAATTGACTTGTAAAATCAACCATCACAGGTGGATAAAGGAAAAACAAAACTGATTTAACAAATAGAAAACATGTAGCAAAATGGTATACTTATTTCCAATTACATACAATTATATTAAATACAGAGGCACTAAAGTCTTCAATTAAAAAGGAAAAAGATTAAAAAGCAAAACTAAACTAAGTGCCATTAAAAGGAGGCACACATTTAAAATAAGATAAAGATAGATTAAAAGTAAAAATATTAAAAAAAGATTGCCATTGAAATACTAATTATAAAAATTTGGACAATTATATTAATATAAGATAAAATAGCCTTCAGGATGTGCAGTTATTCTCAGAATTAAAGAAAAGCATTTCATAGCAATCATCCCAGTAGAATCATCATGTCAACAACAACAAAGAAGGTATTACAGATCTAAATATGTATGAACCTAATATCAAAACAAAAAAATAAAATACAAACTAAGAGAACTTAAAGAGCAAAGAAACAGATACACAATTATAGTAAAGTCTAATATTTCATAGAAAAAATAGAAAATGAGTAAAAATATAAAAGACTTGAAGAAGCCCAACAACCAATTCAATATTTACAGATCACTACAAGCAAAAATTCTACAATACAATTCTTTACTTGTGTAACAGGTGTGGTCAGTAAGATAAACTATAAGCTAGGCCATAAAACAAATTTCAATGAATTTAGAAGAACTGAAATCACACAGAGTATGTACTCTCATGTTAATGAAAGTAGTTTCTTGGTATTTAATTTTTTTAGATGTTGAGATTTTCCAGTATACATTTTTACCCACCCTAAATTTACCTTCAAATAACATATACTATTTCATGTATAGTGTAGATACTTTCTAACAGAGTATTGACAATTCCTCCTCTGGTCCATCATGTCCTCTCTGTCATTTATTTAACTTAGTCATATGCAATAATCACCCACTGTATTGTTACTATTATTAATTTAAGCAAAACAGTTACCTTTTAGATTCAGAGATTTTAGTAAATTTCTCATGGTAGGTAACACAATTTAAGAAGTTATAAAATCAACTCACATTCCATACAGGGAGTTTCATTTATTGGTGCTTAACATTCCTTCCAAACTTCTAATAATGTCAAAGAACTTACTGCATTGTAGAGGCTGGTAATTTAAATACAAAATTCCACAGATGTCTTTCTAGCAACAGTTATGGATAATTAAGTGTTCACCAACAGGGGCTTTCCAGTAGGATTTAGAGTGCAGAGTGAGGCTGAGGCTACTCTCTGCTAATTATTATTTAGTTTCTGCCAGCAAGTTCAACCTGAAGATGTCTGATTTTTCATTGTCAAATTCTTAATAGCAAGAGTTCCCTGATCATGAATATTTGCTGATTATAACACCTACTCATGGATCTGAACCTACCAGTTATAACAACTTTTCAATTTCAGAGATAATTTTCTGATTGTAGAAAAGCCAGTAATGCTCTGGAGACCCAATTCTGAAGCATCAGTCTCAAAGTTAATCCTGATAACTTAGTCTATAGTGTACTTACTAAGAGTCCATTGTGATTCTTCTGGACATTTACATTCCTTTCTTCTTGAACTAATACACTATTTAAGGTATAAGCTAAGCTATTCTAAAAATGAATCAAAAATATTCCAATGGCTCAACCAAGATTGATCAATCTCTCTCTCTCTCTCTCTCTCTCTCTCTCTCTCTCTCTCTCTCTCTCTCTTCCCTCTAACAGTCCAAAATATGAAAACAGTAGTACAAACTGTCTAGAAAAGCCTGTTCTAAGTGGTCATCCAGAGGTCCTATTTCCTTCTTTTCTGTTGCTCTGTCCTTCCCTAAGGTACTGACCTCATCTGGGGGTTCATAAGGACCCACTACTCTAGCCCATAAGAACAGGAAAAGTAGAAGTGGAGATCAAGCAACTCTCTTGTATAGAAGACATACAGAAGTTGTAACCCCCAATTATATTTAATACCTTCAGTAATCATGTAATCATAAAGTCTTAATTGCTGAAATCTAAGTAAGTTAGGAAATAATGTCAGATGAGTAATGTGTGCTATACTCAGTCAAATACTCCAGAGATTTCTATAACTACAAGGAAGAATGGGTGAATAGGTATTGAGGGACAATTGCAATATCTGTATCACAATGTTAGGATAAATTATTTTCTCAGTAGTGGAACATGAGCTGACCTGCCATAATTTCTACAATAGTGAACTCTATAAGAATATAATCCACTCATTCCTGAATAAGCACAAACTGCCACCCGTCATATTCTGGTTGTATAACAGCAATGATTGCTACCCACAGAGTTATATGACAGGCAAGTGGACACTAAATACAATGAAATAATATACTTAAAATTTTGAGCCCATATGTGGGGATCATGCTATTCAATTTCTTATGTGCTTTCAATTTTGTAATCTTTGCAGTTAATTACTCAAAGTACTTATCACATTCATTTTAAAGTTAAGAAATCTGAGACACAGACAGCTTATATTATTTGTCTAAGATCATAGAGATGCCTAATTTAGAGAACCAGGGTTCAAATTCAAATACTCTTATTCCAGTTGAATGCACTTAACCCATTACATCATATTGGCTTTCAGAATAAATTACCGAGCATGAAAGTACTCAGATGAAGCAATTATAAAACAGGGCTGATACATGTAGGGGGGAAAACTAAACCAAAGTGAAGGTTAGGGGCTGTTTGTGGTTGTGATGTAAAGGTGGTGGGTGAGGTACATTCATACAATGGAATACTTGTCAGAGACAAAAAGAACAAATTGTTGATATGTTCAAAGGCAGGTATGAATCTCAAAAACACCAAAGTATATACTATGTGATTCTAGTTGTATGAAGAACTAAAAGGAATAACACAAATTTATTGTAAAAAAACAAAATATCAGAACAGCAGCAGCCTTTAGGACTGGGGCTGACACACTGGAAAGGGGCAAAAGAGACATTTCTAGGGATGATGGAAATGTGCTATGCATGAGAATACAGTGTTTTGTTAAACTTACTCACATTTTACAATTAAAATTTTGCCTTTTACTTTATGTCCATTTTACCTCTAATTAGTAGTTTTTGTAATTTAATAGTGGCAGAGATTAGATATTGTGTAATACCTATTGTGTATTCTAGGCCTGGGCAATTGAGGAAATATATTAAGGTTAAAAATCATTAAGGTAGAAAATCATCAACAATTGTTTCCTTAGCAGATGTAGGCAATAGAGAAATGGGAAAAGATGGAAAGGAGTCAAGAATCACTACCTGATTTTTGGCTTGACCAAGTAGAAAATGTTGCTGCTATTTACAGGGATGAGGGAAGGGAGAAAGAAGAGGTAGGGAGAAGTCTCTCAGGGCAGCAGACATTGATGAATATTGATGCTAAGGGAGTGGATGAGATCTCGCAGATGGAGGGTAGGAATTAAGAAGACCAAGGGAATCTTTGGAGTGGTGATATTTGTCAATAAGATATATTACATAGAGAAACACCCCAGAAAGCAATTATAACTAGTCAAATGGAATGATTTTTCTTTGTTATACACAATATTCATCCTCAAACTTTAGCATGTCTTAGCATCACCTACCTGGAAGTGTTTTTAAAATATAGATTTTCATAGATTTTTGAATCCTACCTCTGGTCTCTGACTCAGTACATCTAAGGTAAATGGAGTTAGCATTTGCTTCTAAAATGATGTTATATGTTGCTGTTGCTGATGGTTTAGGGCGACCCAGTTTCAGAATAACTATACTGTGCAAAAGATATTTTAGAGATGCTCCATTTCTTATGCATCAATAAATGTCATTATCACAAGTAAACAGAAAGAAGGGCTTGCCATAGTAAAGTTGGAAGGATATACTAAATGAAATTTAAAAAAATAACACACACACATACATATTTACATATACATGTAAATATATACATACATAACTACACATACAATGACGTGTTCCATTGGAGGAGTAGTCACTATGCATTTCCATAAAGATGTGACCTAACTTATGACTGAATCATTTCACTCTATTTCAGCTATCTTAATATTCATTATCTCGCCAAAAATAATTGACTATAATTATAACTATTATGATTTCAGGTTTGTAGCCATTTATTTTCTTAGTTATTAGCAAAAAAATAAGTTTTAGCAAGAGTAGAAAGAGAAAAAATTAACAACAATTAATAATTTAGAAAGCAAGGATATTGGAAACTGAAGGGACAGTAATAATGATGCTTTTGCAAAGAATAGGTCACGGAATTATTACTACACAAAGATGTCTTTGCTAATTTTATTAAATAGACTTTCCATTATCCTGATTAATGTATTGGTTTCTTCTTTTTTTCTTTGCATTACTTTGAAGAAAGAGATTACAATAGAAGTTTATCATCTCTGAATAGTTTCCAAAACTTTTAGAAAACTTAGGAATAAAAATTAGTTATATATCTATTTAAGGGTTACTTGGAAAAAAATGAGAACTGGAAACATGAAGAATCTAAGTAAATACTGATGAAAGGACAAAATGACTCTCAAATCAATAGCATGATAATAAGACATAGATACTCCTTCTTGGAAAAAGCCATGCACTACTGAGTTCACAAAGCTCATATACAATGCTAAAGTGTGGAACTTATAATTATGTACACAATTATCAAGCACATATGTTTAGATATATATGTTTAGACATAGATAAAGACTTTTTTTCAATTTGATTCCTATTTCTTACCACTAGTGAGGATTGAGGGGAAAACTTAAAAAGTTAAAAATTTTAAGAAAAAATAAAGCCATGAGAATCATAGGGACATTTTGAAATAATTTAAATTATACGATGTAGTTTAACCAGAAAAGTAGTGATCAAAATCAAAGCCATTTTATGCAAATAGGTTTTTTTTTGGGGGGGGGGGAAGCAAGGATTTAGGATTTGTGCAAATGAAAATGGAGAGGGATATAATCAAAATAAATATTTTAGCTTATTTATTCTAAAGTAGCAAAAACATGAAGATAGCTTATATATTTTAAAGTAGCCAACATTTTACTTAAAGGTTAAACATATAACATAATAATATATAATAGAAGTTATATATTCATTCTGTTTGGATTTATTAAATTATCAATGTACTAAATAAACTACATATTACATAACATGTATTATATGTCATCCTCATCTGTCAAAGCATCTTTAAAAACACTGCCCAATAAGTCCTTGACTAAGTGACTGCTACATTGATTTATGTCTTCATGTAAAATAAAAGTTTAAAATGTAAGGACAGAAAAACTTCTCAGCAAACATATTCACCTCATTGTGCTTGTTAATAACAAAGAAACTTATCTTTTTTTTAAGAATAAAACCTAAAGGTAACCCTAGAAGGACATGAAGTTTAAGAAAATAATACAATAATATAAGGAAATTCACTCCTTATTAATCAAGTTTTGGGAAAATTTTTTTGTTTTCTCTATGAGCACAGGTTAGTAATGTGGAACATACAGAAACTAATTCTTTTTTGAAGGAAGAGAAATCAAGTGATAAAACTGAGGGTGTGGGTTTTCCCCATGATGCTTTTATGTTCAATTTGAAATGTTACATAGCTTCCTGCTTCTCTTACCAAATATTTATGCTTATGTTATTTATAAATTTGTTTATTTTGAAAGAAATATTTGTTGAGGACCTATTATATTCCAGGTATAATTAATTCTAAATGAAAAGAAATAAAGACAGGAATAAACAAATAACTAAACTTTTATATAGAGCTTATATTCTGAGGTTGGGGAGTTATACATAAACAAATAACTAAGGGAAACACATAATGTATCAAATGATAAAAAGTAAAGTGGAGAAAATAAAACATAGGATGTGTAAATGAGGAAGAAATAGGAAAAAAGTTTTTAAATGAGGTGGTTAGGCAACATCTCCTGAAAAGATGACATTTGAGCAAAATGGAGGGAGATGAGATAGAAATCCATGTGAATATCTGGGGAACTATATTCTAGACAGAGGTACAGCAGGTTCAAAACCTCCGATGCAGAGGCATGCCTGGTATGTTCATGTAACTGCAAGTAGGTTAGCACAGCTAGAGAAAAGTTCATGAAGGGAAAGAGTAGCAGAAAATGGAGTTAAAGAATCAACAGCAGAAAGAACCTCTGGGTCCTTTAGATCCTTGCAAGTGCACGAAGAGGAATCCACTTGAGGGTGAAGAGCAGAGTGACATAACCTAACTTGTGTTCAGCAGGGTTGTTCTAACTGCTGTGCTATTTATCATTTGGGGGACAAGGGTGGGAAGAGTATAAGAATGAGAACTACTGAAGAGGCTATTACAATAAAGCAATTGAGATATTTTTTGAAGGTTTACTTACAGTAACAATAGATGTAGCAAGAATTGTCCTGATTTTGGACATTTTGAAAATAGAGCCAACGTGATTGACTACATGATGTGAGCAGTGAGAGAAACAAAGAAATCAGGAATCAAGATGACACCAAAGCCATTTGCTCAGAGTAGCTGTCCACGAGGACATGAAGATATGATATGGGCTACAATGAAATATTTATTTGGTTTGGTCAATGGGTTATATGTCATAAAAGTCATGTTTCTAGAAGGAAAAAGAGAGAAACAAATTAGTAACTAGAGAGTTGGACATTTGAATTTGAGGGTATGGAGGTAATGTGGTTACTGGAAATAAGATAGTTTGGGAAAATGCTGTCCAATTAACTAGAGCTATTTTTTGTTAAAATGGGGAAGGCTATAAGAGAATCAGGATGAGGGAAGAGGATCAGGAGTTCTATTTAACATGCTAAGTTTGAAGTGCCTATTATTGATGCAAGAGGAGATGTCCAGTAGGCTGTAAAATATAGGGCTTGTCATCATATATACATATCAATAGGAAGAGAGGTGTTCTAAGGATTGACTGCTAGAACAATGTTTTGATGACTAGGAGATAAAGGGAAACCATCAATAAAAAGTGAGAAAGAGAAGTTAGTGAAGTAGAAAGAGAAACAGAAAAGTATTTTGATCCAAGATTCAAATAATGCAGGTCTTCCACTTGGTGAACTGTGTCAAAAGCTATCCATAGGCTAAGACCATTAGAATTACAAATGGACCATTGTGGATATGTAGTGATGCAATGAGCAGGTGTGAGAAGAGCAATTTCTAGGAATGGTGAGCTAGTAGCCAGAATTGATTGCCTTCAAGAAAGAATAAAAGGAGAACTAGAAGACAGGGGTTGTTAACATTTTCAAAGAGTGAAAAGTTTTAAAAGAGAACAGAGGAATGAAGTTAGGAAGGCATTTATTTGTTGCTTGCTTTTGATTTGCTTTAGAATGGCAAATTTTTATACCTATTGGTTTATTTGTTATTCTGGAGATAGAAGTATTAGAGCAACATCTTTGATTGGTTGAGAGGGAATAGTTCATAAGTAGAGGGGTGACATTATCTAGAAGCATGAGGTGTCATTCATATTAACAGGAGAAGAAGAAAGACAAGAGAGAGAAAGTTATAAAATAGTCATCTCAGGAAGCAGCAAACTGAAAGGATTTGGAAAATAAATAGATTTCCCAGGCAGCTCAAAAGATTCACTTGAGGTTAATAGTCATGATTATAATGTGAAGCCGCTGATTTGAATTTGTTTGCCAGCCAACCATGCTCAGCTGCACAAGTCCTGTTAGCAGTCTGCATTTTTCTTTGATGTTTTGCCAGCTGCATTTGACCATGCACTTGATTTGATGGTGTTTGCAAAGGTGTGATTAAAATTATGAATCATGGGTCATCAAGAATATAAGGATATGATGTATGTTATAATGAAATATTTGATTTGGTCAATAAGTTATACATCATTAAAGTCATGTCACTAAAATAAATAAGATAGAAACAAG
Organism: Hippopotamus amphibius kiboko; assembly: GCF_030028045.1. Taxonomy (NCBI): domain Eukaryota; kingdom Metazoa; phylum Chordata; class Mammalia; order Artiodactyla; family Hippopotamidae; genus Hippopotamus; species Hippopotamus amphibius. The sequence continues at coordinate 33,998,690 of NC_080188.1, forward strand.
TTAGTAACTAGAGACTTGGAAAATGGAATTTATGTGCATGGAGGTGATATGATCATGGACATAAGAAGGTTCAGGGATGTGCTGTTCAATAAACATTTATGTGATGATGAGACTGTTCAAATAACCACAATAACCAGTAGCAGATATGGTTACTGAACTCTTGATAATGTGGCCAGTACAACTAAGGAACTAACTTATTTTAATTAACTTAACTGTAAATAGCTACATATAGCTCTTGGCTAATTTATTGAACAAGTGCTGGTGGAGGGAATGACAATTAGAGTAAGTGGCTGAGGAAGGTGAAGAAGTAGCACCAATAGTGTTAGAGAAAGGGAAAATGAGCTAGATATGAGGGGGGACAGCCAAGATGAAAATACATGATTAGTCCTTATACTAATTTTAGGTAATGGGTGGTTTAGTCTCAGGAAGTGAGACTCAAACCTGGGACATTTTAGGAAAGAGAGAGAGAATGTTCAAGATTCTAGCATCTAGAATGACAATAAGGTCCAGTAAAATAAGATGTGTGAGAAAGAAAATATCCATTTCTGGAGAGAGATGCATAGGAAGTCATGATCTCAAAGGAGAGTCATGTTTCAGTTGGAGTAATACGGTGTAGGATTGAGTATTGCGATTGAGTATATATAGGATATTTTGCTGAAAATTAGTAGATTAAAGATAGCATGGTAGAATGGTTCCTTAAATTTACAAGATGTGTGAGTTGGGTTAAAAATATTAAAAAGTAGCATTTTATTGGGATGAGAACACAGGGTATGAGGAATGACCTGGGAGGTCCCAGACGTCTTATGAGAACTGCTATAATTAGGGGTAACAAACATAATGAGATTAATTTTGATTGTTACATAACAGATAGATTTTTCCATACCCTCTTCAGACAATTAGTATAGCATCCTTTTCATTCAACAAATGCTAATTAAACGACTGTGTATCAGTTGTGCAAAACTCCAAGGAATAAGTGGATAGTACATAAAATAGACATAGTTCCCAGTCATTTTATCTGCCAAAAATACCTCTTAGGGTAACAAATTCTGAAGATTTACTGTCTGCTCTGTCAATGAATACTTTGTATGCTGTGTATTTTTCTCTTTTCAGACATTTTGCTCCTGTCATTTGTCAATCTTTACCTTTCAAAGAGAGTTGGTGTATCCTTTTACTCTCTTCTTAAATGACAGTCTTGGTTTAACCCACTGAGATTGAAAATTATTTTAATTGTCCTTTACAAGCCATTCTCTACTTGCAGTATGATTTTTAAAAATCCTCTCAATACACTTGTAAAACAGGGAGAGCAGATATCAGGACTACTTGATACAGAAGAAGAAGGAGGACAAATTGAATAAATTGAATCATTATTCCAAAGATTAAATTAAAGTGCCATCATCAGAAAAACTTCACATTATTCTAAATGCTAATCCATCAGTTTTACAAAATGATTAGAAAGTGTTTTCTGTTTTATTTTTAATCAGAACATTCTGTTGTTCATTTTGGACATAGAAACAAACTGGGCTTTCTTCCACAGAAAACCACAGTAGTGATTAACACCCTGTGTTGGAAAGTAACTATAGCACAGAGAGATTTTCCATACTTCCAAATCTAAACTTTCAATGCCAATAATTAATTGATAAATGCAATAGATTTTTCCCCTTCTTTTCTTACTTGACTTCTCTCTCATCTTGAAGCCTTTAACCTTTCCTCTCTAAAACTATTTCTTTGACTTTTAGGACACAATTCTCCATTATTTTCCTCATGAGTTTTTCTCAGTATTTTATTTTGATGCTTTCTTCTAAAACTTAGTGTTCATAGATTCTGTCTCTCCCCTCTCATTCCCAGATATTCACATTTTCTCTCATTGTTTTATCATGTTGATGACTCCAGAACCAATACTTATGATTTGATCTCTATCTTAAATTTGAAATCTGCTTTGGATGATCTAGTGTGGGACCACCATTTCCAAACACGAACTCATTTTATTTTTCCCCTCTAGACATATATGTTATCCTATGTTTTGTTATTGTGTATAGTAGGGCCACTATCCATTCAATCTTCAGACCAGAAACCTGGAGTCTTCTGGTTTCTACTGTTAGCCTTTCCAGTTATTTTTTTTCTCTCTAGATACACACCTTTCTTACAGAGCACTCCCTTCAATTTCTGGTGAACAACGCCTAGCAAAGCTTTAAAATGTCTGCCAAGTTGTATTGATTGACTGAAATGCTTAATATTAGTGTTTTATGTAAATTTCTTCACACTACTCTACCTTTTCAATGGTCTACAAAGTGTTCTCCAGTTTCATAGATTTTTCTCTGTTTTAAAATATATTTTTCCACACTGCCTTTTTATTTTAGTGTTTTATCCTTATAATAAATGAAACTTCCAGTTGCAGCATAATACTAAACTAAATTCACAGCTGGAAAATCGCTTACCAAAATGTATGACCTATTTTGGCCAATTCACCTAACACATACGTAAATCTCTTTATTAAAGTATAGTCAGATGACTGGAAGATCTTTTGAAATAAAGAAAAAAATAGACCTTAATTAGAAAGAAAAATATTTATTTTGTACCATAATAATAATAATAATAAATTACATGATTACAGTCCATTTCCATGTTCTCAACATAACAGTTGTTGTGTTAAAAGGTGGGTGACGTTTCAAAGATTTCAAACTTAGTAAATTTATCAAAATTTAGACAATAAATAAGTTTAGACAATAAATAATTTAACTTAGACAATAATAATTTAGACAATAAATAAATTTAGAATTATTTTTTCTTATGCTAAATACCTACCTTTCTCTTTTCTGAATAATGAGATAAAGGGTAATTTAGTTTTCATTAATCTTTGTATACTTAAAAAGTTCAGCCTGATATCTACCTATCCCTATCCAGATAACTAATTTAACAGAATTTGATCCCATCTCTATTACCATAGCAAACTCAACCACATGTGAGATAATATTGCACCAATTCTTTTCTACTCTATTTATTGAGTGTAAGCTTTGTAGTTTTTAGGGAAGGACTGTCTTTTCCCTTGTTCCATTTTTTCCCAAGAAGAAGCATGTGATTTTTAGTTGACACTGAATTAGGTGGAGTTAAACTATTAAAAAGGGCCAACCTCTGGGAAATTTACTAATTATTTTTTTCTTTCTTCTTCTTTGGGTTTCCATGAGAAAATGATTCTAGCTACATGCTTCAGCTCCTCTGATGTAAGGTTCTGTTTGGGTGAACTCCTCTAGATCTAGTGTGAGGTGAGGCATGAGAATCAGTAGTGGTAGCCAGCCCTTTTGGCAACAAAATAAAGCTTTATTCTCCAAGGAGGTTATCAAAATGATGATCAACAGTTTATCATCATTTGTCTGTCCCCCATGTCTTATTTAACACTTGGTTAAAAACATAAAAGGGGGAAATTATACTATGCATTGAGTTTCCACAATTCTAACAATATCTCACTGATGTGATGGAATATTGAGAAGAAGAAAAAAAAAGAAAAGGAGAGTAGTCTCCTTGGATTTTGCCCAATGCCCAAGTGGTCATTAAAAATGATTCATGATAGCTTTGATGATGGCAGTTTACTTTCAAACAAATATTCTTTGTACAAGTTAGACAGTTATTTAAATAAATATAAAATGTAAGTTTTTTCTTACCCAATATTGTATACAGCAACTTTCTTCCATTTATAAGCTCTAAGTAAATTTTGTTTTCCTTCACTTTCTACAAGCTCAAGTCTAATGGGAGTAAAATGGTTTTGATGACATTTAGCATTTTTAAAATATCTCTCCAACATTTCTCCATAAACAGTTACCATTGATGTTTCTGTGAATAACTGTATATTAAAAGGAAAAAAGATATGATTCCACTAAAATACCAGTATTTTACACACCAGCCTCTCTTATGAAACTTTATTTTTATGAATTCTTTTTCAAGGAAACTTTGTTATTGCATGACCCATGTAGTTTATCCAATATGATAATTATATAGACTATACAATAAAACTAAGCACCCAAAAAGAGAATAGAAAGGCTTATTGTTAACCTTATTGTATTATCATTAATTATTCTCATATCTTGGAATGTACGTGATTACCTACAGCCATATAATTAAGTGACTAAGAGAAAGGATTTTGAAGTTAGCCTATCTGCATAGCAATCCAAGTTCTAAATGTTTCTAGCTGTATCACATTGGTTGATCTGTTTAACTTTCTTAATACTTAGATATTTAATCTATAGATTGGAAAGAATTGCATTACTTAGGAAGTTATTGTGAAAAAAAAAAGCAACTAGACAATCCAAGTTGAAGTCAGACACAAAATAAGTACTTAGCAAATGTTTGCTATTATTTTAAATATCAGCTTGGAGGATACGGTATCATAAATTATTCAGTTTTACTGGGTTAAAAGTGATTCTACAAAAAATAATGCATCTAAAGTGATAGAAGTGAAAAGATGGTGGCGAAGTAGAGAGACGTGGAGTGCATCCCTCTCCACAGATGCATTGGGAATGCATGGAAGGACGCAGTCATTCCCACAGAGAACCAGCAGAACACCAGCAGATGGCCTCGGACACCAGAAAGGGCTGCGGGGAGCCTGACATAGCCAGTAGGGAGGCATCTACGAAGGCTCAGGGAGGGTGAAGCGGCGGAGCTGTGGCAGATGGGAGGGAGTGAGAAACATACGGAGGGTCCGCAGCGCAGCTCAGCGTTCCCAGACCGAGACATCGATCCGAGGCTGAACGGAGGGTCCAGGAGCGGGAGCGTGGGAACCGGAGAGCTGGTTCAGGGTGAGAAACATTGTTGCCGGTAGGGTGACGGACAGAGAGGACAGGAGGGACGAGGTCCACGGAGAGGAGTTCCCGTCCCTGAGAGCTGCCCGGCCATGATGGTAACTGGAGGCTACAGGCTCACCGGCGGTGGGGAAGAGCCACGTGCGTAGCCTCTCCCTCTCTTTCGGCGCCTCTGCAACAGGCAGTGGAGAGACGCCCTGTGGGCCACCTAAGGCGCTCAGGGATAACAAGCACCCTCAGGCACCCGGGCGGGGCTAGATTAAAACCCCTTGCAATGCCAGCAGCAGGGAGGTTGCCGAGAGAAAAAAAAAAAAAAAAAAACAGCATCAAAAAGAAAAAAACCCTGAGAGAGGCCCAACTCTAAGATTTTCTGTGTACGCCTGAGCCACCAGCGCCTTCTGCAACAGGCACCTCCAAGCCTGACTGAAACAACAGTGCGCCACTGCTCACTCACTCCCAGGAGAAGGAGCCACTATTGTACCCTCTCCCTCCCCACACAACGACGCTTACAGACGAACAATAAAGGAACCTCTGCTGGTCACAGAATAACGCAAAAAAAACCCAAAGCAAGGAGAAGGACACTTACAGCTGAGACGCTAAGGAAACAGAAATAGTAGTATCAATACCAATTGAACTGGTCCATTCTGGGATCAGTTCTGGATTTTTTTTGTTTTTCTTTCTCTCTCTCTCTCTTTTTTTTTTTTTTTGATTTATTAAATACGATCTTAGCCCTAAGTGATCTACAAATTTTATAACATAATTTTTTAATGATATTTTTTATTCTTTTTTTTTTTTTTTGCCTTTTTATATACTTCTATATCTAGCTAAGTTTTTGGTAGTACAGACAAAATATCTCTCATACTTTCCTTTCATCCCTATCTTTTATACATTTCTATTCCTTTCTTTTTATTTGCAAATTTCCAACCACATTATGCTCTTCTATTCCCCCTTCTTCCAGCCTTTTTAAGTTTATTTTATCTTAACATACTTATAAGCAACACTATCGGTCTGCTCAGACTCCTTGCTCTATTCTCCAGATGACTCACTGCTTTGGTATTTAATATTAGGCTTTTGTCTTTATCTTAGTTCTTAGTACAGTTGTCTAATTACATTCTGAGAATCTCCATTCTCTCTGGTGGTACTCCAGCTCTTTTCTATATTTGATCCTAGCTTATAAAATCTCCCTGGATTGATGTTTGTATGTGTAGGGTGTTATTTGTTGTTTGTTTGCTTTTGCTTTTGTCTCTGATTTGTTCTGTTTCAGTTGTCAATTTCTGCTGGGTTTCTCTTTGAATATCTGATAGCACACTGGGGTTCTGTCAGGTCTTTCTAGAGTCTTATGTCCTAATGGATTCAGTAATTGTGTGTTTTATACATGTATGTGTTTCCTAGACTGAATATTCGTTTAATCCAATACTTGGACATTAGTCTGAGGCTTGGACAGTCTTCTATAAACACCTCTATCACCAGGACAAGCAACCCCAAAAGTCTGGACAACCACGAGGAAACAAAGAAACACCATGCAGGCAAAGGAGCAGGAAAAAAACCCACAAGACCAAATAAATGAGGAGGAAATAGGAAAAATGTCTGAAAAAGAATTTAGAGTAATGATAGTAAAAATGATACAAAATCTTGATACCAAAATAGAGAAAGTACAAGAAACAGTTCATAAGAACTCAGAAAAACAAACAGCAATGCATAACAAAATAACTGAAATTAAAAATACTCTAGATGCTATAACGAACAGAATGACTGAGGCAGAAGAACGAATAAGTGAGTTGGAAGATAGAATGGGGGAAATAACTGCCACAGAGCAGGAAAAAGAAAAAATAATAAAAAGATTAGAAGACAGTCTCAGAGACCTCAGTGATAACCTTAAACGTACCAACATTCGAATTATAGGCATCCCAGAAGAAGAAGAAAACAAGAAAGGGTCTGAGAAAATATTTGAAGAGGTTATAGTGGAAAACTTCCCCAACATGGGAAAGGAAATAATTAACCAAGTCCAAGAAGCACAGAGAGTCCCATACAGAATAAACCCAAGGAGAAATACACCAAGACACATATTAATCAAACAAATGACAATTAAACACAAAGAAAAAATATCCAAAGCAGCCAGAGAAAAGCAACAAATAACATATAAGGGAAAACCAATCAGGATAACAGCTGACCTTTCTACAGAAACACTGCAGGCCAGAAGGGAATGGCAGGATATCCTGAAAGTCCTGAAAGAGAGAAACCTACAGCCAAGAATACTCTACCCAGCAAGAATCTCAGTCAGATTTGAGGGAGAAATCAAAAGCTTTCCAGACAAGCAAAAGTTAAGAGAATTCAGCACCACCAAACCAGCCTTACAACAAGTGCTAAAGGAACTTCTCTAAGTAGGAAACACAAGAAAAGGAAAACACCTACAAATACAAACCCAGAACAATTCAGAAAATGGTAATAGGAACACATATGTCAATAACCACCTTAAATGTAAATGGATTAAATGCTCCAACCAAAAGACACAGACTGGCTGAATGGATACAAACACAAGACCCTTCTATATGCTGCCTACAAGAAACCCACTTCAGACCAAGGGATACATATAGACAGAAAGTAAAGCGATGGAAAAAGATATTCCATGCAAATGGAAGTCAAAAGAAAGCTGGAGTAGCAATACTCATATCAGACAAATTAGACATGAAAGTAAAGACGATTAAAAGAGACAAGGAAGGACACTACATAATGATCAAGGGATCCATCCAAGAAGAACATATAACAACGGTAAATATCTATGCCCCCAATATAGGAGCACCTCAATACATAAGGCAAATGCTAACAGCTATAAAAGGGGACATCGACAGGAACACAATAATAGTGGGAGACTTGAACACCCCACTTACATCAATGGACAGATCATCCAAACAGAAAATAAATAAAGACACACAAGCTTTAAATGACACATTAGACCATCTCAACTTCATTGATATTTATAGGATATTCCATCCAAAAACGACAGACTACACTTTCTTCTCAAGTGCACACGGAACATTTTCCAGGATAGATCACATCTTGGGTCACAAATCAAACCTCGGCAAATTCAAGAAAATTGAAATCATATCAAGCATCTTCTCAGACCATAACGCCATGAGACTAGATATCAATTACAGGAAAAAAACTGCAAAAAATACAAACACATGGAGGCTAAACAATTCACTCTTAAACAACCAAGGAATCACTAAAGAAATCAAAGAGGAGATCAAAAAATATCTAGAAACAAATGACAACGAAAACACAACAACCCAAAACCTATGTGATGCAGCAAAAGCAGTTCTAAGAGGGAAGTTTATAGCAATACAGTCCTACCTTAAGAAACAAGAAAATGATCGAATAAACAACCTAACATTACACCTAAAACAACTAGAGAAAGAAGAACAAAGAAACCCCAAAGGGAGCAGAAGGAAAGAAATCATAAAGATCAGAGCAGAAATAAATGAAAAAGAAAGGAAAGAAACCATAAGAAAAATAAATAAAACTAAAAGCTGGTTCTTTGAGAAGATTAACAAAATTGATAAACCATTAGCCAGACTCATCAAGAAAAAAAGGGAGAAGATGCAAATCAACAGAATTAGAAATGAAAAAGGAGAAGTAACAAGGGACACCTCAGAAATACAAAACATCATGAGAGACTACTACAAGCAACTATATGCCAATGAATTGGATAACCTGGAAGAAATGGATACATTCTTAGAAAAATGCAATCTTCCAAGACTGAACCAGGAAGAAATAGAAACCATGAACAGACCAATCACAAGTACGTAAATTGAGGCAGGGATTAAAAATCTCCCAACACACAAAAGCCCAGGACCAGATGGGTTCACGGGCGAATGCTATCAAACATTTCGAGAAGAGTTAACACCTATCCTTCTCAAACTCTTCCAAAATATTGCAGAAGGCGGAACACTCCCAAACTCATTCTACGAGGCCACCATCACCCTGATACCAAAACCAGGCAAAGATGTCACAAAAAAAGAAAACTACAGACCAATATCACTGATGAATATAGATGCAAAAATCCTCAACAAAATACTAGCTAACAGACTGCAACAGCACATTAAAAAAATCATCCACCATGATCAAGTGGGGTTTATCCCTGGGATGCAAGGATTCTTCAATATATGCAAATCAATCAACGTGATACATCATGTCAACAAATTGAATGCTAAAAACCATATGATCATTTCAATAGATGCAGAAAAAGCTTTTGACAAAGTTCAACATCCATTTATGATAAAAGCTCTCCAGAAAATGGGCATAGAAGGAAATTACCTCAACATAATAAAAGCCATATATGAAAAACCAAAAGCCAACATCGTTCTCAATGGGGAAAAACTGGAAGAATTCCCTCTAAGAACAGGAACAAGACAAGGGTGTCCACTCTCACCACTATTATTCAACATAGTTTTGGAAGTGTTAGCCACAGCAATCAGAGAAGAAAAAGAAATCAAAGGAATCCAAATTGGAAAAGAAGAAGTAAAATTGTCACTCTTTGCAGATGACATGATATTATATATAGAAAACCCTAAAGACTCTACCAGAAAACTGCTAGCACTAGTTGATGAGTTTAGTAAAGTATCAGGATACAAAATTAATGCACAGAAATCTCTTGCATTCCTATACACTAACAACGGAAGAGCAGAAAGAGAAATGAAGGAAACTCTCCCATTCACCACTGCAACCAAAAGAATCAAATACCTAGGAATAAACCTGCCTAAGGAGGCAAAAGATCTGTATGCAGAAAACTTTAAGACATTGATGAAAGAAATCAAAGATGACACACGCAGATGGAGGGACATACCATGTTCCTGGATTGGAAGAATCAACATCGTGAAAATGTCTGTACTACCCAAAGCAATTTACAGATTCAATGCAATCCCGATCAAATTACCAACGGCATTTTTCACAGAATTAGAGCAAGAAATCTTACGATTTGTATGGAAACGCAGAAGACCCCGAATAGCCAAAGCAATCTTGAGAAGGAAAAATGGAGTTGGTGGAATCAGGCTTCCTGACTTCAAACTATACTACAAGGCCATAGTGATCAAGACAGTATGGTACTGGCACAAAAATAGAAAGGACGATCAATGGAATAGAATAGAGAACTCAGAAGTAAGCCCAAACACATATGGGCACCTTATCTTTGACAAAGGAGGCATGAGTATACAATGGAAAAAAGACAGCCTCTTCAATAAGTGGTGCTGGGAAAATTGGACAGCAACATGTAAAAGAATGAAATTAGAACACTTCCTAACACCATACACAAAAATAAACTCCACATGGATTAAAGACCTACATGTAAGGCCAGACACTATAAAACTCCTAGAGGAAAACATAGGCAGAACACTCTAGGACATCCATCAAAGCAACATCCTTTTTGACCCACCTCCTAGAATCATGGACATAAAATCAAGAATAAACAAATGGGACCTCATGAAACTTAAAAGCTTTTGCACAGCAAAAGAAACCATAAACAAGACTAAAAGGCAACCCTCAGAATGGGAAAAAATAATTGCCTATGAAACATCGGACAAAGGATTAACCTCCAAAATATACAAGCAGCTCATGAAGCTTCATACCAAAAAAGCAAATAACCCAATCCACAAATGGGCAGAAGACCTTAATAGACATTTCTCCAAAGAAGACATACAGATGGCCAACAAACACATGAAAAGATGCTCAACATCACTCATCATCAGAGAAATGCAAGTCAAAGCCACAATGAGGTATCACCTCACACCAATCAGAATGGCCATCATCACAAAGTCTGGAAACCACAAATGTTGGAGAGGGTGTGGAGAAAAGGGAACTCTCCTGCACTGTTGGTGGGACTGTAAGTTGGTACAGCCACTATGGAAAACAATTTGGAGGTTCCTTCAAAAACTACACATAGAACTACCATATGATCCAGTCATCCCACTCCTGGGCATATACCCAAAGAAAACCATAATCCCAAAAGAAACTTGTACCATCATGTTTATTGCAGCACTCTTTACAATAGCCAGGACATGGAAGCAACCTAAATGCCCATCAACAAATGAATGGATACAGAAGATGTGGCATATATATACAATGGAATATTACTCAGCTATAAAAAGGGGTGAGATGGAGCTATATGTAATGAGGTGGATAGAACTACAATCTGTCATACATAGTGAAGTAAGTCAGAAAGAGAAGGACAAATATTGTATGCTAACTCACATATATGGAATCTAAAAATGGTACTGATGAACTCAGTGACAAGAATAAGGATGCAGATACAGAGAATGGACTGGAGAACTTGAGGTATGGGAGGGGGTGGGGGGTGAAGGGGAAACTGAGATGAAGCGAGAGAGTAGCACAGACATATATATACTACCAGCTGTAAAATAGTCAGTGGGAAGTTGTTGTATAACAAAGGGAGTCCAACTCGAGGATGGAAGATGCCTTAGAGGACTGGGGCAGGGAGGGTGGGGGGGGACTCGAGGTGGGGAGTCAAGGAAGGGAGGGAATACGGGGATATGTGTATAAAAACAGATGATTGAACCTGGTGTACCCCCAAAAAAATAAAAAAATAAAAAAAATAAATAAAGTGATAGAAACGGGGACTTCCTTGGTGGCACAGTGGTTGAGAATCTGCCGGCCAATGCAGGGGACATGGGTTCTGTCCCTGGTCAGGGAAGATCCCACATGCTGTGGAGCAACTAAGCCCATGTGCCACAACTACTGAAGCCTGCGCACCCAGAGCCAGCATTCTGCAACAAGAGAAGTGACTGCAATGAGAAATCCATACACCGCAATGAGGAGTAGCCCCGGCTCACCACAACTAGAGAAAGCCCGCGCACAGCAACGATGACCCAGTGCAGCCAAAAATAAACAAACAAATAAATAATAAATAATAAAATCTAAAAAAAAGTACTAGAAACAAAAACAACAACAAAATTATATCACTTGTAAGTAATGTCAACACATTATTTTGAAAAGCCACAAACTAATCATTCAATGTCACTAAGCTAAGCCAATATCTGCATCATTTGGACTCTAGGTAGGCAGGCAGGTACAGTTACACCAGGGAAGTCAGTTGCTATTTATCCAGCTATAGTAGAATTTTAAATATCAAACCAGTTTCAAAAATAATATTCTAGTTTATGGAACAGTCATGGACATTTATGATAGGAGAAAACTGAAGTAGTATTTTGGTGTCCTAAAGGCACTGAGGAACAAGGATTTTGTAAAAATTGGTATGGATTAGTAGTAAAGATAACTTGATAGGAGTCACAAAATGATTGTTCCTGAGAAGTGAAAGTGGGGTTGCACTACACAGAGAAAATCAGAATAAAACTTATGTGACTGCTGTGCTAGAAACTAATCTGCACCTCCATTTGTAAGGTTTTCATGTACATAGAAATGTGGCAATGCATGCTTTAGAACACTTAAATAATTGAATTAAAATGTGCTTGGTACTATTTTTAATTTTTTTAAATTATATGTACATTAAAACTGTACATTTGGTGGATAATCCATACCTGATATGTGTAATTTACTTAAAAAGTGATTGAGATTTCTAGCATGGGATTCTAGATCATGTAACTATTGCATATGTAACAAATCTACTGCATTTTTGAGATGGAGTGTCTGTTAGAGTTAACTGGAAGGAATTCTCTTTATTTGGATAAAATGGGAAAATAGACAAGAAGAATTGTTTCAACACACGACTATATCTACCTATAACATTCATTTTCATTACTCTATTTGAACTAAAAATTTAACTGATTATTGGAAATGTGATCACCTTTTTCTCATATAATCATTCTAGTGGTTAAAAATTTAAAACCTTTCCTCCAAATATTAACATAAATTTTACCAAGTAGAGCTATGTTGTCAGTTGAACTAGTTAGAGAAGAATCACACCTATAGGACTTTGAGTGATATAGATTGACATTGACCAAACTAATCAAATAATTACTAGGTTACCATTTGCATAATTTGTGGATAAACCATAAATAATAGATAAAAACAGAAATCCAGGCTGATATAAGTTTGGAATCCACTTAAATTCACTCTTGAATGTGACTATATGTGAATTAAAGTACCTGAACTTGGAAGCATCCAAGCTATCTCTGTCAGTTTCCAGCTTCATCCTTAAAAGAGCTGTTTTCCTTTCTGAGTTGCTATTTTCAATGAAATAGTGATATGTATAATAGAAATGTTTGCTGAGAACTCACTATCTACCAGACTCTGTTAAAAGCACATGTTTAGTGTATGTTCTGTCACTTATATAATGTCCCCAAACTCCCATAAGCAATAGAACTTTGGAAATTTCCATATCTTGCCCATTAAAGGAGTCAGAAAACTGAACAGCAGACAAATTACACACTTAGACAGAAAGAAAATAGAAGCTGAAATCAGACAATTAAGTATTCAATGGAATCTGGATAGTTTTCTTTAATGTCTGGGAGGCCCATAGAAAAATACTGAATTCTCAGAACTAAGAGAAAAGCAATAAAATGAAGGAAGGAAACATCATTACAAAATAGATTTGTTCACTTATTCTTATTAGTTTTTATTACTTATGATAATGCTTCATAATATAACAATTAATGTCCTATAGTATGGTGTATAAAATTAATGACAGAATATAAGACTTGTAAGTTACACAAGGCTATTAAGTCTTTTAAGAAAAGAGTGGGATTGTTTACTTTCTTAGGAGAGAGAATTTTTGGCTTGGAGATTAGTGAAATTAAAATAATTGAGTTCAAGGATAGTTTAATTAAAATATTACATGCCTTTATTAAGAGTTTACTTAAAAGTTTTTTTATGTAAAGAACTTACCAGATATGATATAAACATGGTAATATGGGAATTAATTTACAATAGATAAAAAGGAAAAGCATCAGAAAATAGTATATCAGGATCACAAAGGAACTGTTTAGCAAGTAGATCCAAGAAAATTAAAATTATAGATTTATTGTTTTAGATATTGACTTTTATTTTCAGCCGCTTTAAGAGAATAACTAAAAATTTATACAAATTTACCTGAAACAGGTGTATACCTAGGCAATGTAGTACATACAATGCCAAATGTAAACATTTATTTATTTTTCCTCTTTGGTTCTCTTTAAACTGCATTATGAATGGTATCAACTCATATCTCTGCTAAAAATATCTTTATTATAAAATATTTATGAGATTGAATATGGAAAATCATCTGGTGAATGGGTGATTTAGATAGACAACTTTTGGAAGATACAGGTTAAGTAGGCTAGAAATGAAAGAATTCTCGAATGCAGGGTGGGTGATGGAGGAAAATGATCATGAAAGCAATGTATCAAACTACTCAATGTGCTAGGAGAAATAAAATACATCGATAATATAAACTAGGAAAAACTGTCAGATAATCTGAATGTTAAAAAAGGTAACATGCTTCGCAGAAAGGTTTACAGTGCCAATGTGAGTAAAATAAAATAAAATAAAATAAAATAAAATAAAATAAAATAAAATAAAATAAAATAAAATGTTGCATTACCTCCTAGCCCATTCTTTTGGCCTTTCCAGAGCTGTAGGAAAAGCAATACCCTGGAAGGAAGTTACATGTATTACAAGTGGTGGAGGAATAGCACTGTGAAGGTAGAAGAATGGGATTTATTAGGAGAGCTAATTTCACAAATTCACAGTGAATTGAAGGTTCCAGATGGCACAATGCAACAGAATGATAAATAGCACAAGGAGAACATAGGCAAGAGCAAATGCACAGCTTATAAGAGGATGCTAAACAAAGGACTTTCATCTAAAGTTGTAGCCTAAGATGGCAGGAGTGATGTGGCCTAAAATTGGAAATGTATATCATGAATAGAAGAAATTTCAGATCATGTCATAAAGGCCCCTCGAATAGAACAGTCATTGGTCTGATGAGCATTTGGAAGCATTTTCTCAGAAGGAGAAGCAGCACCAGAGGGAGAGACATATGAATAATGCCTTGTTAAAGGGTGCTCAGAGCATTAAATGAAACAGCAAATATGTAAATGCTTTGTGGATCAGAACAAAGATGAGTTACTTCCAGAAGGAAGCCTGGGTGGGAAGAGGAGGAGTTCTGTAGTCAGACAGTGAGGGCTGTGGGTACTCAACCAATACATGCCATTATAATACATGCAAATTTCAGTATTTTTACAGATTATACTCCTTTAAAAGTTATTACAAAATAATGACTATATTTCCCTGTGCTATACTATATATTCTTATTGCATATCTATTTCATACATAGTAGCTTGTATCTCTTAATACCATACCCCTATTTCCTCCCTCCCCTCTCCCCTCTCCCCACTGGTAACCGCTAGTTTATTTTCTACATCTGTGCTTCTGTTTCTATTTTGCTATATACATTCATTTGTTTTATTTTTTAGATTCTACAGGTAAGCAACATATACAGTAGTTGTCTTCCTCTGTCTGACTCATTTTTTAGTAAGCATAATATTCTCCAGATCCAACCAAATTGCTGCAAATGGCAAAGTTTCATTTTTTATGACTAATATTCCATTATATATTTTTATTTGTCCATTCATCTTTTAGTGGACATTTGGGTTGCTTCCATCTCCTGGCTGTCATAAATAGTGCTGCTATAAACATTGGGGTGCATGTAGCTTTTCCAAATAATGTTTTGTTTTTCCAAATATATACCTAGGAATGGAATTGCTAAATCATACCATTATTCTAATTTTTTTTTTCATTTTTTAAAGAACCTCTATACTGTTCTCTGTGGTAGCTGCACCAGTTTACATTCCCACCAGTGTACTGGGATTTCTTTATCTTTATATCCTCACCGATTGTTATGTGTGGTCTTTTTGATGATAACCATTCTAACAGGTGTTAGGTTTTATGGTTTTGATTTGCATTTCCCTGATGATTAGCAATGTTGAGCATATTTGCTTGTGCCTGTCAGCCATCTATACGTCTTCTTTGGAAAAAAATGTATATTCAGGTCTTCTGTCATTTTTTTTAACTGGTTGTTTGTTCTTTTGATATTGAACTGTATGAGCTATTTATATATTTTGAATATTAATCCCTTATCAGTCATATCATTTGTAAATATTTTCTCCCTTTCAGTAGGCTGCCTTTTCCTTTTGACAGTGGCTTCCTTTGCAGGGCAAAAGCTTTCAAGTTAAATTAGGTCCTCTTTGTTTAATTTTGTTTTTGTTCTCTCTGCCTTAGGGACAGATTTGAAAAACTTTTGCTGCAATTTATATCAAAGAGTGTTCTCTGCCTGCTTTCTTCTGGGAGTTTTATGGTTTCTGGTCTAAATTTAGGTCTTTAATCTATTTTGAGTTTATTTTTGTATAAGGTATGAGAAAATGTTCAAATTTCATCCTTTTATATGTATCTGTCTGGTTTTCTCAGCATCACTTGTTAAAGAAACTATCTTTTATCCATTATATAGTTTGGCCTCCTTTGTCATAGGCTAACTGACCATAAGTGTGTGGGTTTATTTCTGGGCTCTCTATTCTGTTCCACTGATTAATCTGTCTGTTTTTGTGCCAGTACCATGCTGTTTTGATTACTGTAGCTTTGCAGTATAGTCTGAAGTCTGAGAGAGTGATACTTCCAGCTTTGTTCTTTTTTCTCAAGATTTCTTTGGCAATTTTAGGTTTTCTGTGGTTCTATATGAAGTTTAGCATTATTTGTTTTAGTTCTGTGAAAAATATCATGGGCATTTTGATCTGTAGATTGCATTAAATCTGTAGATTGCTTTGGGTAGTATGGCTATTTTAACAATATTAATTCTTTTAATATTACTTTGTATCCTTTAAAACAAAATTCAGAATGTAACCTCTTGGTGAACAGATTCCACATTCCCTCTTTGAACTATCATAAAATCTTACTCTGAAGGCTATTTTAGGATATAGCACATGCTATTCCAATTATTTGTTTACAGATATGTGTCACATTAAATGGTAAAATTTTTGAGGATACTGAACATATGCCATACATATCTGAAATTTTCAGTTCCTAAAACATGATCTCGGAAATTTTATATGCTTAAAATTTTTATTAAATAAGCCAAGTGAATCACATACTCAACAAGTCTCTGTTTAATTTTAATTAGCCACAGCCAGTGGACTTCTAGAGAAAACTGACACAAGTAACGCAGTACATATTGAATAATCTGACAAATATGTTATGCCGTGAGAAGAAGTCAAATTGAATAGTGTTAAAACTATTGTTACTGGTTCTAATAAACATTTTAAAATCATATCATATTGGCTATAAACTTTCAAGGAAAGAAGACAACCAAAAACCCATCAGTTTTGTGATTAAGAATAAACATTCACTCTTACTTCACCAATTATGGCAGCCATTTTAAACTGTCACTTTCAAGGTAAGAAAAATGCATTTTTGTACAAAATGATGTATATATTATTATAAGAATTTTCAAAAAACATAATTTGCCTTGTTGAGACTAATTAAAATAAATAAAGCAATGAATCTGGAAAACAGTGAGCATCACAATCGAGTGAAACAATGAGTATGTAATAATTGATTCAGCAACATGATTTATATTTAGGAAAATTTCCAGTTTCATTGAAAGAAAAGAAACAATTCACTAAGAGTTACATTTTATTTATTCAATGGTGTGCCAGAACCCTGATGATTTGGGACACTTAGTTGCACTTGTCCATTTACAAACAGCGTGTGCAATTGAGCAAATGACAGGAGGCCTTTATTTATTTTAGGTTATTTTAGCACAATGTTTGTAGATGTTGTATGAGGATGAGTTGTTGTTTAAGAATAAGATTTTGGGTGAACTTTTATGTGCCTCCTGAGGCTCTATCTTTGCCCAACCTGTAATGAAAAGAGAACAGTTTCAAACATCTATATTTTAAGCCTACAATGTTTGACTCAGTGGTAAATTAAAGAAAATTGATGAATGAATAACTCTAAAATCAGTTAGAGGAACAAAGCTTTCTCAGCAAGAAGCAAGAAATGTAGTGATCTTTTACTTCATAAAAGCAGTCCCATTATGTGAATGTGGTCTTGCTGTTCTAACACTGTGATAAAAGGTTTTCCTTGGAATTTTCAGACCATCAAGAAATTTGTGTGAAGAACAATTGTTCTAGATTTCACTACAATACCCATCATCAAATTAATCATATTTAATAAAATGAGCCAACATGTGATTTGTAGCTCAGGGAAAACAATCAACCATCATCATATAATCATTCATGCTTTCTTCTGAAAAGCATTTGTTTTTCATTATCATTGATAATATTATGTTAAACATTCTTTTTGAGGTAAGTCTTTCCCAGATAGCATTGCTTCTGCTGCTGTTCTCTTAGCTATGAAAGTACAGTAAGTAGTCCTTTGGGAAAACTCAAAAATCTCATACAATGTGATGTTTTATTTTAAAATATAGAAAATATGATTTTTATTAAAAGCAAATAAAAGTTCAACACTTAAAGGGATGTAATAAACTCTGGAGTTGCATTTGCAGTAGAAAACAGTAGATGCAATGTTACTGTTCAGCAAAAATTCCATGTGTCATAACCTTCATTGTTGCTGGGCTGGAACCAGGTTTCTAATTTGGGGCAAATAGACCAGCGCGAATGTGTCACTGCCTGGCAGGAACAGTTTACAAAATGTAACATCTTTTCCATTCTTCTTGCTTATTGCTTAGACAAGGTATGTTGAGACTTTGCAGTACAAAACAAAGCCCCTGCCTTCTAAATCAGGGGTCCACGACCAGCCCATTAGCAACTGAGCCTCACTAGGAGGTGAGTGGTGAACCTGCAGCTAAGTGTCACTTGCCACTTCCCATCCCCCCATCACCCGCAATACCATCTGAACCATCCCCCACTTCAACCCCTCATCCGTGGAAAAATTGTCTTCCATGGAACTGGTCCCTGGAGCCAAAACAGTTGGGGACCGCTGGTCTAAATCACTAAATAAAGTTCTCTCATCAGATCACATCTGATATTTTCTTCAGGGAGAAGTAATCATGTTTTAAGTCAACCTTTGTTTATTGTTGCCATTGTAGTATCTCAGTTTACCCTACTATTTCATCTAGGGATAGCCAAGGCAAATAGGAATAATGAAAGATGAGGTCATGTACCAAATAATTTGTGGAGTTGTTTCATGAAAGTTTGTCCTCATAATTTAAATTCCATGCTATTTTTCTCTGTTCTGGAAGTGATCATAAAGGTAGGAGGAGGCATGTGGCTGTATTTGTGATCTTGGAGATACTAATGATACAAGAGAGCTGAGATAATTGTTGAAAAGTGGTTTCAGGGTATTTGGCAAGGGATGAAAAAGGAAGAACATTAAAGGGCTTGGATTTTAAACCAAAGAAACATCTTTTTAATCTGTGCACAAATTAAAAGAAGGGATAGTTGAAGATACATGCATACTGTAGTATAAGGCCCAAAACTTCAAGTGCTGCCTTGAAATCCTTGAGCCTCAAAGGGTCCCCAAGGCCTAATCATGAGTTCCAATATTCTTACCAAATATAACCCCCATCCAGTTGGATGGGCTCCCCACCAGGCTAGCTCCCCTATCAACCTGAATAGCTGCATCTCACTCAGTCCTCACTTTGATGGACTTTACCTCCCTGTTATCCAAACAAGGCAATCACATTCCCTCTATAGGAATCAGGGGATACACCACCACCTTCTTATTACAAAGCCTGCCTCCCATAGTACCTCCTGGTTCATTCTAATCCTGAGTGAAACCCCACTGTGGTCATGTGTGCTGTGCAATGTTCTCCTCCCCTTAGGCTATGGATATATATGACTGGTAAGCTGTGGTCCATCTCACTTGTTCAGTGTGGGGTGTTGTGTGTTTGGATATCTCCTACCACTTAGGGTGGGGAATTCCTCTTATACCAACATGGTGACTTGAAAATGATCAGAACACACACACACACACACACACACACATATTGGATCGAGGTTATATAGAATTGAACCAACATCTTTAGCAAGTGAAATGTACAAAACCTAGGGATGTAGAAGAAAAAAATGAAAAATAAAAAGGAAGAAATATATGCTATAGAAAATGTGGCCAAGAGTTAAATAAAAATAAACAAACTGAGAAAAAAATGCCTAGCATCTTTTAGAAAGATTGGGAAATAGCTGGTTTCAGTAAGTATAAAATTACTTTGGAAAAAATAAAGTTTCATGATATTCTCAAGCAATGTTCAACAGTAGTCAAAAAGTGAGAGACAAAATAAATGGTGAGACCTATTCATAACTGGATAGTATTGAAATATTTATAATAGAAGGACATTCGAAAAATTTTAAAAAACCTCTTAAACTTACATGAAGCATGTGGTAACAAACATTCTGGAATACATCACCTATCAGGACCATAAGATAACAAACAGAAAAATTCATATTTTTGTTGTAGATTGAGAATACAGTGAGGGAGCTGTTATTATTCACTAGGTAGTCTACAACCTGCCTTGTGTATTTAAAAAGAAAAAACACTACCTCTCTATACATTTTGCGTGGTTTTTATGCAATCCTAAACATATATTTTTACATGATTTCCAATGTAAATTTTCTCAAACTAATTGGTTCCATGGACTTTCTGATAAATACAATTGCAAAAAGTAATAGAGTTGAGTATACTTACACAAGCAATACTAAATGATACTGAAGTTCGAAAAGATGCAAAGTTATGACAATGTCTATTATCCATAAATCATATAGGGAAGAAAAAATACTTTACATATTTTTAAATGTGAGGGCAATATTAAAATGAATCATGACAGTTTGCATATGCATCTCTTCAGGAGATTAAATCAATACCATTCATTTGATCCAGCTGATTGTTTAAGGTTCTTAATACTAACTCCCTGTCTGGGAAAGAGATTAAATTAATCTTAAGTAATTTCTGTAGTTGCTATACTTGTGTAAGCATACTTAAGCCATTCTAAGGTTTTAAGTTAAATACTCATTCAACTCTTCTGTGCTATTAACACAGGAATTATAAATAAGCAATATTTATTTATGAGCAATATTAAAAAACAAGCTTATGTCATGTTTCTGTATGACAATGAATTAATTAATTCAAGCTTTTGGTTTATTTGTATTTATATGGTGATAAAACAATGGTAAAACCTAAAAAGTAGAATAAGTAGGAGGCATCTTTGAATCAGATGATGGACTAGCATGTTACCACTGATGCCTCTGTAATATTCCTATGTTCAAATATCTAAAAAATCCAACAATGAAACTATCACTTCAGAATGGCAGGGGTCATCTTAAGTCAGAAAACTCTAGGAAGTAGAATCACACTAGGATTGAGATGTCCCATGGGAACTTATGGTAGTACTCTAAGTGGTTGAGTACATAGACTAATAAATTTCAGGTATACCCATAATATTCTGGAATCGCATGGTACAGTATATCAACGAAATTTTACAGCTCTATTTGGAACAGTTCCAGTGTCCATAAGATGGTTGTGAACAATGTTCAAGTTCTGTTATAGACAGGAAAGTGTTATAATGGTGTGTTACCAACTCTTGCATGAGTTTCTAGAGGTATTTATAAAGAGCCTCCAGCTCTTGTGGTGTCATTTATTTAATGACCTTTGGTTTAAGTTAAGAAAAGTTAAAATAGATGCTAATACAAGGAAGACTAGACTACTTATTCAAAGCCCTTTGCTCCGCTTTTGGGCAAGCTGATACGAAAGCCCACATACCCTTCCCATGGTGTCTACGAACCATACAAACCCAAGCCCATGCACGGCATCCTCACCAGCCCCACCTCCCAAACAAAATAAAACCCAAGCCAGTCTTCCATCTCTGCTCTCTCAAACTATTTTCAAACCTGCTTGGAAGTCTGCTCTATTTTCTCCAGCAACTCTAATTTTGTGAGTAATAAGCTTTTCCACACTCTCTTGGTACACATGTGGTATCATCAGTCTTGACACTCAAGCAACATTCTGGGCGGTGGGGTCTGTTCTGACTCTGTAGAATAACTACACAATAAATGATTAAATGAAGAAATTTCATATTAAGAAAAATGTACTAACCAATAAAATTAATTATGACACTATTCATTCTCTGTTTTCAGTACTGTTTCTGTCACTTATTTCTTCAAAACAAAGACAAACATAGATGCTTATAGATTTGCTTCTGCTTAGAATATACAAATTTCAAGAATATCATGCCCATCCCAAAGATAGGAAAAAGTAGATAGACTGCCCCAAGGAATAGGGCAAAATGATCCATTGCTACTGGGTGAAGGGTAAAAGTTAAAATCTTTTTTTCCCTGAAGGAGAGCTAAGAAATCTCTTGAACCCAGGATAATGAATCAATACAGACAGTCAACATACCTCTACAACTGGTAATTGTAATCATCAATTTTCCTGCATTGTCAAAGAATGTTCTATGTAGTTTCTAATTTTTGTTATTTATTGAGGGTTTTGTCAATAGTTATGATCCAATATAATAGTATATTTTCTTTTCTCAAGATTCATATATCACTGTATTTTAATAATATCAATGCTATTATGTATGTCCTTTAGATTTCACGCTTTTTAACCTATTTAATCTATCAAGGATTATAAGTATATTTAAATATATTAGTAATGTATTTCTCTTTGCATGAATGCCTTGGCTTTTTTTTTTTTATGAAATCTAATGCTTTATAGTGTCACAAAGACATCCTTGACTATTTCACTGCATTGAAAATTCTTCCACTGATATTTTATAAAGTGCCATTTTAAAATGTAAATAATATTTTTGTCTAATCAACAAAATGAATAATGATGTTTTTTGTTTTGTTTTCTGGTTTTCTCTTTTACATTTGCCTGCCATAATTTTCCCAATCCTTATGCTTTCAAAATTTTCTGAAACACTTTAAGAGAGTCTTATAATGAGAGATTGACATTTTGCTTTGAGATACAACATGAAACCTAACTTTAAATAGGTGAGTTCCAACCACATATGCTCTTTGACAGACATTGTTTTACTGTGTCATATCGGTTTATTATAATTTCTCCTTTGAGAGCTTTAAAAATTTTCAGAAATTTATCTTCTTGTGTTTATGTTATGTTTACATTTATTCTGGTTGATTTTGGGGTTTGTACTGTTTGTTATTCTAGTAGTTAACTTCTAAAATCTAATATTACATGTTACTTTTCAATCCTCTATCTCCTTAGACAGTATCCATCAACTCTTACATGAGCACAGCTGCAATTAGTATCTTTCTTTTTTCATTTCCTTGCTATTCATTTACTCTGCAAAAATACAAATTTAGTTGGTTATAGTGACTCTCTTATCTTACTTTAATTTTCTCCAACAGATTGATATATACTATAAGGAAATTACCTTGATTTCTACTAAATTGCAGAAATCGTCGTACTCATACTATCTCATACTTTCACTTCTCCTTTTACTCTAAATCCTATATAGTTAGTAGTTTATCCTCCTATTTAGCTATTATAACATTAACATTTTGCTATATAATATTATTAATATTTTAGTCTTACTTAAATTCTTAGTACTCTAAATTGATGTAATTTGGATACATTCTCTTTGCCATAGCGTTCCTCTGAATGAGTTAGTTGCTTGAAGTTTGAACTTTAGATATTTCCTTAAGAACTCATGAGAACACTGTAACCTCAACTACTGCAGTCAAAAATGCATATCTATTACCTTTTAAATGAATGACAGTTTGAATATGTACACAGTTTGGGGGTCACTTTCTTTCCTTAAGGACTCTGTGTTTTTTATGGCATTGCTATGGAAAAAAAATCTAGGCTTAGCATAAATTCTCTTCATTATATCCTGGTTTCCTCTTCACAGCAGTTCAAGGTATTCTTTCATTATCTTTAAATTCCAAGAGTTTTTAAGGCAATGTCTTTGTGACAATTATTTAGTTTCAAATTTTCACTCTCCCAAACCCTGATGTTTTCAGTCTTTTCTGAAGCACTTTAAGAGGACCCAGATAGAATCAGTTCCTACTGACTAACAAAGGGACACTTTGATCACCAATTAGTTTTGTAAACTCAATGGATTTTTAGTGCATCAAACATGTTAAACTTCTAATGATGCTAAAAACAAACAAATTTACTCTTTGGTCATTTTTGTAGTATACAAGGAAACCAATTCATTATTCCAAAAACTGACAAAAGATTGGAAAGAATGAGCCATTCTATTGCCTCTCTTATGGGAACTTTGTTTAAGGGTAACAGAGTAGTCGAAAAGAGAAAGTTTCTCTTCATAGACATACACCAACTCCTAACTGAAGAAAGAATTTTGTACCAAATGATGAACTAATAAGTCTAAGCAATGATCATAGAAGGCTTCTAAGAACACACACACACAAAACATTTTCACATCTTCTGATGGAAATATATAGCACCTTCTATGAAGTAGATTTTCCAAAATTTTAAACTCAGTGCTCATTCTTCTGATTTAAATGCCAATTTTTAAGAAATACATCAAAATAAAAGTATATTAAGCCATAGATAGGGTAGCAAATCCAAATCATTAGAAACTTTAAAAGAAAAAGTTATCTGGCTTTTCAACAAAAACAACAACAAAAATTGCAAGGGAATAAAAAGGAGGAGTGCAAAGTATTAAAATAGACTTTGAAACATAACAAATCCTAACATATGGAACAAAAGTAAAACTTTTATAGAACAATTGGAGTAATATGAATATTGGTGATATTAAGACATTATTGTTTCATTGCTGATGTGGGCAACAGTAACATTTGAACCATGTTTAAAAAGTGGAGTCCTTGACATTTATAAATACATAACAGCCAATGTATAAAATTACATAGTTTTTGCAATTTGCTTCAAAATAATATAAAGGGGTTTGGGCTGGTGCTAGGGGAAAGGCATACTGTTTATGAGTTTGCAATTTTTGAAGTTTTGTAAGGGGTACATGGACTTATTTTACTATTCTCTTTTACAATTCTTTACTATCCTTTTTTTCTTTTATATGTGTTTAAAGCTTTCTTTTAAAAAGGCAAAAAACATCATTCCTCATTAACAAATTTGTTCTTTTGTTTGAGAGTCAGAAGGCAAAACCAAGAAAAAATGTGCTATACATTTTCAAACAAACAATTTTTGGATCCACATCTACAACTTTGATTGTAATTATGTGTTATAGATTAGAACATGAAGTGAATTTAAATGAGAGAAATGAGTAAAGTCAATATGTAGTATAGCATTTTAGATGATTTGTGTGTGTGTGAGTGTGTGTGTGTGATTGTTAAGTGCTCAAATGTCCCTGATATTATTTGGACATCTTACTGGAAAAGCTTCAAGGGTAATTAATGAAAGTAACCTATATATGTCATAAACGTTTACTTATAATGCCCATTATAAGAAAAGATAAAAGAGCATTATAATATTTTAAGAAAAGGAAAGGAATTTAATGATAAATCATTCATGATACTGATCCCCACACATTGTATATTTTATTTTCTCATTTAATTTCTACCAGATGACAATAATTTGCCTTTCTAGGATGACTTTCTGGCAGAAATAAGTGATTCAACAAACTCTTCTGACTTTTTATAGTTTTTGTTATGATTTTTGGATACATCTAAGTTTGTCTTTAATATATATGTATCATACAATTATATCCTTTGAAATATGCTTTCTGTGCCTTGTAATAAATAACAAAATTAACAATCCCTTAATTATCCAAGCGTGTCATGATATTGAAAGGACAAGAGATATTCCCAAAAGTCTGCTTTAGAGAAACAAAATGCCTGAAATAGTAACAAATAAGTGCCTAATTATCCCCTTATGTAGCCAATAATTCTTTCCAGAGCATATAATAATTTAAGACAAAAATAACATGTATTTTCTAATTCCTGGTGGACACTATATTAATCTGACAATTATTTTGTTCTTAGTTAGTCCACCGAAGTGTTTATGGAGGTTATGATGATATTAAAATAATTTTATTGTGGCCTTCTTATGTAAGAACTCATAGTGATTACATTGCACTAAAAGACCTTAGTAGTGTTATATGATGATAAAATAATAGATTAAATAATAAGAATTTGAATAGGAGATCAAAATACACAGAACAAATGCAAATTTTCAAGATGTGAATTTCTGACATTCTGATTATTTTAATCCTCCACACTCAAATTATTATTTTTAAATTAATGACCATTTACTTATGTCGGGGGTGTGTGTGTCTGTTTTGACAGTGGAAGAGGTTAAGGGAGAAGAAGAGGGAGAGAGAGAAAGGAGGAAGAGTGGAAATGAAAATAGATTGATGGGTAATTTAGGAACTTCCTTAGATTTCAATACTAATCAGCTATTGCAAGTCACTATTTTTTAAGATAGTCCATGGAATTCTGTCTGTTTTCAAGAGAAATCAAACTGTCAAATGTTTTAGAGAGGTATTATAATTATCTTGGTAATTATTGCTTTACCAATTCTCTATGACTTTTACAGGCAAAAAGTGGTCTCCCTTTTCTTCTACAGACAGAATCACAATTATTCAGAAGTTATCTGAGGCAAGCTTCAATAAATAGTTCTGAAAATAAATATGAAAGTCTATCCAAGCTAAATTTATATCAAGCTTTTGAAATATCATGTTCTGTGTATTCTTTTAAAAATGCTATATTTTAAAATGGATAACCAACAAGGACCTACTGTATAGCACAGGGAACTCTGCTCAATATTATGTAATGTTATTATATTTTGAATGCGCATTTTAGAAATTTCAGTCAAAAAATTTAAAAGAAATACAAATCATTTGTGATTTCAAAGTAGATATATTCTTTAGAGTCATTATCCACTACAATAGCAATTCTAGAGCCAATTAGTTCAACCATTACGATGTTTAACTTCTAACTTTTAATTACTAAAGAATGACCACTAAACAATCATTTAATAGAAAAGTTGTATTCAGTTATTCCCAACTTTAAGCATGCCTTTATGATTGGATATGATTTTTGATTGATCACTGTTTATCAAATTTGATCCAACACAGCACAAAACTGAAAGAGATGCAACATGACAAAATAACTTCTCTACTTAGGACGAAAGTTTTCTACTGGGAGAGTAACATTCATATATAAAATACATATACAACTAAAGGAAGTAAGCACTGAGGATCCAATAATACAAGATGATACTACTTGTCTTGGTGAATCTAATCTTTATCTTAGATTAAGCTAACCAATGGGGTAATAGTCTTAGGTGGCAACTGGATGTCTCTTTTGGAGAATAACTTAAGACAGACTATCTTGTCTTAAAATATCATGTACCTATTTATTTTTCTTTTCTCTTTGCTATGAAATTTTTTCTTATATTTTGAGAAAATAAAATGTCAAAGAGTAAAGGAAAGAAAATATTTTCAGCAGACTAGAAATAGTTTGAACATAAGATGCATTTCCATTTTCCTTGCCAATGCCAAAAGTCTCAGTGAGTAAAACCTTTTCAGGATAAATCATATTAACAATCCCCAGTGTGGAGACGGTAACAGTTTTTCACTTCAGGTTGTCAGTGTGTTTGCTTTTGGGAATGAAGTAAAATGATCAAGTTACCTAAAATGCCCAATGTGCTACATTGCCATCATTACATTCCCTTGAGTAAGCAGAATATTTGTTTTGATACAAGCCTTGTTGGCCTTCTTATTTAAGTAGGTAAATTCTGGCTAGATACAAATTATCATCTTTGTTATTCTGAATGCAAATGTTTCCTAGAACATTGTAAAATAAATAGCTGTTATATGGAGATATTAAAACAGTAAACTAATGGTGCTGTTTTTAAAGCATCTACTTATATATTTAAGCAAAATAATCAAAGTACAATAAAGTAAATAGGGTAGAAAAATGAACTACATGAAAAATAAGGAATAGGAAGAGAAATACAAGCAATACTTCTATATGATTAGAAACACAGTGGGTGTCCATAAAGCACATGGAATTGGTCATTGAGATCTTTGATTAGCTTTGCCCAATTGCTTGGATGGTTGAGCAGAGAAATTTGATTGCTGATTGGGTTATCCAATTTGGTTGCTAGGATGACCTAATAACTAGAGGAATCACTCACAGTCCAGTTATTTTGATTACCCCATGACTCAAATTGCCCATTTCATAAACTTACCCAGTGCTCAGATCACAACTTGTAAGTGATTGAGGTGATCAGCCACACAGACGTGATCATAGCACTCCTTTTTAGAACAAGATTGGTGAATGAAATAAATGGGAAGAACCCCAATTCTAAAACTCTAAACACTGATATAATGAAAAAACTGTTCTCCTCATAATATAAATGTTTCAAGTGTTGTTCTTATTTAGAAATTAAAATCTGAAGCAATTTTTGAAACTTTCCTTAGCTGACCAAAAATCAGATTACTGAGAGAAGTCAGGGAAAATCCGTTTCTTTCAGTGTATATCAATGAAATACACCATGTTGTTTACGATAGGTGAGTGACATTATTTAACTGATTATAATTATACAACAAATTAGGCATTTGTTTAATTGAAATTTGCCCAAGGAAACATTCTGCAAATTTCTTACAAGTCTGGTTACTGCTAAACTTCAAATGTTATGGAATATAAAACAGTTCACTAAATATTGTAGGTACCCCCACTTCTCTTTGCTCCCAGGCAGCTTAAGAATTTAACACTATTTTTTTTCCAAAAGGGTGTTGAGGGCAAAAAGGATATTGTTCACAGAGACTGATCGTTATAGATTGTACAGACACAAATAAACTTTGGGTATGTTTTTATTAGCATTTCAAAAGTTACGTTACATGCTATTTCCCTGTATGTTTTCAAATCTTAAATTTATAGATCTTCTCTTAACTCCTCAGTCCTGATTTTGGCAGCTTTTCCCACATAGTAACAAACCTCTAGATACAGGCATTCTGTCAGATATACTGATCCACTTTCCTTTGTCTTTCAGTTAGATGTTTTCTCCAGAGAATTTTTACAAAATAATTTCACCTTAAACAATGCAAAATATATCCATCCGGTAAGGCAATGCTAGAAGTTAAAAAATACATTCTCTGTTGAATACTTTATAGGGTAGGGTATTTACATCATTTGGGCCTTTGTGTTTAATGTAAAAAAGTAAATATTTTATTTATGTGGCTTTTGTTCAAAAATTAGCCAAGAAACTGAGGCACAGAAAATAAGGTAAGAAATCTTGCTTTTTGTTAAAAAAGAAAAAGAAAGAGAAAAATAAAAAAAAGAACAAGCACGCTGTGCCTTCTCCCTGGAGTTTCTTCATCAGATTTTTATGATCCAATGACAAGAGGATACTTGTGGTCTCAGGCACGCACAAAATTTACTTTCCCAATATTTTTATCCTTTGGGGAGAAAAGAAAACAAACCTGCAGACCACAGTCCTACAATGAGCAAGCCCTCAGGGACCATGTGAGAGAAATAGAAGACCAGAAAGGACAGAGCAGGAGTAGGTACACAGACCCTGGTTATTGGCTTTCTTTTATGAAATATTCTGGTCCTACTACCTTGACACACAGTTCTTACTCAAAATTACAGTTAATTTGGAAGAGGCACTATCTCAGTTTAGAACTTAGACCTGTCTTTATCTTAGATCTTATACAGAGATGCTTATAAAGAAACACACTTATATAAACTTCTACTGTATAATCTTCATTAGTATTTGGGTTCCTCAAGAAGCAGAATTTATCTAGAACTGTTCTCAGAAACAATTCCTGAGGGGTAAGAAAAAGAAGCAAAACTGAGCAGAGAGAAAAGCTGGGCTGCAATGTAGTCACAATGTCACTGGTGACCCCCAGGAATCTATGATCCTAGCATATCCCTTCAGTTATCCTCAGTTGGTAAGGCAGCCAAATCGATATACTCACATAGACCAGTTATTTTAAGCAAGCTGCCCTAAAAAGTGTAAAATGACCTTAGGAAGTGTATCTGTATAGTCAAAGGAAATTTCCAGAGGATTGCTGTTGAAGGCTTATAGCCAAAACCATTCCTGGTGGCTAAGGGGGAGTGAGGGGGGGCGTAGGGGTGGTGGTGGATATTCCTTCAGTGCTGAGAGGGCAGATGGGTTTAGCAAAGTACCATTTTCTACAATGAAAATTAATATCCATAAGCACAAACTGAAGGTGAAATTGTTATAAGCTAGTATAGGTTACAAAGGAGTGTGTTGTACAACATGTGTGGGTTGGTTGGGGAGTATAGAGTAAATGAAGAAAACACTGGATTGATTTAAAATCATTTCTAATTCATTAGACTTTGAAATTAACAGCTAATTCTATGGAGAAATGAAGGTAATTCTCAAAAGGTTTGAAAATAAATGTAAAGAACTAAAGATTCAAGAAACTTCTATATTCCTGATTCGATGAGAAAATGGAATATTTAAGTATAAGATGTAAGAAAGATAGCCATCAGTTATTTGGAGCACATAATTTGAGTTGTTTTGATTCAGGCACAGTGGTAGGTACTACACATATACTAATGTAGTGGTCTCCATACATTTTCTTAAAGCTGTGAAATAATTTTTACTAAATAAACTTGAAAAGAAAATCTTTGATGCATAAAAGAGGTATAAAAGCAGCTGCCCGTCCAAAAAATTAAAAAAAGACCCAGATCCTGGCAAATCAGCCTTTTCTCTTTTCAAGCCATACACTAAGGAATTGCTGGGTTTCATCAGAGTTCCAAGAAAAGTCCTGTTAAACCTATCTAAAATATATTCAAAATTTATTAAACTCGCTCATGTGAAGAATACCATTGTCTGCCTTAGCATATTAAAAAAAAAAATAAGGAAAAAAGCTTTCCACTGCCTCCCTTTTCAATTCTTGACATCCTGAAATTCACTTTCCATAACTCATGTAAGGAAATATTTTTAAAACATAAATTAGATATTATGATTTTTTACCTGGTTTTGCCTATTATTATATCCATGACTTATAGAACAAGTTTTAGCATATAATAAATGCTCAATAAATATTTGTTGATAGTAATGACCCAAGCAAAATATCTTAAAAAACTAAAAATAGAGTTACCATACAATTCTACTATCCCACTCCTGGGCATATAATCAGAAAAAACTATAATTCCTAGTGTTTTCAGGATGCACTTTCAATTTATCTAAGTCAACATTAAAATAACACTATACCACTTCAAGAGAAGTACAGGTAACTTATAACAGAGTATCCCCAACCTCTATCTCACATCCTTATACCACTGCTGCCATTCATTTATCTGTATGCTAGAATCACTCAACCAGTGCTATTATTATTTCTTGAAACAAAAGTTATCTTTTAGATCAATTAACAATAAAAATAAAGCATTTTCTTTTCATGTATTCCTTCGCTGATCTTCCTTTCTCTATACAGATCAAAGTTTCTGGCTTATCTCATTTTCCTTTTTTATAAAGTACTTCTTTTAATTTTGTTTGTTTGCAGAGCTTATCTGATGGTATTGAATTTCTTCAGTCTTTGCTTGTCTGAGAAAATCTTTATTTCTTTTTCAAGTTTGAAAGATAATTTCCCAGAGTATAGTATTCTAGTTTTTTTCCTCTTTCTCTCACCACTTTAAATATTTTAGTAAACCCAATTATTGCTTACATGGTTTCTGATAGGAAATCGCTTTTCCTTGTTTCTCAATACATAATTGTTTTCCCTCCTCTGGTTTCTTTCTAGATCTTCTCTTTGCCTTTCATATTCCACAATTTGAATGTGACATGGCAGTGTGTGTGTGTGTGTGTGTGTGTGTGTGTGTGCATGTGTGTGCATTCATTTTGTTTGGAGGGTTTTTAATTTCTTGGATCTGTAGTTTTGTATCTGTTAGTCAAACACTACTCCAAATACTTCCTCTGTTCCTTCCTCTCTTTTTTCTACCTATGGTATTCCCATTATGCTTATGTTACATCTTTTTCAATTGTCCCACATTCTTGAATATTCTGTTCCCCTCTATTCTTATTTTTCTTAGTACTTCAGTTTGGGAAGTATTTTCAAGCTTACTGATTCTTTCCTGGGATAAGTTCCATCTACTAATAAGTCTAACAAAGGCATTTTTCATTTCTATTACAATGTTTTTGACTAAAATTTCTTTCTGATCCTTTCTTTGAGTTTCCATCTCTCTTTTTATATTATTCATCACTTCTTGCATTTTGTCTACTTTTTCTATTAGAGCTCTTAAAATATTCATCATAGTTATTTTATATTTCATTTTGGGTAATTCCAACATCTGTGTAATATCTGAGGGTGATTCTTATGTTGCTCTTTCTCTTTGGACTCTGTTTTTTCTTTTCCTTTTATTATGCTTAATTATTTTTTGGAAACTGATTGTGATGTAATAAAGGAACATAAGTAACAGGCCTTTGTGTGAGGTTTTATGTTAATCTACCTAGGGTTAATTTAGCTGTGTCTAATGTTTGTTGTACCTGTAGGTGCCAGAGGCTTCAAGTTCCTCTTGTTACTTTGTTTTGTCTCCTCTGTTGAATTTATGCTTCTCTAAATACTTCTTCCTAGGAGTAAGTAATCCATTGTTATTTTACTAGATCCCTGTTAGTGTGGTGGTAAAGTTTGGTGAAAGGGAAGCATACTATAATTCTAAAGTGTTCTAAAAGCACTCTTATGATTAAATCTCAGTTTTTCAGTGGGCCTCTATCACTAGGCTGTGACCATGACAAATGTCTCTTAGCTTAACACTCAGCCCCAAATTAGGGAAGACAGGTAGGATAGAGCAGACTAGATTGAAGAAATGCTCTTCCTGAACATGGGAAAAAGCTCTGGTAAAACTTGTTCCCTTGAGTGTTGGTCTTTGTTACAAAGAACACCTTATGGTTATTTCACAATATTTACTTCACCCCCAAAACATCAGCACTGCCAGAGGCAGGAGGGTATCTGTCTTGGTTCTCAATCGTGTATCACTTACAGGATTGTTAGAATAAAGCTCATGAAAGTATGAGGGCCCACAAAGACTGCAGCTCCAGGAGTTTCTCCCTTTCACTCCTGTCTACACTCAGACTTCAGCAATTCATCAAAATTACCATTAAAGTGTTGCTACCACCTTATGATTTCATCATCTTTTGCTCAA
Organism: Hippopotamus amphibius kiboko; assembly: GCF_030028045.1. NCBI lineage: Eukaryota > Metazoa > Chordata > Mammalia > Artiodactyla > Hippopotamidae > Hippopotamus > Hippopotamus amphibius. Next base: position 34,031,511 of record NC_080188.1, read on the forward strand.
AATAAGCAATTTTTGGCTGTAATCTCTGGACTCACCTGTCTCTCCATATTACCCAATGGTGGTTTGCCCTGTAACCTCAATTCTCAAATAGGGCCAAGAAAAGTTATTGATTTTTAATTTGTTCAGCTTTTTCTTATTATAAGGATAGCTATGATAATTCCTGGCTCTTTACATGGCATAGTTGTATTCAATTAACTTTGAACTTTTCTAATCTTCTAAAGGTTACTGCAGCATACAATTCACAATATTACTGCAAGGGAAAGTTTTAATTGCTAACATTTATCAATCACCTACTATATGTCAACCAAGTATGGCTCTAAGCACTTGACACAAATTAATTCAATTAGTTTTCATAACAGTCTATAGGATAGTGACTATTTGTATTACCTTTGTGTTACAGGTATAAAAGTTGTGACCAGAAAGATTAAATAATATCAAGTATTGTAAGAACATAAGTGGTGTGCAATTGAGATTTAAAACAAGAAAGACCATGTGAAATTAGTGTGCTATAGAAATATATACTTGCTAATTGTTATGTTTAATTTTATGATATTTAATTCTGTGAAGTGCCAAGACATTGGAAAAAACACTCCTGGTGTATGTAGGGGTATTTCTGGATGAGATTAACATTTTGATTATGTAGAGTGAGCAAAGCAGATTGACCTCCTGAATACAGATGGGCCTCATCTAATCAGTTGAAGAAGAAAAGAACAAAAAAGCTGAGTAAAACAGAACTCTTCCTGCCTGACTGCTTTGAGCTGTCATTGGTCTTTTCTAGCCTTTGGACTTGAACTGAAACATGGGTTCCCCTTGTCAAGGCTATCAGTTTTTAGAGTGGAACTTACATCAATCCCTTATAATTGATTTCTCTCTCTGTATATCTTTCTGACTCTCTCTCGCTCTCTCATATATAAACAGACACACATACACATCTATCTCCTATAGGATTCTCTGGAGAACCCTAATACACTATTCTTATCCAATCCATAATTGTTTAATGAATTCATTTATTTAATTATCTAGTAACTTGTATGATAAATCTTAATAAGAACTCTTATCTCAAGAACATTAAAGGACAATATTGATAAACTTGAGAATATCACAATTAACTTTCCATATGGTAAAAATATCATAGTTGAGGTCAGAAGATAAATGATTAACTGTGTGAGAAAATTATTTGCAAGATAAAAGTTCTGAATTCTACAACTACCAAAAAAGTTTTTACAAATCAATAAGAAATAAATATAATATAAGAGAATACCGAAGGGTAAAAATAGTATGCTTACAATAAGGAAATATAACTTTTGTATAAACATAAGAAAAGTTGCTATCAGAGTGGCACACATAATAATTGCAAGATTTTCTATTTTAAAGAGAAATTGTAGTTAGGAATGTATATTGGTGCAAACTCCTCTTTGGGAAAGAGAAATTTGCTAATATGCATAAACATGCTTACAAACTCTCACACACTAATTTTACTGCTATAACTTTAGTATGTAAAATTTGCTATAGACTTTATATAAATAAGACAAAATAATCTTGCTAGCAATTTAATTTGTGAAAAGGAATTAGGAATTAAAATTCATTTTTATGCATACCACTCATATCGTGTGCATTAGCTTCAATTGAATATAGTGTGTGTGTTGTTTGTGTAGCTTCAATTGAATATAGTATGTGTGTGTGGTTTGTGTATGCTTTAAATGTATTATATGATCCACACTAAACAAGACATTAGGTACAAAAAAAAAAAAAAAGATAGAGCATATTCCCTATCATGGAGAGTCTCAGAGTCTAATGAGGTCCAAATGGAAATCACAGACAGAAAATTTAGAGAAATGAAAACTCTCTAGTGAATAGAATAAAGTTGTTACACAATTTGATGCCTTTGGCTATGAAACATAGTGTAACAAGGCTTGAGCATGGGGAAATGTAAGGGGGCCTTGAGAGATGTAGCTGAAATGACAGACATGGTTCAGATCACAAAGTATTTTCTTTGGTGTGGTATTTGGCTTGTACTCTTTAGAGCACAGAGAAATCCTTGAAGGATTTTAAGCAAGAAAGTGAATTTATTAGATATAATTTTTAAAAAAGACTCTGGAAGTGATATACAAAAGACTAGAAGGTGTGGATGCTGCAATCTAATGATATAAATAATGGTTTAAATTAAGGCAATAACCATGGCCAAGATAGGATACAGAGAAGGAGTTTCAACGAAGGAATGGTCAATTCTTTTCCACATTACTAAAAGCACAATAAGGTAGTTATGAGTTTTCTTTTGTTTCAACAAGAGAGATTTATTGAAGATGCTGGTAAGAACAATTTTATTAGTGGAATAGAACCATCCATCAGATTCACACTGAGTAGGAAGTTATGGAAGGTAAGAAAAGTATAATCCACAGGTCTAGATTCCTTTTTCAAGATGTATATCTGAAAAGAGGAAAAATATTATGGTATCTAGAGGGGACAAAGGGCCAAATAAATTTTCTTATGTTTGGAGAGGCTTATGAAGTTCATCCATGGAGAAGAAGGCATTGGGGGTCAGCGAGAGGCTGGAAAAGTAAGGAACAAATCTCTTCTACTGAGATTATGGAAAAGTGAGAACTTTGTGTGTACATTGAAGATTAATGGTTAATGTTTGGCAATTAGAGAATTTTATGCCCTATGTCCTTTCTTTTTCTCTGAGGCACAAAGTAGTTTTTTTTTTTGTTTGTTTGTTTTTTTAACAGACAATAAACAGCATACATTTAGAGTGTACAATTTGGTATCCCAGTCTCCCAATTCATTCCCCCTCAACCCTCCCCGCTTTCCCCTCTTGGTGTCCATATATTTGTTCTCTACATCTGTGTCTCTATTTCTGCCTTGCAGACTGGTTGATTTGTACCATTTTTCTATAGTCCACACATATGTGTTAATATACGATATTTATTTTTCTGTTTCTGACTCATTTCACTCTGTATGACAGTCTCTAGGTCTAACCATGTCTCTAAGAATGCCCCAGTTTGTCTACTGACTTTGGGTTTTCCTTGCTCTTCTTTCTCTACTTTCTTTAGGTGTAAGGTTAGATTGTTTATTTGGGATTTTTCTTGTTTCTTGAGGTAGGATTGTATTGCCATAAACTTCCCTCTTAGAAATGCCTTTGCTGCATCCCATAGGTTTTGCATCATTCTGTTTTCATTGTCATTTGTCTCTAGGTATTTTTTGATTTCCTCTTTGATTTCTTCAATGATCTCTTGGTTATTTAGCAGTGTATTGTTTAGCCTCCAGGTGTTTGTAAGTTTTTTTCTAGTAATTGATTTCTAATCTCATAGCGTTGTAGTTGCTAAAGATGTTTGATATGTTTTCAATTTTCTTAAATTTACCAAGGCTTGATTGGTGAACCAAGACGTGATCTATCCTGGAGAATGTTCCCTGTGCACTTGAGAAGAACGTGTAATCTGCTGTTTTTGGATGTAATGTCCTACAAATATCTATTAAATCAAGCTCATTTATTGTGTCATTTAAAGCTTGTGTTTCCTTATTAATTTTCTGTCTGGATGATCTGTCCATTGGTGTAAGTGGGGTGTTAAAGTCCCCCAGTATGGTTGCGTTACTGTCGATTTCCTCTTTCATAGTTGTTAGCATTTCCTTATGTACTGAGGTGCTTCTATATTGGGTGCATATATATTTATAATTGTTATCTCTTCTTGGACTGATCTCTCGAGCTTTATGTAGTGTCCTTTCTTGTCTCTTGTAAGATTTTTTATTTTAAAGTCTATTTTATCTGATATGAGTATCGCTACTCCAGCTTTCTTTTGATTTCCATTTGTATGGAATATCTTTTTCCATCCCCTCACTTTCAGCCTGTATGTGTCCCTAGGTCTAAAGTGGGTCTCTTGTAGACAGCATATATATGGGTCTTGTTTTTGTATCCATTCAGCCAGTCTGTGTCTTTTGGTTGGTACGTTTAGTCCATTTACATTCAGGGTAATTATTGATATGTATGTTCCTATTACCATTTTCTTAATTGTTTTGTTTTTGTTTCTGTAGGTCCTTTTCTTCTCTTATGTTTCCTGCTTAGAGAAGTTCCTTTAGCATTTGTTGTAAGGCTGGTTTGGTGGTGCTGAATTCTCTTAGCTGTTGCTTGTCTGTAAAGATTTTGGTTTCCCCATCAAATGTGAATGAGATCTTTGCTGGGTAGAGTATCTTGGTTGTAGGTTCTTCCCTGTCATCACTTGAAATATATCGTGCGACTCTCTTCTGGCTTACAGAGTTTCTGTTGAGAAATCAGCTGTTACCCTTATGGGAGTTCCCTTGAATATTACTTGTCATTTTTCCCTTGTTGCTTTTAATAACTTTTCTGTCTTTAATTTTTGTCAATTTGACTACTATATGTCTTGGCGTGTTTCTCCTTGGGTTTATCCTGCCTAGGACTCTCTGTGCTTCCTGCACTCTGCTGGCTATTTCCTTTCCCATGTTAGGGAAGTTTTCAACTAGAATCTCTTCCAATATTTTCTCAGGTCCTTTTTCTCTCTCGTCTCCTTCTGGGACCCCTATAATGCATATGTCAGTGTGTTTCACATTGTCCCAGAGGTCTCTTAGGCTGTCTTCAGTTCTTTTCATTCTTTTTTCTTTATTCTTTTCCACATCCGTGATTATCACCATTCTGTCTTCCAGGTCACTTATTCGCCCTTCTGCCTCAGTTAATCTGCTATTGGTTCCTTCTAGTGTATTTTTCATTTCAGTTATTGTGTTGCATATCTCTGTTTGTTTGCTCTTTAATTCTTCTAGGTCTTTGGTAAACTTGTCAATCTTTGCACCCAGTCTTTTTTCAAAGTCCTGGATCATCTCCATCATCATTATTCTAAACTCTTTTTCTGGAAGGGTGCCTATCTCCTCTTCATTTAGTTGTTTTTCTGGGGTTTTATCCTGTCCCTTCATCTGGTACAAAGTCCTCAGCTTTTTCATTCTCTCTATCTTTCTGTGGCTGTGGTTTTCAGTTTCACAAGATGAAACACTGCTGATACTGCTGTCTGCCTGCTTGTGGAGGAAGCTGTCTAGGAGGCTCGTGGGTGCTTCCTGATGGGAGGCACTGATGGTGGGTAGGGCTGGGTAGGCAAAGCTCAGTAAGACTTTAATCTGATTTGGTGGGTGGAGCTCAGTAAACCTTAATCTGCTTGTCTGCCAATGGGTGGGGCTGTGCTCCCACCCTGGTGGTCATTTGGCCTGAGACCACCTAGCACTGGAGCCCACAGGCTCTTTGGTGGGGCTAATGGCCGACTCTGGAAGGGCTCACACCAATGGCTCACCTCTGCCACCAGTGCCTCCATCTCCTCAGTGAGCCACAGCCACCCCCCACCTCCGCAGGCAACCCCCCAACACCAGCGGGTAGGTCTGGTTCAGTCTCCTATGGGGTCATTTCTCCTTCCCCCTGGGTCCTGGTGAGCACACTTTATTGTGTGCCCTCCAAGAGTGCAGTCTCTGTTTCCCCCAGTCCTGTGGAGGTCCTGCAATCAAATCCCGCTGGCTTTCAAAGTCTGATTCTTTGGGGATTCCTCCTCCCATTGCTCGACTCCCAGGTTGGGAAGCCTGACGTGGGGCTCACTTTAGTGGGTGGACTTCAGTGGTATAACTGTTCTCCAGTTTGTGAGTCACCCACCCAGCATTTATGGGATTTGATTTTAACCCAATTACACCCCTCCTACCGTCTCATTGTGGCTTCTCCTTTGTCTCTGGATGTGGGGTGTCTATTTTGGTGAGTTCCAGTGTCTTTCTGTTAATGATTGTTCAGCAGTTAGTTGTAATTTCTGTGTTCTTGCAAGAGGGAGTGAGTGCATGTCCTCCTACTCCACCATCTTGATCCTTCATCAGCAGTTTTATTTTTTAAGTGAGAGTTAGAGGGAAGGCAGAGTTAGCTTGGTGTCCTTTGAAAATAGACATCCAAGCACATTATTCATGTCCTTCTACTTAAAGCACAAACTTTATGAAGAAAGTGACATGATTCTCTGTATCACTCATATTTGGCTTTATAAGCACAAAAAGGCATGAGATAAGTAGTTAACATATTTCCTTAATCATTTCACTCATTTAGAAGTTAAAAACAATGTGTCAATGCTTTCCATTCATATACAACAAAAGCTCCTTATATCCCAACAAAAATATATATATAAACATTAAAAATATAGAAACATAGAAAAGTATAGAAATTATGGTGAAAATACCCTTAAGGAGTATCTAAGCCCACCGAATATCCTGACAGTCTAACATCATTTGATATGCCGAGAAAAATCTATCACAGCAAGATGTACTGCCAAGCATTAGGCTCAATTTTTCCTATTTAAAAATCAATAAAAAAATTCACATTGCAGGAAATGTGATAAATATATTTATGAAAGAATAAAACTTTTCATATTAAAATAGTATAGGTTATCCAGAATCTATAGCTATATTGATAAATAGATGAATCCATTGTCAATGTGAAATATTATATGTTAAAGGCAATGGCTATAATTAGTTTGCTAAGGCTATTTTAGCTTTTCTTATTTTGATCATTTTTGTCCTTTATGTTTCACCAGAAAAGCAAGAATATCTTGTCCTCTATTGTGGTTCATATAGAAAAAATGTTATTTTCCTCTTCCCTGAAGCAAATAGAGTACAATAACAGCAGAACAGAAAAGAAAAAGAAAAAGAAAAAATAAAGAGCAATAATACATAGTACATATTGGCCTCTAATCAAAAGGGAGTGAACAATAAAGTAATTTTTACCACAGATACCTTTAAATTCCTTTTCCCGTGCAAAGTCTTCCTAAAACTCTAAACTGTGTGTGGATGCATGTTTGTTTAATTTATGAGGTATCAGAATATATATCTGGTACAGTGTCTTGCTATAGCCTTTTATTTTGTGCATATTTCATTTTTATAGACTAAAAGGCCAGAATTTACTTTTACTCCTTGTAAGATTTTAGTTATATCAATTACACTTATTGAACGTTTTGTCAAGACCTTCCAGGCATAGCAATAATACATAGTTTTTTGTTTGTTTTCGGATTTCAAGCAAAGACATAGTAATACAAATAGTTTAGAGTCATCATTATATTCTCTGTTGCATGGGTCAGGGTTTTCCAGAGAAACAAAACCAATAGGTTATATATAGAGAGATATATAAGCGATTTACTATAAGAACTGCCTCACACAATTACGGAGGCCAAGAAGCCCCACAATCTGCTGTCTGTAAGCTAGAGGTTTAAGAAAGCCAGTGGTGTGATTTAACCTGAGTCCAAAACCCAGAGAACCAGGGGAGTCAATGTGGGGGCAGGAGAAGATGGAAGCAAAGAGAGCAAATTCTCCCTCCCTCTACCTTTTTGTTCTCCGCAGACCCACAAGAAACTGATGACGCCCACCATCACTGATCTTCTCTACTTGGTCTACAGATACAAATGCTAACCTCTTCTAGAAACACCCTCTTGGACACACCCAGAAATAATCTTTTACGAGCCTCCTAGGCATCCCTCATCCCAGTCAGGTTGATACACATCTGCCAATGGAAATGACTATCTATTTTAGACCAGTGGTCCTTTTTGTTCTGTGTTGACAAACCTACTAACTTTAACTATCCAAGACTGATAGGAACTTGTTCATTACCATATTCTGGAATTTAATCGCCCTTAAACACACACACACACACACACACACACACACACACACACACACACACACACACATACACACACACAATGTTGTAGTCCCCGGGCCAGACATTTCATAAAAAATCTTCACTTCTTGCAAATTATAACAAACATTAATGAAGTAGTCTTCTCATTCTAATCTACAAAAGAAGCAGCCTAGACTTAAAGATATAAATGCTAAGTAACTTGTCCAAGTTTATACCATTATTAAGTGGCTGAGCTCAGCTTTATGTTCATATTTGCCCAACTTTAGAAATCTACAATAATCTTATTACAAACACAATGACTGTATGTGTTGCTTTGGATAAAAGAATTAATTCCAGTCCTGAAGAGAATTTTATCATTAAATGTAGTGCTGATAAGATAGTACTGATAGATAAGACAGACTGACCAGCCAGTGTTCTCACACACACAGAACAGGATGGCTGAGAAGCAGTTACCAAATGGTGAATAGATAAAGGTTTTAAAGTTGGTAATTTAAAATCTCCCCTTTAAAAGGCACTTAACAACTACTGAATTACATTTAGGCGAGAATGAACAAATTAGCTGCTAATGTTTCAATTTTAAAAGCTAGAGGGTAAGAGTAGACAAATGGAGTAAAAAATTAAACAAGATCCAAAATGAATTTCAGGTCCATAAATAAAATGTAAGAAGACTGCAAAAAGCTTGGAGAGAGAGTGAGAGATGGAGAGTTGGGGTGGGGGGGTGGTGGAGGGAGAGGGGGGAGAGAGGGAGGGAGGGGGGGAGAGAGAAAGAGATAGGGTTTCCTCTAATTGTTGCCAAGATATCAACACACACAAAGAAGTTGTGCTTTGAATGTCATATTTGTGGGAATCAACATGGCTCTGCTAATTTTCAAATTAGCCTAAAATAGACTTTTGAGAGAAAGTTGGTAAATCTTCATATATGTAAAGCTTGAAATTTTTTCTTCGTTTGTTTGATTTTTAGAACTTAATTTAGCTTTTAATTCCAGTGGAAAAATCTTATTTATGACTTGCTTTATATAATAGCATTTTACATAATCCAAAGCACTTATACCTTAAAAAAATTCACATCAGTGCCTTAATAGCAAATTAATCAATGTTAAATTTTGCCAATCTCTCACATAATTTTATTTTATTTTATTTTTCCAGTTACTTTTAGTCAGAGTCAAAACAAGGTCAAAGTTTTGCCTCTGGTGGATATTATCTTAAGTCTCTCTCCCTCTTTTTTTAAGTTTAATTTTGAAATAATTATAGATTCACAGAAAGTTGCAAATAAATGTACAGGGAGGTCCCATGTACTCTTTACCCAGCTCTTCCCAGTGATAGGTACTTGCAGAACTACGTACAATGTCAAAACCAGGAAACTGACATTGGTATAATCCACAGAGTTTATTCAGTTTCCATGTGCATATTTTTCATGCACTTCTGTGTATGTATGTGTCTGTGCATGTAGTTCTATAAAATTTTATCACATGCAGTTTTGTGTGAACACCACTACAATCATGAAACTGAACAGTCCATCACCACAGTCTCCCTTATGCTATACCACAAGTCTACTTATAAGTGAAAGTGTTTTCTATGTTTACATTAAGCAGTCAAGTGAAATATTATGCAAAAATTTTGTCACTATAAGCACTGTGAATCTTTATTATACATTTACAGAAAGAAAGTATATACAGTCATTCTTTGCTAAATAGCTATGTTCTTTATGATAATATAAGTATATGGCTTCCTAGCACTGATTTCAATACAAGTAACTTCTCGGGTATTTCCAAGGCCATTTTGGACCTCACCTAGTTTCTTTTCACTTGATTATGTAAGTGTCATGTATTGTATTGTGACTGTATTTGTGAAATAAGCAAGAACATAACGGAGGAAATTTTATCATTGAGGTTCTCTCAGAGAGCTAATTTATTTCAAAATGGTAGCCAAATTACAAAGAACTGGTTATTTTATAATCATGTGTTCTAGGTTTTTTTTTCACTTTCATGCTATTTTACACCATTAATTTATTTCTGTTACCACTGAAAGAAGCTAGAAAAAATTATCTTGTTAAAAGATTATGTCTTTATAATTACATCTCGAGTTAAAATGCTTTCTGCTACACCGTGCAAATACTTAAGAGGTGTGACTTCAGTAAACATTGCTGTTTCTCAGATTTGAAGCTATTTTGAATTCAACTGAATCCTTGACTGAATCCTAACCCTTTCTTTTCTCTATCCTAAAACCTCAGTGCTTTTAAAGAACATTTTACCATTATATATTTCATTTCTTTTAAATAAATTTCAAATGCATAATTGTAGAAGGACCATGTGTATTTTTACTCTGGGTAATTCTGTACTAGACCTTTTTTCAGACACTATTTCCAGTGGCTAAAAGTAAATCAAAGTAATTCTCCAAGCTGTAAGTAAATCTAAAACTCTGATATTCAAGCAGATATAAATCTTCAGGCTACATTAAAAAAAATTCAACTGTAAATTCTGACCTAACAGGATCTAGGAAATCAGAAATCAATTCGATCAATATTTAACGGAAGTAACTCACATTCCATTTCATACTCAAAATTATGGAGTTTTTTTTTTCAATGGAATTTACTTATAGTTTTGTTAAAGATATAAAACACAGAGACACTTAGTCAATTTCCCTTTCTTTTGTAATTTCTTGTAAAATGAGGCAAAATGTTGATTTCTGAATGATAAAGGAAATTTAGCTGTTCTGCTGTTTAGTAGTCTTCTATTTCCAGATAGCAGGGCTTAGCATGCCCACAAAGGCACACTCATACAATAGCCTAAAAACTTCTGAGTTTAAAGACCTGAATGATAATTATGTATTTTTGTGACTTTCAGCTAGCTAGCTCAATAGTGTGAATCTAGCCTTCTTTACTATCAGTCAAACTAACTGCTTTCCTTAAGTACTTTTAGTGTTACTATTAATATCACACATCTATAAAATACTTTCATCTCCTTCTGCAGATTTAGATAACATGTCAAATGCTGTCATAGCTTTCTGAGGAAAATATTCCACATTTTCTCTCACTGATTTAAATTCTTTTTTTCCTAATCCTTGACTTTCTTATATTTTGACTTCTCTTTTCTTTCCCACTCAGACTACCCTGACTTTTTCTTCCTTAGATTAAGATACTCTCCCATAGATGTGCCATCATTTGGCTTAACACTTTATTGCCTCTTGCCTTATCAAGCTTTCAGGATGTTATTAAACCCTGACTCCAGTTCTAAGAAAACTCCCCTTGTCTCCAATAGGCTTTTACTTCATCATCTTTTTAGTCATTTTATCCTATCTTCTCCTTGATCTCTCCCACATAACGGTTAATTCCAAATGGTAAAGCAGAAAAAGGGGATTACATTGTTACAGGTATATACTAAGATTCCACTTAGTCTTCAGATCTTGCTAAGCTCTGTGGACAAAAAGGAGAAATGTAAGTGTGTTTTTTCTTATGCTGATCTATGCTACTGTAAATAGTACTGGAAACCCCAGATACTCAAGTGTCCATCAATCCTTTCACATAACTGCCACCTGCTTTGTACGCAACACTATACTAAATATTTTGAAGAGATAACATAAATACATGGGTTTATAATGATAATATAGTCAAAAGGGTTTATAATGATAATATAGTCAAAACTAAACAATCTAAAATACAAGTAAAGTTAGAAAGTAATTAAGAAGAGGTAGACTAAAGTAATAACTTATTCTGTGCCTGAGACTTTAAAAATATAATCTTACAAAATCCTTAAAAAAAAGTTTCCTACTGTTATAATCCACATTTACAAATGAAAAGAACCACACCACAGATTATACATCTTTATGTGGTATACCAGGCTTGGAACCTTCTTTACCTCATGTCAACATCTGTGCTCATAATCAACATATTTTTCCTTTTCAAGGTACAGGGGACCAACATATGCCAACGTCCCACTTAATGGAAATATTTCTTAACATAATGTGCTCTACAATAATAAGATGGGGTTTTAGATGGATTTTAGATGGCACAAAGGATAACTAGGGATATTTTATAATCACAACTTGCATTTCATTCCAATTTGATAGTCATTTAGCTTTTGCTTCAATACTTTCAATAGTAGAAAGCTCACTTCCTTACAAAGCTGATTATTTCATTATTGGTCATTCGTGTCTGTTAATTTGTTCATTGATTCAACATTAATTTTTGAAGAACTTTTATGTGAAGGGCAACCTGCCAAGTACTAAAGGGGACGTAATGATGCATTCAGACATGGATCTACGTTCAAGGAGTTAAAAATCTATTAGAGGTTTTTAATTTTTTTCCTATTTTTGAGTAAAAATTTGCTTCCTAATTATTTTCATATGCCAATCCTTATAATGCTTTTGAGAACAATGGACAATGAGTTACTATAGACTTCTATATGGTAGCTCTTCAAATAAATGAAATAGCCATCTCTCTCCAGTCTTACTCTTCTAAAAGCTATCATTCTTGAATCCTTCAAATGTATTAGCCTCCTGCCATCCATATTGCTCTCATTTTTATACAGTATAAATTTTAAAAATGTGGAATTTCAAATTAAATACAGTACTCTAGATGTATGCTAATTGGTACTAAATATAATGGGAAATATATTTCTCCTAATTTTAATATTATACTTCTATTAATGTAACATAATTGTATGTTTCATTTGTAACATATCATCCTCATGTCTCATATTAATTTTACAGCCAGCGATAAACATAGGCCTTCTTCACCTGGATTATTGCTAAGTGACCACCTGAAATTTATGCAAAATCTAGAAATTTCTATTTATATTTGTATACTCAGTTGGCTTAAAATTTTTGTATAACAATTAGTATATTAGATAATTTTGAATATTGATTTTATTTATTTAATATGCCTCAGTGATTTTCAGATTTGTTATGAACCTCCTCAATAACCTCATTTACATGGATATTTACATGTGTGAGCAAATGCAAAATAATTTAGAATTATCTCTCTATTCCATTTTATAATAATATTAGAGAAATGTAGAATAAAGAAGTCATGAGAAACAGTTGAAGTTTTTTGGTCTTATTTTGTTTTTTCCTAAGAAAATCTTCTTGAAGTGTATGCTCTTTGCTATCTTTTATGGAAATAAACTTGTTTGGGTGACTAAGGCAGCATTTTGATAAAAATAAATGGCATAAAAAATTTGGGCTAGAGAATCAAACTGAGGTTGGTTTATGTACATCTTTTTACTTTTATGAGTCTCAGAGAATTACTTAATCAACAACTCTAATTCAGAATAAAAATAATATAAAACAGAAAAACCACTGTCTTCCTTCTCCTTAGCCTCCACTACATTTTGTGATCAAGTCTTATGCACAGACAGATTCGCAATATGTAAATATAAAGACTCATTTTTATGCATTACTATGTACTTTTTTTTTACTGGTTTCAGTGTAGTCATATTTTCGCAGTAATACCTTTGCTGTTCAGTGTTCTCAAATCCAACTCAGTGCATCAAAAGCCCTTTTGAGAAAATATGTGCACTAATAAAGTAAGAGAAAGTAAAACCCATGAAAAGAAATAGCTTCAGAGTTCCTTTTCTTTTAGTATAGGAGATTCCCATACCATGTTTTATTTCACCCTCTCCCGAGATGGTTCTTCATGAAACAGTGTAGTAAAACTAACAAATATAATTACTTTTAAATTATTATTTCTTCAGCACATGGTATTTATTTTGGAGGAGGATGCTGAAAGTAGTGGACCAAACCTTGTGTCCTCTAACTGTCTCTTCCTCAGCTAGAATAAGGAGATTTTAGTAAGGGAAAAGTTTGATGTCAACCAAAAAGCTTAAACCTGCTTGAGGCAAATATTTTTAAGAGGGTCAATCATCATAGGAAGGTCCGGCCCAATTACTAACAGTTATCTCATTTTTAATTAGAGACAAGTCTCTTAAAGCCCCGCCTGCAATTTAAATGGTGCATTTGAGGATTGGGAGAGTCCAGGACTATTCCAATTACATGCTTCACCTTCTCTTAGTCTTTTGGGCTACACTGTTCAATCTGATGAAGAATATGAAGATATTCTTACCATTCAAGTATATTTTTTCTGAAACCCCAGAGATTTTCTAAAATCCTAGAGATTTTCTGAAATGCTAGTAGATTTTGATTACTATAATATCTGCATAAAGAGATTTTATTCATATGTTAAAAAACATTTACATTTATGGAGGACCAAGTCTGGCGAGCACCCTGCTAGGCACTGAGCAATCCCAGCCAAACAAAAAAGATATGAACCTGGCCTTACATAGCTAACAATCTAGTGAAAGCAAATATAAGTAAAATAAGTATATAATTATGTATTTTGATAAGTGCTTTGAGGGGAAATAAGAGTGCTGAGTGATAATTGCGGTGAGAGAAGTCTTCACTGAAGAGGTGATATTTAAGCATACACATGAAGGATGGATGGGAATTAACCAGGTCAAGTGTAGAGAAAGAATACTCTAGACACAAGTAATAAGGAGTACTAGAGTCATGAGACAAGAAATGGTTTGGGGACATTAGAGTGACTGAATTATTATTGCTATAATTTTAAACTAATTTAATGGTTTACATGTCCGAAATTATTAAAGCTATTTATTTAGAAAGTGAAAATGAGTTACAACATTATTTAAATAACGATTTGGCTCCTTCATACGTAAATCTCTTTGGTACACCTGGCTATCTAATTCTTCAGCAATGATTTCACAGACACAATTAATTAGATTGAACAAGGCTAAAATTGGAGAATCGTCCTAAACTGGGCAGTAATTTTGATAAAGCAATTCTCATATGTAACTCACAGTTTTCTGTCTTTTCCTGGGTTTCATGCTTTGGAAGGAATTAAGTGACTTTATTTTGTTTATGTCCCTCACAAGAGTTTCTAGCCTTATATCCCATCAGATTCTATGAAGTGTTTAACCAAAATTGTCCCTTAAGCAGTTGATTACCTAAGTTTCTTCTTTCAGTAATGGCAGTTTTCATCAGCTCCTTTATTCACTTCTGGCAAATATGTTACTTGTTCTCTGTGACGATTTCCAATGTCTCTTACTGGTTCTTTCTGTTACTCTAGAAGTTCCCAGCAGCTGTCAATGGCTTCACTCCCTGGGGGTCACAGATCTCAGAAGCTCTTACCAGAAGTTCTTCAGCAGCTCCTCCTGAGAATCTCAACAGGGTCTCTGAAACAGTCTCCAATGGCAACTTATCTGCGGCACGGTTCTTTAAAAATGTACATCTGAAGGAGCTTCTACAAATTGCTTTACACTTGCATTAGGGAAACAGATCTCTGGGTCCCCAGCTGTTTTTCTTCTTATAGGGCTTTAAGGAAAATTTTTCCATTCTGAAAATTCTGGATATGTGAAATAGAATATGGCATATCTAAAAACTACCTGCTGATCAGACGTTCAGTAAATTTGCCAACCTTCTTTATGAAGAAAGCGTCTAGCTAGAAGGCCAGCTAACTTACCAACTGAATCTGAAAATCACAATGGGTGGAACTATAGAATAAGTGGGCAAACAATACCAAGTACTCTGGCTTCGTATATGATGCCACTGAAAGATCCACAGTCTGCTTAACTACTTCAAATTAAAGTCAAGATTCACCAGTGCATAACAAAGCAGGCTGCATAGAGCACTATGAAGCTGCCAGTGGAAAAGTGTTACATTTTCTCTTTTCTTTAACAATAAACCCCTAAAGCCATTTGCACTTAATATTGGCAGAGACAAAGGAAGAACTGACTTTGTGGTTTGCCTTTTGAGAATTTTCAGTGCTAACTAGGCAAAACGGAATAAAATATAAAGTGATGATAGGACATCTCCAGTATACACCAAGGGAATCTACAGTTTCACTCACATGATTTCAATTTCTAGGGTCTGAGGGTTTTTCAGATAGAGTGATGATAAGCTAGACTTTCTCAGTATCTAACTACCCAAAACATTCCTTTTAAGCAAGTTTGAAAGCCGCATTAAGTCTTTCAGTGGATTAATTTCCCCAGTGGTACCCTGGTGGCCTGAAAAGCAATGTAGCTTTCCTACATATCTCACTTTTCTCAAATTCAAGGCACAAGTACAATGAGCCTTTTAGCTGTTGGAGAATTTGCTTATGTAAAATTGTTCCAGATGTTCTCCAGTTTCTTGCAGCTTTGTAAAAGGTCTAAGATCTACATGTACGTAGTCTTCAGCCAAATTAGTTCAAGAGTGAACAAGATACTTCTTTAAATATCTGATTCCCAATTAACATTTTTGGAAGATTTCACATTAGCATAAAGCCTAAACTTCTTAACAGGTTGTATGATCAATTGTCTAGTTTGCTAAAGACTGTCTTGATTTAAGTTTGTTATGCCAGCATTATCATTATTGGTGCTCCTGCTGTTTACTCTTAAGATGTGTCCTTATTTGGATGAAAGTTTATATGGCCACCATTATTACTGTGCCACAAAAGACCTGTGATGAGATGGCCTTGTCTAATGCTACAGACCCACCTTCTATCACTCCCCTTGTCTTTCAGTAATCCAGCTACACTGAACTTCCTGTGATTGCCTGAATGTGAGATACTCTCTCATCTTTGCGCTTTTGCTCTTAGAAGGATCACCCTACCCAGCACTCTCCTTTTTACATGATTCTTATCAGTGCTTCAAGGAGAAGCTTCCCTGCCATGTCTCCCTAAGCTTCTGTCTGTTCCTTTGGTCAGTGCCACCATCTCTGATAGACTCTCTTTGCACCTTATGCATGTCCCAGCTCTCTCTCACAGCATGTACATTGGTTCTATATGTCTGTCTACTGGCCTGTCTCTCCAGGCCAAAGCCAACTTTCTGAGGGCGGGGACATTTTGCATCATTGTACACTAAGGCCCTAAGGCCTGACATATATTTAAAGATTATCAAATGTTATACATGAATAAGAAAGGATTAAAAAGAATGGACAATTATTTATTTTTAAATTCATAACTATATTGTGCTTAATAGTAAAAAGAATAATCTGGCTAGTATCTGACTTTATCTAATCTCCTGAAAATAAATGCTTTTCATCAGAGTATAACAGATCCTGGTTTATATCACTTTATATGAACTCAATATAAAAACATATGGATTTGGGTTATACATGGATAATTTAAGACATTATTACTGATTTTAAACAAAATATTTTTTTTCAAAACAAACTCCTCTGTTGGAATGTAAAGTGTGAACTAATCTTCAAAATACTGACTACCTGTTAGCAAAATACATACACCTTAAAATGAGACATATATCTTCAGAGGTAAGTACATATTCAGATAAACATCAAAGTATTTTTATTGATAGAATCCACAACTCTGACCATTCATTTTTGCACAAATCAAAGTGATTTTTAGAGGATGTCCACGTGGCTAGAAGCATGAAAGTTCTGAGTCATTCCAACTATCAATTTCTGACAAGCCGATCAACACAGTCCATCTATCCCCTGGAAAACTTGATGGGCAGCCAGCCCACCGGGAGTATGCGTCATTCAACCCACACCTTCCTGTACACAGACATCCTGTACACAGACGTCAGGAAGTTGTTTGAACAATTGTCATATTTTTATAATATCTCAAAATTGTCTGCTACCCTGCATGTAGTCTCATTCAGCATTTTTAGCAATTCAAGTCTTTAAAAATAGCAACAATTAAATATAACCTATGGAAGCCTGTATGTGATATGCTAGGGGATGGATGGGTCTGTTGATCTGTCTGTCTGTCTCCCTCTAAATAGATAGAGATATAAATATAATTATAGATAGATATGGATATATAGCTATATATACATACATATAAATATATCTATACCCATCTATCTACCTATCTATGTCCATGCCTCGGCACATCACGTCACAGTTTCTTCATTTGTATATACCCATATTATAGATCCATATAGTATTGTATGTGGATCTCCATAGCTAATTATCATTAAAATTCTGCAAGTTGGATATATTTGTTCCTATTTTATGAAGGACAAAATGAAAGCTTAGTGACGACAAGATATTTGTTCAAACACAGACTTTTTTAAAAAACAGCTGAAATGGGAATCTAACTTTATCTGCTTTCATGATTTTATCGTATTTTCTCTACTATGTGGTATTGTCTCTTCTATTCCTTATATGCAAATCACGATCTTCTAATGAAGGAAAAGCAAAATCTCTAAACAAATACTTATTCTTATTTCTATGGACTATCTATGAACATATAAAGAATAGAGACTATCATACATTTATAATCATGTTTTTAAGTATTACTTATCCAAAAATATAAGGATTATTTGAAAAATCCCCCTAATACCACTTTAATGTGATTCAAGAGTCTGAACAAATTACATCTGTATACACTGGAGCAGCATATTTAGAAAATTGGAAAAACTGATTAGATATTATTTGTTCACAACACTTTAGTGAATCACAAGGACGAATTGAGGAGAATTGGACCTATAATATACTAAAAACCTATAATATACTAAAAACAATCAGATTCATTTTTTGTTCTGGCTAGAGGAATGAAACAATTTGAGAATTACCCATATTAAATGATGAATTTTTAAAATATGTTTACCCTTAGCACAATATTTCATCTTTATCCCTTTTTTCTCTTTGCTTCTCATTTACTTTTCATTTGCTTTACTGTGGAACAATCTCAAAATTACGAAAAAGTTGAATGCAATTCAAATATTTTTTTTTTTTTCTGAACCATTTGAGAAAAGTTACTGTCAGGATGCTGTATCATTCTTGGTTTCTTCAGTATGTATTTCCTAAAACAAGCGTCTTCTCCTACACAACCACAAGTCAGCCATCAAAATCAGAAAATTGCCATTGATACATTACTAATATCTAATCCCAAGACCTCATTCAAGTCTCTCCAGTTGCGCCAATAATATTCTTAGAGTCAAAATCCAGCTCAAACTCATACTTTATATTTAGTTGCTTTTCAGCTCCGTCAGTCTGTAACAGTTTTTACCTTCCCTGACTTTAATGGCCTTGACACTTTTTGAAGATTACAGGCTGGTTGTTTTGTAGAATGCCGCTCCATTTGGGTTTGTCTGATGTTTCCCCACATTTAGATGTAGGTTGTACATCTTTGACAGGAAGGTACCTCTCATTTCATCCTTTGAGGTGGCACTGCTTCAATCTCTGCATTACTAAAGATATCCTCTCAGGTCACTTAATTCATTTGCTACTTGTCAGACTCTTTTCTCTTCTCCCCTGCTGTGCACTAGCATCCTGCTTCAATCTGCTCTCCTACACAGATACTCTCCCCATAGCATGCCAGCTCTGACCACTCACATCTACTGACCCCATGTGGCCCTCCCCACCTCACTAGGATTCCAATCCTCTGCACTGGGCTGTCCCACTGCATGAATGCCCTTATTATACTTCTCAATCTCTGACACCTGTAACCGACACGCCCTTATGCCATTTGCTTTTTTGCCCCTTTCTGGTCCCCTCCAACACTCCAAGCAGACTTGCCTTGCCACACAGCTCTAATACCCTACATTGATGTCCTTCAAAATCTTTAATGGGTTCTGACATGTCACACCTGACTGTCCCCTATGTGAAAGCCCTACTCACTCTGCCTGGATCCCACAATGCCCTTTGGGGCTCACTCGCCATCATATTGACATCCTTGCCATCTCTCTTGGGTTCTAATGCCCCTTTCTGAGCTATCTGTCCACTCAGATACTCTCTCTGTTTCCCATAAGCCAAGCCAGCTGCCCCTGTCATGCAATGCACCCCCCTACCTGACACACTTAACTCCAAACTCCTGCATGGTTTACTTCCATGTATCATCACCCTCATTACCTCTCTCAGGCTCCTACATCCTGTGCCAGCCCTCCCCACACTCCTCACCACAGTGGACCCTTTTCTCATCCCACTTAGGATCTGACTGCTTGTGCTAGGCAGGCATCCTGTGGGAATGTCCTTTCATGATGTACAGGCTCTGATACTGCACACTGGGCTGCCTTCCGTGTGGAAGACTTGCATACTCAACTTATGCCCTAACACCCCATGCCAAACTGTGCTCTAATTCCCCCATGTATATACCTCCTCACCTTGCCTGGACTCCAACACCCAGCTCTGGACCACCACTGCTCCCCATTCCCTCATGTGCTAATGCTTACTTTACTTGACTCCATCCAATGCTTTGGGATTGAAGGGAAGGGAAGGGAATGGAGAAAGAATAAAGGGATGAGTACGCACTTCTAATTTGTGCTGCATCTTATTTAAATTTGTAAGATATCTTAAATCCTATTTTTAAATTACTCATGAATAAAGAAAATAAACCTTGGATTTAAGTGAGCTATATATAGACTCAAACTCATCACCATGATATTCAATAATTTGTGTCAGAAAAACGTATTCATCAGAATAATGCCTTACAAATTTATAGCTCCAAAGATGATTCAGATTTAAGCAAGGTTTTCTTGGGTAAAGGCCAGTTTTCCTTTTAAATCTCTTAAACTCTTACCTCAAATTTCTTAAGAAAGCCACAAGTGGAACTTCCACTTCATAGTATTTATTCCTGTGATACTGACAAGAACTACTCTGATTTAAGAGCAAAGGGCAGTGATAAGCAGAAAGAAAGAAATAGTGATAAGCAGAATAAAATAATTATCCTGAACATTTTAAATATCATCTCTTTCAAGAGCTACTGGATCAAATGCTAATTTTTTTAAAATTAAGTTTGCATTTAATCCACTTGCAGAAAGAATATTAAGGCCCATTAAGTGTCATTCTATAATGGAAATGAAATGGTCATAACTAAATTTGAGAAAGGCTTTTACCCATTAATGTACAGATAGCATCACCTGCTCCACCACTACTATGAATCAGCATGAGAAGTTTCCATTAGACTGATATGACAGCCGATTTCAATTCAACATGTTGAGACCTATCCACAAGTTTTATGTATTTTTGTACAGCTATCCAGTGAACATTGAGGAACATAACTGAGATAGCATCTCTAAGAATTTTACTTGTAAGGTCACAACTGTCCCCTCTCAGCTCTGCACTGATGACAATAGTCCCTCCCCAATTTCTCTCCCCATCCCCCTCTCAGCTCTTTCCTCCCCTTATTCTATAAACAAGCACCAATATACTTTCCTTAGAAACAAACTTCAGTTTATACATTGCTGCCAAACAAAGCACTCTAAAACAGTGGCTAAAAGTAACAATCCCGGGCTTCCTAAAGATTCATTCCTTACTCTTCTTTGAATTCAAATGCATACTCTTATAATGTGTGCTCTCATTCTACTTTTTAAGATTAATTCTGAAGATGATCTCAAATTTTGCAATTACTATAGGCCCTCTTCCAAATTTGAAATTCATATCACAGTGCCACACTGAGATCGTCACTGCCCTTCTATCACTATTCTTCTGTGTTTCCTGTACTTCCCTTACCCCTGTGGTCTCTTGTTGGTGAAATTAAATCTACCCATTGCTCAAGCCAGAAATTCTGTCGCTCTCATTCTCAAAACTGGTCAGTCAGCAAGTCCTCCACACCTTAAAATGTTTCTAAAATTCCACCTGTCCTTCTGCATTCCATTTCTGTGGCCTGGTTAATTGACTCCTTGTCAGTTGGAAAACCTCCTTTCTGATTACCCTGTTTCTACTATCTTCCCTTAGAAATCTACTGCCTACTATAATTATCCCTAAAGCATACATGTCAGTATTTTTACTGCTAGAAGTTTTCAAAGACATCTTGCAAAAAGTAAGTCTAAAAGACTTGGCATCATATTGATACTCTGCTATCAATGATATCCATTCCCAGTGGCTCTTCCACCAATGGGCAACTAGTTTCATGTATTTCCCCCAGTCTCACACATCAGTGACTACCAAAAGGACTGTTTTTCCATCTAAGAGAAATAACCACAGTGTTTTTTTAGCACTTCTATAATGATTTTGTTATAGCATTTATCAATCTGTCTTGTATTAAATTTACTTCTTAATATGACTTTCTCCTCATTAGGATTATTACTCTATATTTATAACTTTCCCCTCAAGCATCTAAAATGGTGAATTGGTCATCTCAGATGTTCAATATATATTGAGTTAAAATGTGACTATCAGATTTATGACAAAGGTGACTATGCATTGGCATGGGACATAGTTTGACTTTTTGGTAAGCGGTAAAAGCTAAATAGATGTTCATGTAAAGAAAATGAATCTTCACTCCTACTTATAATATAAACACAAAATAATCTGAGATAGACTGCAGATCTCAGTATAAAAGTAAAATGATAAGACTTAAAAAAGAAAACACAGGAGAAAATCTGCATAATCATAAAGCAGGAAAAAGTATTTTACAGGATACAATAAACACTACCCACAAAGATTATAAAGTTATAAATTGAACTGTGAAAAGTCACCATCAAGAAAAGGAAAAGGCAAGAGACAGACATGGAGATCATATCTGCAATCCTGTGTCTGGTTAATGATTTTACCTTGAATGTATAATGAATACTACAAATTCAGCTAAAAACAAAATACACAACCCAATAGAAGAATAAACAAAATACTTGAACAGGTCTTTCACAAAACCAAATATCCTAAGGGGGGGTGGGGACTAAGTTTTATTACTCATCCTGGAAATCCTACCAAAAGAGTATAGCCCCAAATACCAAGTTCGGAAATAACACTCACATCTGCTGCTAAAGGCAGTGTAAAACGGTCAATCATTTTGGGAAAAAAATGGTGATAGTTTAAAAACTTGACTGCAAACCCTATAGCCTAGAAATTTTACTCCTAGTTATATACTTAACAAAAATGTCACCAAAAGACAGTCACAAGAATGTTCACAAACTCAGTATTCATGACAGCCCCAACCCGAGGCTACCCAAATACTCATTGGTGGTAGATGAGATAATACACTGTGGTACCATCACACAGTTGAATGCCATATACCAATGACAGTGAAAAACCACAGCTACCTACAACAATATAGCTGAATCTTAAAAACAAAATGAAAATTATAAAAGCCAAAGAGAAAATTGTGTGACTCAATCTTTGTAAAATTCAAAAACAAGGCAACTATTACTTTAAAATATGTCCAGAGGATAGCTACTTTTGGCAGAAGTTTGTGACTAGAAGATGGCATAGGGAATCTTCTGGGAAGCTGGTAATATTCTGTATTGTTTTTATTTTTAGGTGTTTTGTTTTGTTATTTTCATTGTTTTTTATCTGGACACTGGTTACACAGATGTGTTCAGTTTGCAGAAATTCACAGATCTGTACACTTATGATTTCTGTGCTTTTTAACATGTACACTATACTTGAATACAATTTTAAAATTGCTATGTAGAAAAATATTTACCTATGTGGACATAATTATCTAAAATATATAAATAGGTATCACTCTACAAGCTGTCCTATTACTATAATTACAAACTTTAACTATATGCTTGCATTAGCACTATGGAAACAGAAATTATGAGGAGTCCCAGGAGAATTGGAATGCCATTCTAAATATTTGGGATGTATGATGACCCGATGGCATGCTGCACCTTCAAAGAGAAAGAGGCTGTGTGTCCCTGGCCTATAATGAATTGTATCTATACCCCAGACCTAAAAAAGAAATTATTTGGGATCTTAATATCAATGTCAATGACCCAAAGAGTATATAATATCCATCAGTTACTTTGTTTTGCTTTTATGCTTAATTTTATTAATATCTTAGGTTCTTAAAAATACTCTCTATTGACTGTATCTCACACTGGGAAGCTGACTATATAATAATGAGGAAAAATTCTAAATATTTTTCTTGAGGAAATAAAAAATATGTTCATTAATCTACTTCTTTTCTGCACTTGGATTTAAAGATTTCTTGGATTGGAAACCATTTAATTTTTCCATCTAAATATTAGTTAAATCTTCTAACTTTATAGTGAATTTGTATAAATGTAATGACACCTAAGTTAATAAGATACACACTGTGATAGGTTAGGGGAAATATACCCCAGGTTTTAAGCTTTATACTGTCTATTGGTATATACAATAAAACCTAAGAAAATAGGATTCAGAATCAACAGATGACAGCTATTATCAGTAATAAAATATAAGAATTATTACTAATACATTTCCTTAAAATAAGAAAGAAATTGAGTTTCATTCATGCTTAATAAATGGATTGACAGTATACAGCAAAATCAAAAGTTCAGCAAAATATTCTGTATTGTAATCCTTGAATGTAATTTACTCAAAACTTTGACCCACAAAATTGATTTTTTAATTTCTACTATCTGATCATCTTTCTATTTTTTTTATTTTCAAAGCTTCTGGAAAAGCGTCTTTAATGTCCCTTATAAAAGAAAAAGTTGAATAAATTCAAGTTTCTTTTATACCTAGGTATCAACCGGGTAATTAGTAAATTTATTTTACTATATAATTTGGGTATAAGAATTTGTATAATCCAAAGATTGGGTTTTGGAGGAAGATATATCTAAGTTTAATTCATGTTAGCTGCTCCAGATGAACCTATAATGTTTAGAATCTCTGGATTCCTTAGAAATCTGTGTGTGCTCCTGTGTGTGTATGAGTGTATGCGAATACAAACATTATACTACATGCATTTATCCAAGTACCTATATAATTATTAGCATATATCTTTCAGAAATGGAAAGAATCCTCCCTTTATCATTTTTTGTGATGCAGTCTGGAGAATATTCCTTACTTAGTTCATGTCTAAAGCAGAAATGTAAGAGGTGGACCCCATATAAAAAAGTGTATAATCATTTTTGATTATTAAACTTTTCAATTTTAGCCCCAAATTAACTGATGTTATATTAATGTTAAGTGTGACTAACTTAGAACTCTGCTTATAAATTTTTTCACATTTTTCTTCCAAACTAATTTCATTCACTGCATTTTTCAAATTTTACTTTAGACTATAGATTCAACTTTAAGGAAAGCACATTCCAGTTGAAACAAACTAATTGTATGATATGGGGAAGTAGTTTAATTCTCTGAATAGGTGGTACATGGTCAGCACTATGCTGAGCATTAAACATCACTACACCTCATCTCATTAGTCTGTAGAATTTAAATAAAGATACTTTGGTTGTATAAAAGAAAAAAAGTTTAAAATCAACACAAGATAGCTACTATCATTAATAATTACAGACTTTAAATATTATTTCTTGTTTA
Source organism: Hippopotamus amphibius kiboko (assembly GCF_030028045.1). NCBI lineage: Eukaryota > Metazoa > Chordata > Mammalia > Artiodactyla > Hippopotamidae > Hippopotamus > Hippopotamus amphibius. The sequence continues at coordinate 34,056,307 of NC_080188.1, forward strand.
TTCTTCATAGGCAAGTGAAATATATAAAAGAATGACTAAGAAGATGAATGGAGTTACATATTTAAGAAATAACAGGTGTGCTATCGGATGCCTATTTTTTTTCTCTTCGATCTTTTACATAAAATACACACTGAGTACCTATCAATTTCGAGTCATTGTGCCAGAAACTAGTAATATAAAGATGAAAATAAAAATTCCATGACTAATAGGGGAAGCAGACAAGTAAACTAATGTTGCAACACAGTATGATAATTGTTATGATAGAAATATAGAGTTGCATGGCTGTGGGGTAGAAGGGTATCTGAAATAAGGAAAGGGAAGTGAGTCATTATGGAAGGATTTTTAGGCAATGAAATGCCTCAAAGAACAAGTAGGAGATAGGTACTACAGGAATGTGAAATAATGGCAAACTCACGATGGTTCAAGAGTAGGGAAAAATTTATGTAAGTGGCATTGGACTTGGTCTACTTCTCTACAGAGGTTGCTAAGAAATGCCACTGGGAAGGTAAACAGAGGTTAGATCATGTAGGGCACCCTTTATATTATACCAGAGTCTATGAATATTTCTATGGGTAGCAGGAAGCATTAGAAAACATTAAATAATTTGATGATGTGGTCATATATACATTTTAAAATAAGATACATTACAGGCAAAGAAAAAATTCTAGAGTTTATTGATGGAGGGAATCCTTTCACAATGTATATGTATATCAAATTATTATGCTATACACCTTAAATATCTTACAATTTTACTTGTCAATTATACCTCAATAGGGCTGAAAAAATACTAGATTAAACAAATGCTATTTTAATGGAAATTGCTGCATATGATTGACAGGTTTTGTTAAGAAACTGGAGGTCAAAATTCAGCAAAAAGAAGGATTAAGAAAACTATTAAAGGAGATTATACAAGTTATCTATCAGTTCCCCATAGCTGAAAGAGATTAAAAGGGAAGGAGAAACAGAAATACATAATACAATACTAAAAATAGTAGATTTTTGCCCTGAGGAATACCTATAATATCAATACCATTGGATTAACAGACTAAACTATGGATGGCATCATGGACTTCGTGTATCATTCTTTTGAATACTCTGTTGTGTTAAAACTTTAAATATATAAGCAAAAATACAAATACTTGTAGGACATATGTTCCCGCTACTAAGAATTTAAAAAAAGAGAAAGAATTCCACTGATCTCTGCAGAACTATTCTTGTCAATTGAACTAATTGAACTTGCTGTAAAATTATGACTTTGGGTCAAAATAATATTAGTTAATTGAATTGGATACATTTTTGCCCCACTTACTTTTTAAGAGAAGAAATCAATATCTTCCCAGATAGCTAGCTAGCTAGCTAGCTAATGTAAATGTAGTGATGAAACAGCAGTTATACTGAGAGATTTTCATGATTTGCATGTTCAGAATGGACCATTTAAACATTCACTTGTTTTCTAGTACTAATTTTTTTTTTTAGAAATTTATTTATTTACTTATTTACTTATTGGCTGTGTTGGGTCTTTGTTGTTGCATGGGCTTTCTCTAGTTGCAGAGAGCGGGGGCTACTCTGTTGCGCTGTGTGGGCTTCTTTTTGCAGTGGCTTCTCTTGTTGTGGAGCACAGGCTCTAGGCACGCAGGCTTCAGTAGTTGTGGCACAGAGGCTCAGTAGTTGTGGCTCGTTGGCTCTAGAGTACAGGCTTAGTAGTTGTGGCACACAGGCTTAGTTGCTCCGCGTCATGAGGGATCCTCTCAGAATAGGGGCTCAAACATGTATCCCCTGCTGAAACCTGTGTTGCCTGCATTGGCAGGTGGATTCTCAACCACTGCACCCCCAGCAAAGTCCCTCTAGTATTAATGTCTTATTTTAAAAACTTATAAATTGTTGATGGGTAACAATATTTGTAACACAATGCCAAATGTTAGTGTATGGAAGAACAAGCACTGAAAATAATCATCTAGTACGCTGAACACTGATGTGACACAAGTTATTTTCCTCACCTCTCTATGAAATGAGATCAGAAAAGGTTGAGAAAAGCCAGAGAAATATTAAAGTACAGGTTATAAGAGCTGGGACATGACAAGTAAGAGACAGATTAAATAATACCTCTGCAAGGACCAGTTCTTTTAAGCAAATCAGACCATTCAGTCACCTGCTTCCATATAGATATCTGAATAAGAAGTCCAAATCATTAGACTATTCAGGCTCTCAATTTTTTGTGTTTGTTGGGTGCAAATTATATCTTTGCTATTTCAAATTGTATTTCTATAATAATAAATATGAATTTGAGCATGCTTTTTTTATGTTTTTTTAAATTTGAACTTCTGTGAATTGTCTACTCATATACATAATGTTTTTGTCTTTTTCTTGAATATATGTGATCAATTTTTTATATTATAGATGGTAATTCATTTTTTGTTACTTGCATTACATTTTTTTCCATTGCTGTCATATCTTTTTACTTTACTTACTATATCTTTAAACTTAAAAGATTTTTAAAACTTTAATTATATATGAATATCTTTTTCTTCATAAATTCAGGATCCAAATCTTAGATAACTTCTCCAAATATAATTTCCTGAATTGACCTGATAGGATTTAATTTTCTTTTTATATTTTTATATTTAATACACAAGTATTCAACTCTATCTTAAGCAGATATATATTTTTAATTTTCTTCCAGCTGGTTAACCAATGTGCCAGCACAAATTATTTCAAATCCATTCTCTGCCTACTATATATACCATATATACATAAATGGGTATATACATGTCAACTTTTCTGAGATATATTTCTTAATTCTCTAATTTGTTCTACTGACATATATCAAACTGTTCTATGAAAATGCAATTTTAATTGGATTCAACCAGCTCCTTCATTGCCCTCCTTTCCCTCCTTTTTTGTGGCTAGTCCTTATCACAAATTCTTATGTAAAATATAATTTTAAAATACTCGTTAACATACCTCTCAGACCACCTATTTTGGTATCTTTTAATGAAACATTTTAAATCACCTTTCTAAATTATTGTAGTTGGCCTAAACAAGTTTTCTAATCCTTGGGTTAACTGATTTATTATCATTTTGCTGGTTCCCATTAGTTTCTCAAATTCCTTGCTAAAGTGGAGAGCTCTGGTACTCCAATCAGTCCCTAAGCAGGGACAACAAAATCACTCAGCACCTTCTAACAGTTGACAAATATTTGCCTCACTGTGAGTTGCCTTCAGACACAGGAAGTTGCCCTGCCAAAGTTTATGTCCCTTTCCATGAAATGGTGGATAACAAACACTGGATTGAAGCAGGGAAACAAAGACTCAGCCCCCTGGTCTCAGGTTTAGACAACTCCAAAGCACACTCCCAGGTTCACAGCTTGATGTAGGATTGGCATCAGCCTTAGTGGCAACTGCATTGTGGTTTAGCGACCCCTTCTTTGCACTTATTCCTGCCTTCCCTGCACGTGTATGTCCTAAGTTACTCTTTAATGAGCCACCTGTGCACAACTTTCAATCTGAGAGTCTGTTTCCAGAGAATTCAGCCTAAGACATTTAGAGCCTGGGGTGGTTCTGAGAAATAGGATCTAAAATTAAATTTTGGAGATGGATCACTAACTGGCCACCTTGCAATGAGGACCTCATCTTTTTGGTAAGTGGAAGGGGAATCACACCTAGCAATTGTTAAAACTTTTCTCAGTGGTGATGGAATATTAGTATAAAGGATGCACTGGTTAATGCAATATAATAAGCTCTTGATGGGCAGGAGGGAAATGCTACCTGTATGGAAAATTAACTAGGTTGACTGTTGCCGAGCAACATAGGTTTATAGAAGAGAGAAAATGACAGGTAAAGAAAGATTATTACTAATTCAAAAAAAATTGCGAAAGCACAAGGGCCTCCTTGACAGCACTTAAGTAAACCTCAATCTCCTACAGAGAAGATATCTAGGCTTAGGATTGAAATCTAAATGTAATAGGTCTTCAGAGAATTTAAAATTCTCAGTCCTGGCAGGTCTACAAGGTCAAGATCAAGATCTAACAGAGAAGGAATGAAACCTCTAGACTTGGGCTTGAGATATCTGGGAAGATCCAAATGAGAACCTTGAACTCACAGATTCCCTAGGAATATGGAGGCCTGCAGATATGACTCACTTTCCCCTCCTGAAAGATAGTAGAATTGCCTGTAATAGAGAACAAACCCGACTCCATGTTGAATCCATTCCTTTGGTGCTAACCTTTGTGCTCTGTTGCCTGTGCTTAGCCATTCTGGCTCTACATCTTTGTAAAAGAATGTTGCCTATAGCCTGAAATATACCTGATGGTCCATTCTCAAGACTCTGCCTCTCAGGCTTGACCTTTTAAAGTATAACACTTTTCATTCATATGGAAATAAAAAGTTGCAAGAAGAGCAAATAACATTTGTCTTGTTGGAGGTTTAAAGGAACATTGTGACCTCACCTATTTGGACAGCTACAAGAACAAAGGATTTGGCACCAAGAAGTCTGCAACAACTAACCACCCCCTTCCCCATCTTTTAGTATAAAAGAAGCCTGAATTTCTAACTCGGGTAAGATGATTCTTTGGACACCAGTCCATCATTTTCCTGGTCTGTTGGCTTTCTGAATAAAGTGGGTATTCCTTGCCCCAACATCTCATCTCTTGACTTATTGGCCTGTCATGTGGTGAGCAGTAACAGGAGGAGGGAGAAATCAAGTTGGATAAGGAATGGTTTATCAATTTGAGAAAATTATCCCCTGAAACCAGATTTGATGCTTTGGCATGGACCTTGACCTAGGGAATAGTGTTTGCAAGTTGACAAGATGGATTTTGGAAACTTAGAAAAAAACATGGACCATACTACGCAGAAATATCAGAAATGCTGTGGTAGATGTGAAGAAAGGGATCACAAAGCTGAGAGAGGTGAGCAAGACAGAGCAGATACAGTCTGGAAGGCTGAGAAAACCACTGTCAAAACCCTCTAAGAGAGACTAGAGTAGTATCTATTTACCATAATGATGAGGAATATACCAGTACCATTGAGCAGTTTGGTAATTGATGACTACTCTCTGTAGGCTGTGGCTGACAATAGGAGATACTGTTATATAATGGGATTTTTGGTAGCAATGAGATGATAAGACCCTGAATAACAGAAGTCAGGTGGTGGCACTTATCAATCAGAAGCAAAGTGCTAACAAATATTATAATAAGCAGCAAAATCAGTAGACTGCCATGTAGAAATACATGGAACAGTTAAAAGAACATGGCAACTCACAGAGGAAAGAAGATGGGCTGCCAAAAAGCATATTGTCTACTTTATATAATGAATCAAGGATGAACAATTGGGAAGCTGAGGACTCCACTGAAAAGTCACTGTCTTGGGCCAAGTTTTTAGATTTGAGTAATTTCTATTACCTTGAACTCTTTAGAGTGAGAAGAAATCAGGCCCTTCTGAGGAAGTACCCTGCAACACCACAGCATGCACAATGAGAAACATTACCTTTGCCTTCCACAAAAGGATCTATGGAAATTCACTCAGGTAACCACGTATTGGGGAAAAAAAAAGAATACCCAGATCTTTCAAGAATTATTGGTTGCAGATACTAATTTGATATTGTTACCTAATAAGTCACACACAAACTTACAAAAGTCTGGTAGTTAATATCACGGACTCCTTCAAACTGAATTAAACAGCGGCCCTAATTGTAGCTGTTTTGTGAAAACTGGAATCTCTTTTTTTTTTTAGCAGAAAATCAACTGCATATATTTAGGGTGTACAATTTGGTATTTTTTTTTCTTATTGGTAACGTATATATGGCAATCCCAGTCTCCCAATTCATTCCCCACCAACCCTCCCCGCTTTCCTCACTTGGTGTCCATATATTTGTTCTTTACATCTGTGTCTCTATTTCTGCCTTGCAAACCAGTTGATTTGTACCATTTTTCTATAGTCCACATATATGTATTAATATACAATATTTGTTTTTCTTTCTGACTCACTTCACTCTGTATGAGTCTCTAGGTCCATCCATGTCTCTAAAAATGTCCCAGTTTCATTCCTTTTTACATTTGAGTAATATTCCATTATATATATGTACTACATCTTTTTTATCCATGCATCTGTTGATGGACATTTAGGTTGCTTCCATGTCCTGGCTATTGTAAATAGTGCTGCCATGAACACTGGAGTGCATGTGTCTTTTTGAATGATGGTGTTCTTTGGGTATATGCCCAGGAGTGGGATTGCTGGGTCATATGGTAGTTCTATTTTTAGTTTTGCAAGGAACCTCCATACTGTTCTCTATAGTGGCTGTATCAATTTACATTCCCACCAACAGTGCAAGAGCATTCTCTTTTCTCTACACTCTCTCCAGCATTTAATATTTGTTGATTTTCTGATGATGCCCATTCTAACCGGTGTGAGGTGATACCTCATTGTCGTTTTGATTTGCATTTCTCTAATAATTAGTGATGCTGAGCAGATTTTCATGTGCCTCTTGGCCATCTGTATGTCTTCTTTGGAGAAATGCCTATTTAGGTCTTCTGCCCATTTTTTGATTGGGTTGTTTACTTTTTTGATATTAAGCTGGATGAACTGTTTATATATTTTGGAGATTAATCCTTTGTCTGTTGATTCATTTGCAAATATTTTCTCCCATGCTGAGGGTTGTCTTTTCATCTTGCTTATAGTTTCCTTTGCTGTGCAGAAGCTTTGAAGTTTCATTAGGTCCCACTTATTTTTGTTTTTATTTCCATTATTCTAGGGGGTGGATCAAAAAAGATCTCACTGTGATTTATGTCAAAGAATGTTCTTCCTATGTTTTCCTCTAGGAGTTTTATAGTGTCTGGCCTTACATGTAGGTCTTCAATCCACTTTGAGCTTATTTTTGTGTATGGTGTTAAGGAGTGTTCTAATTTAATTCTTTTATATGTAGCTGTCTAGTTTTCCCAGCACCACTTATTGAAGAGGCTGCCTTTTCTCCATTGTATATCCTTGCCTCCTTTGTCATAGATTAGTTGACCATAGTTTATCTCTGGGCTTTCTATCCTGTTCCATTGATCTATATTTCTGTTTTTGTGCCAGTACCATACTGCCTTGATCACTGTAGCACTGTAGTATAGTTTGAAGTCAGGAAGCCTGATTCCACCAACTCCGTCTTTCCTTCTCAAGATTGTTTTGGCTATTCGGGGTGTTTTGCGTTTCCAGAAATATCATAAAATTTCTTGTTCTAATTTTGTGAAAAATGCCATTGGTAATTTGATAGGGATTGCAACGATTCTGTAAATTGCTCTGGGTAGTATAGTCATTTTCACAATGTTGATTCTTCCAATCCAAGAACATGGTATGTCCCTCCATCAATGTGTGTCGTCTTTGATTTCTTTCATTAATGTGTTACAGTTTTCTGAGTACAGGTCTTTTACAGCCTTGGTTAGGTTTATTCCTAGGTATTTTATTCTTTTTGTTGCAATGGTGAATGGGACTGTTTTCTTAATTTCTCTTTCTGATCTTTCATTGTTAGTGTATGGAATCTTTCTTAAGACCAGTTTAACACAGCCTTTAACACTTAGTATGTTGAAATTGATCTGGCAAATGCAATCATTTCTATTCTTATCAGGAAGGAGGAAAAGGAGAAATTCACATTTACACGTGAAGGGCACTACAATGAATTTAGAGTCTTGGTCTAGGAAAATGTTATAAAATATCAAAAGGGACCTGGAGTATAATGGACAATTCACAGAGCATTACATTGATCCACGAATCAGAGCAGAGTACAAGAACTGGCAAGTAACTGGAAGCCTTGATGAGGCACATATGTTTGAGGTGGTGGGAGATAAACATTTTGAATTCAGAGATACATCACACTAGTGAAGTTTTAATGGTATGGTGGCTTTAGGCATGCTTGATATCCTCTCTAAGGTATAGAACAAATTAATGCATCTTAACCACTACTTCTAAGAATGCATTTTAGTAATTATAGGTCCATATTGAGTTCTGGAGCATATTTCAAACCTGACAAGACTGTTCTGACCTATTGCTGGGTGAACTAGAAGGCTGCCAGCTTTTAGTGGGGCACAGAGAAATAAAAGTTTTAATAGGAAGCCTATGTTTCAGTGCAAGCAGGTCTGACTTTTAGGCCTTATTATCTTTCATACCTTACGAAGTGAACCTAACTGTGGTGGGGAAAAATTGTCCAAATAAGAACATCTCAATTTTGTGGGTATGTGTGAATTTATAAAGTCAAATGCATTAATTAAAATGCTAGATTTTTATAATATTAAATTTCATTTAGTAGGCCTGTACTAGTCATAGAAAGATGTATTATAAAGCAGTTGTGTTTTATTCTTTATCTTTGATTTTGGAATGATTTTATTTTACATGCTTAGCCATTGTGTTGTGTTGTAGTGTAAACAACTATAATTATTATTCATTTTTCTTTATAAACTGTGCTTTAGATTGTGTGTATATATATGTCAAATAAGGAGGAGTTTAATGTTAAATGACAACATGAATAAGGAGGACAATATATAAAAGTTATTTTAGGAAAGCAACTACTTTTAATTCAACATCTTTCTCAAATCACTCTCTCTGGGGCTCAATAATTATTCTAAAGAAATGTAAAGGTTACAGAATTTTTGAAAATAAGTCTCTCTGGTTCTTTTCCTCTGCTAATTAACATTTTAATCCTTCAGCTTTATTTTGTTCATCTTTTCAACTTCAAGACTCTGATATAGTTTACTTTTATAACCATGAAATATGCAAAATTATATATAACTATAAATTTACATTCCCAAATCATTTTAGAAAACTAGGACAAAATTTCCCAGAAGGAATTTTCAGACAATTAAACCATTAAAGAATCATAATTTAATATTAGCCAAAGAGAGGTCTAAACATATGCGTGATATTCAGAAATATGTTGATTCATTTTGGCTTAGCTTGTTATGATTTTTCATGGTTTATATTTCTATGTGAAGTAGAATCCTGAAAATAATTCTCCATTTCTCTTTTGTTCCATTTCCCTCATATTTCTATGTCTAATATAGTTACATAAAAGTTTGACTGTATTTACATATTCAAGATAAAATGCAAAGTGATTAATTATTGAAATAAAGATGGATTATTACATGAATATCATTCATTTGTAAGTGTTGGAATTAAAGAAGTTAATTTCACTTTTACTACAAGGGCATTAGAAAAGGGCCTACTTGTTACCATTAGCAGGGCATCCATTATACTTGCAATTAAATTAGATAATTAGTAAGTTAACATTGTGCTGTGTATAGTGAATGGAATAGTCTCTAAATATGCATAATATTGAGTATTTCTGATTGTAAAGTAACATGAGCTAATTGGGGAAGTGGAAGGTATGGAAGATATGCCAAGTATAAAAATTAATTGGAACACATGGATGGTCTTAATAAATATTTCTGGATATTTTTTCCAATATTTATTCTTTATGTCTGCATGTGTATATGTCTCTGTGTATATATATTACTTTGCATCTTTTCTTTGATGCATTAGATCATGCACATCATCTCCAATCTTTAAACATTATTTGCAAACATAATTATATTAAAGCAGTGCAAATACTCTATCTGATACTGTACTGATGGACATGTTATTATTCATTTGTCCAAATCTATGGAGTATAAAACACCAAGAGTGAACCATAATGTAAACTGTGAACTTTGGGTGATTATGATTTGTCAATGCAGAGTCATAAATTTTAACAAATATACCACTCTTGTAGAGATGTTGATAATGGGGAGGTTACTAATGTGTATGGTAGGGGATATATGGGAAATCTCTCTATGTTTCCTCAATTTTACTGTGAACTTTAAACTTCTCTGAAAATTTAAGCAATAATAATAGTAATAAATGATAACTACATAAAAAATTTTAATTTATACCTAGAGTCTATTTAAACTGTTTTCATAACTATAATTATTTCACCCACTTCAGACATTTAAACTTTTTTCTTGGTGTTTTGTATATACTTTTTATAATCATATACTTTAAGCAATAATTATTTTTATGTGATAAATTACACAAGTGGAATAAATGGACCAAAAATGAATCATATACAAATGTTTTTGACCACATTATAGAAACTGCAGCAAACATGCAAATATGTTCTGGAAAATAATACAACTGTCTTTCAAAATAGAAGTTTCAGAGGTATGCAAGCTTTGGGTGTAATGCTATCAAGATTTCTTCTCTGCTTTTCTGTATTATGTGGCCTCCACCTTCCCACCATGCTGGCTTGGTTACCAGCCTGGCTTCTCTCAGAGTTTTAAGAAGGCTGCTAGCAACAAATGAGGCAATGCGCTTTCTTGTTTGTGCTCAAGAGAAGACAGATCCCAATTCATTCTGGCTAGGTCACAATTTCACTTCTGGACTAATAACATTTACCAGAAGGAAGACCTGGAAGTTGTTAATAACCATAGAAACATAAAAGCAATAGAATTACAATCACAGATTTTTCATATGTCAATCCCTCTGCCTGGAGCATTCTTTTCCAAAGTGTCACATTTTCCTCTTTTTGCATTATTTAGGTATGGATTCATTTGCTACCTATTAAAAGTGGTATTTCTGGGAAGGAATCAAGATGGTGGAGTAGGAGGAGGTGTGCTCATTCCCTCTTGCAAGAGCACAGGAATTACAACTAACTGCTGAACAACCACTGACAGAAAGACACTGGAACTCACCAAAAAATAACACCCCACATCCAGAGACAAAGGAGAAGCCGCAATGAGATGGTAGGAGGGGTACAAATGCATTAAAATCAAATCCCATAAATGCTGGGTGGGTGACTCACAAGCTGGAGAACAGTTATACCACAGAAGTCCTGATGGTTCTAAGCCCCATGTCAGGCTTCCTAACCTGGGGGGTCCAGCAAAGGGAGGGGGAATCCCCAGAGAATCAGACTTTGAAAGCATGTGGAATTTGATTGCAGGACCTCCACAGGACTGGGGGAAATGGAGACTCCACTCTTGGAGGGCACACAAAAAAGTGTGCTCACCAAGACTCAGGGGGAAGGAACAGTGACCCCATAGGAGACTGAACCAGACCTACCTGCTGGTGTTGGGGGGTGGCCTGCAGAGGTGGGGGGCAGCTGTGGCTGACTGAGGAGACAGGGGCACTGGCAGCAGGGGTTCTGAGAAGTGCTCACTGGCGTGAGCCCTCCCAGAATCCACCATTAGCTCCACCAAAGAGCCTGTAAGCTCCAGTGCTGGGTCGCCTCAGGCCAAATGACCACCAGGGTGGGAACACAGCCCCACCCATTGGCAGACAAGCAGATTAAAGTGTCACTGAGCTCCACCCACAAAATCAGATTAAAGTTTTACTGAGCTCCACCCACCCAGCCCAACCCACCATCAGTCCCTCCCTTCAGGAAGCACCCACAAGCCTCCTAGACAGCTTCCTCCACAAGAGGGCAGACAGCAGTGTTAAGCAGTATCAGCAGTATTTCATCTTGTGGAAATGAAAATCACAGCCACAGAAAGACAGAGAAAATGAAAAGGCAAAAGACTTTGTACCAGATGAAGGGACGAGATAAAACACCAGAAAAACAACTAAATGAAGAGGAGATAGGCACTCTTCCGGAAAAAGAATTCAGAATAATGATGGTGAAGATGATCTAGGACTTTGAAAAAAGATTGGATGCAAAGATCGAAAAGTTGCAAGAAACGTTTACCAAAGACCTAGAAGAATTAGAGAACAAACAAACAGAGATATGCAACACAATAACGGAAATGAAAAATACACTAGAAGGAACCAATAGCAGATTAACGGAGGCAGAAGGGCGAATGAGTGACCTGGAAGACAGAATGCTGATAATCACTGATGCAGAAAAGAATAAAGAAAAAGAATGACAAGAACTGAAGACAGCCTAAGAGACCTCTGGGACAATGTTAAATGCACCAACATTCACATTATAAGGGTCCCAGAAGGAGAAGAGAGAGAGAAAGGACCTGAGAAAATACTGGAAGAGATTATAGTTGAAAACTTCCCTAACATGGGAAAGGAAATAGCTACCCAAGTCCAGGAAGCACAGAGAGTCCCAGACAGGATAAATTCAAGGAGAAACACGCCAAGACATGTAGTAGTCAAGCTGACAAAAATTAAAGACAGAGAATTGTTATTAAAAGCAACAAGGGAAAAATGACAAATAACATACAAGGGAACTCCCATGAGGGTAACAGCTGATTTCTCAGCAGAAATTCCACAAGCCAGAAGGGAGTGGCATGAAATATTTAAAGTGATGACAGGGAAGAACTTACAACCAAGAATACTCTACCCAGCAAGGATCTCATTCAGATTCAACAAAGAAATCAAAATCTTTACAGACAAGCAACAGCTAAGAGAATTCAGCACCACCAAACCAGCCCTGCAACAAGTGCTAAAGGAACTTCTCTAAGCGAGAAACAGAAGAAAAGGACCTACAAAAACAAAAACAAAACAATTAAGGAAATGGTAACAGGAACACACATATGGATAATTACCTTGAATGTAAATGGACTAAATGCACCAACCAGAAGACACAGACTGGCTGAATGGATACAAAAACAAGACCCATATGTATGCTGTCTACAAGAGACCCACTTCAGACTTAGGGACACACACAGACTGAAAGTGAGGGGATGGAAAAAGATATTCCATGCTAATGGAAATCAAAAGAAAGCTGGAGTAGCAATACTCATATCAGATAAAATAGACTTTAAAATAAAAAATCTTACAAGAGACAAGAAAGGACACTACATAAAGATTGAGGGATCAATCCAAAAGAGATAACAATTATAAATATATATGCACCCAATATAGGAACACCTCAATACATAAGGCAAATGCTATCAACTATGAAAGAGGAAATCGACAGTAACGCAACCATACTGGGGGACTTTAACATCCCACTGACACCAATGGACAGATCATCCAGACAGAAAATTAATAAGGAAACACAAGCTTTAAATGACACAGTAAATCAGCTTGATTTAATAGATATCTGTAGGACATTACATCCAAAAACAGCAGATTACACGTTCTTCTCAAGTGCACATGGAACATTCTCCAGGATAGATCACATTTTGGGTCATAAATCAAGCCTTGGTAAATTCAAGAATATTGAAATCGTATCAAGCACCTTTTCTGACTGCAATGCTATGAGATTAGAAATCAATTACAGGAAAATAAACTGTGAAAAACACAAACACATTGAGGCTAAACAATACACTAGTAAATAACCAACAGATCACTGAAGAAATCAAAGAGGAAATCAAAAAATACCTAGAGACAAATGGCAATGAAAACACAATGATCCAAAACCTATGGGATGCAGCAAAGGCAGTTCTAAGAGGGAAGTTTATAGCGATACAATCCTACATAAAGAAACAAGAAAAATCCCAAATCAACAATCTAACCTTACACCTAAAGAAACTAGAGAAAGAAGAGCAAACAAAACCCAAAGTTAGAAGATGGAGAGAAATCATAAAGGTGAGAGCAGAAATAAATGAAATAGAGACAAAGAAAATAGCAAACATCAATAAAACTAAAAGTTGGTTCTTTGAGAAGATAAATAAAATCGATAAACCTCTAGCAAGACTCATCAAGAAAAAGAGGGAGAGGTCTCAAATCAATAAAATTAGAAATGAAACAGGAGAAGTTACAATGGACACGGCAGAAATAAAAAGCACCATAAGAGACTACCACAAGCAACTATTTGCCAATAAAATGGACAACCTGGATGAAATGGACAGATTCTTAGAAAGGTATAACCTTCCAAGACTGAATCAGGAAGACATAGAAAATATGAACAGACCAATCACAAGTAATGAAATTGAAACTATGATTAAAAATCTCCCAACAAACAAAAGTCCAGGACCACATGGATTCACAGGTGAATTTTATCAAACATTTAGAGAAGAGCTAACGCCCATCCTTCTCAAACTCTTCCAAAAAATTGCATAGGAAGGAATACTCCCAAACTCATTTTATGAAGCCACCATCACCCTGATATCAAAACCAGGCAAAGATACTACAAAAAAAGAAAACTACAGACCAATATCACTGATGAATTTAGATGCAAAAATCCTCAACAGAATACTAGCCAACAGAATCCAACAACACATTAAAAGGATCATACACCATGATCAACTGGGGTTTATCCCTGGAATGCAAGGATTCTTCAATATATGCAAATCAATCAATGTGATACACCACGTTAATAAGTTGAAGGATAAAGCCTATATGATCATCTCAATAGATGCAGAAAAAGCATCCTCCCTACAAGAATCTAAGCCGCTTAAAATTTTTTTGCCTTGTTTATTGCTGAATTTCTTGCATGTGACATATGGAAGAAGTTGAAAAAATATTTTCAGAAAGAAAGAAAGAAAAGAATGAAGTAAAGAGAAAAGGAGGTAAAAAAGGGAAAGAGCGAGAGAGGGAAGAAAGACAAAAAGAAAAAAGGAATGTGAGTACACGTAGATGATACATCAAAACAATTTTACTCCTCTGGTTCTCTTGTAACTGGCCATATTGGTACCTGTAATAGTTTCTGTGATGGTTAATTTTATGTGTTGACTTGACTGGACTAAGGAATGCACGGATTGCTTGTAAAACATTTCTGGGTGTATTTAAGGGTTTCTGGAAGAGATTAATATTTGAATCAGTAGACTCTGTAAACCAGATCCACCTTCACCAATGTGGGTTCGTATTAACCAATCCAATGAGGGCCTGAATAGAACAAAGGGGCAGAGAAAGTGCGAATTTCCTTTCTCTTCTTGAGCTGGGACATCCATCTTCTCCTGCCCTGAGACAGTGGAGTACCTGGAGACACTGAAGCTCTGGGCCTTTGAGGTCTAAGACTTATGCCAGTAGCTCCCCTGGTTCTTAACTTCAGACTTGACCCACATTACATCACCTGCTTTCCTGGTTCTCCAACTTGCAGATGACATATGATGGCTTATCTCAGCTTTCATAACTGTATGAGCCAAATTCCACCGTAAATTTCCTCATATATATTCTATTGGTTCTGTTTCTCTGGAGAACCCTAATACAGTTATCTTTTCCTGTATAACAAATTACTCCAAGACTTTTCAGCTGCAGGCAATAAACATTCATTATCTCAAACAGTTTTGGAAGTCCAGGAATCTAGAGTCAGTTTAGCTGGGTGTCTCTGGCCCAGATCCCTTTTGAGGTTGTAATCAAGTTGTCATTTGAGATTGTAGACATCTAAGGGCTTGACTGGATCTTAATGAATTGCTTCCAAGCTCACTTATGTGGCTGTTGACAAAAGGGCTCAGTTCGTTTTCATGTGAATTTACCATAAGAGCGGCTCAAAATATGGCAAATGGATTCCCTGCAAATGTGTAATCCATGAAAGGGGAAAGAGCAAGCCACCAAGGACAGAAGCCAAAATAATATCACGTCTGTTATACTCTACTAGTCACACAAGCAAACCACAGGATACTGTGATAGAGGAATACACAAGGATACGAATAACAAGGGGTGGGATCAGTGAAAGCAATTGTGGAGGCCAATACTACAATTCACTCTCTGCCCCGCAGTGATCCTTCTCAGTCAACCCTTCCAAATCCCACAAGAGACTCATCACATTATAAAATCTGGTCAGTGCCCAAAATGTCATCTATATCTCTATATCAGGTCTAGGTACAGATGTGGCCTCCTAGTTTCTCAAGCACAGTTCTTCGGGTACAGTTCCTCTCAACCTGTAGACCTATAAACTAAAGAGACAACACATCATGCAAATACACACACACACACACACACACACACACACACACACACACACACACACTTAATGGTAAAATAGGACTAGGATTCTCACCAGAAACATTTCTATTCAAAAAGAGGGACGCAATAGGCACACAGGAATCACTTGTCTATTGCAGATTTGACATCTAGCTAGGCAAATGTTGAACATTCTTCAATGGGGACTCAATTCTTTTTTTTTTGTCCAGGAGTTAATCTCCACAGCTCTTAGGTCAGCTCTCAGAGGTATGCCTCCTTTTTGTCCCCCTTGTTTCACCAAAAGTAGCACATGTATGCAGCTAAGTAGTTTTCTTACTTGCTAGTAGAATCTGGGGCATGCAACATCCCCTTTTCCTTTGGTATAGCATGTGCATCATCTTTCGGTCCAAGCTGGCATTTTTTTTTTGCTGATAAATATAAATATTAATACATACATACACACACACATATAAATGTATTGTATTTGTAAATATTCTGGGAATCTTACTGGTGTTCACTCCATTTGACAAACCCATATCCACAAATCTCCTTTTGGCCTCTTCTGAGACAGCTGAGGGCCAGCGCCCTTAAGCATCTTAGCAGCTCTGTTGTTTAACTGAGGGAACCATGAAGCATACCCTTAATACTCTTAAAATGGTGTAGTCTCAGTGCTCTGAGGAATGACCTTTCATCATTCCGAGGTTTTACTAAAAATATTTAAAGTCACATCCTCATCTCATCTTTAGACTATACTTTTCAAAGAGTGCCCTGGATCTAATTTTTGCTTGGAAACAATTATTTTCAGCATCATTTTCCAGCTATAAAGGCTAAGAATTTTCAAAACCATGAAGGCCTGTCTCCTTCTTGTTTAACAGGCCATTCTTCAATTTATCTCTCTCATCTCACACTTTTCTAGAAGCAGCAAAAAGAATCCAGGCTGCATCCTCAACACTGCTTGAAAAGCTCCTTAGTTTACCCTGTTAATTAGGCACATGTTCTACCTTACTCATTCTTGCAGGCAAGGGTGCTGCTAAACTTTCTGCTTCTGCTTAACAATGATCTCCTTACTCCAGTTTCTAAGACTATTTTTCTTACTCTCTTGAAAGCCCACACTGGCTGCTTTATTAAAGCCTATGAAACTTCTAGTAACAATTTTTTTCAAGGTACTTCAGGCTTTAGCTTACACTGTCTTCACATGACTGCCTAGTTCCAAAGATACATTTGCATTTTATTTTTAGTTATGATAGCACCCTATTCTTCGTACAAAATTCTATATCAGTTATCTATTTCTTCATTTAAAATTATTTCAAAACTTAGTGGCATAAAGCAACAACCATTTATGATTTCACAGTTTCAGTGGGTTAGAAATCTGAGCACAGCTTCACTGGGTACTTTTGTCTCAAGGCTTTCATGAGATAGCATTCACAATTTCAGCTGGGACTTTATTTCCATGTGAAGGGTTGACTGAGGGAGTACATTTTTAAACTGGGATTGTTGTTTGCTGGCCTTGGGCACTTACCATTTGGGCCTCTCCACAAGGCTGATTTATAACACAGGACCTGGGTTCTCCTGGAGTGAGCGATTTCAAAAGAAAATGAGAGCACTCAGGGCAGGAGCCACAGCTTTTTTAATAAACTGATCCCTTCGGCTATATAGCAGACACAGAAGTTAGTCAATAAGCCAATCACTCACTGAATGGAAGGTATTATACCTGGGTGTGAAAAATAATAGGGGAGTTTAATTAGAGACCACAGAAACTATCCAGGTAAACCATGGGCCAGAAGGGGCTGCAGACAAGGTATTCACAGTCAAGTAAGTCTTCTGAGGCAAGAGGGATAAGAATAAGCAGCTGAATATTTGATGGGGAAAAAAACCTTTTTTTTTTCTGTGCATATGATTTAAAAAGTTTCTTCCTTCTTTCAAAGTTCTGTTGTGATAGTGTCTTTATTTGTGTGAAATATGTAAGTAATCTAGGGATAATTACTAGTTAGCCATGAAAGCAATCTGAAATATCCTGGGAAGTCAAGTACAGTGATGGTCTTTGCAATTTGCGGTTGTGTTAGCACCTAAGAATGCAGTTTCTATCGTAACTATCATTTATTTTACATCTATAACATATGTTTCTGCCTCCTATTCAGTAAGATACTTCCAAACTTTATATTTTTATCTTCTACTCTCTATGGGATTTAAGGCAAATTTAAAAGGTACATCTCTGACTTTCGCATTCTGGTAAATGGACGTTCTTTGTTACAGCATGACCTGCGGCATTCCACCCCTTTTCTGTGTTGAGCCCTAAGCCTGGAACTCTCTCTGCATACATCCTCATCTCATCACCATGCTTTCCCTGCCCCCGAAATTTATATAGATAACCCTATCAAGCTAACTTCCATTCATCCTTTAGTCTTTATCTTACATATGATTTCCAAAGGACTCTAATTTGTGGGAACATTACTAAAGAGTCCTATAAAAGACTTCCTCAAAGATGACTCAAAGGCTTTGAATTATTTTGCTCAAATGAGTTTATAAAAGCTACTAGTTGACTTTAGCATCTACTATGACTTGGGAGGGTTTGATTGCTTTTTGTTTGGTTATATTTCTTTTCTCATTCTAGTGCTTATATATTATTTCCTCAAATTACCAAAAATGATTGTTGTCTTTTATTTGCCAGTGTTAGAAGTATGGAAATACCATGTTTGTTGGCTTTCATTTCAGTCTTTTTTAAATGCTGTTGTTTGTGCAAACTGTGGGCAAATAAGACTTCACTGTTAATTAGCATTCAAATAAGCTAGTGATTCAAATATTTGCATACCTTGAAATTTGTCAAAACTCGGTGTAAATTAAATGCAATAGGATTCCATGAAAGCAATGAAGAAAAGAACTGTAATTCTCAATTAGACATAAATCCAGACTTAAATGTAGAATTTACTGATGAAACTACTAAATTCACTTGGCCAAACTTTTCGAATATATTGAAAGCATATATAGATATTAAAATGGTTTCTCCAAGAAGTTCTGAGAATTTAAGCTTAGTGAGCAGGTAGAAATGTTTTCCTTTTACAAATGAATCTTTCTTAAAAGGAGACTTTCTTAAAATCTTCATTTTATTGTTTTAATATATAAATATCAGAAACTCCTCATTATGAACACTATTATTACTACTTTACAAAGAATAAAACATGAGAATGCCATGTTTCCCAAAGAAATTGATAAACATTTGACTGTGTGTGAACATGGGTGACCTGTTGTGTATAAAGTTGAATTTGTCCATTCACCCATATTTATTGTTAGAAAATGTTCACATATCCAATAATATTGAACTAATTAAGTATACGGATCATAGGGATAGAATGCATTTAAATTAAAGTCAAAATGGGCTAGCCAATGAAGAAGAATTCAGTTACAAGTAACATGAGAGTAAAGGAATTTAATTTTTCCCAAAGTTCCATATTTTGAGTTCTAGGGATGAAGGCAAGGAAAACAAGATAGGGAAGGGTCTGAGTTTTTGAAAATGCTAACACCTGCAAACAGGTTAAAAACATAATTTTGTTCAGGTGCCTAATATACTTAAACACTGTGTAATTGTGAGCATATATAGTGAATGGTCATAAGCCACTCTTCAGTGAACTGGAATTTATTAGAATAAAGACAGTCATAATTCTATGTTGTTTTCAAAAGATCATGATTTTTTTCCATAGTTGTATCTAAAATATCTCAAAGAATAACTTATAACACTCTTGAGTCTTGAGAAGGAGATTAAAATAAGTCAATACTTTGTGGATAAACTTCAGAATTTTTTAAGCAATTATTTATAGCCTCATACAATGAATTGACCCAAGCTTGTCAAGATCTGATAATTATTAAGGAAATTAAATATGCTATAAGGACACTAATGAAAACGGCAAGAATATAACTATTGGGATGAAGTAAGCAGTATCAGATTTACATCGTCAGCACATCACATATCTTTTGGGAAGAATACTATAAATCAGTTGTTCACACTATGACATCAATTAAATCCAGAGTCTTTGAGGGAAAGATCACTCCCTTCAAGCCTTGCAGGTCCTGTCAGAATATCAGAGAAGGTGCACAGAAAAATCCAGAAAGTCCGTGCTTCAAATATTTGTAATAAAAAAAAATGTAAAACTATGAAAAATGAAATCAGACATGAAATGTAGCAAACAAATTTCACTGATTTCAATTCTTATTTTTGCCTTTACTTGTGTATATGCTTTTAACTTTACTGTGCAAATGTTTTTTTACAGAAAAATTTAATCTGATAATTAAGTAGGGTTTTGGAATATAAGGTATATTTTTAAAAAATAAAATAGTATATTATTCTTCTATATTGCTTTCCTATATTATTTGCCCTCCATATTAGCTTGTTGTTAGCAAAATCTATAACTTATTTGGTATATTTAAAATCATTGTATGTGAAAACATCATTAGGTAATCACATATAAGCTCAAAATTTATGTTTACTCTCTTTTTTCCTGAGTGATATTTACGGGATAGCTCAACTCCATCTTTATTAGGATATTTTAGCTTATATGGTCTGCAATTTCCTGAAGACACAAGTATATATATATGACTGTCTATTCTCACATACACACATTACACTGGTGAATCATATATTAGAGCAAAAGGAAGTAATATAACTTAGGTATTAGAAGTTCACCCTGTTACAGCAGCAAACATACGTGACCCAGGACCATATGTAATTTCCGTCACTCAGTAAATAATAGGACAACCAACCAAATGCCTCTATGTATTCCATAGATTTAAGACCGCTGATTATATAGCAATCTGTTCACAATATTATTGAGAAACCAGCTTCAAAGTAAATGAAAGAAAGTGAAGTTGAGAGGAAGTGATTGTTTTAATTTGTATGATGTAGAAAGAAATCTTTGTGGTAGGAAAATAAAAGTTTAAATGAAAGCGGTCCTCAGAGTTGCCTAAATTCTTCAAAGCTCTCTGTGCTACATGTGAGTGTCGTGATAAAGAGTGGGTAAAAGAATCTTTATTTAATGGATTAGGGGACGTTTTTGGATGGACCATGTGGTATGCCATATGTTAACTGAATTTCCACTATTACTTTCTCTTACATTCATCACAAATGCTTTCTTTAAACATAATCTTGGCTTACAAAGTATACACTTCCAGTTAGTTGTCAATTTTGTGACTCAGTGGAGTGGGAGTTTTTTCTAACTACAGTGTACATCAAGGCAAATTGACACAAACCAAATGCATAAACATGGATGCCTGAGCATAAATCTGTAAGTTGGTCATCTACTTCCATTAAAACAATAAGAAATAAAAGGCTACTAAAACATTGCATCTCTTCTGATGTCTCAGAAATTCTAGACTGTTAGAAATTATAATCTGATGTCAATTACTCAATTTTATTTTTTGCTTGACATCATAGGGATTCTAGGCTTTAGAAATATGTAATTTGAGATACAGAACACTAATTATTTTGCTTAACTAAAAGTGATGATGTAGTCCTCTGACATGGAGAAAGCTATTAAAGTGAAGTCAGGTATAAAAAAAATTTAGTTTAAACAAATTTAAATTTTGAGAAACAGTAAAGACTAATAAGGTCATAAAAATATGTTTAGACTCTATGCATGATATTAATTCCATTTCAATTCATTCCAAATAATGAATGCATAAGCAGTTTAAAACTAAGAAAAGTGACCTTTTGTCCAAACTTTAAGATAAATTTATTTGCAGTTTAGGAAAATTTTCCAAGAAATTATCAACTTTTCAGAATAGAGTGGTATAGCAGACACCGTTTGGGACTTATTCAACAGCCATTCTTCCCTGGTCCCATTTCTAAGCTTGCAGAAACTTGATGTTACTCAGGTGTCAGGCACAGATGAGTTTAGAGAAGATGAGATTTCCCCCGCCTCAGGGAAGAAATCACAATTAGACTAAGACAATCATTGCAACACCACACCCTTTGGAGAAAGTTGTCCATCTTATCCACCTCTAGCTATTCTCATGTAATGGAAAATCTGCTGAAGGGCAACTATTATTTGAGCTTCATCCGACCAGAATAATCACATAAAGAAATATTAAATGAGCATGCTCACCTAGGCACATTATCTTTATCACCTCGACTCTTCTCTCATTTCAGTTGCAATTTAGCTGGTTTCTCAGTACCTTCCTTATTTCACTTAAATTCATCTTTACAGTTGTCAAATATTAAAAATGCAAATCTGACCATGTTAATCTCCTACTTAAATTCATTCAGTCACTACCCCATTATCTACAAGACCCAGTCTTCATCTTTCAACGGGAAATCCTCCCATATCCTACTTCCTTTTCCCCAGGATGGTTAAAATGTTCATTTTTCATTATAAACATCAGTGTATGTGACTTCTCAAGACAATATGAGTTTCTTGACTACAGTGGTAATTTATTGATTTTCCTGTGCTCAGCACACAGGACAGTACATATAAAAGAAACATTATAAACACTTGCTGAATAGTGAAATTAATAGTGTAGCTATAATTATTTAAAAGGAACAATTAACTTCAGTTATTAAGGTTTAAATAGATCTCCAGTCAACAAGGAAAATAGATTTTTGGGATACATCATTTGTCACAGGATGTACCTTACTACATCCATGTCTGTAGTAAGGTAATTTAAAACCTTTTCATACTCAATTCTGGAGGCAATTTGGATATTATGCAACCTGATGTGAAACTCTGAGAGAAGATTTTGAACTTCAGAAATTTTGATTCCCCTCAGGGGTGTAAGAATCAGAAAGGAAGTGGTTACATTGTATTGTACTCTGCTAAATTCTCTTCTTTAATATAAATGTCTCATAAATATTAGCTTTTCAATACACTTTTGGTCAATATTTGTTGAATCTTTGAGCTATTTGTACTGTGCCTTATTTCATCTTGTGCACCTTAACTGGAAATATGTCTTTAATTCTAAAGAATTTACAGCTTCTGTACTATTCTCTCTCTTACATCACAAGAAAAAATTAATCTTCCAGTTCTAACAGCCATAGATTGAACAGAGATCACTGAAAAAAGAAATGGCAAAGTGCTGAAACATAGCAACTCACTGTTTTCGGATGCTATGGCCAAAGGAAACAAAGTAATCATGTATCTTAAGAAAAGTTATTTATTAAATGCATTTGCCACATTCATCTTTTAATGCCAGGTCACTCATTTTTCATGCACCTTCACTGTTTTTCAAGGTTGTCTTTTTGTCTCTAAGTAAAATTTAATGACATTTTACTTTAATTATAAGTACAAATTTCAGTGAATTTTTACAAAGTAAACACACTAATGAAACTACCACTCTGATATTGTATTTGAATCCCTCTAGAAGTCACTTTTGTGTTTCTTCTTAGTACTCCACACAAAAGTAAATATTCTCCCGACTTTTATCACCATGGATTAGTTCACATATTTTTGAACTCTAAGTAAATAGAATGCTACATTATGTCATATTTTATGTCATTTCAATTGCTTAGCATTACCTTTTAAGATTTCTATAGATCACTGAAGGTAGCAATAAGTTTTTTTCATCTCTGCATAGCATTCATTGTTTGACAATAACATAATTTGTTCACCCATTTTACTTTGAATGGCTATTTTAGTTGCATCCAGATTGAGGCTAATTAGGATAATCCAGTTACGAACATTCTAGAGCATGTGTGTTGGTGCACAAATATATGCATTTTATTTGTACATATTTAAGATTTGAATTATTGGGTCACAAAGAATTCATAAATCTAGTTTAACAGAAAAAGATAAACAGTTTTCCAAAGTGGTTTGTATTGATTTTCACTTATACCTAAAGCATATGAATGTTCCATTTATTCTATAATATTGCTAAAAGTGGCAAAAACTTCCTTTTTAAATTATAGCCATGTCTTAAAGATGATAATACAACATGGCTTTAATTTGCATTTCCCTGGTAAAACATGAGGTTAAACACAATGTCACGTTTATTGGCCATTTGAATATCATCTTTTGAAATATGAGGTGCCTGTTCAACATTTGCCCATTTTTATTAAGTTCCTTTTCTTTTTTCATGTTAATATGTAAGGGTTTCTTATATTTTCTGTATTTGAGTTATTTGTCAGATATATATTTTGGAAATTATTTCTGTGACTCTCTGACTTGTGCTTTCACACAATAGTGTCTTGTGATAAATATAATTTATTATGTAAATATATTCCAATTTATCACTTTTTAAGTCAATACTGTTTTGTTCTGTTTATGAAATCTTTGCCTATTCAAGGACAGAAAGATATTCTCCTATGTTAAATTAGCAGCTTTTTTTTTCTCCTTTCCAATTTATGTATACTATCTGTTTGATATATATATATTTACGGTGCAAAGTGTATGACAATGCTACACAATATGGTAGCCACAGACAGCATGTTTATTTAAATTAAAATTAATTAAAGTTTAAAATTTAGTTCCTCTGTCACATTATTCACAAACCAAGTTCTCAACAACCACATTGAGCTAATGGCTACCATATCCAAGAAATGTAGAACGTTGCCATCCTATGGAAATTTTTGGACTGTGCTGGTCTAGACTCACTTTTTTCCCCCTCATAAATATTTAATTGACCCAATACCATTTTTATTCTAAATCTATTTACAAAGAATATTTGTCACAAAACAACTGTCAATATATGTGTAAAGAAAAAAATGTTGCCTGTCATTCCAGTTATACAAAGATAACTGTAGTCATTAGCTACTGTAGTCAAACACAGATAGTGCATCCTGAGGGAAACTCAGGATAGAGAAAAACAGAAAGCATTCTGTGCCTTTGGATATATCAGCCCCTAGGGAGTTATATGCACATCAAAGGAAAAAATTCAATGGCTCTAGATTCTGGCAGCTTCTCATACACAGAAAAGCACTACCATCATTAACTTGATATGTCTATTCTTTGTGATTAGCAGTAATCTTTTCATGCTTGACTACTCATTTCTCCCAGCAAAAGAGTTCATATATACCCTTACCCCTTCAGAGAATTTCCTCAAAGCTATATATGACAAACTGTCTCCCAGGCCATAGTCCTCAGTAAGGTTTCCAAATAAAACTTAAGTCATAATTTTTATGTTGTGTGTTTTTATTTCAGTCCACATATGTGTAGGTTTATCTGGGTTCTCTATTTTGTGCTACTGAATTACTGTCTGTTCTTATAACTAAACCACATTCTGTTCATTGTGTAACATATTGAATATTCTTGTTAGTATAAAGTCTCCAAATGTATTTTTCTTTATCAAGATTTTCTAGCTATTCTTAGCCCATTGCACTTCCACAAAACCTACAAATAAGTTTGCCCTCTCTTCAACCACCCATAGACAAGCTGCTTGGGTTTTGTTTGGGATTGCAATTAATCTAAACATCAATTTAAGAATACTTAACATTTTACAGTATTTGATTCATCCAATACATGAACTTGGATTCATTTCATTTATTTAGGTTTTCAGTAATATTCTTTATGAATATACTTTATGAATATTCTTTATGAATATATGAATATGTCAATAAAGACAACTAAAGAATATGACTGATAGTCTACAGTTGTCTTTATAGATGTGTGATTTTTTCTTAAATTACATTTTCAGGTATGTAAAATTTATATATTATATTTTAATGTTGTTTCTATATTATTTCAAATGGTAGTGCCAAAAATATTAACTGTTTATTGCTTATCTGCAGAAATATGACTAATTTTCTAAATATTAACATTGTATTTGAAACTTTAAGTTCAAATATTAATTTTAAAAATTTGTAATTAAAAATATTCTCATTAATAATCCCTTCATTAGCAAATAGTTATGTTTTCACTTGATCTTTTTCAGAATGTTTTGCATTTTATTTTTGCATTATTTCAATGAACTGGACATCTAGGTCAGTGTTGAATAAAAACGTCAGTAGTAAAAATATTTTTCTTGTTCCTATTCTTGAAAAACATTTCAGTGTTTTTGCTATTAAGCATTGTAATTGAGACTGCAAAAACTCTACCTTTACTCCACAATCCTTACCTTTCCAATTGTGGTCCATGAGAATCCCAACATCCAATATCTGCATCATTAATGTGGAGAGGTTTTCTCCTTGAAAGCTGCCAAGGCCAACCATTTGGCAGGCTTGGAAATGCCAGGAAATTAACACCTCAAGGAAGTAGCCCTTAACTGCTCACTGGATCACAGTGGTATGTAAATACTCTTTTCCCTTGAGGATGTGTTTTGAAACATTTCCCACAATTTCCCTATTGAATTAAGCTTCAATTACCTACTGTAGTAGCCAGCTCAAAAATCCTCTCTTTATGGAGTTCCTTCTGCATATCAATTTCCCTCATTCCTACTGCTGTTCCTTGTAACACTCAAATAAACTATTTCCTATTTGCTCTTGGATGCTTGCCTCTGCTTTTGCTTCTGGGGCAATGCAAACTAGCAGAAGTGTGATTTTTTTTCTCCTACCTTTTATCATATTAAGGAATTTCCTTTCCATTCTTACTTGTTAAAGACTTTTTTTTTTTTTTCCCAAGGAATGGGTGTTAAACTTAATTAAGTAAATGTTTTTCTTCTTTATTCTGTGAATGTGGTAAATTACATTGATTGATTTTCAATAAACAAGTAAACTTGCATTTCTGGAATAAATGCAAGATGGCTATCACTTATTATGTACTTAATAGATCACATATTTGGTTTGCTAATAATTTCTTTAGAATTTTTACACCTATGTTTAGAAGAGATCAGTCTGTAACTTTTCTTTCTTAAAATGTATATGCCATTATTTGCTATTGTCAAAGAAGAATCACACCAAAGGGAGCTAAAAAGGCAAGGGAGACTGTTCAAGACTATTGGAATAGGGGGAAGAGATTGAGCTCATCTCCACTGAAACAAAAGGTGGGAGAGTTTTTGTCACTGGGTGAACTAGTGGAAAAGCACTGGAGGACACTAGGGAGAGGCTGGTCAATGGTGATTAGGCCATCTTGTTTGCTAATTGATGCTTACTGCAGACAGGCTCCTACAGAGCCTAGAAGATGGGGGTATTACCTTTCTTGATGATTCCATTTCAAAGAGATGGCTCCTATGTCCTTAGGAAAGACATTCCTGGGATTCAAACTGGCTAGAGGTTGCAGAAGATTGCATCCCAAAGGGATGGAGAAAAGATTGATAATTATAAGTTTTTTAAATTAAATGCTGTAAGCAAAGGGAGGTCAGATCTACAGTCAAGAAGAAACCTATCTACAGTCAAGAAGAACACTATCTAATGTTTAGTGAAACTGAAGGGACAATGGAAACTTCATTTGCAACCCTCCCAGATTCTGCCTATGTATCTCTTCTTTTGGTTGGTTCTCATTTGTATCCTTTTGCTATAATAAAACTATAATCATAAGTATAGCTCTTCACTGTTTTGTGAGTCATTCTAGTCAATTATCAAATCTGAGGGTGGTTTTGATTCCAAGTAATCAGATTAATCAAGTACTTTTATTCTGAGGTAGGAGATAGATGAGCTCCAGACGAGACATTTACAACTGGCCTCCCATTTACATCTCATGAGGCAGAGAAGAAGATAAGTGCCAGGCCAGACATTCATTACCAGCCCCCTGTTTATATTTCCTGAGGCAAGAGACAAACAGGCTCCAGGACTACATATTGATGACCGGACTCCTGTCTGTATTTTGATACCTGCACTTTGATATAGGAAAGAGCAACAAGAATAGGGTAAATAACTGGACATTGAACACTTTTATGGCAGGGACAGAGAGGGGCTAAACCCTGTTAAGAGATCAAGAGGTCATACACTCCTCATCCTTGGGAAAAGGGAGACATGACACATGAACAGAAAGGCTCCTTGGAGGTCAGAAACGAGGGGGCACCACCTTATAATATGTCATGCTAAGCCTTTCCCATAGGCCGCTGGGCTGAAATCCATCTTGGAAAAAAGTTGCGCACGCGTGATGGAGAGGGTCCTAGGAGAGTTCAGGTGTGGAAAAAGAAACCAGGTAACTAGCCAAAGGTAAACAAAGACCTAGAAGAACTGCCCTAAATAAATGACTTAACCCCCTCTTTACTGTGCTCCTCCTCATTGGGGGGGATGCCCACACCCTTTCTCTCTTGCTTCTATCTTAACTACACAAACTGTTTCTTTGTGTGCTCTCCCACTTGTTGTTAACTTATATCTCTAATAATAAAGTTTGTACCTGCTTTTACAGTTTTAGCCTCCATGAGAAATGCATTTTTCACTGAGGGCAAGAGCCAGCGAAAAACGGCTTCTAGCCTCTAGCCTTGCTGGTCTGGTGGCTAGGATTCCTGGTTTTCAGCCAGGCTACCCAGGTTCAGTTCCTGGGCAAGGAATTAAGATCTGGCTTCTGGCCACCACTCACTGCTGCCTCGTGGAGATCGATTCTACCTACCTATGTTAGCATATTTATTTTCATTCTTTTGCTTTTCTTTTAGTAATTATCCTAGACTTTGTAATGTGCGTGACTGATCTACTATCCTTTTAATTTAGATCTGTTAGCTATGAATGCTTTTAGTTTTTGTCTGCCCAAGATTACTTCATTTATGCTTCACATTTGAAGGATATTTTCAGAGTGTAAAAATCTAGGTTGATCTTATTTTCTTTCAGTATTTGAAACATAGATAAATCTATTGTCACCTGGATTACTTTTCCTTTCCTATTGAGAAATCACCTGTATTGAGATTATTGCTTAATTGATGGTAATGTGTTCTTATTTCTGGCTTCATTTAAATGTTTATCATTGTCTTTCATGTTCATTGTTTTACTAAGATATGTCTCAATATTTTTTGTTATAATTTTATTGCTTGGATTTGTAGTTCTTTTTTGAATATGTAGATTGAGATCTTTGTCTACTTTGAAATATGTTCAGTTGTCATAATCCTAAATATTGTTACTGACTCATTTTTCTATTGTTCTTCTCATTTTGGGATGCCAAATATACAAACATCCAACTTTGTCTCAAATTCTGATATAGCCCTTACACTGTTTTTTTTTTTTTTGGGGGGGGGTACACCAGGTTCAATCAACTGTTTTTATACACATATCCCCTTATTCCCTCCCTTCCTTGACGCCCCCCCCCGAGTCCCCCCCTTACACTGTTTTTGATGTTCCCTATGCATTTTGCTCTCTGTGATGAAGTCTGGAATTTTCTCCTGATCTTTTTTTCAATTCATTATTTTTTTTCTTTAAAAGCAAAATCCATAGACAATTAAAAAGAGATGGCTTTATTCAGGTTCTGAGATAGGGAGACCTTCCATTAATAAGGATCATCTCAGTGAAAAAGAGGGGATACAAGATTTTTGGAGGCAGACTAACAAAGCCATTGGTGAGTCTTTTACATGGAATGAGGAAGAAGAGAGGTGGGTCTTGTCTGTGTCAATGACAAAAGATATGAAAATACAGTGTGATTTTCTTTTTTTTTTTCTTTTCTTTTCTTTTTTGCTTAGCCATTCCTCGGAACATAGAATCATAGTGAGATTTTTCAACTCTCACTGCTTTCTGGTGACATCGGACTTAAAGTTCAACACTGTCACCTCTAACTGTATTTATCTACTTGACAAACTCACATATTCTGTTGTTAATTTCACTTATTTTGTTTCAAAGTCCCAATGCATCTATTTGATTTTTTTAATAGATTCCATTTTCCTTGTGAAATACAATTTGTCATTTATTTCCTTGAACATTTTAACCACCGTAATTTCAAAGTATCTGCAGTATAATGCCTGCAGTAGCTATGTTATCTATGGCAATGTTTCTATTTTTGTCCCTCATGGTTCTCTTTCTTGGTGTAGCTGCTAGTTTTTGATTGATTCTAGGAAAAGTTCAAAAGGCCGTTCAAGATATTGTCATTCCTAGATGATATTCTGTATCCTCTGTCAGGCAGCTAGTGTATACAGAATCACATCTATCCTATCAGACTGTCTACTTAAAGTAGGTATATGATCTTAAAAAGACTCAGTATAACTTTATTTTATTCTCTTCATATGTCCCAACTGAAAGTCTAGGGTTTCTACTATGGCCCCTCTTCCTGGACCCTCTGATCACCTACTTTTGTCTCTGTTTTTAATTTACTTTTTCTTCTGATCTTCAAGCTCATCTTTCACAGATTCTCTTTTCCTGTCTTCCTTGAGCCTGCTTCTTGCAAGAAACTCACTCCTAAAGTGTTGGCTGTTTTTCCACTTTTATGATGCCATTGAACCAAACCTATTTCTAAATTAATTTTCATGGCTTTTCTAGTTGCTCTTGGCAGAAGCAATGCCAAGAGAAACTAGACAAGCTACTCCATCATGGCCAGAACAGGAAATCTTCTTCCACTAATTTTTTTTGATACTTTCCTTAAATTGAAACAAAATTGTTTTCAAAATATTTCAGGGATATATTGACATACAATTTGTTTTTAGTGCAGTGGCAAGTAACTGTTTCTTCATGATGGGGCCGAAGCACATCTGCTGAAATTTCAAGTTGTATTCACTCTTAAAAAATAATCTGCAGAATCATAGTAAGACGATTTTTTTAAAGCAAACCAACTGGACTGAAAACAACAGCCAATGTCTTTTCATAGTGTATAATTGCTTTCCTTGGGTTATTAGTGCTTCCATCCATGAGTAGAACTATTATGTGTTTTGAATAATTAAAAAAAGATCTGTTGCTTGTTGATTTTGGATTTGTTTGCCTGACATATTGAATTAAATATTCAGTTAGTGAATGACATATGGCATTTCTTCACTGAAACATGGTAAATATGGCTTTTTCTTGGTGCACAGACCTTGTTTTCAACCAATTTTATAAGCTGTGCAGAATGAGTGAATTCAGGAATACATTGTTCAAGATTTATAAATCACATATATTCAGTGATTGTCTCCTGCCACAAGATAAATCCAGACTCATGGATAATAAATATTTATGAAGATGAAAACTTTTTCAGAATTCTAAATTTAGAAGCCATATGCTAGCTAAATTTGCCTCATTGTAACTTTCTTCTGTCTTTGCTAGTTTGATATTGTCCAGTTCACAACATTTTTCATGACTCCTCACTAGCTCAGTTTTGTCTGTTGCTATCAGTATGATTTGGCAGATGAAAAATGCATACCACTGTGATATCCTACAAATTATTAACTAATCCAAGTGTGAGCACTGCTATCATATCTACATGTTCAATGAATAAGATTTTGTGTTTTATTCCTACTCTTGAAGAATTTAGCACATTTTATCTTGTACCACTCAGATATTTCCCCATATATAAGCACCTCAATAAAAAATTAAAACACATAGAAAAATCAACAGAATCATCTTAAATGTCATTTCATGTAAAAACAGGTGACAATGGATTAAGAGTGATAATAATTTAAAAACTTTTTGAATTTTTTGGTATAACTCTACTAGATAATCATGATGGGAAATATGAGAGCACAATAATAATCCTGAAAATGGAGCAATGATGACATTTTAAGTTCTTTGAAGGTAAACATTTTGTTCTATAGAACTTCATATATTTTCCATGTAACTCCATGCTTTGTGCATTCTAGAAGCTCAAATATACATTTTATATTTATGAAATAATATTTCATGAGATTTTCTTAAAACAGCTGCAATGAGGAACAGTAAAAATAAGTGGTCTTTTGTTACTCTTAATTAGAAGGAAATAATTTGTGTACTTACTTGATCTCTACTCTCCTCATTTACTCATGGGAACATTACTCCAAGTGTGGTGACTTTGTACTGTGTGCATTTTTCTAAACTACATTTCTACATTCCTTATCTTTCCCTTTCTCATATGGTTGTGGGTAAAGTCACCCATAAGAAAAATTTGTGTGAGATTTGGAAGGCTGAAATGAATAGCTGACTTCTTCTTTTTTTTTTTTTTTACCATTCTGAGGGTTGAAGTAGAGCTAAGACCTTTGCATCACACTGAAATTTCCATCCATATGCTCATCTTGTTGTAGGGAAGCAGCTGGGCCCTTGGTTTCTGAAGTTCTTGATAGATCTGTGCTTCAGCTTCTGCACATCACAACCCACAGACAAGGGCAGCTGTTTCATGAAGGGTGCACAGATTATAACATAGGTTGCTTGCATCATCAAGATTGGAGGCACTGAGTCATGGGTGTGGGTTCTATTTTGTTCTGATGGGTTCCATTTTGTCCTCATGGGTTCCTATTTATCTCATTGGTTGCTAATTATTCACATGGATTCCAGTTTCCCCTTAATTTTCCCAAATTTAAATACACTATTTATTCCCATAACCTGGCCCTGATTCCAACTCCAACATCAGATTCAGAAGCAATAGTTTAAATAAACTGCTTAAGAAGCTTTGATAATTATGTAAGGCCTAATACCTATAGCAAGTCCCTTACCCTATATCACTCACTGTGGTTCTTGTTCTCTTATTAAATCCTAAATTACACAAAATTTGGTACCACGAGTGATTCTAGAGGATCAGGACCTTAAGAATAAGTTCTCTGAATCGGTTGTACAGAACTGTTTCTCTGGTTTGATTACTTTTAAAGACATGAATGATTTTGTTTCTAGTAGCAAATGAGTCATTTGAAGTTCATACTATGAAATGACAAAAGAAATATGTAAATTATCATCTAGAAATATCTGTGATCAAGTGCTACAGAAGGTAAGTCTTTGGATGATTATGTAGTTGCTGCTGTAAAATGTAGTATTTAAATATGTAGTGCTATGAGTTTGATTTGTTATTTCTAACTATGCTAGAGACTTGGGGAAAGAAACTGATGAGCTTAGTACTTTAAAGTCTTAACTCAAGTCTGGGTCAGGTAAGGGACAAGAATGCATCTATGACCTCCTGGAATGAAACCCTCGTATCCTCTATCCATGGAACTCAGATCTGAGAATAAAACCTTATTCCACAAGTGAATGAATTACAAAGCAAATTACATTTCTGACATCAGATTAAAGTTTTGATAGGCCAGAAAGGGTAAACCCAAAAGTGTGACATATGAAAAAGTACAGGAAGCATCAAAAAAAAAAAAAAAAAAAAAAGATTTATGCTAATTTGTTATCAGCAGAAATTTTGAGATTTGCAGGAACACATTCTAACATTATTGGAACATAGTGGAAGGAAGAAATGTTATACTGGGCTGAATTCTCTTTCATGAGTGCACTAAGCAGAGATTATGAATTCAATGTACTATCATGAAGGGCTGAGAATAGTTTGAGCACGGTGCTTAGGTGACTGAAATAAAGACCCAAAGATAGCCTAGACCAACAGAGTTGAAATGCTAGAATTTTCTTGGTATATTATGCAAGAATGCATCTAAAGGCTTAGGATGTTTTAAATGCTAGAACGGATTAATCATACGAGACTTACTCATAGACACTCCAACTCTATATTAACCACATCCACTGAGAGAATACAAAGGATGATCCCTTCAGTAAGACTGTAAGAAACACACACTGAGAGAAACCTCAGAATTCTTAAGAGCACTTCAGTGTCCATTCAATGTAAGCAGAAGCTAGAGGAGCTGCAGGCTCTGCTCAGAGGTTTGTGCAGAGCCAGGTGCTGCTGCAGTGTGAACACACATCACCGCTGATCCGCTGGCTCCTCCTGTTGCCACAGAGCAGCAGCCAGGCCTGCAGCTCCTCCAGCTCCTCCAGCTCCCACTGGGTGATCTCAGTTTCTCCAAATTCTGAGTCAGGCGTGTATGTTGCTCCTTGGTGAAGCTTTTCCTGCAGATCACTCACACTTTTGAGATCTGAGTTTGTCAGAGACAGATGTAATTTCCAGTTTGGACTTCAACATGCCCTCAGGAGGTCTAGATTTTTCCCTGATCTCTCT
This sequence comes from Hippopotamus amphibius kiboko, assembly GCF_030028045.1. Classification (NCBI taxonomy): domain Eukaryota; kingdom Metazoa; phylum Chordata; class Mammalia; order Artiodactyla; family Hippopotamidae; genus Hippopotamus; species Hippopotamus amphibius. The sequence goes on from NC_080188.1 coordinate 34,089,857, forward strand.
CACTTCATGTCCATCTTTTCTTTCCAACTACCAGCTTGCTGACTTCAGGCCCCGCATCAGACACAAAAGCAACAGTCTTACATAGAACACGAAACTGGCTTCCACAATTTTATAAGATATAATTCCTACTATAAATTTCTTATTCCACATCACTCATAGGCTCTGATTCTTTGATAAACTCTGATACATCTGTCTATAACACTGAAATAGAGGGATTATACTACAAGTTCTCCTCAACATAATTACACTGTTAAATTTTAACATTATCTAGTCATTATGCTTAAAATAATTCAATGCCTTATCTGTAGCTCTGTGAATGTGGTTTTATTAGCAAACTCACTGTCTCTTAGTATGATAGGAAAACATGGCTGAGCAGAAACCAAAATGAGAGACATAGTTAGGAGGAGTTGTTGCTTATTTTAGAGTAAAATGTCTCTTCAGGAAAAAAAAAGTAATTAATAAAAGTCTTGATTACTTTTAGTTTTATGGGCAGTGACATTGAGAATTCATCTTGAGAAATACTGTCCATATTATGGGTCAGTAAATATGTCTGAAAAGTGTCATATATAGAAGAGTAATTTCATAAAGGTAAAGACAACACTTCTATCCTGTAAAACCCAATGAAAGAACAGTCATAGACATAATCAGAAGTATGCTTGGATACAGAACAATTGATTATTATGGACTCTGTCTTCTGCCCATGTTCATGTTCCAAATGATGACAGGCTATAAAGCTCTTACAACTGTTGGAATCGGGAGGGTGAAGGAGAAGGGTGGTAGAATGTGTATTGGAAGGCAATGTTGGTTGGGGAAATTGCAGGAAACCTCTTATCAGGAAACAAGAAAATCAAGTGTGGATCCCTGCTTCCCCAGTATTCACCCAGTCAATTCTTAGGATAGGCTAATACAATCAGTGCCAATGAGTTGGGAACTCCAAGAATTTGTTTCTACTATTTAGAAGTTCTAATTACTCACAGGACCAAAACTGTCCCCATTGATATGAAAGCCAGATTGGGTAACTACCACTAGGTTTTGCCCAAACACCACCAGGACCAGGATAGATTTGGATGCTATTCTTCCCCTACTCCTCTCAGCAAGCTACCTGCATAAATTCATCCAGGTTAATTAATTAAACTTCAGTAATCTGAATCCACATTTTTGAACCATACGTTTTGCATTATGAGTGTGTTTCTTTGCATTTGATTGATTTCTTCTCTCAGGCATAACAGCTATAATCTTGGATAAACAAAGAGCTTGGTCATTTAATATTTTCAACTAATAGACGAAAGAAAAATATAATGGATGCTAAAAGTTTTCTCTCATCCCATCTCACTCCCATCCCTGAGGAAAAAAAATGATATTTACATGCACAAAGGTAAAAATGGGCTTGGTTCCAAGGCATCATCAATTACTGAATAATAACTGCAATAAGTGGTTACTGAACCTACTTCAGGTTTCCTGACCACAGAAGACCTTAGCTGAGGAGGTAAGGTGGTTTAACATTAAGCAATGTTAAACTTAAAAATCATCATATAGGACTGCACATTTGAAATTACTGAACTGGGATAATTTCAACTTAAAAATGCTATAAGACTTTCTTTTCCTTTAGAATCACCAGATAATCATGGACACTCCCTGAGATTTTAGCTAAGAGCAGGGAAAAAATAATTTCACTGGGTAAATAGTTTATAATATCACCCAAGCTATGCTTACTTAAAGCCCTGCTTAAATGTTAAATACAAATCTACATTTTTTAAAAAATGTGTTTATGTAATTACACATATATATTTATATATTTATATCTATATGATATAATATATTATATATCTACATTTATATACAATGTCTACATTATAGATATATCTAGATATAGACAGAAGATATGCCTATATCTATATATAGATATATATTATGTATTAATATATATATAATCTATATATATCTACATCTATATATTTATATCTATATCTATATATAATACATTTTTATATAGATAGATCTATAATCTGTATATATCCAGATATATATGTATATATGTGTGTATAATTACATATTTGTAAATAAAAAATAGATTTGTATTTAACATTTAATCAGGGCTTTGCATAAGCATGGCTTGGGGATATTATAAAATATTTAGTAAGGGAAAACATTTTTTCCGTGCTCTTGGCTAAAATCTCAGGGACCATCCAGGATTATCTGGTAATTCTAAAGAGAAAGTCTTATAGTCATTTTAAGTTAAAAACATTATATCAACTTAGTAATTTTAAATGTGTAGTCTATGTAATAGATCTGTTATATCTATCTATATTATATATAATATGCCTATATAAAATCTTTCTGGATATATCTATATAGATTATGTATTTATATCTAGATATATAGAGATACTTGTACATTGAGATATGTAGATATATCTAAATATCTAGACATCGATATCAATCGATGTAGATATACACATAAATAGGTCCAGATATATACATTCTCAATTAAATATTGGTAATAACTGGGGTGAACGAATATGGGTATTTTAAAAAATCCTTTGAAATTTTTTTCTAATTTATCTACGACAGCGTAGTATTTAAAGCAAAGATTCTGGAAATAGAGAGTCTGGGTTTGAAGCCTAAGTTTACAAGTGAATGAAACTTTTCCAGGTCTCAGTTTATTCATGTGCATATTGGAGATTATAATATTGACTTTTCCATAAAGTAGTTTTGAAGTCTTCAGGAGTTAATAATTTAAGATCTGAGAACAGTATCTAGAACATAATAAATTCTATATGTGTAACTCTTGTTTGATATGAATATTAGTTCATATTTTTTAAAATTAGGGATATAGATTTAGTTCACAGAAGAAGGAAGTAATGCAACTTCCTTGCAATGTCTAATTCTCACTGAATTTCTATGGCAAATTTGCAAGCAAACAAACAAAATCTCTTCTTAAAACTGTGTGGTTTCTATACAACACTGCACTGCCCAAAATCAGCTATGGTAATAATTAAATCAACCAATTGTTTTTTTTCAGCTAACATGATGTTGAAATTGAATGTCGTTTTACACAGGAACTTGACTTTTCCCACTAACTTATCTAGATGAAGAAGTTATTTTGACATTGCATAAACTACAAGTGAGACAATTATATAACTCAAAAGAATAGACAGATTGCATCCAGATGAGAGGAAAACAGCAACTTGAAAGATGTCTTACCCCTTAATGTACTTAGCAATGAAAGGTTACTTTTGAAAGGAAAGATACAATTTAGTTCCATTTTAAATGCTTTTTACCAAGAGGAATAAAATAAGGTGAAAAAAGAACAAATGTAATGATGTAGAAGAAATTTCCTTTTTGTTTTAGTATCTTTGAAATTTTATTACTGTTCTATCTGCTTTAATACTGCTTGCCATTAGAAATAAATATGCTACATGAAAATATGAATAATTTTGAAATAGAAAGAGACAAGTATAGTTATCTTACATTTGTATATTTCCGGATATTGTTATAGCTATTCCTGTATAGTCAGTTAACTGAAAACCATAAAAACATGTTAAAAAGGTAGATGCTGTTAATTAGAAATTCACATACAAATATAATTAATATGTCTAGTGAATCCCTATTTTATGTATATAATTAAGCTATGCACTAAGAAAGAATAAAAAAAGTAATGAAGTCCTTGACATGCAAGAATGTTGCAGGCAATGGGAGGAAAATATTTGCAAATGATGTGACCACCAAGGGACGGTTCTCCAAAATTTACAAACAGCACATGTGGCTCAATATCATCAAAACAACCCCATCAAAAAATGGGTAGAAGACCTAAATAGACATTTCTCCAAAGAAGACATATGGATGGCCAAGAGGCACATGGAAAGCTATTCAATATCTCTAGTTCTTAGAGAAATGAAAATCAAGACTACAATGAAGTATCACCTCACACAAGTCAAAATGGTTATCATCAAAAATCTACAAACATTAAATGCTGGAGAGGGTGTGGAGAGAAGGCACCCCTCCTACAGTGTTGGTGAAAACGCAAATTGGTACAGCCACTATGGAGAACAGTATGGAGGTTCCTTAAGAAACTAAAAATAGAGCTACCATATGATCCTTCAATCCCACTCCTGGGCATATATCCAGAGAAAACCATAATTCAAAAAGATACATGCACCCCAATATTCACTGCAGCACTGTTTACAATAGCCAAGACATGGAAGTAACCTAAATGTCCATTGACAGAGAAATGGATAAAGATGTGGTACATATATACAATGGAATATTACTCAGCCATTAAAAATAATGAAATAATGTCACTTGCAGCAACATGGATAGACCTAGAGATTGTCATACTGAGTGAAGTAAGTCAGACAGAGAAAGAGAAATATCGCATATGATATAACTCAGCAGTCCCCAACCTTTTTGGCATGAGGGACTGGTTTCATGGGAGACAATTTTTCCATGGACCGGGGGGTGGGGGGGATGGTTCATGGTAATGAATGCAGTGGTAATGGGAGCAATGGGACTGACATATGAAGCTTTGCTTGTTTGTCTGCCACTCATCTCTTGCTCTGCAGCACGGTTCCTAACAGGCTGTGGACCGGTACCAGTCCAGGGCCCAGGGGTTGGGGACCCCTGATACAGCTTACATGTGGAATCTAAAAAAATGACACAAATGAATTTATTTACAAAACAGAAACAGACTTACAGGCTGAGAGAATGAACTTAGAGTTATCGGGGGAGAAGGGTTGGTGGGGTGGCGAGGGATAGTTAGGGAGTTTGGGATTGACATGTACACATTGCTATATTTAAAGTGGATAATCAACAAGGACCTACTGGATAGCACAGAGAACTCTGCTCAATATTATGTAACAACCTAAATGGGAAAAGAATTTGAAAAAGAATAGATACATGTATATGTATAACTGAATCACTTCTCTATCCCTGGAACTAACACAACATTGTTAATTAACTATATTCCAATATAAAATAAAAAGTTTAAAAAAAGAATGTTGAGGGTTTTTTCCCCAGAATAAAAATTAGAAAATCATGTTCTTGTGTGTGCGTGTGTGTATGTGTGTTTCAGCTACATAATCCTATACATGCTAGCTAGGAACATTTTGCTTAAATTCCTTGTCTATAAAATAAAACCTATAGTACACTCTCCTTTCTATCTCAGAATAAATGTTATGTTTTATGTGAAATCAGTTTATTTATTGGAAGGAGAGAATGTATAATGAGCAATACATCCATCAGCCAGGTTGGTCCCATTGTTGGAAGGAGTAAGCCGTCTTTTCCATTTGCCAGGAAAAATCTGTGCCAAATTTTCCTCCTTCCGTATTATCTTTCTTAATAAACATGATTATTTTAATAGAATTTACTCATTTTTCTGAGGAAAAGACATGTTAAATGGGAATAAAATTGCAATTCCAAATATTACAAAAAGTAGTATAAAGACTAACCCATAGCTTCATTATGTAATACGAGGAGAAAAGAAGTCAATTAAATTAAATGACAGTTTTGCCTTAAGATTAAATGAGTTCCTGACATTAATCTTTATTACCATGGCTGATGGTAAATTATCAATTCCAAGGACTCTTTTTATTGGACATAATTATTCAGATTTACCAGGTGTCTCTAAAGAAGATGTTATCAAATAACTTGTTCAACTTCAGTGTTGTAAATAATTGGGACAGGATGGTTTTCAGCCAAGGTAGTATAAAAAATAAATAGAGCACACAGGAATGTCTGACAAGGTAATACGTCCATAAAATCTATCAGCTTTCCTGAGGCACTGAAAAATTTCTATTGTCAGCATGATATTCTCTATTATGTCTATACCTGGATATAATATTCCTTTAAGAATGAATACCTTGAAATATATCTAGGGTATACTTTCTTAATAGTGGTTTTAGAGCTAACAGAATTGAAATATTTTTGAAAGTAGATAGTGTTCAAGTGGACAACTCAATAAAATGAGAATAGAAAAAAGTGTATTATTTCCCCTTCTCTTGACTAAAAAATTGGATTTCAACTTTTTGGAAAATTCATCTTTCAAAAAAAAGTTTATAGTTGAGAAGAGTTCTGTTAACATGTCCTCTTACATTTATGCCTCTTTCCCACAGCATAAGAAAGAATGGACCTGACTTTTTGCCTATATCTATAAAAATGTCATCATCTTTAGAATAAAAAATGAATGTACATGCAATATGAACATTTGTTGGAAATGAAAACAAACTGACCCAAGAAAAATTAAGAGCTTGATTCAAATCAAATAAAAATTAATTTTATGAGGTTAATTTTATTATTGGATATTACAAAGTGCATTTTAAGACAGTTCTATTGATCCTTGAATCAGCCGTAATGTATTGTTAACTTGCACAAACAAAAGCATTCATAGACAAATAGCTACTCAAGGTCTTCATCAGGACCCCTTTGAGATTCTGTTTCTCAAGTAAACTCGACCTCATCTCCAGTCAGCTGTAATTTCTTAGTACTTTCAATTCCCCAAACACTTTTTATCTCCTCCATTCAGTTGTAAATTAATCATGGATAGCAGGACAGCATTTATTTAAATCATGCCACATTAATTTAATTTGCCTGTGTGTTTTGTTTTACCTACAAGATATTAAACTTCTAGATGGCAAAGAGTCGTCTCTAACCTTTTCTATTAGGGTACCATGCCACATATTTTGTTGCTCTTAATACCGCTCTAGCTTGTCCTTGTACATGCACACCAGCATTTTATTGTTTTTCTTCAAAGAGGAGCATAACATAAAATTTGTAATTACTACATCACTAATCTCATTAAATACTAGTTTATCTTAATCTCAATTTCATTAGAAAAAAATAAATTCTGCCAAATACATGATAATTGCCTCATTTTTAAATACAACTTGCTAATGGCATTTTACTGTCTCTCTAATTAGCATCTCCTCTGATACCCTATACATTTGGGGAAAGCAGCACAGGAAGCCTTCACTAGTCCCAGCCTGTGCTCTCAGATATACTCCCATAGTTGCCACATATCTCATAGCACATGTGTTCTTACTATGCTATCATTACTTTCCAGGCAAGACTTGCACTCCATTCCATGCCTGGTGTGACACACAGTATCTGGAACCTCAGGGGCTAAGTTACCTCCAACTAAAATGTGATTAGAGATTTAATTTATTCATCCAAGTGTCTAGCCATGTGTCAGTCTACCTGCATCTGGCACAGTGTCTGTTAAAATATCATCAAATGCATATGGGTGTGTTGTAATAATTTTCATATATTTCTGAAGTTTAGCACAATAACTAACACATTGTGACATTCCAGCAACAAACATTCTAAATTGATGGATATTTGAGGAGGTCCAGTAAATAGCACTATGAAAAGTAAGACAAAGGATTAAAGCTGGGTTAAAATATCAACAATACTACTGAGGATGCTGCAGTACCAGGGAAAGGGCTTATTCTGTGAGTAAATGCTACTTTGTACCAGCTACTACAGTTGTGTAGATTCACCAGAGAATCACAGTATCTGTTAGACCAGTGAAGTCTTCTGCTGTATATGTGAAGGTAGGTGGGGCAGGTAAGGGTTGTCTAGAAATAGAAAAGTTTTGTTCTCTGCAGACAGACTGGCTCCAGAGAGAAGAAAGGAGGAGGAAGGTAGGCTGAAAGTGACCAAATTGTTCTCCAGAAATTACCAACCTGGCATAATTTTCCAACTCCTCTAATGCAGAGTGAGTGACAGGGTAGAGAGAGATCATGCTTATTGCACTTTCTGCATATGGAAAGAGATGGCAAGAGCAGGGAAGAGACATCTTCTAGGTACAATGAATGAATAGAACAAGTAAACACATGTATTTTTATCAGATTCTTGTATCAAGACTACATTGAGTAGGCCAAAAGATTCATTCTTTTTTTCCCCTAAGATGGCTCTAGTAGCACTTAGTTGTCTTTAATTTCATTCAAAACAATTTTGTTAGATTGTATGTGACAGCTGTCACATCAGCATGCATTTAAAAAAAGACTTTCCAAAATTGGTGAATTTTTATGTAGCCATTTTAATATTGAAGATGGAAGGAAAAAAGCAATATTTTGGCATATTATGCATTATTATTTCAAAAAAGGTAAAAATGCAATTGAAACACAAAAAAAGATTTGTGCAGTGTATGGAGAAGGTGCTGTGACTGATAGAACATGTCAAAAATGGTTTGTGAAGTTTCACGCTGGAGATTTCTCTCTGGACGTTGCTCCACAGTCAGGTAGACCAGTTGAAGTTGAGAGTGATCAAATCAAGACACTGAGAACAATCAAGGTTATACCATGCGGGAGATAGCCAACATACTCAAAATACCCAAATCAAGCACTGAAAATCATTTGCACCAGTTTGGTTATGTTAACTGCAGTGAAGTTTGGGTTCCACATAAGTTAAGTGAAAAAATCTTCTTGACCATATTTCTACACGTGATTACTTAAACACAAGGAAAACATTCCATTTTTAAAACAAACAGTGACAGGCGATGAAAAGTGGATACTGTACAATAATGTGGAATGGAAGAGATCATGCGGCAAGAGAAATGAACCACCACCAACCACACCAAAGGCCGGTCTTCATCCAAAGAAGGTGATGTTGTATATACAGTGGGATTGGAAGGGAGTCCTCTATTATGAGCTCCTTCCAGAAAACCAAACGATTAATTCCAACAAGTACTGCTCCCAGTTAGACCAACTGAAAGCAGCACTTGATGAAAAACATCTAGAATTAGTCAACAGAAAACACATAATCTTCCATCAGGATAATGCAAGACTGCATGTTTCTTTGATGAGCAGGCAAAAACTATTACAGCTTGGCTGGGAATTTCTGATTCATCCATCATATTCACCAGACATTGCACCTTCAGATTTCCATTTATTTTGGTCTTTACAAAATTCTCTTAATGGAAAAAATTTCGATTACCTGGAAGACTGTAAAAGGCACCTGCAACAGTTCTTTGCTCAAAAAGATAAAAAGTTTTGGGAAGATAGAATTATGAAATTCTCTGAAAAATGGTAGACGGTAGTGAAAAAAAAAAGGGTGAATATATTGTTCAATAAAGTTCTTGGTGAAAATGAAAAACATGTCATTTATTTTCACTTAAAAACTGAAGGCACTTTTTGGCCAACCCAATATATAGCCATGGAATTTAATCATCTTTTTTTATTTTCCTCTGGCAACTGAAAACAGGAAAAAACAAAATAAAATATATAAGTTCAGACCTGATTCTAGCAAATATCAGAAGGCGGGAAAACATAGTGTAACCTAGAGTCATGATAGTTCACAAGACATTCCTCCTGCCAGAATATTAAATGAGAGTCTCTCAAGTTAGGCCCCTCACATCTAATGGACAGTGGCTATCATATAACCACCACTTTTTGATATGTGTCCTGCCAGTAAGCATGAATGTTAAATTTAAAGACATTGAACATTTTCCAAATATAATTCACAGTTTATAAACCATAAGTTCATTCTCATTCAGCCTCTTCATTCCTATATTCTCCTGCTGTCTCCTGACTAGCTCTTTTCCACTTCCATAACCACCTCATTCTGCCTTCCCATCTAGTCCTAGATCAGTTATGTTTTCACCTTCAAGATTCTTTTTGGAAAAATATAACACTACCAAGTCTCCTTTTCTAAATCCCTATTTTACCTCGAGGGAGATGTGCATATGCATATGTAATACACTTTGGACTAATTTTCCTTGATAACAATTTTTTCTCGCAGCTCAGTAACATTATACTGCTCTATTTTACAGAAAGCAGAAAATTTTATGAGTTCAATTTAGTCTGTATTCCAAAACAGTAACTGAAATCATGAATTTGCTCCATTTGCTTACAAATAAGCAATTTATGGCTTAAATGAACTCTTTTAGTGATTACAGTCTTCAGCAGGAAGACATAGTATTTAATATCTTAAAAATAAACATACCACTAGTAAATTGAGGGAGTCATAAATGAGAGTATTCCACATTGCTAAGAGACAAAATAAGTTCACGTCACAGAAGGAAAATTACTATACATAAGAATAATAGTGGTATTATTACCTGTGACAATGTCCTGTCATACCCAGGTAGCTCCCTTATACAATAAGTGCACATTCTACCTAATTGATGGGAAGTCTAAAGTATGTGATGACAGTGGGAGTAAACTCTACTTTGAGCTGTCTGTGAGGAAAACAGTATTTAAACACAATATCTCAATGTAATGTTAAGAATAACTTCTTACTTGCTTTTTGAACATGGTAACTAGTCTTATTTTTACTTTCTGGTAATAAGAGATATATGATTTTGGTGAACCACAGCATAATGTAACTTGCATCTTGATGCATGAGTTTAAAGAGTAACAAATAGTCCAACTTACTTATACTTTTTACTTGTGATTTTTTCTAATTGCAAGTAACAAATTTAGCCTCTAAATATGAAGTTAAATTTTTTTTTAGGAAAAATATTTGTTTCTCCATTATTTTAAAATATATTAGGTTACTTTCTAAACTTTTGTTTCTACAAATTTCTATTGCTGTAACATAAATTGTACAAAGTGGCAAAAGTGCTTTCAAATGTATCTTAAAATTTTTAGTAATTTAAATTTAGTATGGGATTTTGAAAGCCTTAGCATTACTATTTTATAAATTATCAAAAAAGTATAATGATCAAAAGAGATTCTATAATTGAACCACCATTGACTAGATTATTTAAAATACAATGTAAGAGATACATTATTTGTATTGGTTAAATTGATTTTAATAGGGCTTTAGCTAATATTATGGCAATCATAAGAATTGGGTAATACATAGGTTCTGAGTTACCTGTTAGATGTCTCCACATCATCAGATATCTAAGAACTCAGTATTTGGTAGGAATTTACAGGTATGGATTTATTCAATTTCCCATTTTCACCAGTCTGGGTACTTTAATGATATTGGTATTATTTTTTCTTGTATGCTGTGATTCTGAAGCAATGATTTGTGAATTTGAGGTATTATTCAAATTATTTAATTGCAAAATAATATTGCCTTCCTCATATTCTTAGAACATCATTTGTCTACCCATTCTGCCAGTATTTATGACTATTGGTAAGAGAACTTCACCACTTTTTTTTTAATCACAACCATTTGAAATCTAGAAATATGTTAGAATTAAACTCAACTGCCAATTGTTAATTTGGATGGTTTTACTGTCCTTATGCAGAAATAGACCTTCACAGAACATAGGCAATCCGGTACCCTACATTTGTCACAAATGTGAAAAACACTCAGATAGTTTAATACTCAGATAGTTCACAAGGCATTCCTCCTGACAGAATATTAAACTAGAGTCTCTCAAGGTAGGCCCCTCCTGACATAACATCCATTACATTTAATGGGATAGCAGATTGAGAGGAATATTATCAGGAGAGGCTGGATAAAACTAATTTCCTGATGCTTTTCTTTTGTTTTTTAGTCCTAGGAGAAATTCTCTCATTTTATCTCTGTCAACTTTCGTGGCATCTTACAATTTTTAGCATTAGCTCATATGCACTCAAAACTCTGGTAAGTGGGTTCCTCTTGCTAGTTCAGAAGAGTGTTAGAACATAGAGGGGCAAGGAAAAAGATAAACAATGTTCCAAGTAAAGAGGAAGAACATTTAGCATGGGGGGAGAGGGTAGATTGTTCAAGGAAAATTAAGCTGGAGAACATAAAACAGAATGACCAGGGGTCAAAACACTGTTTGCTGATTACAGTTGCTTATGTGAGACCTGAAAATATTACTCTCATTTGTGTAAAAACCACCCTGTCATACTTTTTTTTAACTTCAAAACAACAACAGCAACAAAAAAACAACCACCAAACAAAAAATGTGTCAGCCACTCTTTTTTGGACAACTTGGAATTTACTAACAATAATACTTGATACAAGTCCTCAGGGAATTATTATTTACAATTATGTAAACAAAGATTCAGAATACATGAAAATAAATGTAATAATTAAGACATAAAGTTTAAGGTGAGCACAATAGCATCAGTTCTCATCAATTTTAGGTTTCCAGCATGATTCCTGCTTGATCTTATTAACCCTTAATATTTTTAATATTTAAAGTATTGGGACACTTATAATGATTCCTACTACAGTCATCTTTGGGTAACCAAGAAAATATTTACAATCATTAATAGCAAAGTCCTAATTTATTGAATATTGATTAGATAAATTATCTAGTGTTATATATATAAAGCTTAATTAGCTGTTGGAGAGCCTGTTGAAATGATCTAGCAAAGTTCATGGAACAGAACGAAGGGAGGTTATGATGTAAGGATGGAGTGAGTATTCGTATATGCCAATGATCCGTGAATGACTTAACTTAGTCTATAAATGTGGAACTCAAGAAATGGTGTCAAATACAACTGCTTCTCTTTGTGTTGGTAACTACTGCTCATGAAGCTATCTATTCATAGAACTTGAAATCTGACCCCTATGGAGATAACTTCATGCCATTCATCAGCTTTATGGATGCCCTAGGATCATTTAACATCCAACTTGTCACATTTTCCCACAATCCAGATTCTCTGCTGACATCCTCATTATTAGTTACTCACTTGCAAAATGGTAGATTGACTCTTGTTACTTCAATCACTCCAGTATACACTAATGCTTCATCTCTCATTCCAAATACCTATGGATTATTTTGTCTTCCTCATTGCCATAGACTTCTGTCATCATCTATAAGCTAACTATAACGGCTTATTCCTGACTCCAACTTTCCCTCATTCAATTCATCTAACATTTTTTTTAAATAAATAAACTTCAAATTTTTTTTGGAATGTATAGCATCTAGTATACTTTTTACAGCATTTTCTCTAAAATGTTATTTACTCATGTCAATCTTTGACTTAAATTCTTTCAATACCTCACTTAAATCTTTCCTTTGGTTTTTTTTTTTTTTTTTTGGTTTAACATCGTATTCCTTTATCTGCCTTTACCTATCTTATCTCCATCTATACTATCAAAGTTTTTATTACAACAAAATTAATATTCATATTTTCCTCAGTGTTTACTGGGAACAATTTGTACTTGCCTTTGTGGGCTTTATCATACTGTTCTTTTCACCTGAAATACACTCTTTTTATTTTCCCCTTCCCGAACATCTCATTTTGTAATAGAGGAGAAAAAAACAACAACAACAACTCATCAGCAGTATCACCTAGACCATCAGCATCCTTGGATGGCTTATCTCTTTTTCACTTAAAGGCACACTTATAAGGATCATCATTTTTGCTTTGCTTAATACACATAATCTTCTTTCTCTGAACTTAGATCTTGGGAGAAGTAGCAACGTCTCTCTCAAAATGTATGTTTCTAGGGCTTAAACACTGTGCCTGGCAAATTGTAGTCAGTGAAAATATTTTAACATTAGAGATGACAGGTGAGAATGAGTACAGGACAGTCAACTACCCAACTTTCTGTGAATTACTGTCTGAAAATATCTGGTGAATATTACGTCTTCTTGAGGATAAGTGAGTGAACACTTGCTTTAAATTATGTATATTTAAAGATAAACATTAAACACAGTCCTGCATTGAAAAAGCATGGTATTTTAATCACAGTTCTGGTACTGATATATTCGATAACTTTGGTTAAGTCATGGAACTATTTAAATACTAACAGTATTAAAATATATAGATGATAATATTACATTTATTTGCTAGCTTAAGAAAAAATGAGAAGATATGTATAAAGTCCTAAATTTGTCAAAAGATAGCACACTCAAAATTAATTCAAAACTATGATTATTAGTATTTTTTCCAAGATTAAGTATACTAGAGTAAAAGTATTTATGTAAACTGTCAGCATATCGCTCAATATGTTTTAGCTCATTATATAATTTTTTAAATGTTAAATTAATCACGTAGCTTTTATGAGAGTGTATATTTTCTGTGGAAAAAAAATCTCTGCTTAAAAATGCTGCCAACTTTTTTAACAAGTTCATATTTGTTTATTCATTTTGATATAAATCCTCAATATCAATTGCAATATCTGCAGATGGCATGTCACATGAATAAGAAGAGGAATAAATGGGAAAGATTTAATGGTGAGCTGTAGAATTTAATACAGATAGAGAGAAACAGCTTTAAAGGTTTCAATTCCTATTTGATTATATTTAGAAAATAATAACTGAAAAAACAGCAATTCTACTTAACAGTACACTTTCCAAAATTTAATGAATATCTATTTCATATAATGCATACTTGCTAATACTTCAGGGTATCTAAAACTGGGTAGAGCATCTTTAGCAATCAGGGTAAACCCAGGACTAGACAAGTCAGACTGATATATTAGAGATGAATCAACACATTTTTACTCAGCAGATTATGTCAGGATCTTCCTTAACTCTACCTCTTCTTCTCTGAACTCTTAAATTCTTTCCAGAATTTAGTATTTAAATACATGGTCTTCCATACAGATGGCCAACAAACACATGAAAAGATGCTCAACATCACTCATCATCAGAGAAATGCAAGTCAAAGCCACAATGAGGTATCACCTCACACCAATCAGAATGGCCATCATCACAAAGTCTGGAAACCACAAATGTTGGAGAGGGTGTGGAGAAAAGGGAACTCTCCTGCACTGTTGGTGGGACTGTAAGTTGGTACAGCCACTATGGAAAACAATTTGGAGGTTCCTTCAAAAACTACACATAGAACTACCATATGATCCAGTCATCCCACTCCTGGGCATATACCCAAAGAAAACCATAATCCCAAAAGAAACTTGTACCATCATGTTTATTGCAGCACTCTTTACAATAGCCAGGACATGGAAGCAACCGAAATGCCCATCAACAAATGAATGGATACAGAAGATGTGGCATATATATACAATGGAATATTACTCAGCTATAAAAAGGGATGAGATGGAGCTATATGTAATGAGGTGGATAGAACTACAATCTGTCATACATAGTGAAGTAAGTCAGAAAGAGAAGGACAAATATTGTATGCTAACTCACATATACGGAATCTGAAAATGGTACTGGTGAACTCAGTGACAAGAATAAGGATGCAGATACAGAGAATGGACTGGAGAACTCGAGGTATGGGAGGGGGCGGGGGGTGAAGGGGAAACTGAGACGAAGCGAGAGAGTAGCACAGACATATATATACTACCAACTGTAAAACAGTCAGTGGGAAGTTGTTGTATAACAAAGGGAGTCCAACTCGAGGATGGAAGATGCCTTGGAGGACTGGGGCAGGGAGGGTGGGGGGGACTCGAGGGGGGGGTCGGGGAAGGGAGGGAGTACGGGGATGTGTGTATGGAAACAGATGATTGAACCTGGTGTACCCCCAAAAAAATAAAAAAATAAAAAAATAAAAATAAATACAAGGTCTTCAATCTCAAAATTGACCTAACTTTCTAAATTGGACCTATTTCTGGATGCTATTTATCTCCTTATATTTCTCCATCCTCCATTCTAGGATTCTCCCTGTCCTGCCTCATGGACATATCAGTGAGATGGCTAGTTATATATGCTGATGAAACTGCAAAGTTATGTAACTGTACTGACTGAAGAAAGAATTCTATCTTCAAAGTTTCACATCTAGTGAAGAATCAAATAAATAAACCTGCAGTAGAGCATGAAATTAGTAATTTCTAAGTGTTGTCAGAGCCTATCAGAGCACTTTCTTATAAGGTATAGCCATGACACGTGAGATTGAAGACCTTCAGAACTAAAAAATATTGACGATATTTAGTAATTATAAATAAATGTAGGCAACATTTATTGAAGAGTTAATATGTGCTTATCACTATACTAAATTATTTACACAGATTAACTTATGAGGATATAAAGTACACTTATGCACAGCTGGTAGGAGGCAGAGTCAGGACTTCAACTTAGACAATGTGATTCCTGAGAACATGTTCTTATTACTATACTACATTTGAATAACTAATAAGAATGACAATAAAAATATGATTTTCCTCCAAATTAAATATTTTGATGCCTAATATACAAACACATCAAGAAAAAATAGAAAATGCTTTCATTTCTTTTAGAAACCTTTGCTATTGTTTGCCTGTTGCCTTTTTATGGTACCCATAGATTATCCATTGACTAATGCAACATAGGAGAGATGTATGTGAAGGGTTGCTTGCTAGATAGTGTTAATTATGAACGGTTTCTAACAAGAAAGAGTTGGGGAAAAAACAGACAGAAGAAAGAGTATGCACAAAATAGAAACACACTAAAGAATGAAAATAAAGAGTGAAAGTCATGCAGGGGTTATAGGGTGATAATGTAGCATGAGAATGAAAAATAATGAATAAAATAAGAAGTCAATGAAGGACTTAAAAACAGCATGATCAGAAAGATCAAGGTTAGAAAGACCCCTCAACTAAAGAATTATTATAATGGAGTAGGTAAGTATAGTTGTAGGTGTACAGAGTATAATTGGAGTAGTGAGGTCTGAACTAAAGCAATGGCAGAAAGAAGATGAGAAATAAACATATGATAGTGAGGATAATGAATTACTGTCTTAAAGACTCCCTAAACTCTGAAGGGAAGTAAGGAGAGGTCATGGAAGACTATGGCATGATCCAGTGGATAGATTCTAAGCCTACAATATATGAAAGAAAAAAATGAGATTTGGGTTAGGAAGAAGAGTTTGGATTCACTCTTTCAGCAGGTATTTGCAAACCTAAATTATTTCAGTCATTGTGTATGACTCTAGATTTTTAGTGATTTACCAAAGAAATATTGTTTCTAATTCCATGAAAATTACATTAAACTTTGAGAGATCATATAACAAGAAAGCTTAGAAACATACAATTATATTTTAGGATAAATGCAAAAATGGTAAAAGCAGAGTTTAATGAGAAAGTGTAAAGCTGAGGGAAAGATATTCAAACCTATGATTAGAAATAATTTATCTGAAGGATTATATTTTCTCAGAGTCCTGAAAGCTGAGAAGTCAGTTAGTCAAATCAGTTCTCATGTCAAGAGCCATCCAGTTATGTGGCAATGACAACTTCAAAGTGAAAAACCTAAAGTAGGTGAAAAGAATCCTTTTATGTTTGCTCAGCAATGTCTTATGATTTTTAGTATAGAGGAACTCAATATATTTGTGCATATAGTAAATAATTATTTGTACATTTTTATCTCCTCTTTTCTTACCTGCTAACGTAGGGTATTAATAGTAGCCAGTCTTCTATCTAATTATCATAGGTATGGTGTATCAAAAGAGAATATAACTCAGGTAGAAGACAACTGATCATCACCTAAGCATGGGTAAAGAGAGTATATATTTATTTGGGGGGAAGCTATTTGCATGTTTTTGTTGTATTTGGGATAGTTTCATCACATTGTCCAGAAGCATGGTTTTGGTATTGTCTTTATTTGTAAATATAGTTTTAAAAGATGGTTATGAATGCCAAGTTGCCAAGAAGTGGACAATACTGGCTTTGTTCTATGTCAACTTTGGTAAACATCAACTACATTTTCCAGAATGCCTTTTCCTGTGTGACTCTGAATTGGAGTTGGAAAAGTGGAGCAAGATTGATATGGAGTGCTAGATGCTGTTGCAACCCATGCACGTTGCTGCTGATCTGCTGGGTTACTTTGTGGATTATAACAGCTGAGTCCAGAGTTCTTTTAGGTCTTGAGTCATCTCCTTCTTTAGCTGTTTGATTTCCATGGCTGGCATGGCTCAATGGTGGAGTGTCTAGCTTCTATTGAAGATCACCTACTTCATCAGTGTTTTAAGTGGTGAAAGATGTCTGTTCTAGTTTTTCTTTCTGGGGTCCAGGTTACCCTGATATGCTTCAGTTAATATCCAGCTTCACCAGAGCACTGGTTCTGTTGATTCACAGAAACTTCAGGTAAAACATCAGATGCAGAGACAAGAGTGTTATAAAGACTTCATCAACTCTCACAATTGTGTAAGGTATGATCCTTATACCAAATCCATTATTTAATACCACTATTAGTGGTTCTACTTCTCTGACTGATCCCTCTCTGATAAAGAAAGTACTTCTTCCTTTTGGATTTTGAGAGTTTGCATGAAATTGATATTATTTATTTCTTAAATGGTTGATATAATTTATCAGTGATACCATCTATATTGGAATATTTTTGTGTAAATGTTTTTTATTACAAATTCAATTTCTTTAATAAGCATAAAGCTAGTCATATTTTATATCTCTTTATGAAAATTTGTGTTTTTCAAGGAGTGTTCCATTTAACTTATTTTATGGAATTTATTGGTTTATAGTTGTTCATATTTCTTTATTAATTCTTCAGTAGCTGTAGGATATAAAAACATATGCTCTGCTTCATTCGTGATATCGGTAACTTGTGTTTTCTCTATTTTCTTTTCAATATGGCTTGTAAGAAGTTTACCAATTTTACGAATTTTTTCAAATTACCAACTTTATCCTTTGTTATTTTTCTCTGTTGTCTATTGGTTTTCATATTAATCCAAATTTTTGCTTTTCATTTAATTGTTTTTCTGTATTTATTTTGGGGTTATATTTTGTTTTTTCTCTAGCTTCTAAGTAGAAGCTTTGATCACTGATCTTACACCTTTGTTAACTTTTAATATGATCATCAATTGTAATAAAACACTTCCTTCAATAATTGTTTCAGCTGAGTGATATAATTTTTACATATTTTATTTTTGTTATTATTGACATTAAAATATTCCAGAATTTCCATCATGCTTGAGTATTTCTCCCCAGGCAGAGGGTTGTGGTAATACAGAGTCTTACCTCATAAGTGTCCTTTCCTCAGGGATTTTTATCTTGCCCTGTCAGTTATCCAAAGTCTGAAGACAGAGCCTCATATGGACTTTGTTCAAGATTATAGCTGTTTATGGCAGGAAGACTAGTTTTCTAGCAGTTATCCCAAGATATGAGAAAGCAGTAATCCCCTGATGAGTGGCTTTTCATCATGCAGAATAAAGTTTATTCATAGAACAATTTGAAAAGGCGGAATAGACACATTTTTCAAGGTGAAAAAATAAGTAGAAACTTTTAACAAATCATTTTTAGATATATAGAGTGTAAAACTTTTTTTATTTATTTTGAAAATAGTAAACATGGTATCTTGCCCTAAACATCGTTTTTTTTTTTTTTCTTTTTAATGCTGAGGAATGTTCTTTCTATTCCCAGTTTGTTGAGAATTTCTAGTAATTTTGATCCTCATTTTTAAAAATGAAATCTAGAAAAGCAGTTTAGGGACACTGAGAAAATTTGAATCTAGATTTGATATTAGAAAGCATTATGGCATTATTGTTAAGTTTCTTAGGATTTGGTAAGTTGTTGAATTTTTAGGTTGATGTATGCTGAAAATATTAAGTGAATAGTTATGCTATCTCTAAACTTCTCTCAAAATAAGATTCATGTGTGTATATATATATGTGTAGGTATGTATATATGTGTGTGTTTAAATCAACAATGGAACAATGCTAATATAATATATTTTACACAAGGTGGAGGATAAATGAGAACTGGTTGGCTTTATTTTGTAAATTTCTAAAAAATTTCCCAATAAAATATCAGGAAAAGGCATTATGAAAAATAAATCTAAGACCTCAACATTATTTCTTTTTTTAAAATTAATTAATTAATTAATTTGGTTGCACCAGGTCTTAGTTGCAGCAGGTGGGCTCCTTAGTTGTGGCACATGAACTCTTAGTTGCAGCACACGTTGTGGGATCTAGTTCCCTGACCAGGGATCGAAACTGGGCCCCCGGCATTGAGAGCGCAGAGTCTTATCCACTGCACCACCAAGGAAGTTCTTATTTCTAATAATTGCTTATATATTCTGCTGCCTAGAATGGTGCCTAAAATACAGGAGGTGCTCAGCAAATATTTGTTGAACAAAAAGTAATTACTGAATGAATCAGTTATAATCCTTTCATGTGGGTTGGAGAGTAGGTATTTAATTATGAAAATAAATTAAAACATATTTTACCATTGAAAACTTACATAATAATAAAGCTAAGTTTTAAAACATAATTATATGTTACTATACATATAAAACTGTGGTTATTTTATTACAAATATTATTTTTATTATTACAATAAGTTATTTTATCATCATATCATTTGTTCTCTACAAAAATCCCGTAATATATTTATATTCGCTCCTTACATTTGAAGAAATTAGGTACAGAAGAGATTAGATAACTTGTCTTAATGCCATGAAACTAGTAACTGGCAAATCTTAGATTCCATCCAAACCACTTTGACTCTGTTGCTATCATCCTTTTTGTCACATGATGCTGCTACTTTCTAATGTCTCTGTTTTTTTAAGGAAACCAGGCAAATTCAGCTCAAACTTGACTTCAAACTTACAGAAAAAAAGAAAATACAGTCTTATTTTCTCTTGACAGGAAAAATGTTTGAGCATTTAAGATACAAACCATTATTTAGTTGTGGCTCCTATGCTGTAGAAGTCAGTGTCAACAGAGTCTACAATTACTTTACCTATTTGCCTCATTTCACTGACAGTAACTGAGTTTGCTAAAGCTTAGAAATATTATATCACTGTATGGGAGCCCTCTCATTTCAATTCCTTGTACTCTCCTCCTGCTGCTCTAGATGATGGAAGTTTAAAGGGATTTTTTTTTTGTGTGGTGATCCTCTTACATGTAATTTTTACTTTCAACACATTGAGGTTTAATTTATGGAAATTAATAGCATTTACTAAGGACACTGTAAGTGGACAATCAGCAACATAATGATTCATTTTAAATCAGGACTGAAAAATAATATAATTCTCCTGAAATTCTTATGTACATATTGTATCACATACTGCAGATTAGAGAACTGTAACTACAAGCAAAAATAATAGAGATCATCTTAAAAGGGTGTCCTCCTACCAAGTGAACATGGTTTGTTGATTTACAGCCATGAGAATATCAATGTACAGCAGTGCAGATATTATTTTTTTCCTTCTGTGGACATTTTGCTGACTATTTTATTGCACAATAAATAAATTCATTGTCCACTGACACATTCATAATTAGATGGAAACTTCAAATAAAACATTTTTCATGAGTTACTTTCTGCCACTGGTATTTAATACTCATGATTCAGCTTTTATATTCATTACGCTAAAAAGGGTAACAGCTAAACAGTGTCTACTCAGTTAAAAGAGTCAGACTCAATCACAAACGTGAAGGAAGCCTAGATATACTAGTTTAACTACTCAAGAATTACCTAAAGGAGCTCTGCCAAATTGAAATATCAAGAAGATTGGTACTAAAAATATAGATTTAAATATGGGTATATATTTCTCTTGTCTTTCATAGTTCCCCAAAATGTGTGTTGTAATAAGTGGTATAAAATTAAATGATCAGGAAGAATGCCATTCTAATGAATTAATGTTACTTAAAAAAAATTAAAACAATGACAGTATCATATTATAAGCACTGCCTTGGCCTTAGAACTTAGTTACACTTTACACTCTAACCCTTTGCACAAAACAAAAGATAACAGTTTAGTCACTAAGCAAAGCCAAGGACCTTTAGTTACTCCTCAAGGACTATAGATAATATTCTGATCCATATCCCATGAGCTGTTTTTCAGATACTGAAGCCCCCACCAGGTGGAGGAGGATGACTACATGATGACCAAAGTGAAGCCATGACATAAGCTGCCACAATTCCGAGAACTGGCCTCAAAGAAATGGGAACAAACCCTGGAACTAAAGATTAACTGAACTTAAAACAACCAAGATGATGCTGATTAGACCACCACAATACTGATTTCAAGATGACTGTCAAAGCTCACTATGCTGTTCTGCTCCATCCCTCTGCTTATACAACCCTGAAACTCCCCTTTAAAGGCCTCTGTCCCCTGAGCAGCAATTGGGAGTTGGTTCTTGGACAAGAGTCCTCCCTCTCCCCCAGTTGCCAGCCTCCGAAATAAAGCAAACTTTCCTTTCCTACCAACACGTGTCTCTGGAGAACTGGCTTTTGAGCTGCAAGCAGCCAGAACCCCTGGGTTTGGTAACAATATCACTCCCATTTTCTAATGCATACCATATGTTTTATTTTTTTATCTTATTTTATTTTTTTATTAATCCTAATTTCTTTTTTTTTAAGAACTTTTATTGAGATAGAGTTAACAGATGATAAACAGCATATATTTAGAGTGTACAATTTGGTATCCCCATCTCCCAATTCATTCCCCCCCAACCCTCCCCTCTTTCCCCACTTGGTGTCCATGTGTTTGTTCTCTACACCTGTCTCTCTGTTTCTGCCTTACGTTTCCTCTTTCATAGTTGTTAGCCTTATGGATTGAGGTGCTTCTATATTGGGTTCATATATATTTATAATTATCTCCTCTTCTTGGATTGATCCCTTGATCTTTATGTAATATCCTTTCTTGTCTCCTGTAACATTTTTTATTTTAAAGTCTATTTTATCTGATATGAGTATTGCTACTCCAGCTTTCTTTTGATTTTCATTTGCATGGAATATCTTTCTCCATCCCCTCACTTTCAGTCTGTATGTGTCCCTAGGTCTGAAGTGGGTCTCTTGGAGACAGCATATATATGGGTCTTGTTTTTGTATCCATTCAGCCAGTCTGTGTCTTCTGGTTGGTGCATTTAGTCCATTTACATTCAAGGTAATTATCCATATGTATGTTCCTATTACCATTTTCTTAATTGTTTTGTTTTTGTAGGTCCTTCTCTTCTGTTTCCCGCTTAGAGAAGTTCCTTTAGCATTTGTTGTAGGGCTGGTTTTGTGGTGCTGAATTCTCTTAGCTGTTGCTTGTCTGTAAAGCTTTTGATTTCTCCGTTGAATCTGAATGAGATCCTTGCTGGGTAGAGTATTCTTGGTTGTAGGTTCTTCCCTTTCATCACCTGAAATATATCATGCCACTCCCTTCTGGCTTGCAGAGTTTCTGCTGAGAAATCAGCTGTTACCCTTATGGGAGTTCCCTTGTATGTTATTTGTCGTTTTTCCCTTGTTGCTTTTAATAACAATTCTCTGTCTTTAATTTTTGTCAGCTTGACTACTATATGTCTTGGCGTGTTTCTCATTGAATTTATCCTGCCTGGGACTCTCTGTGCTTCCTGGACTTGGGTAGCTATTTCCTTTCCCATGTTAGGGAAGTTTTCAACTAGAATCTCTTCCAATATTTTCTCAGGTCTTTTCTCTCTCTCTTCTCCTTCTGGGACCCCTATAATGCGAATGTTGGTGTGTTTAAGCATTGTCCCAGAGGTCTCTTAGGCTGTCTTCAGTTCTTTTCATTCTTTTTTCTGTATTCTTTTCCACATCAGTGATGATCACCATTCTGTCTTCCAGGTCACTTATTCGCCCTTCTGCCTCCGTTAATTTGCTATTGGTTCCTTCTAGTGTATTTTTCATTTCAGTTGTTGTATTGCATATCTCTGTTTGTTTGCTCTTTAATTCTTCTAGGTCTTTGGTAAACCTTTCAATCTTTGCCTCCAGTCTTTTTTCAAAGTCCTGGATCATCTTCACTATCATTCTTCTGAATTCTTTTTCTGGAAAGGTGCCTATCTCCTCTTCATTTAGTTGTTTTTCTGGGGCTTTATCCTGTCCCTTCATCTGGTACAAAGTCCTCTGCTTTTTCATTTTCTCTATCTTTCTGTGGCTGTAGTTTTCAGTTTTGCAAGATGAAAATGCATGTGTTTTATTTTTTAAGAACTTTTATTGAGATATAATTGACATACAATAAACTGCATATATTTAAAGTGTACAATTTGATTTTTTTCTTATTAGTAATGTATATATGGCAATCCCAATCTCCCAATTATGATACCATGTTATGCTGTAGAAAAGTCTGTAAACATTTTCACATAACAGAACACAAATGTCGTGTATATGGTATGAGAGCCCAGTGTTTGAGAGAATTATGTCGTTATTAACTTGCACTGATTCCTAAATCAAATAGGGCCCCTGTTATTTAGTCTCATACAATTTTGCGTTCAATTTTGTCTTCATGAACTTATTAACAAGTAATATGCATTAACTATTTGTTATTATTTTTTTTTATTTATTTTTTGGGGGGGTACACCAGGTTCAATCATCCGTTTTTATACACATATCCCCATCTTCCCTCCCTTCCTTGACGCCCCCCCCAAGCCCCCCCCACCCTCCCCGCCCCAGTCCTCAAAGGCATCTTCCATCCTCGAGTTGGACTCCCTTTGTTATACAACAACTTCCCACTGACTATTTTACAGTTGGTAGTTTATATATGTCTGTGTTACTCTCTCGCTTCGTCTCAGTTTCCCCTTCACCCCCCGCCCCCTCCCATACCTCGAGTTCTCCAGTCCATTCTCTGTATCTGCATCCTTGTTCTGGTCACTGAGTCCAACAGTACCATTTTTAGATTCCGTATATGTGAGTTAGCATACAATATTTGTCCTTCTCTTTCTGACTTACTTCACTCTGTATGACAGACTGTAGTTCTATCCACCTCATTACATATAGCTCCATCTCATCCC
Organism: Hippopotamus amphibius kiboko; assembly: GCF_030028045.1. Taxonomy (NCBI): domain Eukaryota; kingdom Metazoa; phylum Chordata; class Mammalia; order Artiodactyla; family Hippopotamidae; genus Hippopotamus; species Hippopotamus amphibius. The sequence continues at coordinate 34,114,318 of NC_080188.1, forward strand.
TTTTTATAGCTGAGTAATATTCCATTGTATATATATGCCACATCTTCTGTATCCATTCATTTGTTGATGGGCATTTCGGTTGCTTCCATGTCCTGGCTATTGTAAAGAGTGCTGCAATAAACATGATGGTACAAGTTTCTTTTGGGATTATGGTTTTCTTTGGGTATATGCCCAGTAGTGGGATGACTGGATCATATGGTAGTTCTATTTGTAGTTTTTGAAGGAACCTCCAAATTGTTTTCCATAGTGGCTGTACCAATTTACAGTCCCACCAACAGTGCAGGAGAGTTCCTTTTTCTCCACACCCTCTCCAACATTTGTGGTTTCCAGACTTTGTGATGATGGCCATTCTGACTGGTGTGAGGTGATACCTCATTGTGGCTTTGACTTGCATTTCTCTGATGATTAGTGATGTGGAGCATCTTTTCATGTGTTTGTTGGCCATCTGTATGTCTTCTTTGGAGAAATGTCTATTTAGGTCTTCTGCCAATTTGTGGATTGGGTTATTTGCTTTTTTGGTATTAAGCTTCATGAGCTGCTTGTATATTTTGGAGGTTAATCCTTTGTCTGTTGTTTCATAGGCAATTATTTTTTCCCACTCTGAGGGTTGCCTTTTAGTCTTGTTTATGGTTTCTTTTGCTGTGCAAAAGCTTTTAAGTTTCATGAGGTCCCATTCATTTATTCTTGATTTTATTTCCATGATTCTAGGAGGTGGGTCAAAAAGGATGGCGCTTTGATGTATGTCATATAGTGTTCTGCCTATGTTTTCCTCTAGGAGTTTGATAGTGTCTGGCCTTACGTGTAGGTCTTTAATCCATTTGGAGTTTACTTTTGTGTATGGTGTTAGGAAGTGTTCTAATTTCATTCTTTTGCATGTTGCTGCCCAGTTCTCCCAGCACCACTTATGGAAGAGGCTGTCTTTTTTCCATTGTATATTCTTGCCTCCTTTGTCAAAGATAAGGTGCCCATATGTGTTTGGGCTTACTTCTGAGTTCTCTATTCTATTCCATTGATCTTCCTTTCTATTTTTGTGCCAGTACCATACTGTCTTGATCACTATGGCCTTGTAGTATAGTTTGAAGTCAGGAAGCCTGATTCCACCAACTCCATTTTTCCTTCTCAAGATTGCTTTGGCTATTCGGGGTCTTTTGCGTTTCCATACAAATCATAAGATTTCTTGCTCTAGTTCTGTGAAAAATGCCATTGGTAATTTGATGGGGATTGCATTGAATCTGTAAATTGCTTTGGGTAGTACAGTCATTTTCACGATGTTGATTCTTCCAATCCAGGAACATGGTATGTCCCTCCATCTGTTTGTGTCGTCTTTGATTTCTTTCATCAATGTCTTAAAGTTTTCTGCATACAGATCTTTTGCCTCCTTAGGCAGGTTTATTCCTAGGTATTTTATTCTTTTGGTTGCAATGGTGAATGGGAGAGTTTCCTTAATTTCTCTTTCTGCTCTTCCGTTGTTAGTGTATAGGAATGCAAGAGATTTCTGTGCATTAATTTTGTATCCTGATACTTTACTAAACTCATCAATGAGTGCTAGCAGTTTTCTGGTAGAGTCTTTAGGGTTTTCTATATATAATATCATGTCATCTGCAAAGAGTGACAATTTTACTTCTTCTTTTCCAATTTGGATTCCTTTGATTTCTTTTTCTTCTCTGATTGCTGTGGCTAAAACTTCCAAAACTATGTTGAATAATAGTGGTGACAGTGGACACCCTTGTCTTGTTCCTGTTTTTAGGGGGAATTCTTCCAGTTTTTCTCCATTGAGAACAATGTTGGCTTTTGGTTTTGCATATATGGCTTTTATTATGTTGAGGTAATTTCCTTCTATGCCCATTTTCTGGAGAGCTTTTATCATAAATGGATGTTGAACTTTGTCAAAAGCTTTTTCTGCATCTATTGAAATGATCATATGGTTTTTATCCTTCAATTTGTTGATATGATGTATCACGTTGATTGATTTGCGTATATTGAAGAATCCTTGCATCCCAGGGATAAACCCCACTTGATCATGGTGGATGATTTTTTTAATGCGCTGTTGGATTCTGTTAGCTAGTATTTTGTTGAGGATTTTTGCATCTATATTCATCAGTGATATTGGTCTATAGTTTTCTTTTTTTGTGACCTCTTTGCCTGGTTTTGGTATCAGGGTGATGGTAGCCTCGTAGAATGAGTTTGGGAGTGCTCCGCCTTCTGCAACATTTTGGAAGAGTTTGAGAAGGATAGGTGTTAACTCTTCTCGAAATGTTTGATAGAATTCGCCTGTGAACCCATCTGGTCCTGGGCTTTTGTGTGTTGGGAGATTTTTAATCACTGCCTCAATTTCCGTACTTGTGATTGGTCTGTTCATGGTTTCTATTTCTTCCTGGTTCAGTCTTGGAAGATTGTATTTTTCTAAGAATGTATCCATTTCTTCCAGGTTATCCAATTGATTGGCATATAGTTGCTTGTAGTAGTCTCTCTTGATCTTTTGTATTTCTGAGGTGTCCGTTGTTACTTCTCCTTTTTCATTTCTAATTCTGTTGATTTGCATCTTCTCCCTTTTTTTCTTGATGAGTCTGGCTAATGGTTTATCAATTTTGTTAATCTTCTCAAAGAACCAGCTTTTAGTTTTATTTATTTTTGCTATGGTTTCTTTCCTTTCTTTTTCATTTATTTCTGCTCTGATCTTTATGATTTCTTTTCTTCTGCTCACTTTAGGGTTTCTTTGTTCTTCTTTCTCTAGTTGTTTTAGGTGTAAGGTTAGGTTGTTTATTCGATCATTTTCTTGTTTCTTAAGGTAGGACTGTATTGCTATAAACTTCCCCCTTAGAACTGCTTTTGCTGCATCCCATAGGTTTTGGGTTGTTGTGTTTTCGTTGTCATTTGTTTCTAGATATTTTTTGATTTCCTCTTTGATTTCTTTAGTGATTCCTTGGTTGTTTAAGAGTGAATTGTTTAGCCTCCATGTGTTTGTCTTTTTTGCAGTTTTTTTCCTGTAATTGATATCTAGTCTCATGGCGTTGTGGTCTGAGAGGATGCTTGATATGATTTCAATTTTCTTGAATTTGCTGAGGTTTGATTTGTGACCCAAGATGTGATCTATCCTGGAAAATGTTCCGTGTGCACTTGAGAAGAACGTGTAGTCTGTTGTTTTTGGATGGAATGTCCTATAAATATCAATGAAGTCGAGATGGTCTAATGTGTCATTTAAAGCTTGTGTGTCTTTATTTATTTTCTGTTTGGATGATCTGTCCATTGATGTAAGTGGGGTGTTCAAGTCTCCCACTATTATTGTGTTCCTGTCAATGTCCCCTTTTATAGCTGTTAGCATTTGCCTTATGTATTGAGGTGCTCCTATATTGGGGGCATAGATATTTACCACTGTGATATGTTCTTCTTGGATGGATCCCTTGATCATTATGTAATGTCCTTCCTTGTCTCTTTTAATAGTCTTTACTTTCAAGTCTAATGTGTCTGATATGAGTATTGCTACTCCCGCTTTCTTTTGACTTCCATTTGCATGGAATATCTTTTTCCATCCCTTCACTTTCAGTCTATATGTATCCCTTGGTCTGAAGTGGGTTTCTTGTAGGCAGCATATAGAAGGGTCTTGTTTTTGTATCCATTCAGGCAGTCTGTGTCTTTTGGTTGGAGCATTTAATCCATTTACATTTAAGGTGATTATTGACATGTGTGTTCCAATTACCATTTTCTTAATTGTTTTGGGTTTGTATTTGTAGGTGTTTTCCTTTTCTTGTGTTTCCTACTTAGAGAAGTTCCTTTAGCACTTGTTGTAAGGCTGGTTTGGTGGTGCTGAATTCTCTTAACTTTTGCTTGTCTGGAAAGCTTTTGATTTCTCCCTCAAATCTGAATGAGATTCTTGCTGGGTAGAGTATTCTTGGCTGTAGGTTTCTCTCTTTCAGGACTTTCAGTATATCCTGCCATTCCCTTCTGGACTGCAGAGTTTCTGTAGAAAGGTCAGCTGTTATCCTGATGGGTTTTCCCTTATATGTTGTTTGTTGCTTTTCTCTTGCTGCTTTTAATATTTTTTCTTTGTGTTTAGTTGTCATTAGTTTGATCAATATGTGTCTTGGTGTATTTCTCCTTGGGTTTATTCTGTATGGGACTCTCTGTGCTTCTTGGACTTGGTTAATTATTTCCTTTCCCATGTTGGGGAAGTTTTCCACTAGAACCTCTTCAAATATTTTCTCAGACCCTTTCTTGTTTTCTTCTTCTTCTGGGATGCCTATAATTCGAATGTTGGTACGCTTAATGTTATCAGTGAGGTCTCTGAGACTGTCTTCTAATCTTTTTATTATTTTTTCTTTTTCCTGCTCTGTGGCAGTTATTTCCCCCATTCTATCTTCCAACTCACTTATTCGTTCTTCTGCCTCAGTCATTCTGCTGGTTATAGCATCTAGCGTATTTTTAATTTCAGTTATTTTTTATCCATTGCTGTTTGTTTTTCTGAGTTCTTATGAACTGTTTCTTGTACTTTCTCTATTTTGTTATCGAGATTTTGTATCATTTTTACTATCATTACTCTAAATTCCTTTTCAGGCATTTTTCCTATTTCCTCCTCATTTATTTGGTCTTGTGGGTTTTTTTCTTGCTCCTTTGCCTGCATGGTGTTTCTTTGTTTCCTCATGGTTGTCCAAACTTTTGGGGTTGCTTGTCCTTGGGTTTTTTTGTGTTATTCTGTGACCAGCAGAGGTTCCTTTATTGTTCGTCTGTAAGCGTTGGTGTGTGGGGAGGGAGAGGGTACAACAGTGGCTCCTTCTCCTGGGAGGGAATGAGCGGTGGCGCACTGATGTCTCAGTCAGGCTTGGAGGTGCCTGTTGCAGAGGGCGCCGGTGGCTCAGGCGTAAACAGAAAGTCTTAGAGTTGGGCCTCTCTCGGGGGTTTTTTTCTTTTCTTTTTTTTCTCTTGGCAGCCTCCCTGCTGCTGGCGTTGCAAGGGGTTTTAATCTAGCCCCACCCGAGTGCCTGAGGGTACTTGTTATCCCTGAGCGCCTTAGGTGGCCCGCAGGGCGTCTCTCCACTGCCTGTTGCAGAGGCACCGAAAGAGAGGGAGAGGCTATGCGCGTGGCCCCTCCCAGCCACCAGTGAGCCTGCAGCCTCCAGCCGCCATCATGGCCGGGCAGCTCTCAGGAACGGGCACTCCTCTCCGCGGGCCTCCTCCCTCCTGTCCTCTCGGTCCGTCACCCTACCGGCAACAATGTTTCCCACACTGAACCAGCTCTCCTGCTCCCACACTCCCGCTCCTGGACCCTCCGTTCAGCCGCGGATCGATGTCTTGGTCCGGGAACACTGAGCTGCGCTGCGGACCCTCCGAATGTTTCTCACTCCCTCCCGTCTGCCACAGCTCCGCCGCTTCACCCTCTTTGAGCCCTCGTAGATGCCTCCCTACCGGCTATGTCGGGCTCCCCGCAGTCCCATCCGGTGTCCGAGGCCATCTGCTGGTGTTCAGCTGGTTCTCTGTGAGAATTACTGCGTCCTTCCGTGCATTCCCAATGCATCTGTGGGGAGGGATGCACTCCACGTCTCTCTACTTCGCCGCCATCTTTTCCTCCTCCTGATTAACTATTTGTTATTTTTAATGTGCATTTACATCTCCCTAGATCACAGCTCTGTGGGTTATTCATAGTTACATCCTTGTGTTTAGCATAGGGCTAAATGCAAAATAAGAACTTAATAAATATTGGATGAGTGACTGAATGAGTGAATAAGTAAATTAAAAAAAACTCATCGAACAAGAAAAAGAAAAAATAATTTTAGGGACAATCACTAAAATTACAGTTGCTTTTATTTATGCCATGATTCTTCCCATTAACAAAAATTAGAAATTTAATTTCCCCTGTCTCAAAAAATGTTCAAAAAGTGATGAATCTCTTAACAACTGGACATTCTCTGTATTGAGAGTTGACAAAATACACTCCATTGCTGATGTATATATGTAAACTTTTATTGGAAAACAATTCTGCCCTATTTGTTTACTGATTATCTACAGCTGACTTTGAGCTGCAATTGCAGTGATAAGTAACTGTGACAGAGCCTGTCCAGCCCTCAAGTCCTGAAATATTTATTATCTGGTCTTTATTCACAATAAGAGTTTGCTGGCCCTTGCTAGCTACAATTTGAGATAATATTTAAAAGCACGTAACTCTAAATTTTGTCAAATTCTCCCATGTTTTTTCTAAGATCTATAAATTGTTTACGAGTAGGTTTTTTGGAATAAACACTATTCCAAAATAATGTTCTCAATGCACTGTTCTGTATGTTAATTAATAAGGTTAATATTATAAATCTAAGTAATTTGTTGAAAAGTATTATGAGTCATTTGCAAGACACTACTATTCCACTATTGACTTTGTCCTTATCCTGAAATTTATCTTAAAAACAAGACCAAAAAACTGACAATTATATAAAAATGTTTATTATAATAGCATTAATAATCATCATACACTAAGGTATGTCTACATACAGCCAGAAGAATGCTACTTATGATGCTTTTACTTTATTGAATATTGTAGAATTAAAAATATGCAAATTATATAATAGGCAATAACATAGAATAACGCATAACTGCAGAAAAGAAGACAAAACTATATCTATACAAATTATGTATGATGAGAACAAAAATGGAAAATATTATAGGATAGTGGATAATTTTCCCCCCTTTGGTATATCATGTTTCTACTTGTCATTGTGTTTTGTACTTATACAGTTTTTTTAATGGACTGAAATATATCACTTTATATTAGTATTTGTTTAAAAGGTGTTGTGAAAAGAATGAAGCACACACAAAATAATTTTTATAGTTAAACTTGAAAAATTCCTTGTGTGTGAATTATTGGAAGATCTCAACCGCAGTATAAAAGGAAACTCCAGAATGTCACGGCTGGAAGTAAGAGTTGATTTCACTTATATTACAGAGGAAAACAAAATAAAGTATAAATATGGTAAAATTACTTATTAGTAGCTAATTGATCTACACCTGAACTTTCCTATAACCCTGTCAGGTGTCCTTATAAAAGACACCATTTGCTGTTGTTTTCATTTTAAGAAATATACGCAGTAGAAAGAAAGTATTTTAAAATTTGTTAGTTATTCAGTCTTATCAATAAACTAGAAGCAAAGCTTCCAGTTTCTAATTTTAACATAAAATGTTGGATGTTTCTAGCTTTATGAAAATCATAAAAAAAAAAGCACAGAAGTCTGTGAGTATAAGCAAAAATAATACCAAATGACCTCTTCATTTCAATTTCCATATATCCCTATGATAATTGTTTTAGCTTCAGGAAAGACATACAACTTTCAATACCTCTTCCCTTCATCTGCAAAACAGAAAAGTATCTATCTTCCCAAACAAGTGTTTCAAAGAATGAACAGTCATATACTGAACATTACCAAAAATTCATCATTTCAGTGCCTTTACACTTTTCATTCTTTAGGACACTAATACTAAATAGATTAAGTGAAATAAAGAATTATAAAGATTTTTAAATTTTAAATATTTTATATTTTAAACAATCACTTACTTGTCATTTGACAACACCATACGAAATATATCAAATATAGGATATATTTAAATTTTACAATAGCACTACTTTTTATGTTCTACATATGTATTTATTCATGATATTCACTGATTCAAAAACAGTTTAAGCCTGTTTGCAACAATATATACACAAAAAGATAAAATAAGTGCAACATAATGGAGGAAGAGAGATAAAGGGAAAATAGAAGCCAGAAACAAGATTAGAACAAAAAATATGGCTAAGAGTAATGGATCATAAAATTGGTTCTAAGTTCACTAACTGCCAAGACAAAGATAGAAGCAGGTCAGTTATAAAATCTATAATATTTATAAGCTAAATGCAAGCATTTAATGAAAAATATAATTGTTCATTATATAGATACAAGAGTGATTCTCTCATGCTCTTTTCCTATGAAAAAAATGTAGTGGAAACAACATCCTCAATAGGTATTGTTAATAAAAAAATAAGAAGTAGTCTCCAAAGGCTAATTCTTAATCTATCCCTAAGTATAGGCCATGGTTTAAGGAATGATGCCAAAGAGGTGAACCAGATTTTAATCTTTTTGACAATCTGTATTATCTACTGAGAGATTTTAGAATGTCCAGAATAACAGACATTTAACTCAGAAAATTGCTATGTGTTTATCTTACTTGAAATTTCTATTGTGGAAAGTGACAGTAATTTGAAATTGTACTCCTGACATTCCTAAAGTTCAGAAAATATCAGTTGCTTATAAATATTATCTCCACACACCTTAAAAGTGAACTAAGCTGAAGAAGAGCTGGCATTATCCTATTAAACTGATCTGTTGAATGAGGGCTTGTGACTTAATAGAAGCTCACATCATCTTCTCTAAGAAGTGAATAGATAATATAGTCATAGGAACGTCTAAGATTATCTCAAATAATTAATGTTTTGTAAATACAAAAATTTTGTTTTAGAAAATAAAAAATAGACAACGGATGCCCATCTTCACACAAAATTCACATTTGTAAATCACCTTAAGAAAATCTCTCTTGGAAAAATAAAACTTTCTAATGATCCCCACAAGGTTATGTGGTTAAAAATCTATGCCTGGTCACAGAAAAGAAACTGTTATACAGCATTATTAACTACTAGCAATTAAAAGTTATAGTGGGATGGGGAGGAGATAACCTTGATAACCTTGACTTAAAAATGGATTACTGGTAACTTTTCTGTGTTAGTTTGCTAAAATTTACCCCCAGTTTCACCCTTCCCTGTCTCTCCATGGTCTTTGAAATGTGACTTCACATAACTTCTCATCAAGGTATGATGTTTATTCTCTCTACCCTTGCAACTTGGTTGCCCTTTTGATTTACTTTAATAGAGGCCAGTAAAAGTTTAATTCCCAGTTATGAGCATAGGCCTCAAAAGGTCTTGTACAATTCTGTTTTGTCTTTGGTACCCTGCACTGGCATGTGAAGAAGCCTGGACTAGCCTGCTTACTTCCATTAGTCCAGAAGACAGCTAGTCATACATTAGACATGTGAAGGAGGCCTTCCTTGACCTGTCATCCTCAGGCTACCTACCAGCTAACCACAAACACATGAGAAATCCCAGCTTGGCCAAGAGCAGAAGAATCACACAATTGACCTATACTCTCATGAGCAATAATATATGTTTACTATTATAATCTGCTGTGCATTTGGTGTAATTTGCTATGCAGCAATAGCTAACTGATACTCGTATTTTCCAGCAATGAAAAGGAAATCATATTTTCCATTAAAGTTTTGAGCATTACAATTTTGAGTAATTGATGATATAAAGCCATATAACTATAATTTAGAAGATTGCTTTCCTCTCCTGTTCTTTTTTTTCTTTTCTTATTTTGGTGAATATGGATTGCAAAAGATATAAAATTGTTAGGAAAACTAAAAACAAGGGATGCTAGAATACATTCTCCTTTTACTCATCTTGGAGTTATAATAGAACTTTTCTAAAAATCATTGTCCTAATTTCTTTCTACTCTTATCTTCATCCCTATACACTCACTTATTCTACACACACACTAAACTGCCATAGTTCTCTCCACAACATTCAATAACCCCTATTTTATTTCATCAGAACTTTAAGCATTGTTCCCTCAATATGAAATAATCTTGACCCTAAATTATCTAATTTTAACCTATTGTTTAGAATTCAACTAAAAAATCAGGTTTTCATAAACATCTATGCTCAGTACAGTTTTACCAACTTTTTGTTTTAACAGGATAAGTATTCTTAATGTGCTGCCATGGAACTCTAAATATAATAGCATCATGGTGTCCATGACAATTTTTAACTGGGTCTTCAACTGACTGTCTTGCTTATAGACTAATGTTCTTTCACGGTTGAGAATGTGTTTCAGTAATATTTTACTACTAGAAAAATGTCATGTTCACATGAGAGCTCAGTAACTATTTGCTAAATATGTGAATTAAAGATTAAGATTTAATTACACTGGTCACAGTGACTGTCTTAGTGTATGTTCCATGTCATTTTAAGTAGGAAAACATATGAATCAAGTATTCTTAATGCTAGCTGCAATAAAACATAAGTCCTAAAATATCAGTGGTTTAATAATATTAGTTTATTTCTCATTCATAAAGGATGAAAACATGTGTCTCTGATTGGTGTGCGGCCTCACGGAAGCTAGAATTTATCAGCCCTAGCTCTACTAACATTTTTGGCCTATATAATTCTTTATTGTGGTAGACTGTTCTTGTAGGTTGTATAACAGCATCTACAGTCTACTAACTAAATTCCAATAGCACCTTCCTGTATGATGACCAAAAATATCTCCAGATCTTGCCAAATGCCCCCTAGGTGACAAAATCAGCCCCAGTAGAGAACCACTCACTAAACAATTACAAGGATCAAGGCTCCTTCAATTTTGTGGTTACAGTATCTTCAAAACATGGCTTCCAAATTCTCCAAGCTCTTATGCTTCAAGATGTTGAAGGAAAAGAGTAGAAGAATCAAATGTGAGTCAATTCTATGGCCCATACACAGAGATGGTGCAGCTTCCTTCCACTCTCATTGCATTGGATGTACTCAGTCACAGGGACACACCCAACTGCAGAGACTGAGAAAGTGTAACAGTGTTGCTTAGATGTATCTTCTAAACCAGGAACTATATTTTTCAGAAACTGCTAGGTCTAGATGAGTCCATGTGACTAATTCTTCGTAAAGGTATGTGAACATGAGTAATGTGTCATTTCTAGTATGAAACATTTAAGAAATATATGTGTCTTCTCCACACAATTTTTCACCAGTCATTAGCTGGAATGAACACACCCAGGCTCTAGGGCTTGGTGATGACGTAGAATGTAAAGAGCCTGAATCACAGTGTAGAAAGACATCTGTCTAACACTAAGGGTGGTCCATTACATGAGAGAGAAATGAAGTTTTATTATGCTAAGCCAGTGCAATTTTGAGGATTGTTTGGAGTATAAGGTAAGAAATACCATTCAGCATGTAACACTCTACCTATTCCAAGAATATTGCTCACCACTGTCATTTTTCCTTTACCCTTCGTCCCATGTTGATGTTTCTGTGTTCACATATTTACTTTTTAGTTAGTCTTCTCTCAAATAGCTACATCAGAGAGAATATATAGATTTCACAAATTAGGGATTCTAGTATATTCTTCAATATCTTCATTTTGTCCTGCAATTTTATCTTACTGAAAAATAAAGTTATTTTTTCTTCCTAGCTTATAAATGTCACTTCAATGTCTTCCAGCTTCCATGGCTGTTAATGGGAAATCCAATAACACAACTTATTTATTTATTATTCTTTCATAGAAGCTAGAACAAAAGTTTTCTTTATTCTTATAAGTCAGGAAGTTCACAATAATTTAACTTGGAAATCAGTAATGCCTTTAACTATCTCACTAACCTTTTCATTTACTATATTTTAATTTTTGTCTCTACCATCTTTATATTCATTGGGAAATACATATTTTCCCCAAATGAAGTCTTTTGGATATATCTTCCATTTCTCTTTTGTTTCACTTATGATTGTAGCCTGTTTATATTTATGTTTGTTTCTTTGAAATATTTCTTGTACTAAATCATCCTGGATGCTTACACCTTATTATCACCACCCTCCTTAATTCATCTACTCATTTTTAAACATTTTAATGCTTAACAGGTCTTCCTTCCTTCCTTCTTTCCTTCTTACTTCCTTTTTTTTTTGCTTCCTTCCTTCTTCCTTTCTTTCCTTCAGTTTTCTCTTCTTCTTTGCTTCATTTTGATCCTTTAAAACACAATTCCTTTACTTATTATCATCGAATGGCTCATCTTTCTCTTCCAGAACTTTATTTCTCTGGACGTGTGTTCTGATCCTCCAATATGATCTACTTTTCTCTGGTTGCTATACCACTTATGTGTACTGTTAATTTATTTTCCAAACTCAGTGCATCTGGTCTAAAGGTCAATTATTTAGGTGATAAAATGAATGTCATATGTCTTAAAAGGACTTGATCATATTGAGGAGAAACAAAGTAATTTACAGTCAACCCTCCAAATCCACAGGTTACACATCTACAAATTCAGCCAACTGTGGATCAAAAATATTAAAAAAAATTTCCAGAAAGTTTTAAAATGCAAAACTTGATTGGGGTTTGTAGCAGGAGGGGAATTGGATGAAAACAATCAAAAGGTACATACTTATATAATAAATAAGTACTAGGAGGAAATGTATAGCATGATAAATATAATTAATAAACACTGCCATATGTTGCATATGAAAGTTGTTAGAGTAAATCCTAAGAGTTCTCATCACAAGAAAAACATTCTTTTCTATTTCTGTAATTTTGTACCTGTATAAGATGATGGATGTTCTATAAACTTATTGTGATTATCACTTCATGAAGTATGCTAATCAAATCATTATGCTGTATAACTTAAACTTCTACAATGTTGTATGTCAATTATATCTCATTACATTGAAAGGAAAAAAAAGCAAAACTTGAATTTGCCATGTACTGACATTGGTTTACATAGCATTTACATTGTATTTACAACAATTTACATAACACGAACATTGTATAGGCATTATAAGTAATCTAGAGATGGTTCAAAGTATACGGGAGGATACAGGTAGGTTATATGCAAATACTGGACCGTTTTCTATAAAGAACTTGAGTGTCTGTGGATTCTGATATTCTTGGAGGGGGTGGGGTGCTGGAATCAATCCCCCAAGGATACCAAGGGACAACTGTATTAATATAACTAGTAGAAACCAACCTAGTAAATTTTATGCTCTTGTAACTGCCCTCCTTAAATTCATGTGTCACCAAACAAGATTGTCTTTGTTTAATTAATACTGAAATTTAGGGACCCTTAAGCAACTTAGTCATAGAAATAAGCCTTCATTTCAACCATGTGTAACCAATATGACTAAAAATATTTAGTGTAGATTGTTAGAAACAACAACAACAAAACAAAACTAACAGCAAACTTTCTTAATAATTTGAAAATAACAAAATAGTCTCTGGAAACATTAGAATAAACTCTCAAATTTTTATTATATCTTAAAATATATGTCCAAGGAAATGAATGACTCAATCAATTAATTTGCTTTAATTTTATAAATATTCGCCAAAGGTTTTTTTTTTTTTTTTTTTTTTTAAAGCATAACACAACACACACAAAACAAAAAACACCTTTCCCGGGCCTCACTAATTATGTCATAGAGAAAATTTCCCTTCTTATTGCTAGGATCTCAAAATTGCAAGAATATTTCTTGTTGAAATATCTACAGTATTAGCAGAAAAATAAATTATTCAAATTCAACACAGAGACAGGAATTAGAAATATCTTAATATTAGAAAGTAGATTCAGAGAGGAGAAAAGATGGTGGTGAAGTAGAGGGATGTGGAATGCATCCCTCTCCACAAATGCATTGGGAATGCACCAAAAGATGCAATAATTCCCACAGAGAACCAACTGAACACCAGCAGCTGACCTCGGACACCAGAAGGGACTGCAAGGATCCCGACATAACCGGTAGGGAGGCATCTATGATGGCTCAAAGACGGTGAAGCTGCAGAGCTGTGGCAGACAGGAGAAGTGAGAAACACAGGGAGGGTCCACACCACAGCTCAGCATTCTTGGACTGAGACATTGATTCACAGCTGAACAGAGGGTCAGGGAGCAGGAGTGTGGGAATGGGAGAGCTGGTTCAGGGTGAGAAAAATTGTTGCCAGTAAGGTGATGGACTGAGAGGACAGGAAAGAAGAGGTTCATAGAGAGGAGTGCCTGCCCCTGAGAGCTGCCCGGCCATGATGGCAGCTGGATGCTGCAGGCTCACGGGTAGGGGGGAGGATCTGCAGGCATAGCCTCTCTCTCTCTTTTGGCGCCTGCAGCGGGCAGTGGGGAGATGCTCTGTGGGCCACCTAAAGTGCTCAGGGATAATAGGGACCCTCAGGCCCTCGGGCAGGGCTAAATCAAAAGCCCCTGGAACACCGGCAGTAGGGAGGCTTCCAAGAACAAAAAAAAAAAAACGCAAGAGAGGCCCAACTCTGAGACTTTCTGTTTACACCTGAGCCATTGGCGTCCCTCTGCAGCAGGCACCTCCAAGCCTGACTGAAACAACAGTGCGCCACTGCTCACTCACTCCCAGGGGAAAGAGCCACTATTGTACCCTCTCGCTCCCCACACACCAATGTTTACAGATGAACAATAAAGGAAGCTCTGCTGGTCACAGAATAATACAAAAAACCCAAGGTGAGTAGAAGGACACTTACAGCTGAGACTCTAAGGAAACAGAAATATTAGTATCAATTCTATTGAACTGGTCCATTCTGGGATCAGTTCTGGATTTTTTTTTCTTCTTTTTTTTTTTCTTTATTAATTACGATCTTAGTCCTAAGGGATCTACAAGTTTTATAACATATTTTTTTAATTCTATTTTTTATTCTATTTTTATTTTTTTGCCTTTTTATATACTTCTATTTCTAGCTAAGTTTTTGGTAGTATGGACAATAAATCTCTCATACCTTCCTTTCATCTCTATCTTTTATACATTTCTATTCCTTTCTTTTTATTTGCATATTTCCAGTCACACTATGCTCTTCTGTTCTGCTGTCTTCCATCCATTTTTAGTTTATTTTATCTTAACATACTTATAAGCAACACTATCGATCTGCTCAGACTCCTTGCTCTATTCTCCACATGACACACCGCCTTGTTATTTAATATTAGGTTGTTCTCTTAATCGTAGTTCTTAGTACAATTGTCTAATTTCATTCTGAGAATCTCCATTCTGTCTGGTGGTACTCTAGTTCTTTTCTATATTTGACCCTAGCTTACAAAATCTCCCTGCATTAGTGTTTGTATGTGTAAGGTGTTATTTCCTTGTTTGTTTGTTTGTTTGTTTTTTCTTTTGTTTCTGTTTTGTTCTGTTTTGGTTTACAATTTCTATTGGGTTTCTCTTTGAATATCTGATAGCATATTGGGTTCTTCTGTCAGGTCTTTCCAGAGTCTCATGTCCTAATGGATTCAGTAATTGTGTGTCTTATACATGTATGTGTTTCCTAGACTTAGTATTTGTTTAACCTACAACTCGGACATTAGTAGGCTTGGACAGTCATCTATAAACACCTCTATCTCTGGGACAAGCAGCCTCAAAAGTTTGAACTACCATGAGGAAACAAAGAAACACCATGCAGGCAAAGGAGCAGGAAAAAAACCCACAAGATCAAATAAATGAGGAGGAAATAGGAAAAATGCCTGAAAAAGAATTTAGAGTAATGATAGTAAAAATGATACAAAATCTCGATAACAAAATAGAGAAAGTACAACAAGCAGTTCATAAGAACTCAGAAAAACAAACAGCAATGGATAACAAAATAACTGAAATTAAAAATACGCTAGATGCTATAACCAGCAGAATGACTGAAGCAGAAGAATGAATAAGTGAGTTGGAAGATAGAATGGGGGAAATAAATGTCACAGAGCAGGAAAAAGAAAAAAGAATAAAAAGAATAGAAGACAGTCTCAGAGACCTCAGTGATAACATTAAGTGCACCAATATTCGAATCATAGGCATTCCAAAAGAAGAAAACAAGAAAGGGTCTGAGAAAATATTTGAAGAGGTTCTAGTGGAAAACTTCCCCAACACGGGAAAGGAAATAATTCACCAAGTCCAAGAAGTACAGAGAGTCCCATACAGAATAAACCCAAGGAGAAATATGCCGAGGCACATATTAATCAAACCAATGACAAGTAAACACAAAGAAAAAATATTAAAAGCAGCAAGAGAAAAGCAACAAATAACATATAAGGGAAAACCCATAAGGGTAACAGCTGACCTTTCTACAGAAACTCTGCAGGCCAGAAGGGAATGGCAGGATATACTGAAAGTCCTGAAAGAGAGAAACCTACAGCCAAGAATACTCTACCCAGTAAGAATCTCATTCAAATTTGAGGGAGAAATCAAAAGCTTTCCAGACAAGGAAAAGTTAAGAGAATTCAGCACCACCAAACCAGCCTTACAACAAGTGCTAAAGGAACTTCTCTAAGTAGGAAACACAAGAAAAGGAAAACACCTACAAATACAAACCCAAAACAATTACGAAAATGGTAATCAGAACACACAGGTCAATAATCACCTTAAATGTAAATGAATTAAATGCTCCAACCAAAAGACACAGACTGGCTGAATGGATACAAAAACAAGACCCTTCTATATGCTGCCTACAAGAAATCCACTTCAGACCAAGGAAAACATATAGACTGAAAGTAAAGGGATGGAAAAAGATATTCCATGCAAATGGAAGTCAAAAGAAAGCTGGAGTAGCAATACTCATATCAGACAAATTAGACTTGAAAGTAAACACTATTACAAGAGACAAGGAAGGATGCTACATAATGATCAAGGGATCCATCCAAGAAGAACATATCACAATGGTAAATATCTATGCCCCCAACATAGGAGCACCTTAATACATAAGGCAAATGCTAACAGCCATAAAAGGGGACATCGACAGGAACACAATAATAGTGGGAGACTTGAATACCCCACTTACATCAATGGACAGATCATCCAAACAGAAAATAAATAAAGACACACAAGCTTTAAATGACACATTAGACCATCTCGACTTCACTGATATTTATAGGACATTCCATCCAAAAATGACAGAATACACTTTCTTCTCAAGTGCACACAGAACATTCTCCAGGATAGATCACATCTTGGGTCACAAATCAAACCTTGGCAAATTCAAGAAAACTGAAATTATATCAAACATCTTCTCAGACCACAATGCCATGAGACTAGATATCAATTACAGGAAAAAAATGCAAAAAATACAAACACATGGAGGCTAAACAATTCACTATTCAACAACCAAGAAATCATTAAAGAAATCAAAGAGGAAATCAAAAAATATCTAGAAACAAATGACAATGAAAACACAACAACCCAAAACCAATGGGGCGTAGCAAAAGCAGTTCTAAGAGGGAAGTTTATAGCAATACAGTCCTACCTTAAGAATCAAGAAAATGATCGAATAAACGACCTAACCTTACATCTAAAACAATTAGAAAAAGAAGAACAAAGAAACCCCAAAGGGAGCAGAAGGAAAGAAATCATAAAGATAAGAGCAGAAATAAATGAAAAAGAAAGGAAGGAAGCAATAGAAAAAATTAATAAAACTAAAAGCTGTTTCCCTGAGAAGATTAACAATTTTGATAAACCATTAGCCAGACTCATCAAGAAAAAAAGGGAGAAGATGCAAATCAACAGAATTAGAAATGAAAAAGGAGACATAACAACAGATACCACAGAAATACAAAAGATCATGAGAGACTACTACAAGCAACAATGTGTCAATAAATTGGATAACCTGGAAGAAATGGATACATTCTTAGAAAAATACAGTTTTCTAAGACTGAACCAGGAAGAAATAGAAAATATGAACAGACCAATCACAAATACGGAAATTCAGGCAGTGATTAAAAGTTTCCCAACAAACAAAAGCCCAGGGCCCGAAGGATTCATGGGTGAATTGTATCAAACATTTAGAGAAGAGTTAACACCTATTCTTCTGAAACTCTTCCAAAATACTGCAGAAGGAGGAACACTCCCAAACTCATTCTACGAGGCCACCATCACCCTGATACCAAAACCATCCAAAGATGTCACAAAAAAAGAAAATTAGAGAGCAATATCACTGATGAATATAAATGCAAAAATCCTCAACAAAATACTAGCTAACAGAATCCAACAGCACATTAAAAAGATCATACACCATGATCAAGTGGGGTTGATCCCTGGGATGCAAGGATTCTTCAATATATGCAAATCAATCAATGTGATCCATCATATCAACAAATTGAAGGAAAAAAACCAGATGATCATCTCATTAGATGCAGAAAAACTTCTGACAAAATTCAACATCCATTTATGATAAAAGCTCTCCAGAAAATGGGCATAGAAGGAAATTACCTCAACATAATAAAAGCCATATACGAGAAACCAAAAAGCAACATCGTTCTAAATGGGGAAAAATTGAAAGAATTCCCTCTAAGAACAGGAAGAAGACAAGGGTGTCCACTCTCATCATTATTATTCAACATAGTTTTGGAAGTTTTAGCCAAAGCAATCGGAGAAGAAAAAGAAATAAAAGGAATCCAAGTTGGAGAACAAGTAAAACTGTCACTCTTTGCAGGTGACATGATATTATATATAGAAAACCCTAAAGACTCTACCAGAAAACTGCTAGCACTCATTGATGTAATGTAGCAGGATACAAAATTAATGCACAGAAATCTCTTGCATTCCTATACACTAACAATGGAAGAGCAGAAAGAGAAGTTAAGGAAACTCTCCCATTCACCATTGTAACAAAAAGAATAACATACCTAGGAATAAACCTGCCTAAGGAGGCAAAAGATCTGTATGCAGAAAACTTTAAGACAGTAATGAAAGAAATCAAAGACGACACAAACAGATGGAGGGACGTACCATGTTCCTGGATTGGAAGAATCAACATAGTGAAAATGACTGTACTACCAAAGCAATTTACAGATTCAATGCAATCCCGATCAAATTACCAATGGCATTTTTCACAGAACTAGAGCAAGAAATCTTACGATTTGTATGGAAATGCAAAAGACCCCGAATAGCCAAAGCAATCTTGAGAAGGAAAAGTGGAGTTGGTGGAATCAGGCTTCCTGACTTCAAACTATACTACAAGGCCATAGTGATCAAGACAGTATGGTACTCATAGGATTAAGATGGCAGAGTAGGAGGACATGCACTCACTCCCTCTTCCAAGAGCACCAGAATTACAACTAACTGCTGAACAATCATCAACAGAAAGATGCTGGAACTCACGAAAAAAAAGACACCCCACATCCAGAGGCAAAGGAGAAGCTGCAATGAGATGGTAGGAGGGGCACAATTGCATTAAAATCAAATTCCATAAATGCTGGGTGGGTGACTCACAAACTGGAGAACAGTTATACTGCAGAAGTCCACCCACTAAAGTGAGGGTTCTGAGCCCAACATCAGGCTTCCCAACCTGGGAGTCCAGTGACGGGAAGAGGAATCCCTAGAGAATCAGATCCTGAAAGCCAGTGGGATTTGATTGCAGGACCTCCACAGGACTGGGGGAAACAGAGACTACACTCTTGGAGGGCACACAAAAATATGTGCTCACCAGGGCCCAGTGGGAAGGAGCAGTGACCCCATAGGACACTGAACCAGACCCACCTGCTGCTGTTGGAGGGTTGACTGCAGAGGTGGGGGGCAGCTGTGTCTCACCAAGGAGGCAGGGGCACTGGCAGCAGGGGTTTTAGGAAGTGCTTACTGGTGTGAGCCCTCCCAGAGTCCACTATTAGCCTCACCAAAGAGCCTGTGGGCTCCAGCGCTAGGTGGCCTCAGGCCAAACAACCAACAAGGTGTGAACACAGCCATACCCACTAGCAGACAAGCAGATTAAAGTTTTACTGAGCTCCACCCATCAAATCAGATTAAAGCTTTACAGAGCTCCGCCCACCCAGCCCTACCCACCATCAGTCCCTCCCATCAGGAAGCACACAGGAGGCTCCCAGATAGCTTCCTCCACAAGAGGGCAGACAGCAGTATCAAGCAGTATCAACAGTATTTCATCTTGTGGAATTGAAAACCACAGCCACAGAAAGATAGAGAAAATGAAAAAGCAGAGGACTTTGTACCAGATGAAGGGACAGGATAAAGCCCCAGAAAAACAACTAAATGAAGAGGAGATAGGCACCCTTCCAGAAAAAGAATTCAGAAGAATGATAGTGAAGATGATCCAGGACTTTGAAAAAAGACTGGATGCAAAGATGAAAAAGTTTACCAAAGACCTAGAAGAATAAAGAGCAAACAGAGATATGCAATACAACTGAAATGAAAAATACACTAGAAGGAACCAATAGCAGATTAATGGAGGCAGAAGGGCGAATAAGTGACCTGGAAGACAGAATGGTGATCTTCACTGATGTGGAAAAGAATACAGAAAAAAGAATGAAAAGAACTGAAGACAGCCTAAGATACCTTTGGGACAATGTTAAACGTGCCAACATTCACCTTATAGGGGTCCCAGAAAGAGAAGAGAGAGAGAAAGGACCTGAGAAAATATTGGAAGAGATTCTAGTTGAAAACTTCCCTAACATGGGAAAGGAAATAGCTACCCAAGTCTAGGAAGCGCAGAGAGTCCCAGGCAGGATAAACCCAAGGAGAAACACGCCAAGACATATAGTAGTCAAGCTGACAAAAATTAAAGACAGAGAATTGTTATTAAAAGCAACAAGGGAAAAATGACAAATAACATACAAGGGAGCTCCCATAAGGGTAACAGCTGATTTCTCAGCAGAAACTCTGCAAGCCAGAAGGGAGTGTCATGATATATTTCAAGTGATGAAAGGGAAGAACCTACAACCAAGAATACTCTACCCAGCAAGGATCTCATTCAGATTCAACGGAGAAATCAAAAGCTTTACAGACAAGCAACAGCTAAGAGAATTCAGCACCACAAAACCAGCCCTACAACAAATACTAAAGGAACTTCTCTAAGCGGGAAACATAAGAGAAGAAAAGGACCTACAAAAACAAAAACAAAACAATTAAGGAAATGGTAATAGAAACATACATATCAATAATTACCTTGTGTGTAAATGGACTAAATGCACCAACCAGAAGACACAGACTGGCTGAATGGATACAAAAACAAGACCCATATATATGCTGTCTCGAAAAGACCCACTTCAGACCTAGGCACACATACAGACTGAAAGTGAGGGGATGGAAAAAGATATTCTATGCAAATGAAAATCAAAAGAAAGCTGGAGTAGCAATACTCATATCAGATAAAATAGACTTTAAAATAA
Organism: Hippopotamus amphibius kiboko; assembly: GCF_030028045.1. Lineage (NCBI taxonomy): Eukaryota > Metazoa > Chordata > Mammalia > Artiodactyla > Hippopotamidae > Hippopotamus > Hippopotamus amphibius. The sequence continues at coordinate 34,135,219 of NC_080188.1, forward strand.
AAAATGTTACAGGAGACAAGAAAGGATATTACATAAAGATCAAGGGATCAATCCAAGAAGAGGAGATAATAATTATAAATATATATGAACCCAGTATAGGAGCACCTCAATCCATAAGGCAAATGCTAACAACTATGAAAGAGGAAATGCAAGGCAGAAACAGAGAGACAGGTGTAGAGAACAAACACATGGACACCAAGTGGGGAGGGTTGGGGGGGAATGAATTGGGAGATGGGGATACCAAATTGTACACTCTAAATATATGCTGTTTATCGTCTGTTAACTGTATCGCAATAAAAGTTCTTAAAAGAAAAAAAAGACAGTATGGTACTGGCACAAAAATAGAAAGGAAGATCAATGGAATAGAATAGAGAACTCAGAGGTAAGCCCAAACACATATGGGTACCTTGTCTTTGACAAAGGGGCACGAATATACAATGGAAAAAAGACAGCCTCTTCAATAAGTGGTGCTGGGAAAATTGGACAGCAACATGTAAAAGAATGAAATGAGAACACTTCCTAACACCATACACAGAAATAAACTCCAAATGGATTAAAGACCTACATGTAAGGCCAGACACTATAAAACTCCTAGAGGAAAACATAGGCAGAACACTCTTTGACATACATCAAAGCAACATCCTTTTTGACCCACCTCCTACAATCATGGAAATAAAATCAAGAATAAAGAAATGGGACCTCATGAAACTTAAAAGCTTTTGCACAGTGAAAGAAACCACAAACAAGACTAGAAGGCAACCCTCAGAATGGGAAAAAATAGTTGCCTATGAAACAACGGAAAAGGATTAATCTCCAAAATATACAAGCAGCTTAATACCAAAAAAGCAAATATCCCAATCCACAAATGGGCAGAAGACCTTAATAGACATTTCTCCAAAGAAGACATAAAGATGGCCAACACACACATGAAAAGATGCTCAACATCACTCATCATCAGAGAAATGCAAGTCAAAGCCACAATGAGGTATCACCTCACACCCATCAGAATGGCCATCATCACAAAGTCTGGAAACAACAAATGTTGGAGAGGTTGTGGAGAAAAGGGAACTTTCCTGCACTGTGGGTGGGAATGTAAGTTGGTACAGCCACTATGGAAAACAGTTTGGGGGTTCCTGAAAAAACTAAAAATAGAACTACCATATGATCCAGTAATCCCACTACTGGGCATATACCCAAAGAAAACCATAATCCCAAAAGAAACATGTACCATAATGTTTACTGCAGCACTATTTACAATAGCCAGGACATGGAAGCAATCTAAATGCCCATCAACAAATGAATGGATAAAGAAGATGTGGTATATATCTATAAAAAGGAATGAGATGGAGCTATATGTAATGAGGTGGACAGACCTAGAGTCTGTCATACAGAGTGAAGTTAGCCAGAAAGAGAAAGACAAATATTGTATGCTAACTCATATATATGGAATCTAAAAATGGTACTGATGAACTCAGTGACAAGACAAGAAGAAGGATGCAGATGCAGAGAATGGACTGGAGAACTCAAGGTTTTGGGGGGGTTGGGGGGTGAAGGGGAAGCTGAGACAAAGTGAGAGAGTAGCATAGACATATATGTACTACAAACTGTAAAGTAGATAGCCAGTGGGAAGTTGCTGTATAACAAATGGAATTCAGCCTTAGAGGACTGGGACGGGGAGGGTGGGGGGGAGTCGAGGGAGGGAGGGAATATGGGGATATGTGTATAAATACAGATGACTGAACTTGTGTACCTCAAAAAAATAATAATAAAGAAATAAAATGAAAAAAAAGTAGGTTCAGAGTGTAAAAATATCTTTTTCCAGAAATTAATGTTTTTCCCTTGATTTGAAATGTATTTTATATTTAAAATATAGAATACATTCAACTGAAGATGTATTAAAAGGTTATATTACTTAAGTGCATGTTTTTCATATTTAAAAATATCATTAATGTAATAAAATCTTCCTTTTACAGATTCAAATCACTATGCACACCTATACACAAGCTCCTTCACGTTAAAATTCAAAAAGAGTGACTCTGAATGAAATCTTAATGTGTGTTGAGTAGGTTTCATTATTGAGAGCATAATTACCATATCCAGTGCCTTGCCCAGTTAATAATGCAAGAAAACTAAACGACAGGGCTGTAGTGAGAGGTGGTCACAGTTTTAATGACTGCATGCAAGAGGTTTCATAAATCTCTACTAAAATAAAAGACTAACTCCTGGAAGAAAGTGGCATTAAAGTTGGGAAGAAATGGCAGAACTGATTATAAATAAATTGAACTATAATATTAATATGCACCCACTCTAAGTGTTTTTTCTTTTGGTATTTAGAGAGAGATCTATTACATTATTTGGCCCATGACTCAGAAAAAGAAGGATGTACTGAAACAGGATATAGAGATATACATATATACATTTGTATCACTGCATAATATGTACATATCCCTAATACACGTATACATATTAATTTTATGATTTTTTCCCTTTCTACAAACAGAATTATACTTGAATGACACTTGACATAAGGTTGAATGATTACCATTTTTCATTTAATATATTTTTGAGAATGATGATTGGCATATGTATAATCTTTGCCCCTGAAATGAATATACACATTCAAATTCCAGGAAAATTCATGTTCATGAATTTATAGATGCAGATGTCTGGTAATTAAGGTGCTGTAATTGCCTTATAATTAATTCTCCATTTAATAAGAGAGAAGATATCAAATTTTTGTCACAAATAACACAGCAATTTTCTATGGATAATGTATCTTTATATTTCCTGAATGGACTTTTCTACTAGAGTTCAGTGCAGGAAACAGAAACCACTGTAGGCATTTTTAAACATGAGGAAATTTCATACAGGAAATTCTGTGCTTACCAAAGCATTGCCAAGCTGAAGGAACAGTTTCTAAGCTGGGTCTCCTTGAATAATTCCTGGACCTATACAGAATTGACTTACTAGGAGAGCACTACATTTAAAGTCACAACTGGAAATATACTGTAAACAAGAGTCTCTGCCTTTGTCAACACATCCCAACACTCAGGAGGCTGGAAAATGTGCTCCCGATGCTATAGTCAAGGGATGAGACACCAGATCAAGGTGCAGTATCCTGTTTGTCAACACCTAGGAAACTGGAATTTGGACCCTGCCGTACCAGTGTTGGCAACCCTCATGTCTCCTGAGCATCGTTTGCCGGTAGTAAGAGCCAAAAGCCACAGGAAGATGGTTTCTAATTAACTCTTCCCTTTCAGATCTTGCTATGCATACATGGTAACCAAATGGTGGAAATTAGTTTGTATTCAGGACCTTAGCTGAAAGGGAATCTGGGAAATGTAGGTTTTAGATTTCAACCTCATAATAAATAAAGTTTTACATAAGATAATGAATTGGATGCCTCATGTGAGTTGCATATAACCAGCATAATCTCCATATGTGAATAAAAGATGTTTTAAGTATACTGCAACAGCATACTACACTAATATTTCCTCCATGAAAACAAATATATCTCAAATTTTGGAGAATTTTTTCTGGCAAGAAAAACTATTCCAGTGGAAAAAACATTTTTCAGAAAAAGAAATAAATTTGGCAAAGAGAAGTTAAAATAAGAGACAACACAAGAATATCCTAAAAGAGTTTGGTAGAGATAAATTCAGTGTATTTTGAGATCAGCAGCAACTGGTGATCATGTGAAAATTAAAAGTCAAACTGAGACCACTCAGGATTAAAAATAATTTCCTAAATGTTCACCTACTCAAACTTAGAAGGTAGAGGACATACATGGAGGTGGGGGAGGGCGTATTTTAACTAGATATTTACTCTATGATAGTAACACATGCTGATAATTTTAAAAAATAGATGTTTTAATGGAAATTATTTTTTCTGCTGTATTAGTTTTTTACTGCCTCTGTTATCACAAACAGCGGCTTAACACAACACAAATCTATCCTATTACAATTTTGCAGGCTGGAAATCTGACATTGGTCTCACTGAGCTAAAATGAAGTTGAGGTCATCAAAGGCAACAGTTCTGCATTTCTCTGTGCCTTATTTTTCTATAGTTACATCTCTGTCTATTCTGCCTTCCTCTTCCATATTAAGGGCACTTGGATCTACTTACTCACTACCTATAATACAGAATGTCACTGCTACAAAATATTTAGAAATGTGCTCATTGATCTTTGCCAGTATTATTGTGTCTATTTGAGAATACTGATTTAGATAAAACTAACCTGCAAGTGATTTCAATTCGGAAGAAAATACGAGTTACAACATGCAGTTTAGAGGTTATAGTTTTTGGGGTAAAGAAAGACTCTACTGTTGACAGAAACATAACATAGAAACGTGAAGGCAGAGATTAAACAGGGACATGAAATAAGCCCTGCTTAGTACGTGCAAACTGATAAAATACAGGTGTGTGATCCCCCAAAAATCAAACTAGGTATGGACACAAAATACCCAAACACAATGTGTAATTCTCAGAGGAGGTGGAAGTATCCGTGTTAAATTCACATTTCTGTCAAAACAGATTAAGAATAGCACCACTGCTGTGAGTGGAGTTTCCATAGGCCTCATCAGCCTACAGGACACCATTAACAGGGATAACATATTTCTCAGGGCACTTTTCCCACTGGCTAATGTGGAACATCAGCCTCCCTTCTGGTGCCTGTTCTTTTCACCCAAGTATCTTGGATTTCCCAGGTTGTCTCACATGTGGATCAAGTCCAGAGAATGGCAATGTTTGCCACTTCTGTTGGGTACTGTTCAACTGCCGTCACTCCTTGAGGCAGAGTTCACTGGAGAAAAGCCTTCCAAAGGCAATTCTGCCTGCCTGACGTGCTGGTTCCCTCACTAGGCACCATTCTATTCACTGTCTCCCAGACCACATCACGGGTGCACCAGAAATATCCATAAGGCATTTTGGTAGAACAAAATGGGAGAGTGTCTTACTACTTCTTCAAGTGTCTTGAAGTCTGTTTAGAATCTACCAAATCCTTATGCTCAGTTCCTGAAATATAGCATTTTGTTGAAACACTCTTCTCTATTTACTGACAGTCCTCCTTATTCCTTGGATTTAGAAGAGAGAGGTTCAAATAACTGTTTCTTCAAATTAATATTATCTCTTTTCTCCTATAACCAAGGCTTTATCGTTCAGACAGTCTTCTTTTGTGCCTTCCAATGACTTCTCTCAGGATATCCTCAAACCTCTATGCAAGTAAGACTTCCACTTAGACTTCCCCACCCATTCATCATATAGGCACACCCTTCTGAACAATAAGACACAGTTTAAACCTAAGTTGAAATTTACATGCTTTCATAACACATATCACCTTCAATATAGGAGCTACTGCAGGGCAATGAAACTTTCAAAAAGCATGGAAATATAAAAATGGGTGAGCATACTCCATGATTTGAAACTGAAAATACAGTCACCAAATATCAAGTTGAGCGAGCCAGTGCTGGGAAACTATTATTTCAATCATGTAAAGACCATAAATCTATTTTCAATTTTGGGAAGAGTAAGTATTTACATCATGGTTCTAGGATATCTGTGTCTGAAAAAGGAAGGAACAATTACTAAACTTATTCCCACTTCACCCAGACTTGAGACATGTCCTGTTTTGTGATCATCCTGCATTCTTCAGAATCTGTGAACAAATTCCCAGAATAGCTCTATAGTGAAGGGATTTTCTGGAATTCACTTCATCTCTGTGAAGCACTTCTGCATTGATGTTTCCTACCTATGATATATTTAGCTTCTTTGCTGAAGAAAATGTTCTGTTCATGAAATTGGATACAATCCTTCTATGTATAAATTTTAAAGGATTTAAGGCTGCCATCACATCACTAGTTTCATAGGAAGGAAATGTTTTGAAATAACTGAAAAGTTGATTAGCTGTTTAATCTTAATACTTGACATACTAAATTTATGTATAGCCCGTGGTTTAAAAAGTTAAGTCAGATATTAGGAAGGAATAAAACTTATCCTAAATATGTCAGAATCTAATACTATACTTTATACAGTAGAGTAACTTAAAAGAAATTTTTGTTGTTAGTGTTGCTTTCCCTTTAAAAATGTTATTTTTGGGGAGGAGATCAAGATGGAGTAGGAGGATGCTGGGCTCACTTCCCGTCACAAATACATCAAAACTACAACTATATATAGAGTGACTCACAGTGGAATCAATCTGGGTATTTGCAGAATGGCTCTTCTACACCCAGACTACTAAGAAAGATCCAAATGAAGTCTGGTAGGAAGGGAGGAGAAGCGATCTGATTAGAACTCATGCCCCTAGCAGGGGACACAGAGAGGAAGGGATACTACAGGGTTGGATATCATCCCTGGGGAATAGGACATTTGCACCATATATTTAGCAATTAACCTCAAGGTCCAACACTGGGAAGATGAGCCCCCTTAGCTGGTTTGAAAACCAGTGGGGCTTACCAGAGGGCTATAAGAAACCAACAGTCTACTCTTGAAGAGTGCACAGTTACAGTGTGGAGGCAGCAGACTGAAAACTTCTTGGGCATCTGGCTGGCTTACCAGGACCACTCCAGCCCCTCTTGCCCTGACATTGCTCCCCACTAAGGAGAAGGCTTCCTTTGCCAATGAGAATATTCATACATGGAGGAAACAGAGCCAGCTCAGAACACAGCCCTGCCTCTGACCAGGGTAGAGGTAGCCATTATCAGCTCTCATGTCTCTGCACACACTCCCAAGGGATGGAAGCTAGCTCCATGCAGAAGCCACCATCACTGAAATGTACATCCCTGCACATACTAGGGAAGGAGTGAGGCCATCTCAGTGGAGTGGCATCAATCTATCTGGTGCTGACACAGCCTCTAACCAGGGGACATACACTGGGAAAAAAATGAAATTAGCATAAAAGTGCAGCTCCAAGCCCTCAGTTTCCAGCTACGTCTCAAACCAAGGCAAAGACTGTCATCATACCCAGGAGAAACAGCTCCCTCGGGGTCCTGCTCCAGCCCCTCAGCCCCTGAACTAGTCTAGATAGGATGGTAATGGGCACTGAACATAGGAGAAACCTGGCTTGCACCTGGCTCTGGCTCTGCCATTCCAAATCAAGCCCTACCCCCCAACAAGGTGGTGGCTTCCAGGCTATGCTCACTTAAGATTCAGCTTTCCCACCAAAGCAACTGTGCACACACAGATTGGATAAGGAAGCTCCCACACAGCACACCATTTCAAGATGAGGAAAGGTAACTATTTCCCCTAATTTTCTAGAGACAGAGAAAATTAAACAAAATAAGGAGATAGTGAAATAGTTTTCCAAAAAAAGACCAAGAAAAAAAATCTAATGAAACAGAGATAAACAATTTACCAGATAGATTTTAAAGCAATAGTAATAAGAATGCTAACTAAACTGAGGAAAACAGTAGATGAATGCAGTGAGAATTTTAACAAAGAATTGGAAAATACAGGAGCTGAAGAATACAATAACTAAAATGAAAAATACATTGGAGGGAATTAATAGCAGATTAAGTAAAACAAAAAAATGCATAAGTAATCTAGAACATAGAATAATGGAAGTCACTCAGAAGAGCAAAATAATAAAAAATTAAAAATGAGAATAGTTTAAAGGACCTATAGGAAAACATCAAGTGTACTAACACTTGCATTATAGGGGTCCCAGAAGAAGAAGAAGAGAGAGAAAGGGGTGGAAATGTACTTGATGAAACTATGGCTGAAAACTTCCTGAACCTAAAGAAGGAAACAGATATTCAGGCACAGGAAGCACAGAAAGTATCAAACAAGATGAACCCAAAGAGGCCCGCACCCAGACATATCATAATTAAAATAGCAAACATTAAACATAAAAAGAGAATTCTAAATGTACCAAGAGTAGCATACAAAAGAACTTCCATAAGGCTATTAACTGATTTTTCAGCAGAACTTTGCAGGCCAGAAGAGAGTTGAATGATATATTTAAAGCACTAAAAGGGAAAAACCTAAAACCTAGGACACCCCATTCAGCGATGTTATCATTCAGAACTGAGGGAGAATAAAGAACTTTTCAGACAAGCAAAAACAAAAAAGAGTTCATAAGTACTAAAAAGACTTTATAAGAGGTGCTAAAGGGTATTCTTTAAATGAAAAAGAAAAGGCTACAACAAAATATAAGAAATTATGCAAAGGGAAAAATCCCTCTGGTATAGGCAAATGTATAGTAAAGGCTATGGATCAAACATTTAAATAAGCTAGTGCAAATATTAAAAGAAAAAACATATAAAATCAAATATAACCACAATAAATAGATAGGGGATAAATATGAAGATGTAAAACATGACTTCAAAAACACAAACACTGGGAGAAGAGAGTTAAGACATGTAGATCTTTTAGAATGTGTTTGAACTTACGTTACTAACAGTTTAAAGCAAATAGTTATAGGTCAACATATATAAACCCCATGGGAACCAAAAATCAAAAACCTATAATAGGTACACAAACACAACAGAGAAAGGAAAACAAGCACACCACTAAAGCAAATTATCAAATCAAAGTGGAACAAACTAAAAGAAGAATAAAAGAACAGAGAAGAATTACAAAAACAACCAGAAAACAAGTGACAAACTGCCAGTTAAGTACATTCGTATCAATAATCACTTTATTTTTTTTTAATTTTTTTTTGGGGGGGTACACCAGGTTCAATCATCTGTTTTTATACACATATCCCCATATTCGCTCCCTTCCTTGACTCCCCTGCCTCGAGTCCCCCCACCCTCCCTGCCCCAGTCCTCTAAGGCATCTTCCATCCTCGAGTTGGACTCCCTTTGTTATACAACTTCCCACTGACTATTTTACAGTTGGTAGTATATATATGTCTGTGCTACTCTCTCGCTTCATCTCAGTTTCCCCTTCACCCCCCCGCCCCCTCCCATACCTCGAGTTCTCCAGTCCATTCTCTGTATCTGCATCCTTATTCTTGTCACTGAGTTCATCAGTACCATTTTTAGATTCCGTATATGTGAGTTAGCATACAATATTTGTCCTTCTCTTTCTGACTTACTTCACTCTGTATGACAGATTGTAGTTCTATCCACCTCATTACATATAGCTCCATCTCATCCCTTTTTATAGCTGAGGAATATTCCATTGTATATATATGCCACATCTTCTGTATCCATTCATTTGTTGATGGGCATTTCGGTTGCTTCCATGTCCTGGCTATTGTAAATAGTGCTTCAATAAACATGATGGTACAAGTTTCTTTTGGGATTATGGTTTTCTTTGGGTATATGCCCAGGAGTGGGATGACTGGATCACATGGTAGTTCTATTTGTAGTTTTTTAAGGAACCTCCAAATTGTTTTCCATAGTGGCTGTACCAACTTACAGTCCCACCAACAGTGCAGGAGAGTTCCCTTTTCTCCACACCCTCTCCAACATTTGTGGTTTCCAGACTTTGTGATGATGGCCATTCTGATCGGTTTGAGGTGATACCTCATTGTGACTTTGACTTGCATTTCTCTGATGATGAGTGATGTTGAGCTTCTTTCATGTGTGTGTTGGCCATCTTTATGTCTTCTTTGGAGAAATGTCTATTTAGGTCTTCTGCCCATTTGTGGATTGGGTTATTTGCTTTTTTGGTATTAAGCTGCTTGTATATTTTGGAGGTTAATCCTTTGTCCGTTGTTTCATAGCCAATTATTTTTTCCCATTCTGAGGGTTGCCTTTTAGTCTTGTTTATGGTTTCTTTTGCTGTGCAAAAGCTTTTAAGTTTCATGAGGTCCCATTCGTTTATTCTTGATTTTATTTCCATGATTCTAGGAGGTGGGTCAACAAGGATGTTGCTTTGATGGATGTCATAGAGTGTTCTGCCTATGTTTTCCTCTAGGAGTTTTATAGTGTCTGGCCTTACATGTAGGTCTTTAATCCATTTGGAGTTTATTTTTGTGTATGGTGTTAGGAAGTGTTCTCATTTCATTCTTTTACATGTTGCTGTCCAATTTTCCTAGCACCACTTATGGAAGAGGCTGTCTTTTTTCCATTGTATACTCGTGCCTCCTTTGTCAAAGATAAGGTGCCCATATGTGTTTGGGCTTACTTCTGAGTTCTGTATTCTATTCCATTGATCGTCCTTTCTATTTTTGTGCCAGTACCATACTGCCTTGATCACTATGGCCTTGTAGTATAGTTTGAAGTCAGGAAGCCTGATTCCACCAACTCCATTTTTCCTTCTCAAGATTGCTTTGGCTATTCGGGGTCTTTTGCGTTTCCATACAAATCGTAAGATTTCTTACTCTAGTTCTGTGAAAAATGCCATTGGTAATTTGATCGGGATTGCATTGAATCTGTAAATTGCTTTGGGTAGTACAGTCATTTTCACGATGTTGATTCTTCCAATCCAGGAACATGGTATGTCCCTCCATCTGTTTGTGTCGTCTTTGATTTCTTTCATCAATGTCTTAAAGTTTTCTGCATACAGATCTTTTGCCTCCTTAGGCAGGTTTATTCCTAGGTATTTGATTCTTTTTGTTGCAATGGTGAATGGGAGAGTTTCCTTAATTTCTCTTTCTGCTCTTCCGTTGTTAGTGTATAGGAATGCAAGAGATTTCTGTGCATTAATTTTGTATCCTGCTACTTTACTAAACTCATCAATGAGTGCTAGCAGTTTTCTGGTAGAGTCTTTAGGGTTTTCTATATATAATATCATGTCATCTGCAAAGAGTGACAATTTTACTTCTTCTTTTCCAATTTGGTTTCCTTTGATTTCTTTTTCTTCTCTGATTGCTGTGGCTAAAACTTCCAAAACTATGTTGAATAATAGTGGTGAGAGTGGGCACCCTTGTCTTGTTCCTGTTCTTAGAGGGAATTCTTCCAGTTTTTCCCCATTGAGAACGATGTTCCTTCCACTCTTGAAATAACAGGATTTTCCTCTTTTCCTTTTGATAATTTTATCTCAGTTTGTATAGGAATGAATCTCTCTGAATTTAGCTCATTGAACTTTTTAGATGTGTAGATGAGTGTTTTTCATAAAGTTGAGGAGGTTTGGCTATTATTTCTTCAAACATATTTTCTGTCTCTTACCTCTCCTCTGCTTATGGGACTCTCAACTCAAGCATCCCAGTTTGACAGTGTCCCATAAGTATCTGAGCCTCTGTCCATTATATATTAGTTCTTTTTTTCTTTCTCCTTTGAGACTAAATAAGGTGTAATAATCTGGCTTCGAGTTTGCTGACTTTTTCTTTTGCCTCTAAACTTTTACTGAACCTACGTGGTCAATTTTTCGCTAGTTATTGTAACTTTCCACTCCACAGTTATTTCTATTTGTTTTCCTTTTCTTTTTAAAATTGTGCGTCTCTTTCCTTATTTGATGAGGTACTGTTGTCATGCATGCCTCTAATTCTTTAAGCTTGGTTTTCTTCTGTTTTTTGACCATATTTATAACAGCTATTTTGAAGTTTTGTTTATCAAATCTAATAGCTGTGTTCTCTCAGATATTCTTTTCACTGTTTTGTTTTTCCTGTGTATGGCCACACTCTCCTGTTTCTTTGCATGTTGTTATTTTGTTGTCATTGATACCTAGACATTTTAGATAATATATTGCAGCAACACTGGATACAGATTCCCTTTACCAAAATTATGAATTATTTTGTTTTGTTTGTTTAATGACTATCCTGAATTAATTCTACAGAAACTGTCTTCTCTACTATGCACAGTAATTCATGTTTTTGCTAATTTTTGTTTAATTGTTTTTGCATATTTAGACTTTTTATATGAGCTTCCTTGGCTGGCCAGTGGCTCAGCATAACATAATGGTTAGCCAATTTTTACTCTGAGGTTGGACTTAAACACCTTGAAACACTTTGCTCAAGTAAGTTAGTAAATCAGGCTTGGGAGGTAGCATCATTTATAGTTTAGACAGTTTCCAAGTCTAATCCAGAATTTATGCTTGTGCAGGATTTCATATTCAGCTAGGGGTGAGTATATAAATGGGGCACTTTCCAGTCCCTTCTCAATAGTATACCGTGCTTTGCATGCAAGGAGACTACCAAACTCTGAGTAATGTGTGAAAGCTTATCAAAAACCCCCATGGCCATCTTGTTCCCCAGATCTTCCTGTTAGGTATTTATTGGTCTCTTGCTTGCCCCAACCTATACTGAATACTGAAACAGCTGTGATTTTAGCCTGCCCCAACTGCCACTGAAACAACTATTGTTCAATGGCTCTACACATGAGGCTTTTTCTTAGAGCTTCATATCAGAGAAATCAACCTTCTCAGGTGGCAGCGAGGCTCTAGTCCTTTCCATTACTGCCAAAGAGCAGGTGGAGGGGGACGGGGGATTGGAGAAGCCCCATGTAAAAATGCCACAAACACCCACTGCTCCAATTGAAGTTTGGGTGCTTTTCTTGAATAAATGCTTTCCAATTTGTTGTATACTTCTGATTACTGTCCAGAATTGTGAGATGACATTTTTGATAACTGTGTCAAGTTTTCATCATTGCTTTTTGGCAAGAGGATTTGCCGACACCTCACTCTACTATACAAGTGCTCCCTACTGTATCTACTTTCTTTTAAGTATTAGAAAACTTGATTGTATATTAGATCTTTATTTCTTCTTTGAATATGTTTAAAAAAGTTGTTTTACATTAGCATGTTTGTTCATTTTAAATTGAATTTTATGAGCTTTATACATCGAGAGAGAATATTATTAGCTTTGAGAGCACATTTCCTTATTTTGTTGTTTTGTTTGTTACATCTCATATATATATGGTTTTCACAGATAGATGGTTTTCATTTTATGTAGTCAAATATGCAGTGACTTTTTTTTACAGATCTTTAATTTTGTGGGAGACTTCCCTACATTGATACCAACAATATTTTCCAATATTTTTCATATTTTCAATATTTTTTACTGAAACTTTAAATTCACAATCTTGATGGACTCTCTTTTTGATGTATGATATTTAGGGGAAATCTATTTTATTGTTAAATGCTCAATTATATCACCATAATTTAATCAATAATTTGCATTTATTCTAGTGATATAAAATAATTTTTCTATATAATAAATACATTTAGAAACTCGGTCCCTTTTTCTTTTACATTAAATTCTCTCACTATCCACCTAATTTTATGTATTTTAAGACACACTATCACTTTTTGCTAATTATTAAAACAGTTTTCTTGTTTTAAGGAACTTAGAAACATATACAAATTTATTTCAATCATATTTTAGCAGTGTCATATATATATTACAAATGCTTGCTTCAGTGAATATCTATAAACATATAATGCTAGGATTTTAACAGCTACATGACATTACATTGAATGAGTTGTAAATTTTTCTTCAATTATTTCCTTCTTCAGGCCATTTGGATTATTTTACAAAATTTTATTCATACAAATATCATCACAATCAATATTTTTATGAATTTGTCAAATTATTTCCTGATCCACTTAATTGAATTGTCCTTTTAGTTCTAAAGTGTTTGACATGACTTTTGAGAAATTTTTTTATAGGCAATTGTATCTATAAACCAATACTGGTCTATCCTCCTTTCTGATGATTCTATCTCATTTCCTGTTTCTGGGCTAGCAAAGTGACTAAAATGTCCTAAACAATGTAGGGTGATAATGGTGATAGTAGTCTTATCTCTTCTGTTTCTGAATTTAATAGTAATGATTAAATATTGCTTGGTTAATTATAGATATGTCACACTTTTGTGATTAATTTTGCTTATAAGGTAAGAAAATATATTTCTAAGTCAAACAGCATTTTATCAAGACTGTCATAGGGAACTTCTAGGTGGCACAGTGGTTGAACATCTGCCTGCCAATGCAGGGGACACGGGTTTGATCCCTGCCCTGGGAAGATACCACATGGCACGGAGCAACTAAACCTTCTGCACCACAACTATTGAGCCTGCGCTCTGGAGCCCATGAGTCACAAGTACTTAGCCTGTGTGCCACAACTGCTGAAGCCTGTGCGCCTAGAGCCCATGCTCTGCAACAAGAGAAGCCATCACAATGAGGAGCCCATGTACCATTATGAAGAGTGGTCCCCACTCACTGCAACTAGAGAAAGCCCGTGTGCAGCAATGAAGACCCAACACAGCCAATAAATTAATTAATTTTATAAAGAGTGTCATGATCTTTAAAGATTATGATATATAGGGATGGTAATTTTCCTCTCTCTTCCTTCCTCTTTCTCCTTCTTTATTATTCAATTATGATGTTATTGCAGCACTATTAACAATAGCCAAGACATGTAAACAACCTAAATGTCCATCAACAGAGGAATGGATAAAGAGGATGTGGTACATATATATACCATGGAATACTACTCAGCCATAAAAAACATACAATAATGGCATTTGCAGGAACATGGATGCAACTAGAAATTATCATACTAAGTGAACTAAGTCAGAAAGAGAAAGACATACCATATGATACCACTTACATGTAGAATCTAAAATATTACACAAATGAACCTATCTATGAAACAGAAACAGAATCATGGATGTAGAGGACAGACTGGTGGTTGCCAAGTGGGGAGGGAGTAGGGGGAAGCATGGAGTGGGAGGTCACAGTTAGCACATGTAAGCTTCTATATGTAGAATGGATAAAACACAAAGTCCTACTGTATAGCACAGAGAACTATACTCAATACCCTATAATAAACCATAATGGAAAAGAATTTTTTTAAAAAGCATATATGTATGTGTATATATATGTGTGTGTTTGTATAACTGAATCACTTTGCTATATAGCAGTAATTAACACAACACTGTAAATCAACTATACTTCAATAAAAATATTAGTATTAAAAATCATGATGTTAAAGTAGAAATAATAGAACTACTTATATTCAAATATTTTGGGTCACTTTGTATATGTATTTCAATTTATGAGTAAGTTTTGCCTATGAGTATTGGCATGTCTGCATGCTTATGTGCACACACTTGTACGTGAAATGTGTAAGTCTGATATTTTTGAAGTTTCTTACTGCTGCTATGTTAGCTATATAAAATGGGTCAGGTAAAATATAAAAAGTTTATTATGCTCTTTGAAAATGCTCCACTGCCTTAAACTGATTTGTCTCTGTATCTTTAGAAACTTCTTTTCTGACTTTTTCCCCAGTTGCTTCCATGAAGTTGTCTATTCTTTTGTGAGTCAATTTTAATTAGGTAAGCTTATGAAAGCAAACATTTTGAAATTCTCTAATTCTGCATCATAAAATTGTATCTTATATTCACTTACCATGAAAATATATATCTAACATATTTTAATGAGTATTTTATTCATCTTATTTATCCTTTTGTTTTTGCATTTACTTTAATCTTGACAAATGGTTGTATATTTTTTCATGTTTTCAAAGATAAACTCATTATTTATTTTGTGATGCTACTCATTTATGTATCTGAAACTATTATTTTGTCACATGGTAGGATACTTCTCTTCTAATTTATCAATTTTATTCTTGATGATTTTGAGAACTGTGATGTTGTTTTACACACTAAAATTGGCTTTCATATTATTAATTTCTTACTATTTAGCAATTATTTAGAACATAGCAGTAACTCAATATTTTAATCACTTGTATAATTAATCATTGGAAAAAATATTCAATGAAATGGATATTGGAGGCTGATTTGTAAGAGGGGAGAAAGAGGTCTGTGACAGGTATTCAAATGCTGAAATGTTTATTTTTGTTGAATATCATACTGTATTTAAATGTTTATGGTGAAAAAGTATTAGTATATTGTGAGAGAAAACCATTTTTAAAGGCAAAGGTAAATAATCGATTTTTTTTGTATTGATGTCTTTTTTTTTAAGCTCTTTATTGGAATATAATTGCTTTACACTCTTGTAGCAGTTTTTGAGGTATACCACAGTGAATCAGTTGTATTTATACATATATGCCCACATCCCCTCCCTCCCGCGGCTCCCTCCCACACTCCCTGTCCTGGCCCTCTAAGGCATTACCCATCATCGAGTTGATCTCCCTTTGTTATACAACAATGGAACAGAATAGAGAACCCAGAGGTAAACCCAAGCACATATGGGCAGCTTATCTTTGACAAAGCAGGCAAGAATATACAATGGGAAAAAGCCTCTTCAATGAGTGGTGCTGGGAAAATTGGACAGCAACATGTAAAAGGAGGAAATTAGAACACTTCATAACACCATACACAAAAATAAACTTCAAATGGATTAAAGACCTACATGTAAGGCCAGACACTATAAAACCCCTAGAGGAAAACATAGGCAGAACGCTCTATGACATCCATCAAAGCAAGATCCTTTTTGACCCACCTCCTAGAATCATGGAAATTAAATCTAGAATAAACAAATGGGACCTAATGAAACAAAAGCTTTTTCATAGCAAACGAAACCATAAACAAGACAAGAATACAACCCTCAGAATGGGAAAAATACTTGCCAACGAAGCAACTGACAAAGGATTAATCTCCAAAATATATAAGCAACTCATGCAGCTTAACACCAAAAAAGCAAATAATCCAGTCCACAAATGGGCGGAAGACTTAAATAGACATTTCTCCAAAGAAGACATGCAGATGGCTAACAACACATGAAAAGATGCTCAAAATCACTAATCATTAGAGAAATGCAAATCAAAGCCACAATGAGGTTTCACCTCACACCAGTCAGAATGGCCATCATCACAAAATCTACAAATGATAAATGTTGGAGAGGGTATGGAGAAAAGGGAACTCCCCTGCACTGTTGGTGGGAATGTAAATAAGTTGGTCAGCCACTATGGAAAACAGTTTGGAGGTTCCTTAAAAAACTAAAAATGGAACTAACATATGATCCAGTAATCCCACTACTGGGCATATACCCAAAGAAAACCATAATCCAAAAAGATACATGTACCATAATGTTCACTGCAGCACTATTTACAATAGCTAGGACATGGAAGCAACCTAAATACCCATCAACAGATGAATGGATAATCGATATTTTTAAACTTTGAAATTTGAAAGAATTATCCCACTTATTTTTTAATCTGTTTCTGCTTATCACTACTGCCAATTTTAATTGGCATAACTGGATTATAGAC
This sequence comes from Hippopotamus amphibius kiboko, assembly GCF_030028045.1. Classification (NCBI taxonomy): domain Eukaryota; kingdom Metazoa; phylum Chordata; class Mammalia; order Artiodactyla; family Hippopotamidae; genus Hippopotamus; species Hippopotamus amphibius. Next base: position 34,152,275 of record NC_080188.1, read on the forward strand.
CCAGATAATTAATTTTATATTCTATGTATTCTTGCTCAATATTCTTTTTAGTTTGTATTTGCTTGTAAGTATATATATATACAAGTATATATTAAAGTATATATATACTTTGCTTGTAAAGTATATATTATATATATAAAGTATATATATAATATATACTTTATTGATATATAAACTTCTACTTTATTGATCTTTATTATCTGACTTCTTTCCTACTATTTATTGATTTTAATTATCCCTTGTTTATCAAAATTGCTTCTTATACTTCTTTTGGCTTTTCAAAGATTGTTATTCTATCTGAGTCAGTTTATGCCTGAGAATATTTTCTCTTGGTCTCACTAAAAGATACCAAATCTAAAGCCAGGGGTAAAATTCCAAGGATGCAATTTTTGTCTTTAAAATTGTACACATATCTCAGCAATCACTTTCAGAGATAAGTGGTACAGAGAAATTCAGAGATATCAGTGTGATATTTTCCTTATAGTTCCATTTACAGTATGTGTATGTATGGGTAGGGAGAACTGTATTTAATTGGTGTATACTTACATGACAGTGGCTGGGGGAGATTACTGAGCAGGAAGAAGAAACTTCATGGTCTACTTCAGTTTTACTAAAGCTCAGTATAAAGTAAATTAGAAATCATCCCACTAATATAAAAATGATACCAGGTTTCCTAAGTTTGTGTGGTAGGCAGAATTTGAAGATGGTTCCCATAATTTCCAACCCCTGGTCTTCAAACCTTCATATCTTTGTTTAAGCTCAGCTCTCAGCCTTGTTTTCCTTTTTGTACTTCGTAAAATTTCATCTATTATGGATGAGTTACTAGAGGTGGAATATTTTTCTTGTTTTCATAGCTTATTTCTCCGGCCATCTAAACAAATGTTTATCATGCACACTACTAGCTCCATGCCTGGCCTCAATTGTTTCTTAACATTTCCTAATCACCACCCATTTATATCTTGTGATTCTGTATCTCCTGGGATTAAATACATAAATGCTATCCATGTTCTACTTGTGACACTGCCATCTTATGGGAGCTGATATCTCTGAATAAATGAATAGGAAGTAACAAATGCAATCCAGCAGATTATAAATTCATCAGCCATTAATAGGGCAAATCTTGCTTGATTTTCTAGATGATATACTACATGAATTTCTGAAACCTAGGGCATCTGTTTGGGGTATTGTCAAGGTCTCTTCATTTGCTTTTAGGCGGGAATGTTGATTTGCTTTATATTTATGGGTTATCTATTAATTATACTTTTTATCAGATTTTAAAAATCTAGTATTCATTTGAAAATTCTCTAGATATGGACAGTGTATATTAACCAATTTATTTTATTAATTCATTCAAAAACAATTATGATGTCTCTCAGGTGCAAAGAATATGGTATTTTCTATAAGATCAATATACTCATTAAAGTCCTTCTGGTCTGTCTTGTTTGCAAAGGCTCTGGCCATTGTCAACATCTGGAGCCTCATCCACAATGTAGAGGGCTGGCAGAACCTGCCAGCAGCTGGAGCTGCACCAGTAGGAGGCTCTGTCCCTTCTACCACTGCAGCCCCAACTGAGAAGAAAGCAGAAGTAAAGAAAGAAGAATCTGAGGAGTCTCATGATGACATGGGCTTTGGTCTATTTTGCTAAACCCCTTTCGTAATATGTTCAATCAAAAGCTGAACTCAAAAAAAATAAAATAAAATAGAATGAGACTTGCAGAAGTAGAGGCTGAGGGATAATATTTGTTAGAAGGAAATCACTGTACAAAAGCCTAGTGATATGAGAAAACAGAATGCATTAAAGTTACTATAATTAAAGGGCACATGAGGTAAAGACTACAAAGACAGGGAGCATGTTGTAAAATTCAGATTTACATTTTTGCTGCCTATATTATAAATAGGTTATCTATGTGTTAAAATAAGTGTTTAGTATCCATAAAAAGTCACACTTATAATTCTTCTAGTTTGTTTCTCTCACTAAATTCCTTCAGCAGTTATCCAAATCCCAAAGATTAAGATTCAAGCTAATGCTTGAGCAGGGAAAAATTGTTAGTCTGGCTGACAACGAAAAAGAGACTATAATTTATTGAACAGTATTTATACATGTGTGGTACATGTATATGTGTGTACATGTCTGTGCATATGTATGTCTATAGATATATATATGTATATGTATATGTGTGTATATATGTTTATATAACTTTAATGAACTCTCATACTAATGATCTTGGATACCACAGACCAATGGTCTTGCACAGTTATTCCAACATATTAGAAATGCAAATTATCAGGCTCATCTACTCTAGATCTACTGAATCAGAAACTGTAAGAATTGGTCCAATAATTTGTCGTTAACAAAGCTTCCAAACAATCATAAGCATAATAATTTTAAGAATGCCTAATTTAAAAGACATCATTTGCAGTATATTTTTCATATATATGAAATATGGGAAGAAATGTTCAAGGGTTTGTCAAGTGAGGCATTTTATTAGACCATTCTAGAACAAAATCAAGTACTTCATTTGCTGTTTCCAGGTGAGGGACACTGGGATATGACAGTATATCTGTCTTCTCAAAAAGACTAAAATCATTGTAAAATGATCAATGACTTTTATTTGTGTAGTTCTATAATCATTAAGAAAGGAAGAATTAATAAATGTAGTCTAGATGAAAAATCATAGAAAACAGGCAGGTAGAAAGCAAAAATAACTTTGAAACTGAAATTCATTTTGTCTCAACACTAGAGAACTTATTTTAAAAGAATTTATATCAGGTAAAATGAATAAAATAAAAATCTAGAATTTTTATTCTTACCATCATGGTATCAGTATATTATTTTCTGAAGCACATCATATCCTATGTTCTTTTTTTTTAAGAACATTTATTGAGATACAATTAACAGACAATAAACTGCATATATTTAGAGCATACAATTTGGTATCCCAATCTCCCAATTCATTCCCCCCCCCCCAACCCTCCCAAATTTCCCCACTTGGTGTCCATGTTTGTTCTCTACATGAGTGTCTCTATTTCTGTCTTGCAAACAGGTGGATATGTACCATTTTTTATAGTCCACATATATGTGTTAATATACGATATTTGTTTTTCTCTTTCTGACTCACTTCACTCTGTATGACAGTGTCTAGGTCCATCCATGTCTCTACAAATGTCCCAGTCCCATTCCTTTTTACAGCTGAGTAATATTCCATTATATATATGTACCACATCTCCTTTATCCATTCGTCTGTTGATGGACATTTAGGTTGCTTCCATGTCCTGGCTATTGTAAATAGTGCTGCAATGAATATTGGAGTGCGTGTGTCTTTTTGAATGATGGTGTTCTCTGGGTATATGCCAAGCAGTGGGATTGCTGGGTCATAGTTCTATTTTTAGTTTTGCAAGGAGCCTCCATACTGTTCTCCATAGTGGCTATATCAATTTATATTCCCACCAACAGTGTAAGAGTGTTCCTTTTCCTCCACAAGCTCTTCAGCATTTACTGTTTGTACATTTTTTGATGATGCCCATTCTAACGGGTGTGAGGGGATACCTCATTGTAGTTTTGATTTGCATTTCTCTAATAATTCGTGATGTTGAGCAGCTTTTCATGTGCCTCTTGGCCATCTGTATGTCTTCTATGCAGAAATGCCTATTTAGGTCTTCTGCCCATTTTTTGATTGGGTTGTTTGTTTTTTGATATTGAATTGCATGAATTGTTTATATATTTTGGAGATAAATCCTTTGTTGATTCATTTGCAAAAGTTTTCTCACATTCTGAGGGTTGTCTTTTTTTCGTGCTTGTAGTTTCCTTTGCTGTGCAGAAGTTTTGAAGTTTCATTAAGTTGCACTTATTTAGTTTTGTTTTTATTTCCATTACTCTAGGGGCTGGATCAAAAAAGATCTTGCTGTGATTTACGTAGAAGAGGGTTCTTCCTTTGTTTTCCTCTAAGAGTTTTAGAGTGTCTGGCCTTACCTGTAGGTCTTTAATCCATTTTGAGGCTATTTTTGTGTATGGTGTTAGGAAGTGTCCTAATTTCATACTTTTACATGTAGCTGTCCAGTTTTCCCAGCACCACTTATTGAAGAGGTTGCCTTTTCTCCAATGTATATCCTTGGCTCCTTTCTCATAGATTAGTTGACCATAGCTTATCTCTGGGCTTTTTATCCTGTTCCATTGATCTATATTTCTTTTTTTTGTGCCAGTACCATACTGTCTTGATCAGTGTAGCCTTGTAGTATAGCCTGAAGTCAGGAACACTGATTCCACCAACTCCATCTTTCCTTCTCAAGATTGCTTTGGCTATTCGGGGACTTTTGAGTTTCCAAACAAAACATAAAATTTCTTATTCTATTTCTGTGAAAAATACCATTGGTAATTTGATAGGGATTTCACTGAATCTGTAAATTGCTTTGGGTAGCATAGTCATTTTCACAATGTTGATTCTTCCAATCCAAGAACATGGTATGTCCCTGCATCTGTTTGTGTCTTCTTTGATTTCTTTCATTAGTGTCTTATAGTTTTCTGAGTACAGGTCTTTTACCTCCTTGGTTCGGTTTATTCCTAGGTATTTTATTCTTTTTGTTGCAATGGTGAAGGGGATTATTTCCTTAATTTCTCTTTCTGATCTTTCATTGTTAGTGTATAGAAATGCAAGAGATTTCTGTGTGTTAATTTTGTATCCTGCAACTTTACCAAATTCACTGATTAGCTCAAGTAGTTTCCTGGTGGGATCTTTAGGATTTTTCTATATACAATATTATGTCATCTGCAAACAGTGACAGTTTCACGTCTTTTCCATTTGGATTCCTTTTATTTCTTTTTCTTCTCTGATTGCTGTGGCAAGGACTTCCAAAACTATGTTGAATAGTAGTGGTGAGAGTGGACATCCTTGTCTTGTTCCTGATCTTAGAGGGAATGCTTCCAGTTTCTCACCACTGAGAATGATGTTTACTGTGGGTTTGTCGTATATGGCCTTTATTATGTTGAGGTAGGTTGCCTCTATGCCCACCTTCTGGAGCATTTTTATCATAAATCAGTGTTGAATTTTGTCAAAAGCTTTTTCTGCATCTATTGAGATGATCATATAGGCTTTATCCTTCAATTTATTAACATGGTATATCACATTGATTGATTTGTGTATATTGAAGAATCCTTGCATTCCAGGGATAAACCCCACTTGATCATGGTGTATGATGCTTTTAATGTGTGGTTGGATTCTGTTGGCTAGTATTCTGTTGAGGATTTTTGCATCTAAATTCATCAGTGATATTGGTCTGTAATTTCTCTCTTTGTGGTATCTTTGGTTTTGGTATCGGGGTGATGGTGGCCTCATAAAATGAGTTTGGGAGTGTTCCTTCCTCTGCAATTTTTTGGAAGAGTTTGAGAAGGATGGGTGTTAGCTCTTCTCTAAATGTTTGATAAAATTCACCTGTGTATCCATCTGGTCCTGGACTTTTGTTTGTTGGGAGATTTTTAATCACCGTTTCAATTTCATTACTTGTGATTGGTCTGTTCATATTTTCTGTTTCTTGCTGATTCAGTCTTGGAAGTTTATACCATTCTAAGAATCTGTCCATTTCATCCAGGTTGTCCATTTTATTGGCAAATAGATGCTTGTAGTAGTCTCTTATGGTGCTTTTTATTTCTGTGGTGTCTGTTGTAACTTCTCCTGTTTCATTTCTAATTTTATTGATTTGAGTCCTCTCACTTTTTTTCTTTGTGAGTGTTGCTAGAGGTTTATTGATTTTATTTCTCTTCTCAAAGAACCAGCTTTTAGTTTTATTGATTTTTGCTGTTGTTTTGTTTCTATTTCACTTATTTCTGCTCTGATCTTTATGATTTCTCTCCATCTACTAACTTTGGGTTTTGTTTGCTCTTCATTCTCTAGCTTCTTTACATGTAAAGTTAGATTGTTTATTTGGGATTTCTCCTGTTTCCTGAGGTAGGATTGTGTTGCTATAAACTTTCCTCTTAGAACTGCCTTTGCTGCATCCCATAGGTTTTGGATCATTGTGTTTTCATTGTAATTTGTCTCTAGGTATTTTTTGATTTCCTCTTTGATTTCTTCAGTGATCTCTTGGTTATTTAGTAATGTATTGTTTAGCCTCCATGTGTTTGTGTTTTTTTACAGTTTTTTTTCCTGTAATTGATTTCTAATCTCATAGCGTTGCTGTCGGAAAAGATACTTGATATGATTTCAATTTTCTTAAATTTACCAAGGCTTGATTTGTGATCCAAAATGTGATCTATCCAGGAGAATGTTCCATGTGCACTTGAGAAGAACGTGTAATCTGCTGTTTTTGGATGTAATGTCCTATAGCTATTTATTCAATCTAGCTGGTTTACTGTGTCATTTAAAGGTTGTGTTTCCCTATTAATTTTCTGTGTGGATGCTCTGTCCATTGGTGTATGCAGTGTTAAAGTCCCCCACTATGATTGTGTTACTGTCGATTTCCTCCTTCATAGTTGCTAGCATTTGCCTTATGTATGGAGGTGCTCCTATATTGGGTTCATATATATTTATAATTGTCATCTCTTCTTTTTGGATTGTTCCAATGTTCTTTATGTAGTGTCCTTTCTTGTCTCTTGTAACATTTTTTTATTTTAAAGTCTATTTTATCTGATATGAGTATTGCTACTCCAGCTTTCTTTTGATTTCCATTTGCATGGAATATCTTTTTCCATCGTCTCACTTTCAGTCTGTATGTGTGCCTAGGTCTGAAGTGGGTCTCTTGGAGACAACCTATATATGGGTCTTGTTTTTGTATCCATTCAGCCAGTCTATGTCTTTGGTTGGTGCATTTAGTCCATTTACATTCAAGGTAATTATCGATATGTGTGTTCCTATTACCATTTTGTTAATTGTTTTGTTTTTGTTTTTGTAGGTCCTTTTCTTCTCTTATGTTTCCCACTTAGAGAAGTTCCTTTAGCATTTGTTGTAGGGCTGGTTTGGTGGTGGTGAATTCTCTTAGCTGCTGGTTGTAAAGCTTGTGATTTCTCCCTCGAATCTGAATGAGATCCTTGCTGGGTAGAGTATTCTTGGTTGTAGGTTCTTCCCTTTCATCACTTGAAATATATCATGACACTCCCTTCTGGCTTGCAGAGTTTCTGCTGAGAAATCAGCTGTTAACCTTATGGGAGTTCCCTTGTATGTTATTTGTTGTTTTTCCCTTGTTGCTTTTAATAACTTTTCTCTGTCCTTAATTTTTGTCAATTTGACTACTATATGCCTTGGCGTGTTTCTCCTTGGGTTTATCCTGCCTGGGACTCTCTGCATTTCCTGGACTTGGGTAGCTACTTCCTTTCCCATGTTAGGGAAGTTTATGACTATAATCTCTTGCAATATTTTCTCAGGTCCTTTCTCTCTTCTCCTTCTGGGACCCCTATAATGTGAATCTTGGCACGTTTAACATTGTCCCAGAGGTCTCTTAGGCTGTCTTCAGTTCTTTTCATTTTCTTTTTATTCTTTTCCACATCCGTGATTATCACCATTCTGTCTTCCAGGTCACTTATTCACCCTTCTGCCTCCGTTAATCTGCTATTGGTTCCTTCTAGTGTATTCTTCATTTCAGTTGTTGTATTGTATATCTCTGTTTGTTTGCTCTTTAATTCTTCTAGGTCTTTGGTAAACTTTTCTTCCAAGTTTTCAATCTTTGCATCCAGTCTTTCTTCAAAGTCCTAGATCGTCTTCACTATCATTATTCTGAATTCCTTTCCTGAAAGGGTGCCTATCTCCTCTTCATTTAGTTGTTTTTATGGGGTTTTATACTGTCCCTTCATCTGGTAGAAAGTCTTTTGCCTTTTCATTTTCTTTATCTTTCTGTGGTTGTGGTTCTCAGTTCCGCAAGATGAAATACTGCTGATACTGCTTGATACTGCTGTCTGCCCTCTTGTGGAGGAAGCTATCTAGGAGGCTCCTGGGTGCTTCCTGATTGGAGGGACTGATGGTGGGTAGGGCTGGGTGGGCAGAGTTCAGTAAGACTTTAATCTTATTTGGTAGGCAGAGCTCAGTAAAACTTTAATCTTTTTGTCTGCCAATGGCTGGGGCTGTGTTCACGCCTTGTTGGTTGTTTGGCCTGAGGCTACCCAGCACTGGAACTTACAGGCTCTTTGGTGGGGCTAATTGCAGACTTTAGGAGGGCTCACACCAATGAGCACTTCCCAGAACCCCTGCTGCCAGTGCCCCTGTCTCCTCAGTGAGGCACAGCCACCCCCACCTCTGCAGGCAAACCCCCAACACCAGCAAGTAGGTCTGGTTCAGTGTCCTATGGGGTTACTACTCCTTCCCCCTGGGTCCTGGTGAGCACATATTTTTGTGTGCCCTCCAAGAGTGGAGTCTCTGTTTCCCCCAGTCCTGTGGAGGTCCTGCAATCAAATCCTGCTGGCTTTCAGAGTCTGATTCTCTGGGGATTTCTCCTCCTGTTGCTGGACTCCCAGGTTGGGAAGCCTGACGTATGGCTCAGAACCCTCACTTTAGTGGGTGGATTTCTGCAGTATAACTGTTCTCCAGTTTGTGAGTCACCCACCCAGCATTTATGGGATTTGATTTTAATGCAATTGTGCCCCCCCACCATCTCATTGAGGCTTCTCCTTTGTCTCTGGATGTGGGGTGTCTTTTCTGGTGAGTTCCAGTGTCTTTCTGTCAATGATTGTTCAGCAGTTCATTGTAATTCCAGTGCTCTTGCAAGAGGGATTGAGCACATGTCCTCCTGCTCTGCCATCTTAATCCTATCTCTCCAGTCACTTTTTAATTATATTCTATTTTATTGTATAGAATACAGTATGTATGTATACAGTTTTATAATACCACACTGCCCTTTTTGTTGTAGATTTTTGTGTCTAAATATTATTAATGTGTATTCTCCAACTTTGTTCTTTTTCAAATTTATTTGAATATGTTTTTTGACATACACTTTAGAAATAGTCATCAGTTTAAATAAAATATCCTGTTGGAATTTTGATAAGGATTATGCAGAATGTATGAATCTATTGATCAGTTTGGGAAGAATTAGCATTTCAACAATACTGAGTCTTCCAGTCCATAGCCATGATATACATTTGGATGTATGTCTTGTCTGTCTCTCTGTCTCTCTCCTTATTTATTTAGATCTTAATTCATTTCACTCAATGGTATTTAGTAGCTTTCACAGTAAAGATTTTGCACATAGTTTGTTAAATTTATCCTTAATATTTTTGGGGTTTTGATGCTTGTAAAATTGGCATTTGTAAATTTCCATTCTTAATTGTCTGTTAAAAGTATATAGAAACACAATTGATTTTGTACATTGAAATTTACCCTGTGATCTTGATTAACCCACTTATTAGTTTTAGCATCATTTTTGTTGGTTCTTTATGATTTTCAATATTGACAACTTTGCAATGTAAGAATAACTGCATTTTAAATTCTTCCTTTCCAATCTGTAGGTATTTGTGTAATTTTACTTTGAATTTAGTTGAAAAAAAATGTGCTTTAGTAATTTTATTTCCTCTATCATTCAATTTTTAAAAATTTAATTTCTGTTTATTTATTCATATGTGGATTGTTTATAAAATTTAAAAAATGTGTTAATGTATTGGTATTTTGGTTTTCATTTATATGTATGTATGAGTTCTAAATAACATTTTATGTTCAATGTTATTAGACTTTATGATAGCATTTAAAAACTTGTTTTGAAGCTTCATACCTTAAGATTATTCATTATATTTTATTTTTGTATTTTTATCTATATTTGGAAAGACACGTACTCTCCATCTGTTGGGTACAATAATGTCTTAATTGTACTATGTAAGTTTTTAATGTTACTATTGCTTTTTAATTGATTTCATCAATATGTTTGTAGGAGAAACATGTTTAAATCTCCCATTATGCTAAAGTATCAGCCATTCATGTTTTGCTTGGAGAACTAATTTTTGCCTTATTGTACTGAAACTTTTTTTAGTGAATAAAATGAGTTTTTATGTCTAGTTAGTTGATTAAAACTTTTATCAGTAAGTGGTGATGGATATTATATCAATGCTGAAACTTGCTCTAATAAGTTATTAGTAGAGATAAACCAGCTACCTTAACATCATTTCCTTCTAATCTTTCCCAATTCTTATACTTTTAAAAGGCTCTTGTTTGTGCAGTCTATGTAGTTAATGTTTAATCTATAATATAGTTTTGGAGTGACTGAAATATTGTTACAATTTTTTCTCAGCCCATTTCTCTCTGGTAGCTTAGACAGTGCATATTCTTTTTCTATTTTATAGGTTATCCCAGAAATTTCTATTAAATCTATGTTATTTAATATGTAATTATACAATATACAAACCATCAAATGCTTAAAATCTGATGACTTTCTCTGTCCTTTTAAAAAGTTACAGTTATAAAATTTTATGTATTTAAATGTACTCATATGTTTACCACTTCATTTAATTATTAATAATTCCCGCAGCTCAGTCCTTCCTTAAAGGATTACTTTCCAACTATCTAATGCATGTTCTCTATTAATTCCTTTAGTAAAATTGTGTCAGTAGAAAATCGTCCCAATTTTTCTTTCTTGAAATATTTTATTTGATCTCAAATATTTACTTGATCTTAAAGCTTTATTTTGTTTAAATATCCAGTTTAAGGGACATTTTCCTTGAGAAATTTTATCCTGAGTTTTTTTTTTTTTTTCTTTTTTTGTTGAGTTGTTATTGTTTTTGGTAAGAATTTAGTTTATGCTCTCATTGTTTTTTGTAAATACTTTTTTTCCATCAGTGCCTTTAGAATAATTTTTTGTCTTAGGCATTCTATAGTTTACTAAAATGTTCATAGATATTAATTTCTTTTTATTTTGTATGCATTGTATATGTTATATTTCCTGTGTGTGTAGATTTATATCTTTCATCATATCTCGACAATTCTGGGTATTTCATAATCAAATTCTCTATGTTCTTTATTCAGTCTTGCTTGCATTTTCCATATTCTTACTCTTGCCTTATTTTATTACCCTTTCAGTTTTCAATTTCTAATGCTCTACATTACCCTCTGGTATTTTGGCCTTCTTGTTTACCAATTGTCTCTCAGCTATATCTAACTTTTCTTGTTAATTCATGCATTCAATTCCAAATTTTAATTAATATGATTTTCAATTTTTGAGTTGCTATTTTTCTGTTCTTCAAATTTGGCTTACTACTTTTTAACAATAAATCTGTTTTTTAGCCATATGTTTACTACCACCTCATACTTATTTAAATATATGCAATATATCTAATCGCTTAAAAGACCAATTATTTTATTATCTCTCAAGATTTTGTAGGTTCATTGGGCTTAGTCACATGTTTTGAGCTAAAGCTACAATTAACTGGAGGTTTAACTGAACCATCCTGGATAGTTCACTCACATATTTGGCAGTTTATGATTCCTATTGACTGGGACCACAGGTGGGGTAGTTGACTGTAACAACTATATGTGGCCTCTTCTATGGCTTGGTGTCATGCTTTCTATGCTCATGATGAGTGGGTTCTAGAAGGATATGTTCCTAAAATAGGAGTTCAGAGAGCCTGAAAATAATTTTAAAGACAAATTAAAATCTGCCTCTAGCAATTATTGAAATTATCCATAGTTCTTGTTTCTTTTTATAAACAAAAAGGCATGTTTAATAATTTTTTTTAATTGTCATTTTATATTGGAGCATGAGTGATGATGATTAGCTATTAGTGAACACATTATTTGAAGGTAATCTTCTTTGGATACAAATTCCAGAGATCAACTTAATAGGTATATTTTTTAAATTTTCAGACAATTTTATGGCCAGAAATATCACAACAGTACCTCTTTACCCAGACACTTTTCATAAAAGAGTTAGCAAATGTAATGCAAAATAAGCAACTGAATATTAACAAAAGGAAATTCAGAACTGATAATTATGTAGAGCCCTATAACTTTCTTAATAGAGACATATGCTTTCACATTTTATATCAGTGATTACCACTCATTTGATAGAGTAAGACTGATTCTAATCTTTAAAATCTTGACAGAATTTTAAATCATCCTTGTGTGATACAATTTTACAATAATGGCCCCCAAAGTGGTATTAATACAAAAGTATAATGAATTCTAAGTTTGTAATTTGGGGGGTTAGTTTTTGTTTTACCACTTAAGTATTCTTATGGACCATTGTATTCAAACATATATATAGTCTTAAATCTTTCCCCTCTGCTCTCTCTCATGCCCTCTCTCCCTCTCTCTTTCATTTCTTTTTATGCAAAATGGAGATAAAAATACCTAAGTTTAAAGAAAGGGGTGGTGTGAGGATTAAAAGATATATTTTAACCTCATTATTTTATTCAGTGAATAACTCCTACCATATTAGAACAATTTTTAGAATAAATTGTTATAAAAATCTGTCATTTAACAACAGTATGATTTATATTAACCTTTGAAAAATGAAACATGTAGGTATAAATCAAAAAACATACGCTCAGATCTATATGATGAAATCTATAAAACTTTGATGAATATAATCAAAGAATATCTAAGTAAATGAAGAAATATTCCATGTTCATGGATAGGCAGATTCAATACTATTAAATTGTCAGTTCTTTTAAACTTGATTCATATATTCAATGAAATCCCAATCAAAAATTCAGCAAGTTATTTTGTGGATGACAACAAAAACCTTATCCTAAAGTTTATATGGAGAGGTAAAAGACCCTGGCTGGTCACAGTAATATTGAAGGAGAAGAACAAAGTTGGAGGACTGATACTACTTGACTCAAAACTTACTATAAAGCTACAATAATCAAAACAGTGTAGTATTGGCAAAAAGAATAGATAAATAGATTAGTGGGTCAGAATAGAAAGCCCAGTAACAGACCCAGATAAATATACTCAACTGATCTTTGATGAAAGAATAAAGGTGATACAATGGAACAAAAATATACTTTGAAGAAAAAGAAGAAAACGGTGGGGGAACAATTGGACATACACATGCAAAAAACAAACAAAAAATAAATCTAGACACAGACCTACATCCTTCACAGAAATTAACTCGAACTGGATCACAGACCTAAATGTAAAATGCAAAACTATAAAACTCCTGTTAGATAACATAGGAGAAAACCTAGATGACCTTAGGTATGGCAGTGACATCTCAGGTATACACCAAAACACAACCATGCAAGTAATAACTGATAAGCTGAACTTCATTAAAGTTTAAAACTTCAGCTCTGCAAAAGGATGCAAAGAGAATTAGAAGACAAGTCACAGAATGGGATAAAATATTTGCAAAAAACACATGTGATAAAGAACTCTTACCCAAAATACACAGAGAACTCTGAAAACAATAAGAAAACAACCCAATTCAAAAAATGGGTCAAAGACCTTAACAGACACCTCATCAAAGAAGATATACAGGGAGCAAATAAGCATATGAAAATATGCTTCAAATCATATATCATCAGGGAAATGCAAATTAAAACAATGAGATCCCACTATACATCTAATAGAATGGTAAAAATCTGGAATGTTGATACCACCAAATACTGGCCAGAATGTGGAGCAACAGGAACTCCCACTCATTGCTGGTGGAAATGCAAAATAGTACAGCCACTTTGGAAGATAGTTTGGCAGTTTCCTACAATACTAAACATATTCTTACCATATGGTACAGCAGTTGCACTTCTCATTATTTTCCCAAAGGAATTGAAAATTTATGTAACCATACAAAACCATACACAAGGATATGTATAGCATCTCCATTCATAATTGCCAAAACTTGACAGCAACAAAGATGTCCTGCAGTAGGTAAATGGGTAAACTGTGGTATATTTACACAATGGAATATTATTTAGTGCTAAAAAAATGAGCTATCAAACCATGAAAATTCACGGAGAAACCTTAAAGGTTTCTTACTAAGTGAATATTACTTAGTAAGGCATATTACTAAGTGAATGGAGCATCTGAAAAGGCTACACATTGTGTAATTTTAAATACAGTAAGTCCCATACATCTAAATGAGTTCCATTCCAAGTCCACGTTCCTAAGTCCAACAAAGTTAGCCTAGACAATCAACTAACATAATCGGCCACATAGTACTATACTTTAATAGGTTTATAATACTTTTCACACAAATAATAGATAAAAAAATAAACAAACAGAAAAAAATAAAGAAAACATTTTTAATCTCACAGTATGGTACTTAGAAAAGTACAGTAGAACCAACTACATCACTGCTGTTTTTATGCTTGCTTTCAGATATTCTGGGCTTGAAATAAAGATACTCTACTCTGTACAGTAGTGTAAGGTACACAAAAGCACAACCACTTTAGAGGATGCATGCATGAGGCAACGTACACCAGAATGGTGAGCTAACTTAAGTGATTGGATATGAGAATGCACGTTTGCATCCTTTGAAAGTTCGCAATTTGAAGGTTCACATGTAGAGGACTTACTGCATATAACATTCTGGAAAAGGCAAAACTTTGAAGACAATAAAAAGATCAGTGGATACCAGGCATTGGTGGGGCAGGGATGGGGTGGCAGGGGACAGGAGGGATGAATAGGAAGAATCCAGAGCATTTTTAGGGCATAGAAATACTTCATGTGACCCCCAAATGATGGATCCATGCTACTTTACATTTGTCCAAACTCATAGAATGTACAGCATCAAAAGTAAAACCCTAAGGTAAACTATGGACCTGGGGAGATTATTATGTGTTAATGTAGGTTCATCAATTGTGACAAATGTACCACTCCAGTGGGGATAATGAGGAGGCTATGTATGTGTGGGGGCAGGGGGCATATGGAAACTTCTGTACCTTCTACATTTTGGCTGAACCTAAAAAACTCTAAGACAATAAAGTCTTACTTTCAAAAAAATCTATCATTAGTAATGTGATCATACAGTATAAAATAAAATAATTAGGGTAGGAAATTTGGTGGTAATAGATAAATAAAATGAGTTAATTTACATTTATTAATGTATTTTTATCACATAGCTCCAATATTATTTCCTATATATTTTAAAGCAAAAAGTATACTGGTGTAAACTATTTTGTGTTTTGGGGAAAAAAAATTGTGTTAAAAGCACTAATTTGTGGGACTTCCATGGTGGCATGGTGGTTAAGAATCCACCTGCCAATTCAGGGAACACAGGTTTGATTCCTGGTCCAGGAAGATTCCATGGGCCTGGGAGCAACTGAGCCTGTGGGCCACAACTAATGAGCCTGTACCCTAGAGTCCACGAATCACAACTGGTGAGGCTGCATGCCATAACTACTGAAGCCCGTGTGCCTAGAGCCTGTGCTTTGCAACAAGAGAAGCCACCGCAATGAGAAGCCTGTGCACCGCCACAAAGAATAGCTCCTGCTCACCGCAACTAGAGAAAGCCCACGCACAGCAATGAGGACCCAATGAAGCCAACAAATAAATAAATTTATAAAAAGAAAAAATAAAGGCACTAATTTGTAACTTGTGATGTATTTTAATCATTTGGGGTGTTTTACAATTATTTTCTTTTTTTATGATCAAACTAAAATGACTTAAAAAACTGAGGAACAATAATGTAAGCCAATTTTACAAGTGAATGTATTTCAGTTTTAAAGCTGCAACCCTCAAATTAGGTTGCCTCAAGGTGTCTTTCATTAAAATAAACATAAAACAAAATTACAGTATAAAATAATTTATATTAAAATACTAACTTGAAATTTAGATATTTTTCAGTGCTTTCAACTTTCTTTTACTTCTTTATACTTCATGAGCTGTGGAAATGTCTAACGAGTAGATGTGACAGAAATGTAGCCATTCTGATTCTGAAAAATGGTAAACCTGATTCAAAAGTAATTTAGTATTGAAATATTATGGCCTAGCTCTGCATTGGTTTCAAATTTTAAAAAATATATTAGACCTGTCAAAACTGACAAAAATATCAACTATTTAGTCACTGAAGAATATAATGTAGTTCTATGCAGAACAGTGATTAAGTGAGATTCTCACAATTTTATCATAAATTTGGCTTAAATTTTTTGGCTAGGTAACCAGTTACATAGGTAAAATTTAATACATAATACCTAAGTTGATAGGGTTATTCCACTTAACTTGATAGAATTTCCAGTTTTCTAGTGTTATTTTACCTGAATAATATTTTCTTTATACAGAAATCATTAGGCAGAATAAAATTTGAACATATTTTTAATAACATTACCATTAAAAAAAAGAACTATATAGAAGAAAGAAAATACTAATGGGTTGGACAAAAAATTCATTCAGATTTTTTGTAACATCTTATGAAAAACTCAAACTTTTTTGGCTAACCCAATATTAATGGATTAATTTTTGTCACCAGCCAAGTTATTAGTACATTTTCAGCCCTAAATAGTTTGCTCATCTTATTAGGAAGCCAAGTAAATCATGATATATCAAAAAGGGTTTTAGAAAAAAGAAATGAATTATATAAGTGAAAAATGCTATGAGGATAAATATCTTTAAAATACAATATATACAATTATGAACTTTGAAAAAATATTTCCCTTGAATTTCACTTTTCTATTGTTTTTGTAAGAAGAGGATTTAAATTTTTAAATAAAAATTAGCCAGGTATCATTCTCTTGCGGTTATAAACACAGTCATCTACTTAATTTTTTGAATTAATCTTATAATTGAAATTATATTTGTCCAATGTTTATTAAAATTATAAAACAATAAAGTTCCTCATTAGAAATCCATGTTTTACCGTATCAAGAATTAAGCTCAGTCCTGACAATTAAAGGTACGCTTGAGCCTTGTGTACATCCAACAATATAAAACTGCTGTCCTAGTTCCAGTATACATAGTTGACATTTTCTAACACAAATGACAGGTGGGTCTTAAATTGATACTTTCATGCAGTTCTAAGCTTTTTTAATTCATTTCTTCATGGCTGCCGTGAACAATATCATATAGAACAGTGTGCCCAATGTGAAATAATTTTTGTTTCGTATTTCAGTCTCTGACTTTCCTAAAAAATATTCTCAACATTAAAAAATTTTTGAAATAATTATTAGGTAAGTAGGACAAAAGGAAGCTTTTCTTTTATACCTCTTGTTCATTCTTGATTATAATATAAATTATATTCCTGTCTCTGAGATGTAATATTATTTTCCTCTGAAAGAAATATCTTGTCTCTTGTACCATCCACTTTTCAGATACTCTTAGGAAATATACCAGCTATGAAACAGAAGAATAAATTAGAAAATGATTGTAATTAGAAGATAAGCTTGTTTATAATCTTTTCCCCCTTTAAGAGCAAAGCTGGCACTACTGTCAGATGATACTAGGAAACCCTACTATAGTATCTGTCAGGTAAACGGATTTGCAAAATCTTCAAATGATCTTCCAAAAATCATATTGAATTAAATGTATTTAGGATTTGGGATAACATCTGAATGAAGATGAGGAATTGACTTCAGGTAAGTAATTTCTTATGCACCTGTATATCAGTTTCCCTTTGGGAATATTGTTATTAAGACTTAGAATCCATCCAAATAACGAAGCACAGATACTATAACGTACATGATAATAGCTCATGTGTTTCTTTTATGAAGTTACAGAGTCCATGAAGGTATACTGGTAATGATGTCAGGCATATCTAAACAGAGTAGGAAATAAAATCATCACTTAGTCTCCTATTCTAGAAGAATCATAGTTCTGATAAAAATGCATTTCTTTTTTATTTTTATATTTACTGATGTTTAAAACAACTTAACTAATCTAGTACTCCTGAAAACAACAAAAGATACTTGATATTTCAACTTGAATGAAAAACTGAACAATAGAAGAGAATTCACCAAACCTAACTTTGTCTGGGTGATTGCACTCATCAGGATTCTCCAGTGAAACCAAACCAATTGGATGGATGGATGGATGGATGGACGGACAGACGGACGAATGGACAGACAGACAGACAGATGGGGGAGAGAGAGAAATGAAGAAATTTCCACATGCAATTGTGGCAGGCTGGCAAGTGTGAAATCTTTAAAAGAGGCTAGAGACTGGAAATTCCAGCAGGAATTGCTGTTGCAGTCTTGAATCCAAAGGCAGAATAAAGATATAATTCCTTTCTTTGCAGGGGACTTCAGGCTTTACTCTTAAGGCCTTCCACTAATTTGATGAGGCTACTCTTTAGGGAGGGTAATCTGCTTTAATTAAATTCTACTTCGTCTCAGCTTCCCCGTCCATTCTCTGTATCTGCGTCCTTGTTCTTGTCACTGAGTTCATCAGTACCATTTTTAGATTCCGTATATGTGAGTTAGCATACAATATTTGTCGTTCTCTTTCTGACTTACGTCACTCTGTATGACAGACCGTAGTTCTATTAAATTCTACTGATTTAAATGAAAATCACATCTAAGAAATATTTTCACAGCAACATCTAGATTGTTGTTTAACCGAACAACTGGGCACCATAGTCTAGTTACGCTGAAATATAAAACTAATCATTACAGTGGTTTATCAAACTATGCAAAAATGCTTAATGTACAAGGCCAATCAATGTGGCATTGTTTGTCAGAACATTTAAATGACACTATCCTAAATGGCCATTAGCCAAGAGGTTTATTGAATAAATTATAATACAACCAACCAAAGTAATGCCACATAGAATTAAAAAAAAAAGAATGAGTTGGCTATCTATGAATATGGAGAGATCTCCAGGGCACACTGTAGTTGAAAAATGAGGAACAGAACAATATGTATAATAAGCTACCTTTGGAGTAAACAGAAGAGGTGAAAGTATATATCCAGATATGCTTACTTGGATCTATAAATCTAAGGAAGGATGCAATCAAAACACAAAAATATTTTACTATCATGGTGAGGGAGTGCATAGTTAGTCACTAAACAGATAGGGAAGGGATCAGATAATGGATAGTGGGTAGAAGACAGAATAAAGAATGGAGACAGGATAATGGATAAAGGATAATATTCAAAGAGAAACTACACATCATAGATCTTGTTATATTTTTGGATTTGGAAACACTTGAGTGTTTATTTTTAAGGAAAATTGTAAATAAATAGACAATAAAATAGGGAAGACATCTGCAGATATATTCCTAAGGTTTTTTTATTTCTTCCAACATGTACTTAGTTTCCCTTTATGCATTGTGAAATAATAAGAAATGCAAGTAATATGAAAGTCTGACTTTCGGCATAAAATTTGAACAATGTAAAAATATTTTTAAAATGTTTTATTGGCTCCTGTGTTTTTATACAAATTAGTATCTATTTAAGAATAAATACTAAAGTTTCAGAGACCACCACATTCTTTATCTGTGCTTTTAGAGAGACTATTTTTCTTTCAGATTTTGAAATATGTTTTATCTTTCCATACATATATACATTTGACAATTATTATGAATGTGAACTTAGCTTGGAATTCTGTAACTTTTGGTGTATAATTTTAAGTCCAACTTGCATGTGCCCATTTATGTAAAAGTGTACAAGCAATGATTACT
This sequence comes from Hippopotamus amphibius kiboko, assembly GCF_030028045.1. NCBI lineage: Eukaryota > Metazoa > Chordata > Mammalia > Artiodactyla > Hippopotamidae > Hippopotamus > Hippopotamus amphibius. The sequence continues at coordinate 34,171,728 of NC_080188.1, forward strand.
CAAGTATGTGTGTGTGTATGTGTATACATGTGTGTGCAAACATCATATTCAAATGCTGGCCAAGGCTTAGGTATATAGGCTTGATTCATATGTTCTGAGCATGCTTTCATCCTTGTGTAATATAATAAATAAAAGAATAAAATATTGCTTTATGGGAATACTTTATCATTGCAGCACCTCTTAAAAATTTGGAAAAATTCCATTCTACCTTTTGCATTTAAAATGTCCCTGCTTCCTAACTTTACAACATTTTTTGGGAAAAATAAATGTCCTTAATGCATCAATACTTCAATAATTTCTTAATAAATCATCAAGTCCTTTGAAACAAAATATGTTTAGATATTTAGCAAAATATTGTATGTTGATATATGGATATATGTACATATCTCCACAAACACACATACACACATTAAAATCAAGCATATCTCTTTTTCAAGTGAGATATTTTTAATAGTATCTTAAAAAACGGTGCATACAACTTTACCAATTACTTTACCAATTCAGTACTATATGAAGTAAATAATATGTAAGAGAAAACTGCACATTTGGGAGAAAAACGTTATCAAATTCAGATTTGCTAGAATTTCAAGACTAAGATTTAGATTCTTAGCTGCTAAGGACGTATCATTAGCATAGTCTTAAAATAGAATTGGGAGATAAATACAGATATATTATTTTATCAAATTAATTTGTAGAATGAGATTATATGACCTATGGGTAGAACAGGACAACAGTACGAATCTCTTCAGATTGCTTGATTGTATGTTATAGATTCATGGACGTAAAGTGAAGACACTGCATTATGAACAGGTGAGACATAAATAGAAGAAACAGTCTACTGTTTAGATCAAACTTTAACAAGCTTTGAGATACGTTACTTAAAATACATTTTGTCTGAAGTGACAGTGCCTATGTAAAGGCAGAGAAAAAAATAACAAAAACTGAGTGATATAAAAGTTGTGCCAAAATAGGGTTAAACAATTAGTACGTATTTCAAATACTAGTAATGCTTGTTAAGAAGATGCTAGTACCTTCCAAAAGAACATTTAATAATTCAATTGATTCAGACATTATTTTTAATTTGTAAATATTGAGTTTTATTTCTCATTATATGGGCAAAAATTTACTATTTCACATTTAAAATTGCTAGTTATCTTACAATTAGAAACAAACATAATACTTGAAATGAAACAGAATACACATTTTAATTGATAATATAAATTCCCTAAGGATGTCCCAAATATGATAACAGTTATATCTTATCTATATTATCATTATTTTTAATACACAAAATTTTAGTAATATTGTCATGTTTACATTACAGACACTTTAATAGATTGATTTTTTAAAATAAATTTATTATTTATTTGTTTGTTTATTTATTTATTTATTCGCTGTGTTGGGCCTTCGTTGCTGCACACGGGCTTTCTCCAGTTGCAGCGAGCAGAGGCTACTCTTCATTGTGGTGCATGGGCTCCTCATTGCTGTGGCTTCTCTTGTTGCAGAGCATGGGCTTCAGTAGTTGTGGCACATGGACTCAATAGTTGTGGCACATGGGCTTAGTTGCTCCACAGCATGTGGGATCAAACTTGTGTCTCCTGCATTGGCAGGTGCATTCTTAGCCACTGCACCATCTAGGAAGCCCTAGATTGATTTTTAAATTCATGTTGAACTAAATAATTAATGAAAAAGAAATGTTTTAAAACTCTGAAATGCTAAAGATGGATTATAAATATTATAAGATGAACTTTTTTTTTAGAATGAAACTTTCAATTGACTGAAGGTACCATTTATTTGTACCAAATGAAGTACTTAATACATAAATGTGAGCAGTTTCATACACTGCTATCAATTCATTTGCAGAGAGAACTGCATCTTTATGTACATTGCAGCATTATTCACAATAGCCAAGACATGGAAACAACTTAAGTGTTCATCAGTGAATAAATGGATAAAGAAGATACACACACACACACACAATTTATTAGTATTCAGCCATGAAGAAAGGAGGAAATCCTTCAATTTGCAACATGGATGGAACTTAAGGGCACTATATTAAGTGAAATAAGTCGGACAGAGAAAAACGAATACTGTATGGTATCATTTATATGTGGAATCTTAAAAAGCAAAGCTTAGAGAGAGAGAGGGTAAAGTAGTGGTTACCAGGGGCTTGGAAGACACTGGTCAACAGGTATAGATATCTAGATATAAGAGTAACACGTTCTAGGGATCTAATGTACATCATGGTGAGTATAGCAAATAATACTGTATTACATACTTGAAGACTGCTGAGAGAATAGATCTCAAATGTTCTCACCACAAGTAAAGAAATGAAAATTATACAACAGGATGCTGTATAATTATACACAATGCCATGATGGTAATCATTTTGAAATACAGTTGATCCTCAAACAACACAAGGATTAATGCACTGACCTTCCTGCAGTCAAAAACATGCTTATAACTTTACAATCAGCTCTCCCTCTCTGTGATTCTGCATCCACAGATTCAACCAGTCTTACACTGTGTAGTACCGTAGCATGCATTCATTGAAGATAATCTACATATAATTGGATCTGTGCAGTTCAAACGTGTTGTTCAAGGGTCCACTGTATATAAATGTAACGAATCAACATATTGTTCACAATGTTATATGTCAATTATATTTCAATAAAGCTTGGGGAAGAAAAACTTCACACACTAGCTGGATTAAATCTCTAAAGAAGTTTACCCCTGTTACTTCAACTGAGTCACAACTAATCTCATAACTAAGCCATGTGAAATGGCCATTTATCATGCTCAGAAGTTCTGTGAGTCATGAATTTAGATGAGGTACAGCAGTGATAGTTTGTCTTTCATCCATGCTATCCGGAGCTTCAACTAGATGACATGAAAGTTAGGTGCTAGAATCATATGAATTCTTGTTCCCTTACAGGTCTGCTGATTGATAACGGCTGTAAACTGAGAGCCTTAGGTACTCTACACATGGACTTTGCCATATAGTGTCTCCATGTTGTCTAGTTGGCCTACTTCCTAATATGATGACTGGGTTTCAAAGGTAGATGTCCCAAGAGAGAAAAGGAGGACCAAGTAGAAACTGCATTGCCTTTGTAGACTAGCCTGAATCACACAGTTTAACCATATTATCTTCATTGAACAGTCACAAGTCCTTCTCAGTTTCAAGAAGAGTGGAGATAGGCCCCATCTCTTAAAGGGGAGTATCATTTTTCTGTCAGATGTGCCAGAAATATTGCTGTGACCTTTCTCAGAAAATATAATCTTCCACATTCTGCCCTCTAGCCACAACAATTAATTTTTTTCCTCATTGATATGAGTTTCTTCAAATGATACGAGTGCACAATACTCTCACCTCTCCTCTCCAAAGTCACACCACATTAGGATATTTCGGGCATAGACTGGAGGTTGAGAGTCTCATCATCTCGATCAGGTCTAGACGTGGATAAAGCTCATTAAGTATGGTTTCTCCCCATGTGAAGAATTATGAACTAAAGGACAAGCTATCTGATCCAATACTTAATGGTGGGTCAGATATAGAATATCCACTACAGTTCCTCTATAAATTGAAAAAAGTGTGAAACACATAGGAGTCATTAGTTCACAGCAATTCTGAAATACAGCTAGATATATGTTGTCAGTTTCTTGACCAATAAGTCCTCCTGCCTGCAAATGAGAGTAGAGTACCTAAGACTCTCAGTTTACTCTCACAGTAGCTTTTGGCTCCATCCTTTGCACTCCTGTCTATCACCTGAGTTACACTTTCTTTTCCATAAAAAAGTAAGTCATTTTTGCAACTAGGTTGTTTTCCCAGCTTGTTACTTGTCTTTTGAAGTTTGGGGGCTCAAATGCCTATTTCAGTGTACTGAAGACTTTTCTTAAGTTGGAAATACTTAAGAGACAAGTTTTGTTTTCAAACCTAACATTTCTTGACTCCTTTATATCTAGCAGATCTTTCTTTGGCTAATCAGATCCCTCTCACACTATTCAATAAGCAAGAGGAAGCCAGACAGCAGTTTCAACCCTGTGCTTATTCTTGTTGGTTAGATTATCAGGTTCATTTGACTCATTTTTTACTTTCCATGTTACCTGAGTCAATGGTACTGTTAAACTTTTAGCCCCCACATGCAAGGAACCCTTTTATTTACTCTCCAAGAATATTTTCTTCACTTTCATTTAAGTCCTCACTGATAGTTTCCTCAAAGGTTATCATGATTCACTTAATGATCTCTTCAGGACCATGCTCTCAAAGCCCTAGTGTTTTTAGTTTTTGGTTATGGCCCTGCCCACTCCCACCACCAAAATTTATTTCAGTTTCTGTGACTGTGTAACACATTACCATATCACCCCAAATACAGCAGTATTAAACAACTTATTTTGGTCTCAGTGATTTTATGAGTCAGGAATTAAGACAAGGAGCAGCAGGGATGGCTTTTGGGGTCATGATATATGAGCCTCAGAAAGAAGAATTAAAACTTGGGAGCTATTGAATTTAGCTGTAGTCTTATTCTCTCATACATGGTGGTAGATGATGAGTGTAAGCTGGTCATTTCAGTTCCTCTCTAGTGGGAGTCTGTATAGACTAGGTTGGCTTCCTTATAGAATGGTGACTGGATTCTGAGAGTAAGATTCTAGAAATAAAGTGCATACCAGGTAGAAGCCATACTTTTTTTTCTGACCTAGCTTCAAAGTTACATAATGTTGTTTTCATTGCATTCTGCTCACCAAGGCAGTCCCAAAGTCTTGTTCATTTTCAAACGAAAGGGAAATAAATTCCACTACTTGTTGGGGAGTGGGGATGTTAGAGGCCAGGAATATATCTGTGGTTGTTCTTTGGAAGTGATAATCTGCCACAGGATGAGATAACATAGTACAACATTTAAAAACAAACTCTTATCATTTATAAATAGTTTGTGGACACAACCATCTTATTGGTATATTGCAATAAATTGAATAAAAAGAGATATAACTGGAATTTTTATCTAAAACCATGATATCAGTTTTAGCTCTGCCAAAACAGCCTTATATTCTCAACAGATGATGTTCAATAATCTTTGTACTATGTTTCAACTCATAACTGTGTAGAGTACAATAGTGCCTTTTTATACATGTGCAGTTAATAAGATGCTATTTCAAATAAAAAGGATTCTTCTGCTAAAATATTTGACAACCACTGCTGCATCAGAGAAAATGGCTTCAAATCATCGTACATACAAAAATAAAACCTTCAGTTTGAATCTTAAGATACTTTGTGTTAACCACTGTCAAGAAAATGGCTTAGCAGCAGTGTTAAAGGGCCAGGAAATTTAACATTCGAAGCAAATGTCAAAATACACAAGAGAATATGTTGCTATGCTTGGAAGGTATATTTTGAGACAAAACGTTGTCATCCTGACTTAAAATACAGAAATTATTGTGGCTTTAGGGATAATTATAAGGGACCAACATTCAAAGAAAGACCTTGGGAAATTATCTCATGAATCTAAGGATTCATCCTGAAGACAAATGGAATGGATGAGAAGGATTCACACGCACTAGTGACAAGAGACTTTTTAGAATCACAGCTTCAGGAGTCCAGTATTATATCATCACATAAGACATTAGAAAAATAATGCCACCAGTGTAGGAGCATTGTTTTTGAGAAGTATGACAAGTACAATTTCTATTCTTTGCCTCCTAACATAAAGGGAAACTGAAAAGTTTATTGGTCATTGGAGTAAAAGTAGTTTTCTTTGATAACAGATAATTATTTAAAAAATTAGGCATAAGGGAAGAATCTTAATAAATCAGACTTCAAAAACTGAAAATTTGTACTAACTCAATATTGTTAACTTGGCCTTCGCATTTAACCATTTGTATAAAATATTTTATTACACAACTAAGAAACATAATGTAATTACTAAAACTCAGGTTCTCTGTTAACTAATTCATGCCTACATACAACAATTTCTTGTTCTGTATTCTAGGCATTCAACTGGTACGTGGGACATAACTGTGAATAAGACAGCAATGATCTATGCCTTGGAATGACTGGATTGGAATGAACACTCAGTGAAACACAAGAAGTATTTTAACACCCACTATCTGTATGTAAGTAATCACTGTATCAATTACAATAAACATCTATCCATGCTTACTATTATATAATTCAAAACACTTGACATGTTCCTCTTAAAGTTTCCTATTTTAACACATTAAACTCCCACAAAAACATATACTCATTGTGATATGACCAAATTTTTTTCATCGCATCTCTTCAAGAAATTGCTTTCATGTCCCACAGTAGAGCAAAGTTAAAAGATATTTTTCTGCAATAGGGTTTATCAGTCTGGGCTTTATTCACATGGTGGACTTGATAATTCTCTGTGTGGACGGCTGTCCTGTGTGTTGTAGGATATTTAGCAGTATCTGTAGCCTCTACCCACAAATAACATGATCCCCAAATCGTGACAATGAAAAATGATTCCAGACATTGCCAAATTTCCCTGGGTGGTAAAGTCACTCTAAGTTGAGAACCACTGTCTATAGTACATAGTTACTTTAAAGAAAAATATGTGTTACTTTCTGTGTTTACTAAAATCAGACTTAGAAATTCAAGAAGAGATATATTCTTCATCAAATGCCCCATTCATTAAAGTTAATAAAGTTATATGTTTTGTGAATATGTTATTAACTGAGTTCATATTGCATTAAACAGCATTAGACTGTAGCATAATATAAATAATATTTAATAAATCTAGATTTGTTGGGATAATTTGCTGTATTTATAAGACAGATTGACAGAATTAAAGCAAATATTTTATAATTAATTAAATAGTATTATCATTAAAACCCCATAGATAACGACAAAAACAAAAGATGATAAAATTGACTGGCTCAAACTTTGCTTTTCTGTTTAAAAATTCCATAGTGCTATGAAAGAGGACGATCTTGAGTGCCTATTGTTAAGTCAATTCCTCTACTGTAATTCAGGTACGTTTTATCCTCAAAACTTGAGTTACATTTTTATATCTCCATTATAAAAATAAAGAAAATGAGCGTTGTGGATTTTCAGTAACTTTTTTATGAGCACATATAGGAAACTGGAAATTTAGTATTTAAATCCAAATCTCTGTTCCCCTTCCACTATACTACAGTGCCTCCTTTCTTCCTAAATAAAGTGGGAAAATAACCGAATGCATCTATTCTGGGACTCAAGAGGGTCAGAAACGTGAATATGCAAATATAGGAGATGTGGCATAGTCTACTGTTCATCCCTATTGCTCATTCCTCCCTTCTTTACTACTAGAATTCTGACTTTTAACCAGGCACATGGCTTCCCCGCAAAAGACTACACTTCTCATCTTCTATTGGAGCTAGGTGTTATCCCACAACTAAGTTCAGAGCCAAAGGCACTTGTGAAACTGATATGGGCAAATTTAAAGTACACTCTGAAAGACAAAGTTGTTTATTTTATTGTTCCTTTGTTGGCTTGCAGTGACTGGAAGAACCTTGGAAGCCATGACTGAAGGGCAGTGTTAGTTCCCATTACCCATGGGCTGCCTGTGTTTATAGACTGCTAATGTGAGGGGAAATATATAATTTACTCTACATTGAGTTTTTGTCATGAGTTAGCCAGTTGTTACATGAATAGAGGGGGCATTTATAAATAAGTATAATGCAGAGGTTTTATGAACAAATATTAAATACAAAGTTTAATTCATTAATCCTAACATGAGCAGATCCGCATCTATTTTTCTGATGGCACACCCTTATTATTCTGAATTTAGTTCCTATTTCAAAAATAAATGGCAACATCTTACTTTATAAATTCAAAAATAGCATGAAAGATTTTCACCATTCTCTATGATGGAGTACTTGGTACCAGACTTATCTCTTCTCCTAAAACACCTACAAAACTTGGAAAAATATATGAGGAAATAATTTTCAAGAACTGAACAACATAGTGCAGGACTGTGGTCATTGAGATAAGCCCCCAAATAACCCCACAATTGCCTTTTCTTTCTTCTTGGGATGAATCTTGCTATAAAGCAAGGAGGTAAGCAAAGAGTGGGTCTTACTGAGTTGAGGAGAGAGACACACACACACAGAGGGATCAGAGTTCCAAGCTACTTAAAAGGCTGATATGCGTAGACCAAGTTACCTAAGAAGTGAGACTTGTGCATAACACTTTTCCAAAAGTCTGTTTGGTTGTTCATTGTATATCCTGGCACATGCAAAGGCCAAGATGTCAGAGGGCTTCACTCAATCTGTGAGGCTAAGAGATGAACAGTTACAAAGTCTTGCAGTGATGGGATATGTTAAATTCAATCCCAGCCAGAGTTGATAGCCTCACTGAGTGCCTTACACATCCAAATGAAACTACATATAGACAATGCACTAGAGTTTTAGAATGATGCTCTAGTATAAAGTGTATCCTCTAGGTCAAAATGCAAAACTAGAATAGATTTTTCAAGCAAAGAATAAAAGCAAGTCTAAAGGGCTAGAGGTAGCTAAATTAACTGACTGTTAGAAAAGATAATCTATACTGTTTAGAGGAAAAACATATAATCCACACTTCCTATGCTTATTCCTAGTGTATATCAATATGAGATACAAAAAGAAAAAAAAGGGAAAAGGAAAAGAATGACCCACAGACAAGAAAAAAGGAAGCAACAGAAACCGATCTCAAGAGAAACCAGATGCTCTAATTAACTAATAAGGATTCTATAGTAGCCTTTGTAAATATTTCTCAAAGATATTAAAGACAATACAATTATCGTGAATGAACAAATATCTGCAAAGACAAAATGGAACTTTCAAATGAAAATTAATATATCAGAAAAGAAAAATGTACTGGGTGAGCTTAATGAGTTTATAGATAGTATTAAAATTGTATGTTAATTGAAGATGTAAATTATTCAACCAAAAATTTTTCTTTTTATCTCTTAACATCTTAAAATATCTGATAGGCAAAAAGAAAAATTTATATATTGTGGGTCTTTAATCTAGGTAGATTCAATATGTACATAATAACAATAGCACAAAGTTTCAGGGGGATGAAACCATATTATTGCAAGGTTCTTAGATTCTAAGAGAGATAATAAAACATTGACTGAAAGTAGAATATGATGGTTAAGGATGTGTAGTGTAACTCTTAAAGCAACTAAAAAAGGAAGGCAAAAGTAGTAGAGCAAAAAAGCCAATATAAGAATTAAAATGGGAGTAGAAAAAAAGTAATCCCCCAAAAGGCTGGAAATAAGGAACAGGAGGCACAACCAACAAAGCAGAAAGAAAACACCTAGCAAAATGATTGACATACTCAACGTCAATAATTGCATTTTAACATGGTTGTATAAGAAAATCTGCTTGTGAAATATGCACTGAGGTTTTTAGTGGCTAGGAAAAATAATATCTTTAATTCTCAAGTAGTTCATAATTGATTTCTGTATGTTAAAATTAAAACAAAGTGTTACAAAATAGTATAGGGATCTTGAAATATGTTATTCAATTACTTTCAGTCCTTAAGTTAAAAATTTATATTCATATATCCAGAACATACTTGATCTTAGTGAAGTCTACAAACAAATGAAAATAGATTAACATTGGTTTTTACTGATTTTAAGTGTTAAAAATTTATAAGCTAAATTGGTATTTTTTTGAATTAAGTCAAGTTATACATGTCAATCTTTCTCTTATTTGAATCTCTACGTTAACAACCCAGAAACAGTATGTTTTTAAAGCCCGAAGAATCTAATCTATCATATTTAAAATTTTTCATTTAATTACTTAGAGCACTTAACATTAACTTCATTTTTAATTCAGTGGTATAGGTCTTCTATTTTTAGATTTTTCTATATTTTTCCACTACATTTTACTAGCTCTCTGGCTTTGGATTGCTCCTTGTCCTCTCACTGTGTCAGTTTCATTGGTACAGTAATAGTTTCGGTATAATATGGATATTATGATTAGCCAGAAACATAATCAAGCACATAGTAAGTCATTGCCAATTGTTATTAAATTAAGGCAGTATATGTGGTTTTCCAGAGACTAAAGCCATACTGCCTGAGTTCAAGTCCAGCTTTGTTACTTCTTAATGAGTAACTTAACTTCTCTTTCCATCAATTTCCCTATCTGTAAAATGCAAATAGTAACAATATCAACTTCCTGGGGTTACTATGTGAATAAAAGCAATTAATGTTTATAAAATGCTTAGAGCATTACATGGAAAATAGTATGCAGTTCTTGCATTAAATAATAATAATAATGATGATGATGATTATCATTATTATTATTCATCAATCACAGGCTATGTTACTTTTGTATTTCTTTCCTTATCTTTGGCTAGCTCAGCTAACTGTATTAAGTTAGAACCGATATTACTTTAGAGTAATCCATCTGAGTGCAGTCCTTTTAAATTTACATAAAGCACAAGTAAAGTCCCTTGGGGCTATAGACATCTGTATTGCTGTAGTTTCACAACCCAAGAAAAGGAACAACTTCATTTTGATTCTCTTTACTAGAGACAGTTTCTTACTTTAAACAGTTTTTTACAACTGTTAATACATTAATTTGCTGAAAAGCTCCTGTACTGAATTTATACTGGGTATAAATTTCACCCAATATATTTACTTTATTTTCAATAATTATCTCAATAATAAAGTAGAATTATTTTAATGTCTATGAAGGATATACAAACAATGTCTGAAAGAAAATTGACAAATTGACAAATATGTACTACGGTAGACAACTTTCAAAGATGGTCCTCAGTGATGCCCACCTCTTGACATTCACCAACCTGGGTAATCCCCTCTCCTTGAGAGTATGCCAGACATAGTTACTTCTAACTAATAGCCCACTGGTGTGGTTATAAGCCATAACTTCTATGATTAGGTTTAGAAAGACCATGGCTTTTATCTCCTGCTAACAGACTCGCCTTATTGCCTTCTTGGTTTGCATACTTTAGTGAGTAAGTTGCCACACTGGAGAGGCACACCTGGCAGAGAACTGAGGATAGAATCAGTTCAACAAACCACTAGAAACTGATTTCTACTAAAAATCCTATCCAGTTAAGCACTAAAATGACTTTGGTTCAGCAGACACTTTGCAGACTATGAGAGATCCTGAAGTAGAGAACCAGTTAAGGCCTAAAAATACGACCCCAGAAATGATATAGACATCCTGAGCCAACTAAATTTGGGGGCAATTCATTACGTAGAAGTAGAAAATGAATAGCGTTTTAACCATAAAGCAACTAAAGAGCCATGTTAGGATGCATTTGACTATTTTAGGATAAAATATCTTTCACAGATTAATATGTACGAGGGTGAGTCAAAAATTATCCACCCACTGGCTGTAGAATTTACAGAAGTCTTAATATAACTGGAGTGAGGATAATTTTTGACTCACCCTCATATATTGTTTGTTTTTGGCTAGGAGAAATGATTTCTCAAAAAGAAATACCCTTAGTGCAGCACAACAACTCCTAGGTAATTTTAAGTCAGTTTGACTTCTATGCCATGAGATAATCCCCTCTCACAGAGTCCAAAGAATCAAAAATTTAGTTGTATCCTGACATTTTTATACTCCATGTAAGTAAAATCTAATCTGAAGAACTCAATTAGTTATTAATTGTAATCTGTATTTTTGAAGACTATAAAGAGTTTTCTAAATGTATAAGCTAACACCTAAAATAAGTAACTTGGCTTTTCTAAAGATTTAAGAGCCCTTTGAAGCTGGATAAGTTTTGAACCTGAAGCTGCTTTTGGAAGTTGCTGGAGCATTGAGTACTTGTGTATGTGCACTTTTGGGGCAATCAAAGTTATAGTATATTACTAGACAAATCCTAGTTATATAACTATATAACATTGCTTTTAATGTCATTTCACACTGACCAGATCTATACTGAGTATTATCAAAACTATTCCAAAAAGTGAAGTTTGAATATGTGGAGTCCAAATTATATATAATTCCTAATTTTCTAAATTGTTCTTATACATTTTTCACTCATTTCCTTTATATTGCTGCCATTGAGAAAGGCAATTCATTTTGTAAAATTTATTTTGTTTACCTCTTAATGAATTGCTTTCATGCCTACCATATTTAGTTCAAGATATCCCACCTAAGCCAACCACACAACTAAACATATTTAACTCATGCATCATTTTAGAGAAACATTTCTTCCTTGATGCTGAAATATTTATTTTAATGTAAAAATAAAACTTCCCTATTTGTAAATAGGACTTTAAGTTACATTTACAGGATAAATGGCATTATGTCTTTGATGCTGTATTTCAATGTGAGTTTCAGAGCGAAACTATATTTTAAATTTCTCCTTTAAAGATCTTAATATGAAGAGAATCTGAGTTATAAGTACATATAAACTCTATAAAGAAATTGAGAATATCATTTTATATTTTAATATGCATTCGGACATTTTACTTTGAGCCATAATCTTTGCTCAGTTATAATATAAAATTATTGTATGCAAGAGTGTGTGTGCATGTTTAATGATCTAAGTTAGTTCTTTTATTAGTTCTCTGGTGTAAATAAATAGTCAGTAAACACTTGGAGGAGTCATTGTTCTAATGTGAGATAGCAAGTTCTTAATTGAATATGTGACTGTCTTAATTACTACTCCATATAACCTTCTGTCTTTGTTTGCTCAGGCTACCATAAAAAAATACCATAGAGTGGTGGCTTACAAAACAGAATTCTCACAGTTCTGAAGGCTAGAAGTCTGATATCAACTGCCATCACAGTGAACTTTAATCCTAAAATTTTATGTATTAATAAATGCTACTTGGGAAACACTTAAGATGGTTATTTATTCTTTATCTAGATATAGATAGGAAACATACAACTCAATATTTCTCTGAGCTCTTTAGTATAATTCAATGTAAGTCATTTTAATGACCTCTTCAAGAATATTCTAAGAATAGAAAGTTACCGCTGACACTTTTCTAGATAAATGAAGTAAATGAAATATAAAAAAAGACTATTCTGCCCTAACTCAAGTTGGCTTCTCCACAGGAATGTGGTTGATTTTAGGGAGAAACTGATTATGGAACACAGGGATAATAATAAAATTATCAACAGCGGAAAAGAGCCACACTGATCTGCATTCCAGGAAAATTATATTTGAAAGTACTATCTATATGTAATGGAATATTTTAGAACCAATTACTTTGATTTTTTTAATTGAAGTATAGTACTGTGATAGACAGCATGTAAACACTTAAGTTATTGATTTTAATAGTAGTTAACAGTACTAAATGTAAAGCTGTGAAATTACCTTTATTTAACATATGTTTTTTTTGTTTTTTTTTTTTTTTATTATTATTATTTTTTTTTTTTTTGGGGGGTACACCAGGTTCAATCAACTGTTTTTATACACATATCCCCATATTCCCTCCCTTCCTTGACGCCCCCCCTCGATTCCCCCCCACCCTCCCTGCCCCAGTCCTCTAAGGCATCTTCCATCCTCGAGTTGGACTCCCTTTGTTATACAACAACTTCCCACTGACTATTTTACAGTTGGTAGTATATATATGTCTGTACTACTCTCCCGCTTCTTCTCAGTTTCCCCTTCACCCCCCGCCCCCTCCCATACCTCGAGTTCTCCAGTCCATTCCCTGTATCTGCTTCCCTGTTCTTGTCACTGAGTTCATCAGTACCATTTTTAGATTCCGTATATGTGAGTTAGCATACAATATTTGTCTTTCTCTTTCTGACTTACTTCACTCTGTATGACAGATTGTAGTTCTATCCACCTCATTACATATAGCTCCATCTCATCCCTTTTTATAGCTGAGTAATATTCCATTGTATATATATGCCGCATCTTCTGTATCCATTCATTTGTTGATGGGCATTTAGGTTGCTTCCATGTCCTGGCTATTGTAAAGAGTGCTGCAATAAACATTATGGTACAAGTTTCTTTTGGGATTATGGTTTTCTTTGGGTATATGCCCAGGAGTGGGATGACTGGATCATATGGTAGTTCTATTTGTAGTTTTTGAAGGAACCTCCAAATTGTTTTCCATAGTGGCTGTACCAACTTACAGTCCCACCAACAGTGCAGGAGAGTTCCCTTTTCTCCACACCCTCTCCAACACAGAATGGCCATCATCACAAAGTCTGGAAATAACATATGTTTTTAATAAAAATTTTATTCTTATAAATGTTTTCAACTAATATTATAATAAGGAAATATATTACTAACTGTTACTTACAGCCACATATTATCATATACCTGAAAATTTTCTAAGATTAATAAATAGAATAACTTTCTTTGTATGTGTACACATACATACATGTCTATTAACTTACTTTTGTTATAACAAAAATTAAAATAAATGAAAAATATGCTTTCATTAAAAATATAAAGTTTACAGGAAAATTAGTTAGATAATTTTCTAATTAAAAATACCTCCAGATAGTATATGTAGTTTTGAATTATTTAGATGTATTTGTTTATATATGTTTAAATATATTTATATATGTGTATGTATACCACATTATATTGTTTGATACAGATCAAATACTACTTTCAAAAAGTTAATACTTCATATTTTATTTTCAAAAAAATGCTGAATAATATGCATTAAACAATCTTTATGAAAACTTTCATTATGCTGGCTGTCAGTAGTCTAGCGTTTAACACAGTTGTAGTTTTTCCCATTTGGTATGCTTAGTGTTAAAGAAAAGGTATTGAGTACAATATGTTCTTTTATATATGAAAGGTGGATGTTGAATGATGTTAGTAGACACCTACAAAGTTAACTGCAAAATGATATTGTTACTTATCCCAAATTGCAGACAGAAGGAAAAGAAAGGAACTAATTGTATATAACATGATGTGTACCAATGAAAAATAAAAATCCAGTAAAAATATTTTTTGTTAGCGTTAGATATGTATTGGTTATTGTTTTACAAAGGAAATCTCACCACTAAAATAAAGTATTTATTTAAAAAAATAAATATTCTGGATATGGAGGCACTGCAGCTAATATTTCCAAGAGAGTATTACTATCTATCCAGTCTATAATGGCTTTTTGCCTTTAAGGCTTCAAAGAATTATACCATCCTTCAATTCAAGAGCAGTGAGCATTTCAGCATCATCAACTTTATCACAGTATAGTCTGACATTAAATGATTTTCCTTGTTCTTTGTTTTGTTATTGAGCTACAGGGTCACAATATTTTCTTCTGGATTATCAAAATAGAGTACAGCACCATTTACAGTGAATAAGCAATCAATAACTCTTCTAACTGGTACAATACTCAGTTTCACATCTTATATCTTTTTCTGAATGTATACACTTTTAAAAATCTTTATTGAAATTAGATTAAATCACTCTTAAAAAAAAGAAAAATTATTAAAGCCATTCTCACTCTGTTTCCAAATTCCAATACAGAGTTCCACTTTTAGATGTTAGCCCTCTCACACTCTACACACCTATACTTTGTGGAAGTAGTTTCCAAACTGTGCCCTGGCTGTTCCAAAGACCTAGCTCCCCCAGGGTTCCTCCTGGTAGAAAGATCCCTAAGAATTTCAAAAAATTTCTAACGTCCTTTACAATTTCACCCCTTAGAGAATTTATAACTATCTCCTTTGCATAAAAAAACTATATTAATACAAACCCTGTCTTTTTAATATAAATTCAACCACCTCTGCTATAGCTTAATTTTTCTAAAATCTTATTCTTAGGAAATTATTTGGGCAGTTTTTCTGATTGCCCTTTAAAAAAGCACAGGCTCTTAGACATACTTCTGTGACTAAATAATTTGTGACAAGAGGAAAAAAGAAAAAGGAAAGGAAAATAAAACTGATTAAGCGCTAGGGTAAGCTACGTATCTCTATTTCATCAAATCCATCAATTGAAAGACATTATAAGTTTATGTACCCCTAAGAAAGAAAAACGAACATTACCAATTAAATATGACATGCCATCTATGTAGGATTGATTCCAATTTTAGAAATGTTATAACGTTAACTATATGCACTTAGGAACAAATGAAATGTAGAAACCATTTGATTTTTCCAAGAACATCATATAGGATAGACTATTAGTCCTGTTTCTAAAGATGAAGAAAATTAGTACCAAACTATAAGCAACAATCACAAGAGTACAAAATAATACACAGTGCAGTCAGAATTCAGAATAAAATTTGTCTCTATAGACCATCTTCTCCCTACAGATTTCTACTTCTTATGCATTCACTGTTGATATTCCAGCAGTTTCACTTTTGAAAATGCCTCTCTTGACTCTTATTTAATAGCCTCATATGCTATAATACGAAGAGACCATGTGTAATCAAGATGTAATCAATGATATAACCAAACTAGATTTCGACATATCCTTGTCTTGATGACTAAGAAAAAGACATTTCTTCTCTATTCTAAAATCTCAATAAATCTTTTGAAAAGTTCCATTTCATGATATTTATGTCAAATATGGTGCATTGTACTTAATAGGCTTACAATGCTTTGATCAATTGGATAAACTGTCAAAGGAACAAAAAAGGGGCACAACAAAAAAGCTTTTTTAACCAATGAACCACATAGTCCAATATATATACTTAGGTAATAACGTATGCAAATATTTATCAAATGTTTATTGTGAACCAAGAACTAACCTACGTGACTTTTTTTTTTTTCACTATTTCATTTACTTTTCACAACAAACATACATAGAAGAAATAGCTATTATTATGTCCACTTCTTAGATGAGACAATAAGGAATCAACAAATAACTCCTTAACACAGTTAAAACTGGAATGCAGGATTTATACCAGTTCCACACCTGAGTCTTTTAACCCATCCATATGTTTTCCTTGTAAGGAAGAAGGAGAAATGGGCTGGAACTCTAGAGACCACCATTCAAGTTCAGGTTACAAAGTAAGTGAGTCCTGAAGCCTAATCAAATCACTTTGCTTGACTCAAAGTGACATTGTAAAATACTTGCCTCTCCCAGATTATTCCAGGTTCTCCTATGCCTTAACATTGATTTTCCTTTCTTCCCTTGTCCAATTTAACACGGTTGGCCTAAGTTACCATACTGACTCTGCATGAACATGCTCCTTTCAGTTCCCAACTCTCCAAATCCCATTCTTCACAGAGAGTGTGATGCTCTTCCTTCTCTGCTTCCAGAGTACCCTGTGCATACATCTATTGGTGCATTTAACTCACAATATTCCTCAAAGTCTCTGAACTTGTTTAAAGAATAAATGGTATCTCATTCCCCATGTGTAAACAGAGGCCCTAACTCAAATATAGATGAAAGGAGAAAATGAGTGAATGAACATCAATTTACTCATTTATATGATAAGGTATTGGGCCTAGCTGAGTGTTAAGACTCTTCCTAGCCCTAAAAACCAGTCACTTTTGCCTCTATTGACATATTAGAGCACTTAATAAACAATATTTTTTCACCCTCAATCTCCATTACACATTTTTGTTGCTTTCCTACTTGCCAAAACTAGCAGCTATGGCAGAGACGATTATTGCACCTTAGTGTGTGCTACTTTCCATTTGCCAGACTCAGTTGCAAATAATTAGGCTCTGTGACTAACATCTTGCCAAGAGAATGTTGGGAAAAGCATTATATTACCTCTAGGCCTGGCCTTCCAAAGAGCTCCAAAGGAGCTTAATGGATTTCTTTGGTTCCTCAGTCACCCTGATGGAAGGTATCCTCCAGGATATGCCATGAAGGCCCTAGGGGACAATGGAACAACCAAATGAAAGACCTCAAGGTTGGTGAGTCATTGTGTACATGAGAGTGACTGAGGGAGGCCACATGACCTGTGTCAGGTTATGTAATCAAGAAATAAATCTTTCTTGTGTAAGCCACTGAAATTTTTTTTTTAATAGAAATGAACATTACTCTAATTCAGAAGCAAAAAAAAAAAAACCACTTCAATTCCTAAACGACTAATTTTATTTTTTATTTTTGTTTTAGCCTGAAAAACACAGTCTAGAATAAATTAACAGAATCTTCATCTGAGTTTTCCTGTCAGACTTTCTGAGTCTGAGTTATAAGTGTGTTTAACCTTTGATATAGTGGAGCCATTATTAATGGGAGAGTGGAAACAGCCAATAAAGTTTCAAACTGACAATAGATCCTTTAATAATCAATCAATGCCCAAATACATGGTAGACATTTTGTAGACATATCAAATAAGCAAAAAATTTAGCATTTAGCATCTTTATCTCTTGGTGAGTGGTATATAAATGTATATCCAAATGTGTTTCTTCTCTCCCTGCTGCTTCAGTTTTGCTTTGTTAAGAATTAGGTGATGTAAAACCAAAAATGTAGAATATGTGAGAAGGATATCACACTATAAGAACTTCATTTATGATAATTTATTACCTCCAAGATCAAATATTCTACAAAGCTTGAAATACTTCATTATCTTGTAGCTTAAGTTTTAACCTCCTGAAATGTAACAAGAGATATCTTATATATAGAGAAAAAATATATGGTTGATTATTATAATTCCTCAAAAGAGTCTCTAATAAAACCAGGGATACTTTAGGTCAATTATATTTTAAATCATTTGCTTAAGTACTTAATGTTGACTCTCAAGTATTTAAAATATTACTTTGAATTAGCTTTACAGGAATGTTTCTTTCAAATGTTTCTTTCAAATGGAACTTATGACAAAGAAGTTATTCCATACTTATAATCTCAATAAGTAATGACATTAACATCTAACTTCTGGTCTTAAAGTTTTTTATTCCCTTCTCTGCCTTTCAGAGGCCCCTTGATTTGTCCATTAGAATTATACAGATGGTCCTCAGTTATAGTGGTTTGATTTATGATTTTCTGACTTTATGATGGTGTGAAAGTGATATTCATTCAGTAGAAACTGGGCTTCAAATGTTAAATGTTGATCTCTTCCCAGGCTAGCAATACACAGTACAATACCCTCTCGCTATGATGCTGGACAGCAGCAGTGAGCTGCAGCTCTCAGTCAGCCACAGGATCATGAGCATAAACAACAGATAGACTCACAGTCATTCAGTACCCATACACCAATTCTGTTTTTCACTTTCAGTATAGTATTCAATATATTACATGAGATATTCAACATCTTATTATAAAATTGGATTTTGTGTTAGATAATTTCCCCCAACTATAGGCTAATCTAAGTGCTCTGAGCATGTTCAAGCTAGGCTAGGCTAAGCTATGATGTTCGGTAGGTTAGGTGTATGAAATGCATTTTCAACTTGTTTTTTCAGTTTACAATGGGCTTATTGGGATTTAATCTCATTGTAAGTCAAGGAAGATCTGTAGAGGCAGAGAGAAGAAAGAAGAAAGAGAGAGAAAGTGAGAGAAGGAGGGAGGGAAAAGAAAGAGTAAAGAGAAAGAGAGACAAACAAGAGAGGGAGGGAGGGAGGAAAAGGCAGTGAGAGGAAGTAAGGAAAGAAAAATGAAGGAAGGGAGAGAAAATCTATTATTTTTGTGATGTGTGTATGGGAAAGATCTGGAAACTCAAATTTTCCATTCAGGAAAACAGAATGAGAGAGAAAAATCCACAGGTTCCATGAGTGGTTAAATTTGAAAATATGCAAAATCTTGGGAAAAAAATTCAGAATGAAGGGGGTTAGGTAGGCATATGTTGTATGATGAGATATTTTTGGTCAGCCTGAGATATCACTGTCTGAGTACAAATTGATTCACTTACACATATAAAACATTAATTCAGAAAATGGATAATAAATGAGACAGTTCAAAGAGAAAAAAAAATTTATTACTCTAGGTAAAAAGGGAAAAACCTGAAAGCAACACTACTGTACTTTGTTTGTTTATTTTGTTTTAAAAAATTGCAACCACTAATTGTATTATTCAGAAATCTTTGGAAACTAGGAAAAATGAAGTTAATTAACTTTGAAAACAATTACTAGTGTGTAAACAGCTTGTCTCAAAGGAGACATTTATGTAATTCCCTAATATTAAGACATTTTTCCAATAGATAATAGACAAAAATGTTTGTGCTCTAATATGAAAGAATCTCCCCCCCCAGTTTTTCTAATTCATTTTTAATGACATTCACTTATACTTTGAAAAACATCTGATTATTAGTACGCAAATCAGCACAAATCTGCTTATTAGTGATAGAATTTTGACTAAAACATAGTTCTGAATCCCAGTCTCAACACCATCATGGCTCTTCACTGCTCTGATATTTAGGATATATATCTTTGTCTTAGTCTCTGTTTGTTTACTATGAAACAAAAAGGATCATCCTTTTAAATTCCCTGACATCGTGGGAGGGAGAATGGGAAGGATTGGGTTGGGAGGTGGGACTAGCAGATGCAACATATTATATATAGGATGGATAAACAACAAGGTCCTACTGTATAGCAGAAGGAACCATATTCAATATTCTGTAATAAGTCATAATGGAAAAGAAACTCAGCCAGCAACTAACACAACATTGTAAATCAAATATACTTAAATAAAAAAATAAAAATAAAACAAAAACAATCATAAATAAATAAATGAACGAATGAATAAATAAATAAACTTCCTGATATTTTAAATCCATTTTGTTAAATCCTCTCATGGAATGAATTGTGTTCACCCCTAAATTTGTGTGTTGAATGAAATCCTAACCCCTAATACCTGAGAATGTAACTGTATTTAGAGATACTGTCTTTAAAGAGGTGATTAAGTTCAAAAGAAGCTTTTGTCTGTTTGTTTTAGGGTAGACTCCAATCCAATATGACCAGTATCTTTACAAAAAGAGGCAGTTTGGACACACACATAGACACCAGTCACATCAACACTCAGAGAGATGATCATCTGCAAGTCAAGCAGAGAGGCCTTGGAAGAAACCAACTCTGCCAACTCCTTAATCTTGGACTTCCAGCCTCCAGAATTGTAAGAAAACCTTTTTTGTTTAAGCCACCTAGTCTATGGTATTTTGTCATGGAAACCTGAGCAGACTAATACAGATCCTAATTTTTCTTTCCTAATATTTACTAAATATTATAAAGAAAAAGTATACAACTATATGTCACTTTCCTGAAAGGACTGTTGTAAATATTTATGAGATAATGATTGTAAAAAATTAGGGATTCATAAGACTATACTACAAAGCTACAGTAATCAAGACAATATGGTACTGGCACAAAAAAAGAAATATAGATCAAGGGAACAGGATAGAAATCCCAGAGATAAACTATGGTCAACTAATCTATGAGAAAGGAGCCAAGGACATATAATGGAGAAAAGACAGCCTCTTCAATAAGTGGTACTGGAAAAACTGGACAGCTACATGTAAAAGAATGAAATTAGAACACTCCCTAACACCATACACAAAAATAAAACTCAAAATGGATTAAAGACCTAAATGTAAGGCCAGACACTATAAAACTCCTAGAGAAAATCATAGGAAGAACACTCTTTGACACAAATCACCACAAGATCTTTTTTGACCCACCTCCTAGAGTAACACAAATAAAAACAAAAATAAACAAGTGGGAACTAATGAAACTTAAAAGCTTTTGCACAGCAAAGGAAACTATAAACAAGACAAAAAGACAACCCTCAGAATGGGAGAAAATATTTGCAAGCAAATCAACAGACAAAGGATTAATCTCTGAAATATATAAACAGTTCATGCAGCTCAATATCAAAAAAACAAAGAACCCAATCAAAAAACGGGCAGAAAACCTAAACAGGCATTTCACCAAAGAAGGCCTACAGATGGACAAGAGGCACATGAAAAGCTGCTCAACATCACTGATTATTAGAGAAATGCAAATCAAAACTACAATGAGATATCACTTCACAGCAGTTAGAATGGGCATCATCAGAAAATCTAGAAACAATAAATGCTGGAAAGGGTGTGGAGAAAAGGGAACTTTCTTGCACTGTTGGTGGGAATGTAAATTGATACAGCCATTATGGAAAACAGTATGGAGGTTCCTTAAAAAATTAAAAATCAAATTACCATATGACCCAGCAATCCAACTACTGGGCATATACCCAGAGAAAACCATAATTCATAAAGACACATGCACCCCAATGTTTACTGCAGCACTATTTATAATAGCCAGGTCATGGAAGCAACCTAAATGTCCATCAATGTATGGATAAAGAAGAAGTGGTACATATATACAATGGAATATTACTCAGCCATAAAAAGGAATGAAATTGGGACAACTATAGAGACATGGATGGACCTAGAAACTGTCATACAGAGTAAATTAAGTCAAAAAGAGGAAAACAAGTAATATATATTAACGCATATATGCAGAATCTAGAAAAATGGTACAGATCAACCGGTTTGCAAGGCAGAAATAGAGACACAGACGTACAGAACAAACATATGGACATCAAGGGGGAAAAGCAGGGGGGTTGGGGCATGATGAATTGGGAGACTGGGATTGCCATATATACATTACTAATAAGAAAAAAATATCAAATTGTACACTTAACATATGCAGTTTATTGTATGTCAATTATATATCAATAAAAGTCCTTAAAAAATACCATCATAAAAAAACTAGGAATTCATAAATATTTAAGTAATAGTATTAGTTACACACACTTTTTTTAAATGTTCAAAATTTTATGGATTATATAGTTTTCAAATTAAGAGAGTATAGTAGATTAGAACATTGTTCAAAGACATTCACTACCCTCCTTAGCTTCATAGAAGTGTAATTCCCTGCCCCCTTATATTAAGCTTGGCAACAGGCTTGCTTTAGCCAGTGGGATATTAACAAATGTGATACAAACAAAAGTTTGAGCTGTGTTTGTGCAGTGGGGCGTTTGTGACTCTGTTTGGCCCCCTTCATCTTGGGTCACAGAATGTACTCATATTGAAAAGACCTAAGAATAACTTACAGTGAACAGCCATGGCCAGTTGACCCCCAGAAGAAACCAGGGCTGCCCAGCTGAATTCAAGCAAGGTGAGCTAATGCACAGGTAAATTACAGACGTGTGAGAGAGAGTAAATGACAGCTGTTTTAAGACACTCAGTTTTGAGGAGTTATGCCATGCTGCATTAGTGAGGCCATAGTTGATAACAGAAAGCAGAGTTGCAGTCGTTAAAGAAGGTTGATTACAACGTAGGTAGAACTTTTCAGTAATTTCCAACAGGGCATTTAGGAAATCAGTATTCTTGTTGAAAATTTAATTAAAAATATTGTCATGTATTTTCAATGCCAGAAATAATGGAAGCTAATGATAAAATCTACTATTTCTTGAGCACTTATGTTCTGGGCACAGTGATAACCTCTGATCATTTTGTTTCATCTCAACAAAAACCCCATGGTTAAGTATAACAATTAGCACATTTTACAGCTATTTGGCGATTTTCACAGGATTATAAAGCTAATATGTTGTGGAGCTGGAATTTAAACTGAGGCAGTCTGCCTCCTGTGCCTGGGTTCTTAATTTTAAAGCATATTCAAATATCACAGATTATGATTTTTTGAAGGTGATTTTATAAATTTAATTGCCACTCTAATAGATATTTTGTACAGAAAGATGTCTTCTGCACATTAGATACACACTAAAGATTATCATTTAATAAATATATTCTGCCATATATGAAGAATCTTACCTATTTAAAAAAATCTCTCATTTTATGCCTAAGTAGAAAAAATATAAATATACTCTCAGAGTCTTATCATTAAACATATTCCTTGCATCTTAACATAATAGGAAACAGAACTAATGGGGAATTGCCAGGATAAATAGCTATACTAAAACCACTGGATTACTAGAGTTTTGCTTTAATGCTAATATCAAATTGATGAAAACTGAGTAAAAATATTATTCTTTGTAACCTTCTCCATATCTCACAGGTGGCCTATTCAAGAGGTATTACTGGACAAAGAAAGATGTGAGGCATTCATGTTAATGGGAATTATCAGGACACTGAAGTTACTTTCAGAAAACCTGGTGCTTAAAGAATAGTTAAAACATTTGTGAAGGTCTTTGTAACTGGTCTAAAAGAACCCTGAATCCTCTCAGATCATTGGAAAGCATTCTGGGAAGCCCTGAAATAGAACAGTCCTTTTGGTCTCTAAAAATCCCCCCCCACACACCCTATCCCTACCTCCCACACACCTCCAAACATCCAAGTCAACAAATTCTAGAGAATTTGCAGGGTGAATCATGACATACATAGAGACCTGAAAACATGAACATGAGAAAGAAGCTCTCATACAGAATGCTGACCAAATATTAACCAATCCCAAGGCAGGCCTATACTCAAAGTTGATGCCAAAAGCAGCCAAATCAAAGTAGTTATCCTAATATTCCAGACACGTATATTCAAAATGAAAGAATTTTGTTTGTTTTCATTGATCAGAAGTGTGCACTGGAATCTGAAATCAAATAAAGGTTTGGTCTGAATATTAAGGCACCATCGAGTTGAGGGAGTTGAATAATTTTCATTTCACTCTATCATTTAACTTGCATTATACAAATTCATGTTATCTCCATGATACTGCTCAAAGGCATATAATTTTTTTACAGTTGTATTTTTTTCATCTATGTAACATTATGGCCTCTCAGCAGTAATTGATTTCTAGAAGTATTCAGATAAACTGGATAGCTTTGAGGCTGTCTCCAAAACTCCTTACAAAACATGCTCTAGCATCTCTTTGAATTAAATGATTTTAGTCATGACTACTTGAGTTCTAGTTAGATACATTCCATACAAATATCAAGTCTAGTCATTTACTTTAATATTGGTCAGCTGGCGGTTTTCCCAGATCATTGAGAATTCCAATACTATTAACTTTAAATGACTATTGATTTCAAACTCCTATAGACAAGATGACTTTTCAACTTGGTAATTCTAAAGCCGTGTCAACACATAGTAGGTATATAAGTAAGGAACTGCTAAGGCTAAAAATAATATGCAACATTAAACAGGATTCATTGATATTAAAATTGATAAGGTTTTGTGTTTGTATTTGATTTTAATGGAGTAAACAGCAAAAGCTTTATAAGTGTACAGTTATTACCACATTATGAAACAATCTACCTTTTTTACTTTTTCCTTTGACTCTTGAAATAATTATGTATTAAACTACTCAATATTATAGAATTTAGGATTATAAAGAAGAAAAAAGAAATAACATGCATTCTTTTTCCACATGTAAAGGAAAAGAGATATTACTTAGGTGCTTGGAATTTCTCCAAAACATACAGCTTATCATTAGAAGCAGCAATAGTTAAAGCATATCTAAAAGGTGCACTTTCTGCTGATCATCTGACATCCTCTCAAGCTGGCACAAACTCCCTCTGTGGATCCTGAGTCAACAGCTATAGCTGTGTGTCACAGGGTTCAACAGGCCTCTCTTCCCTTCTTTTCACATGAACTCCAGCACATTTGCGCATATTCATAGGCTCTAATGCACTTCTCCTTCTCTTTTCCATTCCTGGTCTCTGGGATTTATATATATATATATATATATAAAAGGAA